>NC_134954.1:46011924-46613060 GCF_965638725.1 Aptenodytes patagonicus | reverse complement strand
GGCCTCCAGGCTCCTCAGCCAGCTTCTGCGGAGGCAGGGGAAGCACCATGGTTGTGGCCATCCTCTGCCTCACATGTGTGTCCCAGCAACATGGTATCTTCTCCAAATGCAAACCTCCTCTTGGGACCTGGCCAGTTTTCTCCCCTCGCAAAGGTTGGCTGTGGAGAGAGAAACTCTGGTGTGGGTGCATTTTCACTCCTGTCAGCCGGGGTCCCCTCTGAGGTCCCCTCTGTGCAGGCACAACACACACAGGACTGGCCCCCTAAGCGAGCGTCTGGCTGCACCCCCCCATGCAGCCCCCCTGCCAGCCACACCAGAGGAGAGGTGGGATCCAGGCCGTCAGGCTGCAGACAAAGCCAGGAAGCTGTTGCTGGTCAGGCATTTCAGGGGAGGGCATGATTTCCACAACAATAAACGCATCTGATTATTTGATTAGAGGGAAGACGAGGTCCCCAGGAGGAGGGCCTCACACACAAAAGAGGAATAACTCATGCCCCCGCTGGCTGTGACAGGGCGGGAGGATGAGGGCAATGTCCTATTGAGGCTTTGATCAGCCGGGGTCAAGCACGCGGGCTGCTAACATGGCTGAAAACCAACTAGGAGAAGGAGGTTCCCGCTGCAGCGTTGCGCCTAGCCCCCCCGCAGCCCTCCACTCTTTTCTGCAGCCCTTCACCCCCGTCTAGGGAGCGAGACGGGGGCCTCCCTGGCAAGGTCCATCCACTCTGAGCCCCGCAGTGCCGGCCATCACAGTGCGTCCCTCTACTCCTGCCACTTATTCATCTGCATCTCCTGTGACAAGCTGGGGAAAGAGGCTCCTTGTATCCCCTTGTCACCCCTCTTGCCATGGCACAAGTGGAGAGATGCTGAAGTGCTGGCAGCAGCGGGGAGGCAGGGGAGGGATGGCAGGGCAGAGGGGATCATTTTCCAGTTCCACCCCTCCTGGGCACTTGCATAGTCTGGTCACAGCCACGGGCACTTGGGGGTTTTCCTGTCCCCCGGAGGGTCGAGCTGTCCCCCTTCACCTCTGCAATGAGAGGCCTCGGGGACTTGGCTGCGTTTCAAGGGATGGTTCTCCTCAGTGGTGCCAGCAACTGGTGATCCTGTGATTAACTGATGGTCCTGGATGGAGGCTGGATAAAGTGTTTAGCGTAGCTGTCTTACAGCTGTTCTGTGCCTTGCCAAGACAGGCGGCCCCAAAGCCTTGACACCCCAATAGCTTGACCTCTGTGAGTCCTTCCTGCGGAGAACCCCAGAGCACAAAGGCACGATGTGTGTATAGAAAGGGCTTGGAGATCTGAGCTGCACCCTTACTCTCCCTTGGACTGAGCTACAGTACGTGTAAAAGTAACTCGTATTTGGCCCACAGAATTGTAGTACTTGGAAGCAAGAGCAAGCAGGAGACGACTTGGCACTTGGAGACTGGAGCTCTCCAAGATCTTTACAAACACAACACAATTAACCCCTGCAAGAGAGAGAAAACCTTCTTGTCTCCTGCGTGGAGGAGAGCACTGACTGCACACAGACATCACTGGCATGCCGAAGAGCAGGGTAAGGGGAAAAAAAAAAAAAAGGAGGCAGCTGTTATTTCAAATACAGGTCTCTCTGCAGAGTTGTATTGCATAGGTGCAGTATACAGATCAATGTGTGGGCAAGCCCTGAGATTTTGATCCCAGGTTACATCTAAGAATTTATCTAATAAAAAAAAATCTGCTTCTCCCTTCAATGCATTTGTGCTCTGTGAGGATTTCCATGTGAATGCGCTGTGGAATAGGCTGGGGCAGTGGAAGTTTCTGCTGTGAATGCTTCATAGCCTCTCTCACTCCCCAAGCTCTTTCCAAGCTATCTGAGCAGCCAAGGCCACAAGGAAAGGTTTGCCACAGTCTGTCATCTCACACCCTCAGTAAATCATCCCAATATCATCTGGCTCAGAGCTCCTAGGAATCTGGACAACCTTGACAGAAAGTGTGGGTAATGGACTGGGGAATCCAGCGGAAGAGTTTTGGGGAACGTGAGACTGTAAGATACGTCTCTTCCCTGATCTGCCTTGAGACCTTAGGTCTCTGCCTAAGAGTGTGGCTAGAAAGCAGCCCTTTAAATGGACATACTTCAGAGATACTGACTTACCAGTGGCCTGGGTACAATTCCCCATGAAACTTCAACCTGGGATATGCGTGTCACTAAGAGACAAACAATACCATCTGCAGCCTGCCCCTTCGAGATGTCATCTCTGTTTATAGAAAAGAAGGGGGTGGCGAGCGTCTGTTAAAATGTATTACTTCCCGACGTCATCTTTGAGGAGTCATATATTTTAGTGGAACTAGTCAGTCAAAACTGTCTAACGGCACAACGGTCAGTGCTCCTTAGCTTCTTCCTCACAGTGGCTGCAGCAGAGGGACAGGGATGCTAAAAATAACATTTCTGTCCCAAAATATCTTGAATTATTCAAGGGTGTATGTGTAGAGGGAGCACTAATATTTCACGTGGCTGGTGCCCTGCAACCTGTGCATCCCTGGGGAAGCAGAGCTCTCTGGAGACCTGCGGGGAGAGTAGAGGAGTGAAACCATGAGCTCAGGGAACAGGGAAAATTTTTCAGAGCAAAAAGAGATGTTTGTGTCACCTTCCCATAACTACAGGCTCTGAGGCGATTACCAGAAGGATCAATAGGTTCAGCTTAAGCTAATGAAAAAACCAGGGAAGAAAGATGCCCTCCCCAACCTGCATCCACATTCTCATTTACCTTGGGCAAAAAGCAAAATAAAACATGCCTAGATATGAATTCTCCACCAGAAGCAGTATTTTATACCCAGTCACAGAGGGTAAGTGACTTCATGTGGTATACAGCAGTGGGAATTCAGGCATGTAATGTAATAACAAGAAAGGATTTTTAGATTTGTCTCTGGAACCCTGCTAGCTCAGACATTATAGAAAAGAATCCCAAATCTTCATGCCCATCTACGTCTTAAAAAGAGTGAAATAAGTCCCTAGTTTAAGCCTAGTTCTTTATTTTGAAAAACTGCTGCAGGAAACACAGGCAAACAGCACCTCACATCTGAACTGCACATTACCATCCCTCAGCTCTTTACTAGTGTAATTAAATCCCGCAGAGCAACTGCTTATCCAGCTTCTTTGCTTAGTAAACTTTTCACTAGTCATTTGCATGGGATGTGGCAGCACAGGGTCCAAGCCTGGATCAGGGCTTCCAAGCAAAACCACAAGGCGAGTAATAAGGAAAAGTCTTCTAGTGCTGCCTCTGGGGGTGAAACAGCAACACAGCACAGCAGACCAGGACAGGACATGAAAAATACAGTATGCGCTTAGAGCTGACAGCCATAATGTAATGTGACCCCAGTCACATTGGTATTTGATTAGCGAACCCGAAGGGATTGGGAAACAGCGCTGCTCTTAGGAGAAAGAAATCTTTCATATCCCCTATAGTCAAGCCCTCAGCTTTGTTTTATCTGGGAGATGGTATCTGAACGCTTTAGCAGAACAGGCTGTTCTACCAGAGCACGTTAGTCCCTGCATGTCACTGTGCACAGGACTTTCCCCCGGGGGTGCCGGCTGAAGGAGAAGTGGCTTGTGGCGGTCCCAGAGGAGGTCTGTGGCAGACTCTGCGGTGGTTTGTGAGCCTTCCATGTGCCCACTGCATGCAGGGCTGTGGCTGTCACACCACGGATAGGGAGAGCTTGCGAATTTGTGTGCAATGCTTTTAAGCTCGGTTATTGGGAGCTGGCCAGGGGGGCGTGAGGGGGAGACCAACTTTGTATGCTGCACTGGGAGTCAGAGGCTCAAGCTACTGGGGTCGTGCTCTCTCTTTCTTGTGGGATCTCACAGAGGGACAACCAACAAGTCCTCTTCTTCTCCACCTCCTCCTCCCAAGGCTGCAGGTGGCTGGGTTCAGCCTGCACATGAGCCCTGGCAGCTGCCGGCCTCTCTGGAGAGGAGCTGAGCATAGCCAACCATCATGAGAGAACCTTTTTAGGGAGCAAAATTAGAAGCTCCAGCTTTCTTCTTCCTCCTCCGCACCCCCACCCTGCACCGCACCACATGTCTGTGATACTTTATTTCAGTCAGTTCAGTTTTACTCCTGAAATCTGCCTCCCTCCCCCTGTCCCTACATTTCATTTCCCTTGGAGTGAGGTAAATAAGTAAATAATGGTAGTCAAAACCCTGTGTGTGTACTGAAGCCTGGAGTGCCAGGAAGCAACTGGTGTGTCTGATTTTCCAGTGAAAGTCCAGGTGCAATCTCGGCAGCGCGGCTACTGTCTGCCTTTCAAGCAGATGTCTTCATCTAAAGCTCCCGCCGCCACCCCACTCCCTTTGTGTGTCGGCGCAGGGAGGACGGGAGCGGGAGACAATATAAATTAATATCCATTGGAATGACAGCAGCTGGTGCCTTGCATAGCTGGGAACACGTGTCTTAGAAGTAGAGTGATTACTCGTAAAACTGTAGAGCTGAATGTTTATGCTTGATCAATTACAGGAAAACAATAGATGGGTTTTTTTCCAAGTGGGAGGAGTGAGGGGAGGGAGGCTTCAGCCATGAGATTATTTTCTTCTTTTTTTTGGTAATGATAGCTGCGAAGAACATGGGGCCTAGTTACTAAAGGGACTGGCAAACAGCAGCTTCTGGGGAGCCCACTGGTTGCTGGCTCTTGGCAGCACTTTTGAAAAGCAAGATCTGTGTCGGTTTAGACTGCAAACTTCTTAACATTTACGAGGGACGGACTCAGCTGCCCAAAGCAAGGAGCATGTGGGAATGAATTAGGCAAAGCTTTCTAGTGCATGAGCATGCCTGCATTATGTGTAGAGGCCTTCAGCTGTATGAAGTCATTTTGTTTTGTTTCATTACCTAGAACCTCTCCTACTCCTCTGGTTAAGCAGAAGTGGTCCTGTTAGAGGAGCGTCCTGTTAGTGGCTGCAGTGTGGCACAAGAGTGTGCCTAGGGCTTCAGTTCCAATTCCTTAGCAGCTCTAATTGCAGACACAGCCTGTGTCCCTCCCCACATCCGCCAAAAAAAGAGAAATTGAGTTACATTTGCAATAATTCTAATGGAAATGCTAATGGGATGAACAGCGATACAAAGCCAGTGAATGACCCAGCAATTTCATCTGTGCTGGCAACAGATGACCACCTAAACCATGTTCGGGTAATTCTTCCTCTCATTAGCAGCACAATAACTCATACACACAAATCCATAGGCATTTGCTATAATTTTTTAACATGGCTGGAAATAGAAGTAAGCGCATGCAGTATGCGAGCGTTACAACATGTGTTGGCTGTAAATCTGTCTGGAAGTGGCCTGATCCTGTTCCTGGTTAAACCAGTGGGAATTTTGCCATTGACTTCAATGGAAGCAGGATGGGATTTTTTGGACTTATTTTAAAGTGGGACTTTGTTTCTTTGAAACAAAGCTTTCAGATTCACAGCTACATTTCAGTACTGGTCTTGAACTCCCATCAATTCACCTTTCATGTGTTTAACAGATGGGGCTTCTTTGCTGCTCACCTTCTGTTTGGCTTTAGCACTGTAACCAGTCTCGTCTGGGTGACGGCCACCCAGAACCTGGCGCGCGTGGGATCCGTGGCTGTGCTGTGGGACTGAGCCGAGAGAAGGAGGGAGCTCACGTTGCCTTCCCCGGGCACCTTCGGTCCAAATGCATTAGAGCACTTTAAAGAGAAGGCCACTGCCTCCATATTTTTCAGCACTGGCAAGTGGTAGGCCAAAATGTTTCTTAGAGCACAGAGGAGAGAGGTGGGTGGTGGTGGGGGGCGCGGGGGCCTCTGCTCTGCCCGGAATGTGTCTAGTAACTCTGTGTTGTGTCATGTTAAATGGAGGTAATTGCGATCACCGCGGCTTTCCCAAATTATCTGTAGCCCTTTGGGATAGCACTCTGTTGCAAGTATTAGGCTATACATATATGCTTTTAGCTTAAGTTTGTAAGGAAAAGAAGAGGCTTATATATGGTATATGGCCATGTGTTTGCTGCTGCCACAGTAACTTTTGAACCATTGGGCAATTTTGTCAGAATACAAATCTCCTGCAAGGTTTGTGAAAACAGCTGGGGAGATAGGACGGAGAGACCGTGTTAGTGCCATCATGACAGGAAAAACCTGAGCTCAACCTTTATTATACACCCGTGGATCCAACCACATGCTAAGCACCTCTAGGAAAGCAGCATTCATTTGTGCCACTGCTCACAGAGCTAATTGCTTCATTGATATTCATTTTTGGTGGCCACAGTATGACGAATCCAGCTCTTTTTTTCTCTTCAAAGAATACACTCTCATGCTGCTCCTTTCCAGCATTGTCCCTGCTCCCACCTGGCCTCCTTGCTGAGCACTTTCAGCTCCCCCTTCCCAGCTCTGCCTCTGCCCTGCTCCCCACAAAGAACCCCGGGCTCCTCTGCCAATTGTCTTCTCACTTTCCAGGGAGACATTTCTTCTCCTTCTCACTCTGCTAGCAGTGTGTCATCTAAGCCCCTTCTCTCATTACTCACCCAGGGCACCCCCTCTCAGCTGTTGATGCTTTACAGCCTGTCCCTCCACCCCCCCATCCGAAATTTCCACCACAACAAAAAACTCAGGAACGAGGCAATTAATATGTATTATTTCAATAGGAGGCTTAAAAACAAAAAGCTTTTGCAACAACTTCCCAGTCAGAACCACGGAGACTATTGTAAGGCAGAAAAACCTAAGAAACGGCAGCTGTAAAATATATTTAAAAGCCTTTATTCTTTCCTATCACAATGTGGCAAAAGAGACTAAATACAGCTTTCCATTTGTTTAACTAAAAGCTGCCATTCCTCAGTCTCTTTGATGATAATGATACCCACAGTTACAATCAAACTCCAGCACACACATGGAAAACTTTGAGCTCTGTACCAACTTTGCACAGTGTATTATTAATAGCAAGATTCGCGAACCCAAATGCTCTGAGGTGCTGAGAGCAAGGGAAAGCCTGACTGTGCTGGGCTCGTGACTGATGCTGATAAATGTAGCACACTGAGGAGGAAAAAGAAAAACCTGCAACTGAGGATTGTTTGTATTACAGTAGCCGCTGGACCCACTGTGCTGTGCATGGGGAGAGACCATTCAGGAGTTCAAAATCGAGCAGAGAAGTCAGACAAGGGGTGGGAGAGAAAAGGTATTAGCAGTCCCATTTTGCTAACAGTATGGTAAAGGTCCAGTACTGCCCACGGGCTTACACTGGGTTGGGTCCTGGATCACTTTCCAGGCTGAGGAAGACCAAAAGACCCTACTGATTGTCCTAATCTGCAGCTGCATGGCCACAAAACCACCCCTCATTTCAGAGTGCCTGATAGTGCAGAGTGCCTCTTTACTTCAGCAAATTCTCAGTGCTAAGCCCTAAGTTTGAACTTCTGAGAAGCACAGCCTGAATTTGCGGAGGGCCACATGCTCCTGATGTCCTGTGGAGGCAGCTGAGCACAAGAGTGAAAACATTGCCCTGCCGTACCAGCTGCCCGAAAATGGGCAGCTTCCTGACTATTGTTCTGCAGGTCCCCGTTCCCTGGAGGACCATCCAGTGGAGTTATTTGAGGCGTGGGCCTCAGTGCCATCCTACTGACTGTGAAGCAGCCTTAGCACCATCGATTTCCATGAGAAGTTACACTGAAAAATCAATGGGGTCTGTGTGCAGGATCCTGGGGAGAGAGGGAAGACACCTCTTGGGAAAAAGAGCTACTCTGCAATGATAAGGAAGCAGCCCCACCCCCAGAGGGAAAGGGTGATGACTGTGACTCAAAACGTTCACAGAAAGGGAAAAGAAGCAGAGCAGAGCTCCTCTGAGATTATGGATTTCTTGTCTAGGAAGCAGCATAAATGCAAGGTCTGACTTGAGAGGTGCACGTATGTCAAAGGGAGGATTACGAAGAAAATCTTCAGCCTGATACATCCAGCAGAGCTGTCTCCAGCAAGATCATAGCATCACTATGAAATTTTTAGGAAGGTAAGCATGTACATAAGTTCTGTGCCAAACATGCTTTGAAATGTTCTCAAAACACAGGCATGTTTGGCTATGATTAAAACACAGCTCAACCTTGCTTCCAGCTATCAGCTGGGATCCTCTAGAGCTGATCCCTTTCCTGTCCTCATCTGTCTTTTACTAGCAGAACATACACGGCTTTTTCTGTTATGAGATTGCTTTTTGGGGGTCACTGACACATGCTTGGTGACGTCAGGTAAAAAGCAGGGGCTCCCTTAGGAATCACTGACTTTCTGGGACATCCTCACCTAAGTACTCCGTGTTGAAAACCCATCTCCAAACAACTGGGTATCCAGCAGCATCAGAAGAAAGTTCCTACATCTGATATTGCACAGGCATAGTCAAATGGCAATCTCTCCCTCAACAGTTTACAACTTAACTAAACGCAAAAGTAATCTACAGGCTTGTCATCCATGTTGTATCTGGCTCTTGGTTTTTGTCTGCTTTGTCTCTTCAGATTGTAAACTGTTTGAGGCAAGAACTGTCTTTGACTCTATGTTTGGACAGCAGAGGGGTCCCAGTCCTTGCAGAGCCAGGTACCATAATACAAATAAGGCGCAATAATTTATTTTAAAATGAACATCAAAGAAAATAAAAGATTAAAAGGGAAAGAAAAACCTTTCATAGCTCAAGTCTTCCCCCCATGACAGTGCTCCAGAAGAATGTGCTATCTCCTGGAGGGAGTGTCTAACCCCAGTTGCTGAGAGGGCTGTGCGACGTACCATCACGGGAGCCAACCCCGGAATGTGCCTGGACACGGGGGGAGAGGAGAGGTCAAAAGCTAAAGCGTGATAAGCAAAGGAGAAAGCCCTTTAAAATATACACACGCGTTTTCTTGCCAGGATCTATCAAGCCAAAAGCCAAGGCATGGTAATGGCATTTTGTTTATAAGGAAAAAGAAATTGCTTCTGGCCTAAGAATTTGTTTGACAAGTTTCAGGCAAGGGGGGTCTAAATGACTTGTTGGTTTAAGAATTTGTGTATTTTTAAGGAGGCGTTCTAATAAGATTGCTGGCATGGCCCTTTATAACACCGAGCACACAGCCCTGTAAGCACTTACTACAGAGCATGACACTTACATCGTGGAAGCCAGCCTGGTGGAAGTCAATGGCAGCACTTACAGTTAAAGACGTCATGCTGGCTTTGCGGGGCTCAGCCACTTGGGTCACATCCAGACATCAGTGAAGTTGATGGATGAACTCCCACCAGCTTCAGCAGACTTTAAATGAAGCCCTTGGTTTGGGACTGTAACTGGGTGGGGGTCCACAAATATGCCCCTCTAATTCAGTCTGTGGAAAATTTGCTGTTGACCCTACCTGGAGTGTGGTCCAACTGGAGCTTCTCCAGCATGAAGCTGACCGGATGCTGCTCTGTTGGTAGGGACCTGCAGAGACCACGATCAGTGGGCCATTTTGGGGACTTTTAGCGGATGAACATGCAGAGCTTGGGTCACCTCACACTAGCAAGAGGTTATTTGATTTTTCAGGAGTCTTAACTGCACCCCACGGTTACAGTGGGGTGAGAAACTCAAGCCCAATTCAAAGCCCTCAGTAGCAAAGCCAACAGAATTGCCAGGGTCTGTTGGAGGGACAGACTTTACAGCTCCATGGTCTCCTCTTTACAGGTGAGGAGAAGCTGCGGGGGATCGGCGCCTTCCTTGCAAGCTGGGAGCCAGCACCAGTGGCTGCGTGGAGAAGGAGGATACCAAAGTGAAGTGGGAACCAAGTAGGTTATTTGCGGAGATGGGGTCGGCAGGGTTGGCTCCCTGCAGGCTTGGGGTTTTGCTGCAGTAGCTTCTGCTGCCATTAGCAAAGGGCCAGGCCTGTTGGCGTGTTACAGTGGTTGGGGATCTGTCCTCTCCAGCCTGGGTCACTGTGTGACCCCCTCCCCTTCTCCATTTCCCCTTCCAGGTCCATTCACTGTGCCAAACAACAGCATGCAATCATCTTGTGGGGGTTATTTCTGCCTAATGTACCCACCCAGTGGGATTTCAGTGAACATTAAAGCGGTAGATGGAGCCTTTAATGAAGTTAACCTGCTGAAACCAGGAGAGCGTTTGGTTGAAGTACACCTGAAAGCCCTGGATTACACAGCAGCTGCTTCAAAAGAAACCCATTGCCTCCTTTCATACCGCTGCCGTATTGAGAAATAATACAGCACCTTTATATTCAGCCTAATTTAGTCAGCCTGCTGAAGTCTGAAAGCTTTTTTTTATTAGCTCTGAAGATGCAGGGCTTTCCTCCCCGCAGCTGGCACTGCCGACCCCCACCCCAGGCTGCTGCTCAGAGCAGGCCCCCAGCAGCTCGCCTGCACCCCTCCCGCGGCTGAGCACCTCCTGAGCCGCCAGGAATCACTCTCCCTCTCTCCGCTAATCCGATGATGGATTTTAACTTCATTAGTTTGCTTCCTCTGTTCTCTTCCCTGTTTTCTGCCGTTTATTCATTTTCCCCCATCCCCTTGTTCTGTCTCTTTGTTTCTTTTGCCGCCTCCCTTCTCCGCTCTTTGCTCCTTTTTCCTCTGTTTTTTTCCTCCCTCCTTTTCATTTCTCCTTTCCAGGCTGCCTCAGCACTCCCCTCATTTCCCCTGCAGTGGTGTTGCTCCCCAGCTCTCCCCGCAGCCCTCTGCCAGCTCCTGGCACCGCGGCAGGGAGTACTGTCCCAGGGCCCGCAGGGGCCGCCTGAGCTTCAGGCCATGCTGCAGCCGGGCAGCATGAACGCTGGAGTAGCCTCTGCACACCAGCAACATTCCTCCTGTATGAAATATCTGTGAGCAGGCGAGGCAGGGAGGGGAAAGGAGCTCCCTGCCACCCTGCAGTCGGGCTGGCAGCTGGAAAAATGGGGGGGACACACACACATGGTAGGAGGAGGCAAGCAGTAACGGGGTGGGCAGTAACAGGGTGGGCGGGCAGTAACGGGGTGGGCGAGCGCTGACCTGCCACAGCACCCACAGAGCCGAAGGGGCAGCCTCCAGGCTCACCTGGCACCCGCTGTTTTCAACCGCAGATTAGCAGCCACGGCACTCCCCATGAAAAATTAACTGGGCAGCTTGCTAATTAAGCCACCTCTACACTGGAAGTTTATGGACTTGAATGCAACGTGCCAAACTGCTTTCTCCAAGTCAGGGTATTGGCCTGCTTTTTGAATATGGACGAATTCCCAAGCAAATAGTCTGGCTGAAGACTAGGGCTAATGGGATCCTAAGGTAATTATTGGCTATTTGTGGCTGTAAAATGAGATCTCATAATCATGCACCTGATAGACTAATAAAAACATTTTATATGATGCACTTAGAGCTTTTTAGCTGAGGATCTCAAAGCGCTGTCTGGAGGAGGAAAACTGCAGCGACAAGTTTGCGCTCCCGCAAGGAGTTGGGGAGACAACCCATGCCGTCTGCCCCCATGCCCCACGCTCCCGCTCCTCGGGTATCCTGCCAAAAACGTTTGAGTGCCTGCTCTCCTGCTGACTGACAATACTTATGGTTTTATCTAGGCCGGGTATCATTTTTCCCCACTCTCATTCCTAACACTGTTTCAGTCCTGCTGTGTTGTTTTCTCTGGAAGGCTGTCAAGTTCTGCATTGGAAATAGTGTGTTTTGACATAAAACTGGGGGAGAGACCCTGTTTGTCCAGCTACTCTGGAGCCCAGAGAAGGTTACAGGAATACATGACGCCTTGGTTTTAATTGTGTTTTCTTTTAAATCAGGATTGAGAAAGGCTCTAAGGAAAAGCTAGGGGGTTTCCTGCTTTACAGACACCTCCTGATGGTCAGTTCATGGGCTGAGAAGGAATCATTTAGAAAGAGGAAGCTGTGATTGAAAATAAATGAGGTTGTATGATCAATGTTGAAAAGAAGCTGCAATTAGAGGGAAGAGAAGAGCAGAGCTGAAAAGTACCAGGGAAAACCCTAGGTACACAGGCCCTCGGGTCAGCAGCAGGGAACTAGGCAGTGTTTGAGGAAGCAAAGGCTTTCTGCTGGAGGGGTGGAGAGAGATGGGGGAAATTTCACTGCATCATAGCTCTGACTAACGCTTGGGCTGCAAAATTCCTTCAACCAAATTTAATGCAGATGGTACGTTAAATCTTACAGTACCATTAAATTACATATTGTCTCATTTTCAGTGAGGTTTTGTGGATGTTTCTGACATACAGATATGGAAAAATGCTGCAGTTCCCGATGGGTTTGGCGAGTGCTTACTCGTGGGTTTTAAATCTGAACGGAGAGCAGAGCCCTGAGCCCTTTGGCAGAAGCGGGACTTCCCTGGCATGGAGAGCTCATGAGGTCCAGCCTTGCTTGGAGCAAGGAGCAACGCCCACAGCAGCAGCAGCTGCCCCTGGAAACAGGGAGGAAAATTGCCCCTGTGCTGTGTGGTGTGTGAGATGGGGCCATCTCTGATTAGGGCTTGGTAACCTCTTCCTTTTCCATGCACTTCTCAAGAGAGGAATGATTCATGCTCCGGGTTTATATTACGCTCCAATATCTGTGTTATGGTTTGCGAGGGCTATTTATACACACAAAAAATCACACTTTGCTAGCTTGATAGTATTCTAACTATAAGCAAGTAGTAAATAATAGTTGCATAATTCCACATCAAAATACAATAAATAAGGCAGTAGACTCAGTTGCCACTGGCTTTGCCTTGACTTCAACAGGTGTTGGAGCACATTTGAGCCACAGAAGATGCAAAATCAGGTATCAAAACACACAGAAGGAAGAGGGATGCTACAGCCCTCAGGGCAACGGCTGAAATATCAGATCTATCTGTCAGGCCAAATCTGTTGCTGTCAATGAACTTCCACTGGCCTCGGAGGAACTCGGTGCGTTCGTGTTGTGTGAATGTGCTCAAGCAGGTTGGCATCGTGATTTCACTGACGTGAGCTGGTGATGCTACCCGTAACTGATAGACAGCAGAGTACAAAATAATTAGTCTCATCACCCTAAACGAATACCAGTGAAACGTTAGTACTTTGCCTCTCACCCACACAATGATGTATCTCACTTCTGCCACATGCCAGTATCTCTTCACTAATTACCAACTTAAAAAAACTGTGGTAACGTAGTTTTAATCCTGTTGTCTACTGTAAATTTGGAAGTTGGAATCTATAATCTAGGGACTGATCGACAACATAAAGAATTTGGTTTTAAGTAGCTTTTTGGTGCGGGGTTTTAGGGCTCATTTCACTTGTGTGCTTTGAAATTTCACCTCTCAAACAGAATGGAGGTGTGAGTTAGCCCCTGTTTGCCAGGTACCGGCTTTTAAGCCTGTTGTAGTCTGTGAACTTAAGTGGCAAGTAAATGCAAGGTCCCGGCGGTTCCAACCCCGGCAGGGACCCCTCACCTCCTCAGGGGCAAAGGCGAACAAACTTTCAGAGCACTCTTAAGGTGACTATGTGAACGCTGCTCTCGGCTTGTCTTTTTAAAGAGCATCTTGGAGAAAACTGGTTGGGAGCGTGGAAGCCAACCCTGGTGCGGTCCCGGAGAGGTTTGGCATTTGTCCCTTGCAGCGGCCTTTACACCGCAACGTGGGTGTCGGCAGCGAGGGAGCGCGTGCTCCCCGCTTCCCGCTACGGCGCGGCGGCTCCGGCCGAGGCACGGCGGCTCTGGGTCTCGGCCGGCAGCGGCGGAAGCCCACGAGCAGGGACAATCCTTGTCCTGATGCTCCCCCATCCGACAATTTCTGGGTGTCTCCCTTCGCGCAGCAATTATTTCAATGGGGATTTTTGATTCCCGCCCGCGCTGCGAGGCCGTGAGCGCTCGGGGAAGGGGCCGGCCGGCACCCGGGCCGCGGCACAGCCGCGGATGTGCCCGGCCCCGCGCACCGCGGAGCCGCTCCGCGCGTGTCCGTCCCCCCCCCGGCGCTGCGGGAGCCGCCGCGTTTCCCCGCGGCTGCGGGCGGGGCGGGGCGGGGCGGGGCCCGGCAGGGCAGGGCGGGGCGGGGCGCGGGGCGGGGCACGGGCGCCCCGAGGGGGCGGGGCGCGGGCGGGCGGGGGGGCGCGGGGGGCGGCGCCGCCGCTCGGCGCTGACAGCCACATGCCGCCCTGCCTGAAAAGGCTGCGAGGCGCCGGCGGGGAGGGAGAGGAGGCGCAGACGGCGCCCCAGCCCGCACCGCAGCCGCCGCGCCCCGGGGGATGCCGAGGCGCCGGCCCCGCGGGTCGCCCTAGGGGAGAGGCGTTCCGCCGGCACCGCCCGCCCCGCAGCGCCGGCCCGGGGGAGGCCGCCGCCCCCCCCCCCCCCCCCCCCCCCGCGCTAAGCCCCGCCGGAGCCGCTTGCGAGTGGGGCGCCCACGCGGGGCGCGGCGCGGCGCGCCCGGGGCAGGGAGGCGAAGCCCGGCCCCGCAGCCTGGGGTGTTGGTGGGGTTTTTTCTAATTTCTTCCGAAGGATGGATACGTTTCTTCTCGCGTGGGGATTTCTAGGGCTGTGCTTGCCCGGCTCCGGAGGCACGGCGGAGACAGGTAAAGGCGCCCCCCGGGGCGGGGGATGCCCCCGGCCGCGCGTGGGCGAGGGAGCCCTCCCCGCCCGCCCAACTTTCGGATGCCCGCGCGCGGTCCCGGGCGCACGCACAGAGGCTTTGCCCGGCCTGGGGCATCGCATAGGGAATAAACGAGGGGTCGGCGGCGCCGCGCAGCTTTCGCAGTACGGGGTTGGGGGGGGGGGGGTTGTTCGTGCGCGTGGTGGGGCGGGGATGGCGCAGCCCCCCCGGCAAGGCGCGCAGCGGGTGTAGCCGCGCAGCTCCCATCGCCCGGCGTGAAGGGGCGAGGGAACGGAGCCGCACTGGAAAGTTGCGTGCTGGGTTTGTTTTTTTTTTGGGGGGGGAGGGGGGGCACGGGGAAGGGAGGGGAAGCCGTAGTGACCAGCCGCATCCCGGACACCCGCATCCGGATGCCCGCGGCTCCGTGCCCGGTTGCAGCCTCGGGAAACTTTAGGTGAGAAATTAAAATCATCTGGCAGGCAGCCGGGAGCCGTGCAGGGCGGCGCTGGGAGCAGGCAAAGCTTAACGGCGGTGGCGGCACCCGCCCGTTGGAGGCACCCTCCGGGCAGCCCCCCGGGAAAGCCTGCCCGCGGTACGTGCGGGACCCGCACTTACTTTGCAAACGCCGGGGTGTCCCGGGACCTGGCGGGCTCGTGGCAGGTTTTGGGGCGCGAGTGTGTTTTTCCGGTCTTCGCTTAAGAGCTAGGCTGGGCTGTCAGGAGGCGCTGGGATGAAGCCCCGGCGCTTGCGTTGCTTCGGCTTGGGGACAGGAGAGGGGCAAGGGCGGGCTGAGGCTGGGCCCTGTGCTCCCCAGCCACTGGCTTTGCGTCTGGCCAATGGGTGCAGCAGGGTCTCCACCTGGAGCAGCCGCTGGAGGAAAAGGATATGCCTCACCCAGCCGTCCACCGCTCTCTTGGGGCTCCTTCTGCGGTCAGCGGCCCAGGAGCTGCCTGGCAGGACGGTGTTGCCAAGCCAGCAGCTGCTGAGCTGTGGGTTTCCTTTCCCGTTAGCCGGAGCCTCAGGACATGCCTCGCACAGCCCGCGGGGACGCGGGGTCCTGAGCCGCGGTCTGACCCAGGCAGCGTTAGGTGGCAAGGCGCGATGTGCGTGCGTCGGTCCCTGCCTTTCCCCGTGCCCCTCTGCCTTCCCCGGCCCCGAAGCGGCATGGCCACCCCCTCCCCCTTGGAAAGGAAAGTGAGAGAGTGCTGCCTGAGAAAGTCTCTCTTTTTTGCAGCAGCGAAGCACAGACGTTCCCGGCAAACACGCTCCGTGTACATTCAGTTGCCGGTTGGCATCGCCTCCTTCCTTATGGTTATAAAGGAAAGAAAAAAAAAATCCCATCTTTTGTTCAAATAGGAAGACAAATCAATAGACACTCGATGGGGTGAAGAGAAAGGGCAAAGTCCTGGGAGGCCCTGCTGAGCGCAACAGTCTTTTCATATGGTCCCTGTTGCAGAGGCAGTGTCTGCTCTCCTGGAGTGGGTATCGTGCTGAGGCTGATCGGGCTGTAACCTGAGGCTCGCTCCTGAGGGTGCACTGGCCAGCCTGGCTGCGATCCCTGTGGCTGGTGAGCCTGGGTGTGTGGTGCCTGTGTCTGTGAGCGCACCTCCTTCTATCCTTGAGTGGGCTCGGGATCAGGAGTTCTAACTGGGAAGGGGTTTATGAGCCAACCGTGTCTCTGAGGCCATTCAGTCGCTGTAAGAAATGTTTATTTGAACGGGTGGTTTTCCCGGCTAAGCAGAGCATCACATGGTGTTGGAGCCAGCGACGAAGTTGTCCCCCTGCAGCTGACAGCAGCGGCTGTTTGCAGAGACGTTGTTGTGGTGCTGCAGACCCAGTCAAATGACTTTATTGCTAGCCCAGTGAGCAAAGGTATGGGGTAACAGGACGCGAACCTCGATCAGGCTGTGCTCAGCTCCAGTAAATTAGCCAGCCTAGTAAGAAAAACATGCCAGAGGCAGATGGATTTATGTTTCAGTCTGGTGTATCTGAAAGCCTTCCCCCATTATGAAAGTCCCTCTTAAGGTTCCCTAAGGGAGGTTAGTAGAGAGGGGAGATGTTTTTAATAGACAATAATATGATAATCCACATGGAAAAAACCCTCGTGCAATATTTCTACAGTAAGAGATAAACAGTGCAGCTGCCAATTTGTATGTAGCCAAGCAAACTCGGAGATAACCATGGAGGGGAGTGGGTGGGAGACCCTGGAAGATAAATCTGAAGGCTGGATGACTGTGTGCTTTTCATCTTCCCGTAAAAAGCAATCAAGTAAGAAAGTAACAGATTTGAGTGACCCAAGTACTGAGCCCTTCAGACAATGTTTATGCACCTCCGAGCAAAGCTCACTCTTGAAGCCTTCCAAATAGTTTGCTTAAAAGCTAGTATTTTTAGTAATGACTTAGGAGATGTGGCCAAGTGGGGAGGGGGACCAAAACAAATTGCTGCCAAGCGGCACACGGCCGCACACGTACAAAGATGCACACCCACACCCACGAAAGCGTTGAGTGTAATGCCTTTTGCCCATTGTGCTGTTAACTCAGCTCTTACTGGGAACAAAAGCTTTTTTAGCCTAGGAATCAGACAGTTGTCAGGAGCATCACTGAAAACGACTGATACAAGCTCAGTGGGGGGCTTTGACCCAGGTTAGGATGCTGCATTTTGTTTTCCTAACTTTCCTGCCGCAGAAAAATCATGGTGTGTGGTGTCTGGAGTGACAGGCAGGCATACTGGTCCCAGGGGGCTCTACGGAGGTGCTTCCCATCTCCCTGCCCTGCTCCTTCTCCCCCCCAGCCCCCTTCCCAGTATTTACTCTGTGTTTGGTACCTCATGCATGGCTTAGAAGGTTAAGACGAGAAAGCAACCCCTTTTTGCTGGGCCAGAGAAGGCAGTGCTCCCCGTCCCAGCAGCGTGCCGCTCTGGGCAGGCGGGTGGGTTGGTTTCCTAGCAGAAGCCTCCAGTGCAGCCGGACTCCAGGACATGGTGGCCTTGTATCACAGATAGATAGCCTGAGAGGAGAAAGCATCCTTCATGGGGTTTAGGAAGCTGTCAGGTTCAGATAAGGCTGGGATCCTATCCTGTGGGACCCCCAGTTGTATTAATAAGGAAAAATTAATTTTTAAGCACTGGGATTGCTGCCAAA
The DNA here is from genome assembly GCF_965638725.1 of Aptenodytes patagonicus. Classification (NCBI taxonomy): domain Eukaryota; kingdom Metazoa; phylum Chordata; class Aves; order Sphenisciformes; family Spheniscidae; genus Aptenodytes; species Aptenodytes patagonicus. The sequence continues at coordinate 46,595,453 of NC_134954.1, read as the reverse complement.
TTATATGACCTCTGACAGACCAGCTGTGCTAGGAAAATAAATCGTCTATATCTGAGGCCCGTGATCCTATCTGAAATCGAAATAGAAAAAGTCGGCATTTAGCCACGATGGTAGGGGCAGATTGCAGCAGCCTGAGAGCAAACTGGAAGCTGCTAAACTTGTTCTCCATTGTGCGGTGAAGTCACCATCACTGTGTCCCCATGGGGTCTCGGGAATACAGTTGTCTAATCCGGGAAGTGTGGAGAGCTGATGTGTCTGCACACACCCAAGCGGGGGCTGACGGTGTCAGCACAGAGATGGGGGCAGAAGCAGGGTGGGAATGTTTCCAGCTCTACCCTCACTCTGTAACAGCCCTTTGACACATTTCTAATTATAATACACACACAGACAAAGAGGTAGCTGGGCTATTTTCGAAATCCCTGTCTACACCCTGGTGGAAACCGCAATACTAGCAACAACATAAATCAGGGCTGTTGCTAGCAGTGTTGCACACGGCTTAGCGCTACAGTAGCATGGTTTTAATCATACTCGGAATCAAAGGGTCAGCCTTCTCCCTGCCTGAGCCAAATCGCAATCTCAGAAGGCCGGATCCTGAGCCAGGCTTGATGCCTGTGCAGTGAAAAGACACAAGCGCAGACACGGAGGAGATGTTTGTCAGCACGAGGTCGGCAGGCACAGGGCCAAACACTCGAAATCACAACTCAGATCTGTAACCCTTTCTATGTGCCAAGCAGTGCCTGTGGATCGCATGGGGGAGGACATCTAGGGTAACGCTGGGGGGCTGGGGTCCTGACCGAAGCCTTGGTGAGGCAGCCTCTTCCCAAACAGGTTGGGGAAAGGGGTACAAGCAGTGACTCGGCATGCAGAATAGCCCGAAGTATTACTTGCAGGGATGGATGGCTGCAGAGACTTTCTGTCTGAATGCTTCTGCCCCTCTCTTCATACCTGATGAGTCAAAGAAAATGGGCCCCAGAGATGAAGTGCTGGGCTCCAGGTCTTTGAAACCTGCCCTGATTTCTTCCCTGTGCGTTTGCGACAAAGGCAAGACAGCTGCCCCAGCTGTTCTGGTGGGTCACCCCTAGCTGTGAAGTGCTGTCTGTGTGGATCTTGAATGCCTGCCTTTCTCTAAGCCCCTCCTAGGAAGATGGTGAAGCCAAATGGACACTGTCCTTTCACTCTGCTTACGTTTTGTTGAAAGGCTCCTTTGGACTCTGGTTTTTAGGGGATGCCTGTGGGGAGAGGAGGGAGGAAAACCCCAACCCCTTGTGTACGTAGACACATACACACAATCTCCCTGGTTTCTCTTCTCTCTTCACAAGCACACAATTCTCTACCTTTTCTCTTATGCATGGAGCCCCTCTGGTCCCCCCCACCTTGCTGCCTGCCACACACACACTCCTGCATCCTTCCCTTCCCTGCGCTCTCCCTCATGCGCCCAGAGCCCCTCGGCAACTTTCTCCCTCATGCACACCCCCAGGCTCGCTCCTGCTTTCCTTTCTTTTGGTCTGACTGCTGAATATGTGCTCAGCAGGAAACAATGTGCTTAAGACACTCGCCAGGATGTGTAGTAACTTCGGTGCTAGTAGTGAGGCTCAGCAGTAGCTGGATTTGAGCAAGCCATTGTAAAGGCTGAAGCCGCTGCCGCTCAGCAGCATGCGTGGAGGGAGCTGCGGCAGGACCTCTCCCCGGGTGGCTCTGGAGGATCTGCTTCCCCTCCCGTCCTGTCCCATCTGTGGGGCTGCCTGCTCCCGAGGCACCAGGTTTTGCTCTGCAGCTCCAACAGGGCCCTTGGGAGGGAGGGCTGAGCCAGGGGTGGTGCGGGATTCAGAGAGGCTCTGCCAGGCGCTTTGGGAAGAAGCAGGAATAAACTGCCATTGCCCAGTGGGGAAAGCCAGGATTCAGTTTTTGTGAAGAATGGACCCTGACAGATGGGCTCGAAAGGTGTGAGGGAGCTGCGAGGGTGCAGGGGGAGATGAGAGACAAGAGAGGCTTTTTTTTTCTTCTTGGAATTGTCGTAATAACAATACTAATTAGTATTTCAGAGGCATTGAACACCTTTCATCAAGACTGAAGCTGTTTAGAGAGGAATCCTAGGTGAATGTATGGCTCTTTCTTTAATGTATGGAATTAGAAATGTCTCTTGCTTTTCCTCCATGGCCCACGAACCAGCCTGTTACTGATAGTATTCACGGGGGTAGCTCAGCAAATTGTTTCATCCTCGTATTATTTCCTAGTGTAGCCTATAGGTAGGGTGGCAGGCTGCCATGCAGGAAGCCTCTGCTTTATTTCTGCCTCTGCTCTGAGCCTTCAAGCTTCCCCAAGTCCCCATTTCCCTGCCTGCAGTTCTGGTGAGGTTTCTTCCAAAACTGCCCGATCTGCAGCTTGAAGGTCTCCTGAAGCTGCCACCTATTCCTGGGAGACGGCAGTGTGTTTCCACGAGACTTCAAACCCCTGGGAGCCTAACACAGAGGCAGGAGAAACGGGCATGATTCCTGCAAGTTCAATATGCAGTTATCCCCCTCCCTTGCACGTGCACATGCGCACTCACACGCTCTCTCGAATGATTGCTGGAGTAGCCAGGAGTTGTAATTCCAGACCCACGGATTACATTCGCAGGCAAGCCGGGAGAATTGTGTGCACACATATCTATATAAAGACTAACACTGTTGAGCCAGTTGCCCTATTGGAATTGCATTTGCCTGTGATACAAGATGACAAATAACAAAGTTAGCGGAGGTGGCACCATGTAAAACCAGGATATAAAATCTCATCAAAGATACAAGGTTTGGGGGGGTGGGGGGAAACCGCCAAAACCCCAAAATGGCAACATTTAAAGGTCAAGGTTGCCACTGACTCAAGTGGTACAAAGCGATGCCAGCCCCTGGAAAGCAGCTATCCAGAACCACCGGGGTGGAAATCAGCTGAACTCCAGTGATTTCAAAGCAAATTACCTGGATTAGCATGCAGGATTTGGCCTCTCATTTTCCACGGTGAAGCTTGAGTAGGTCTCTATTTCAGGTTTCTACTTAATTCTTCTGTGGATTAACATGGCAAAGAAAGTGCAGGTATTGGAAATCTCCAAATCTCCTTCTCTCTCTTCCTCCCACCAACGCTCCCTTCTTATTTAAAAATAATTTTAAATGGTCTCTTTTTGCAAAGGCTCACAGCTAAAATGTTCCATTTGCTGAGCTTTCCGGCGTTCCCCTCTCACTACTGTCCACCGCTATAAAGTGAATATATTGCATCTCTCCCCAGTTGCTTTAGGAAGTGGTCAAACGGCTGCATTCCTCAACTGATGGATTGGCGCGTTCCTTTCTTGCTTAAGCCCAGACAGTGTTTTTATGAGCCTGTCTCGTGACAGGCTTGAGACGCTTTGAATCAAACAAAATCCTAGTTCAGATCACAAAAGCAGTCTTTAAATTCTGCTTTGCTATGCCTCTACTTTTAAGTGACGTTTTAGTTAAACTGGTAAAGGCCCTCAATTAAATGTTCAGGGGCTTTCCCTGATTGTGTGATATCCCAAGATGGGGATGTGGGTACTGCTCTGGGATGAAATGTGCGTGTAAGTGCTTTGTGTTGTTTGGGTGTGTTTGTCCATTAATTTGTTCAGGAAGCTTTTGAAGCTTTATCTCGCAATCCAAAGCAAACACACTTCTGCTAAAATGATCTATGCTACTGGGGATAAAATATCTAATCTTATTAGCTTCCTCTGCACTATGTCTCTCTCCTTGGCCAATGGCTAAGCTGTACCATTTAAATCCGATGGTTCGCATCTGTGTTCCTGCCTGATGCGAAAGTTGTGCCGTACAGTTTGGGGTGAGAGCCCCTGCCACGTTAGCCGTGCCCAGACTCTCCCCCAAGGCCAGAGCCTCGTGAATGAGGCAGGATGAACATTAACAGTAATGAATCCTTGGCAGAAGAGATCTGTTTCTCCCCTCCATGCCAGGGTTTGGCAAAGCGCTTGGATGCACGTGGACCTTGAAAAACTTTTCTTCTTGAAGAGCTGTTTGACTCTAACGGGACTGAAATGCAGGGTTTGCTGCACAAGGGCTTGCGCCAAGTTCAGCAGCTCTGAGAACGGTAGGTCGTGCGTGCCAGGACCCATATTTTACTGTGCTGTCGGAGGGTTGGCAGAGCAAATCTCTGCCCAGCGCTGAATCCTGGGATGTAGAAATCTTCTGCGGTGGTGGGATGAGAGTGCAGAGCTGGGCTGTGAGGGCCTCAGGCGAGGAAGAGAAATAAGTGATGAGGCCAGGCGGTGCATCCCTCTGCCGTGGGACTCCTGGGATCTCTCTCCCTTGCTCCTTTGCTGCCCTTGGCGGCTGCTTTTTCTGAGCAGCACTGACACTGATGGTGCTGCTTGCCTCTGAGGCAACAAGAATGCCTTAAATTTTGTGTGCAGCCCTAAATTACATCCCCAAAGTAAACTGAACCCAGCAGATCAAAACATGTGATAGTTTTCTGCTGGATGCTACAAGCTCTGAGAGGCTGTAGTATGTGTGTTTGTTGTGAAATGGGCCTCTCTGGTGATGATTATTTTTGTTACAGGCAGAGTTGGCTTTAGTTTCTGTGTTGAAGGTCCAACAATAACAGTGAGCCCTGCTCTCCTGGGGTGAGGGCAATCCAGAGGGGTTTAATAGGCAGGAAATTCAAGTAGGAGAACGCTCTTCTCCCAGCCTAAGGTTTCAGTGTGCGCTGATGAGCTGCAGAGCTGAAAAACCCCAAGTGTGGGTGGAGGTTGACAGGGCCTGGCTGTTATTTTTGGGTCTCCTCAGTGATGATTGCTCGTTGCAGCCCAGGGGAGGAAGGGGGAGACTTCATCAGCCTGGATGTCTCCAGCAGGTCAGGGCAGGGAAAGAGGGGTCTGCCCCTCGCAAAGGGTGAGGAGCTCAGCTGCTGATACCCATCTTCATGGGAAACTTTGGAGTTGCCCGCTGTACACTGCAGTGTTTGCAGGAGTCTGCCCTCATGAGCTTCTCCAGGTCTTCCTTTCCCATCCGTATGGCTTGGTTGTCGTCCTCTGGTGTAGTTCACCTGTTGAGGTTGTCCTGCAAGGAGAGGGTTGCTGGGATAATGTAAGTCATGTGGTGGGCCTTAATGAAGGAGGGGATCTGGGGATTTCCCATTCTGAACATGGCCTGCTCTGACACTGCTGGGGAGTGCCGACCTCCGTAGCCTCCATTGAGGAGCCTGGCTGCTCTCCTGTGGCCTCGCTATCGGCACAGTGCTCCACTGGCCCCTCTGCCATGTGGGCTGGCAGGGGACCCAGCAGTTTGCTTTCAACGCCTGCATTTTGCTTACTGAGCAACGGGATGTCCCACGCACCTGGCAGACTTGGCTTATACTTCAGAATTTAATTTTAATTTTATTAAGTGAATTCAGGGCTGGCAGAAGCTGCCAGAGCCCATTAGCTGTGGAGCACGTCTTGCTTCCAAAGCATACAGCCTGGGCAGTAGCCATGCTACTCACCTTTATTTTTGCGTGGATTCAATGCATCAGTTTGAAAGGACAAATTTATGTAGAAGCTTGTCCCCCTACTGTGTACAAAACAGGCCTGATTTCATACAGAAAGCCAGTGGTTGGCATGTCTGCTGAGGCAAACCCTTTGCTCGTCAGTGGGCACAGTGATAGATTTTTTTTTTTTTTTTTTTAGCAGGTATTTATCTGCTAAGTACCAGTGAATCAAAACAGAAAAAGCCCGGCAGAACAATGACAAAGATATTAAAGTCATTTTGCCTCTTCAGATAAGTCTAAGAAGCCCTGGTTTCCCTGGTATGCTATTGCCCACCACGTGGCCTGGTATCATGCGTGGACAAGGCAGCGCTGTACTGAAGTAGCCCCCTTCATTTCTCTGGATCTTCTTAGGGAGGGATGAATGAGAGGACAAAAACCTGTTCCTCTGAGAGACATAGATAAGCTTTCCTGCAGGTGGAAGGCTTTCCCTGCTGCAGAAAGATGGTGAAATTTTCCTGGTGGTATCTGAACACCTGAGGGATGTGGTTGGTGCTCCTGTCCGCTCAGTGGTTTTGCCTGCTTGTCCCATTTTGCTGCAGAGACCACAGCTGCAGGGAGCTGGGCTCCAGCCCCTCTCACTCAGGCTGTCCTCACCGGCACCAGCAGTTTAACTTGAGCACCAAGCTGACCTGAAATCAGGATCAAGCCCATGGATCAGTCCCGCTGACCTGCGATGGCCTCGCAGGGCAAGGGAGAGGTTTTGAGATCAGGGTAAACCTGGGTTTCTACTCCTGAGTTCATTTGTCAGGGAAGAGCGGGAGCAAGCTGGAGCCTGACACCCCTGTTCACATTGCAGTTCCCCTCCAACTGGTTGAGTTGCAACGGCTCACAGAGTATTCATAGTATCCGGCGTGAGTAAGGGGCTAGCAACTTCTGAGTGGTGGGTGATGTTGGTGGTATCAGCCTAGCGGGTAGCATGTGTGTGAAAGCTGGAGAGACGGGGAGGGGATGACGAGGTGTGGAAGGATTGACTGTATTTTCATTGCTTCGAGACTTTGCCCTTTCCAAGAAAAATAATCTGCAGCTTGAATATTTCTCTTTGCTGGAGGGGGTGGACATGTGTGCAAACGAGGTGTGAATTTTTATGAGAAGGTGTGAAAGTGCGTACATGAGTGAAGTGTGAATTACACGTCTATTTGTACATTGATGTCAACAAGTCCATGAATTTCTTCCTTCCACGTGAATGTCTCTCTTTCTCCCCCCAAACCCACATAGACACGTGTGTGGGCAACTATGCCTTGCTGAGAGAAGAGATTTGTGCAAGAACGTAGGTTTGTAAATGTTTGTGTGTTGAGCAAGCTCTCCTGTGGAACAAAACCAGATGTTTTTTGGTATTCTCAGCTCTTCCATAGCAGTGTTGCGATTTTTCCCCTCGTATTCTTCAGGATACTTACAGGACTATTTTAAGAAAAAAGGGAAGGCTGCAGAGATGCCTTTGGGTGTGTGAGAAGAAAGTTATTTTGAAGAATGAATGTGTTAGAGGGCATGAAAAATATGGGGGAAACTGAGATAGTGCTTTTTTCATCGCGAAGGAAGCCGTGCTGCCCCACGAAGGGCCCTCCTGTTGCCCTTGTTCCCGCACAGGGCATGTGCATTTTCTGCAGGCAGCATGTAGGCAGTGTGCAGACAGTGTGCAGGCAGCAGGTTGTTTATTCAAAGTGCTTTTTTCCAGGAAGCATTGTCGCTGAGGGGTCCTGCCTTGCTCCTGCTGCTCGCATTGGCTCCAGCAAGAGGGCAGTTTGGGGGCGGGCTGGGATGTCCCCACTGAGAGCAGACAGACTTGTGGCAGCCTGGCAGGGGACACCCCTGAGGCCTGGCGGACCCCATGGCAGAGGGACAGAGCCAGACCCACGGCGTGGGGTTGAGCCCACACGAGTCTGCACTGCTTTGCTTCTCCCAGGTGGTCCCGGGGCTTTGCAGTGAGTGCTGCTGCGGGAGGGACAGGAACAGCCCTCAGGGCCAGGGTGGTGAGGAGCACCTTGGAGACCCTCGGCCCGCAGAGCCGATGGGGTGGGGTACCTGTGGTTGCTCTCCCACACTGAGGGTGATGCTCCTCCTGTGCCTTGGCTCCCTTGGGGCATGGGATGCGCCTCAGGCCCCATCGCAAAGTGTGCACATGTGGGCCCTGGGAAAGCCCACCCGCACCCTCCTGCAGGACTGGAGCCCTCTGGGACTGAGGGGAGGCTGTGGGGACAGTCTTGCGGTGGGGACAACCCACGAGGGTTTGAGTCCTATGTTGTACCCCATTGCTTATCGTCAGGGATTGTACCCCGATTGCTCATCGTCGTTGCCTTTCTGCAACGTGGGACCGGGATCACCCTGTATTCCTGCTGGCCTGCCTTGTGGAGGGGCTTAGGGTTTTGCTGGGTTTTGCCCATTTTGCTCTTTTTTGCCTGTTTTGCTGGATTTGAGGAGGCAGTGCTGTCTTCTGGGGGCAGCTGTGGCAGCCTGTGGCTGTGGCACTGGGACAAGGCGGTGGCAGGGGAGGGGTGCAAGTGAGAGGCATGCGATAGGGGCCCCGTGGAGAAAGGGACTTTGTTGGGATTTGTAGTGCATTATCAATTGACCCTGTGATGCAGATTTTCCTCCCAGCCAGTAATGCAATAATAAATTTGATTTGCAGCGTTCATGAGATTAAATGGTTTTTTGAAGATGAAATCACCCTCCAGGGCCTGTTCTAACCCAAAGCTGACAGTGCTTCCTCCACTCACCATGCAGCCATTGCCAGCCATTTGCGGGCTAGCCCCACAAAACCACCACTGCTGATTATCCGTGTCTGCAATTCCAACAGCTGGGTTAGCTTGAAAGGTTTTGGGAGGTGGGAGGCCAATGTGCTGAGATGGGGTGGTGGGGGCAGGTGGGGTTGGGGAAGGGAGAGCACAGCAAGCGATGAAGGCCTGTCCTCAGCTCTGCCACCAGCCATGCGGGTGGGGCTGGGCTCGCCATCAGCCCTGCCGTGCCTCAGTTTCCTTCCTTGGGACCAGCAAAGCTTTCTGCACTCCTGCAGCTGAACCAAGGGTCGTACACGTCCAAATTTTGGTGTCTCTCAAGGCAGCTGTGGGAGACTGCCACAGAGCAGCTTGCAAAGGAGGCAAGAGAAGGGATAAAACGAGGCGGCTCCAGATGATCTGATATCAATCTGTCTTACTTTATGGCTCTGTAATTGCCTCGGCAAGAGCATTTATTTCTCTTTTCTGGTCTGTGTGAAATGTGGTATCTATGTGTGGCAGGAGGTGGAGGGGAAAAGGAGTAGGTTTGTTGTGTAGAATAATTGCCCTTGCCCAGAGATTAATATGAAATATTAGAGTACCAAACGGATGTCAACGGCCTGGAGAATGGCCTTTATCAGACCACCCCTAGCAGTGGCCCGGAGGGACCGGCTGTGCGCGGCCGATCCCCAGAACACGTTTCAATGCCTTGTTCCCTTCTGTGTCTTTGCAGCTCAGCCGTGTGGGGGCCGCCTGAACTCCAAGGATGCTGGGTACATCACCTCCCCGGGGTACCCCAATGACTACCCCTCCCACCAGAACTGCGAGTGGGTCATCTACGCCCCTGAATCCAATCAGAAGATTATCCTCAACTTCAACCCTCACTTTGAAATCGAAAAGCACGACTGCAAGTAAGAGCCTTCCTCTTCCTTTCTAGTACACAGTCACCTCCTCTTCCCGCTTTTGCCTAGTGGTATGGGCCTCATGCTTCCTTGCGCATGAAAACAAGTGTTGTCCTGAGCCCCCATAGCGCTGCGTCTCGTTGCCTTTCAGGGGCAAGTGTGCCTCTACTGACTGGGTGGTTATAAGATGCTGCTTTGGACACAGAGGATGAGCCTACTCTGCATTGAACTCGTGGTTCTTAACTCAGCCTGATATCACCTGAAAGCAAGAGCTAACTGGCTTTCAACCTGAGTTTGACTTTGGTTAAAAGGCAGCTTGTTTTTCTCAGTGTCCAAGTGGCCTCACTGTCCTTCTAAACCGTGCTGGGAGAGCAGAGCAATTTCCTGGCATGTAACTAGGCAGAGGTATGGCCTAGAGAGCCCTAGGGCTGGAGACCCAGGCTCGGGTCATGTGAGGCTGGGGGCTTGGGGGTCTGAGCTGTTTGGGCTGGATCTGACTCTCCACAGTGCTTATTCTGCTGCGTCTGGTAAACTGGGGGTTTGGTTTTGTTTGTTTGCTTTTTTTTCTCTTTTCTTCTAAGAAAGGACTCGGAAACTAGATGTCCGGAAAAACAATTAACAGCCAGTAAAGAATAATTAACGGCATCAAAGGGCACCATAAAAGGCTGAGTTAATAACGTGGTCCCAGCAGACGTATAAACCTGTGTTTAATCTGGAATCCACAGCCAGCTACAGGGATGCCTGAGCTGTGAAGGAGCTTGGGGTCTCCTAAAATGGGCCTGACACAGCAGCCTTGCCAGGCACGCTGGTCCTGTTGATTAAAAGGGGGTTATATATGGAGAGGGGAACTCTGTTTGCAAAAAGGACAGAGGGACAGGGGAAGCATTTATGGGGCTGTAGAATCAGTCCTGTGGAGAACAAAGAATTCAGCATGGGTTTGATGATATACTGAAGGTTATGAAGTGTAGAGCTGGATCCTCAGCTACCATAAATCGGCGTAGCTCCTCTAACTCTAATGAAGGTGTGCTGATTGATGTCATTGGGGATCTCATCATCCCCTACAGATAAAGCCTGGGCTAATAAGGCTTCGAGCACTATGAACTCTCCCTGAAGTCACTGTGTGTGCAAGGCGTTTAGCACTTTGCAGGATCAGGCCTGTGTTTAGAGAGGGGAGAAGGTAGAGAAGGGCTTAATGTGGGCATGGATGAACACAACAAGGCCTCGGCAGTGTGTGTGAGAATGATGGTTGCTATCAGATTTTATTATTGCTTGTACAGGCTGAACTGTATAGCCTTCTCTTAGCTAATGCAGTTGCCCCAAATTCACAGTAATAAAAGCTTTATAGGCCTATATTCGCAGTCTGCAGAGTATGTGATACGTATCGGGCAGGGCAATGTTGTGTGCAGGGGTTGAGCTGGTCAGGAGGGACTCCAGCTTCTGCCTCTCCAAGGTCTCAGTCAAGCAAAGCCAGGTCGGTCAGAGAGCCAGAAACCCCACAGGCACCTGGCTTTTCCTCCACGTGTAGGAAGCTGTCAATTTTAGCTCTGAGCACCTTGGACAACTTTTGCCATGTTTTGCTGCCTGTGAGAGAGCAGAGTCTGGTCCCGAGCTGCAGGCGGTGTGTGCTGGAGGGGCCGCCTGGGCGCTGGAGATGTCGTCCCTTTGCTGCTTTCTACTTTACTGTGGCAGATCTGAGTGGCTGCTACGTGGTCTCGCCCTTTCCCTTTCTGCGTGTATGTGCGCGAGGGAGACTTCAGTTAAAGCAGAAAGGTTTGAGTTGGAGGGTTTTGGTCCCCCATGTGGGACATGAATGGTGGAGGGTTTGTCAGGGTCTCTGATTCAGTTCAGCTTCTGTGGGAACATTGCTCTCTGGAAACCAGGTATTAACATCAAACCTCTCCTGAAAGTGAAGTTTGCCTGCACCTCTATCCCCTCAGCTGCCACCTGTGTGCAAGTGAAACCGGGTTCATCCACAGTGCACTTGGGCTTCTGCTGGCCACAGGTATGAGCTGAGAGCCAAGCTGACTTTGGGTGCCTGCTCCCCAGAGCCACCACTGCAAAGGAGTGGGTTCGAAAGAACTTCATGGACAGTGCTTGATAGGAAGCATAACCAACCAAATGAAACAGTGCATGATAAACACTGCCTGAAAGAAATTGATAGGAGGGAGATTTTTTTAAGTGACCTACCGGAAGGAGACAAGTATTAACGCTGTGTAATGCTTGGGCATTAAGCAGTACTAATAGGTGACCATCTAGTAATAAATTTCATCCAAGTGTCAGAGGGTATTTTATGAAGAAACAAAGGCCTCATTGCAGCTGCAGGTGGGAACCTTAACAGGAACAGGAGTTCAGCATCAAAGAAATATAGTCTCACGGCAGAGCCCTTCTTTTGACGTCTGATCATTAATATAGAGCACATTCACACAAAGGTGACAGGCTGATGAACCCCATTGTGGCACTCTGTCTCGGGGCAGACAAGGTTCCCCCTACTCTGGTATTTCTACCTGGCAGCTATCGGAGCCAGAGCAGGGCCGGTCTGTGCTTCCAGCTGCCAGAGGTAAACACAGTAACCCCTTCCTCTGTTGCGTCTTCCTTCAACATTTCATTTTACCTTATTAGGCTAAAGTTTCTCCCTCATAAAGCATAACATTTACATTCCTAAAACCCATTCGAAGGCCTACAAAAATATCTGCAAAAGTCTTTTTAGTCTTACTGTGTCCTTTCTGGCCTTCTTTGTATCTGCTTTAGATTTCCCTTTGGGACAGGAGGCGTTTCCTCCTGTGTTTTGTACAGTGCCTGGCACCCTGGGGACCTCTGCGGAAAGGTCAGTGATTTCCCCTCGCAGGGCAGCTGGCCGGAAAGGGGCCTGTGTACCTGGTGCTGCCCAGACGCGGAGCGAGAGCTGGCTGCAGCCAGCCCTCCCCGCCTGGAGGCGGGAGCATCAGCCAGGGATGGACGCCTGGAGGTGGCAGCCAGGGGCTGCTCCATGCTGATTGTTGCTATTGTTTTTCTGGAGGCACATCTGGGCTTTTATTTTTCGGCTGTGTCCAGCTGCATTAAGAAGTAACTGCACACACCACCCCCCCCCCCCCCCGCTCCCACCCTCATGAAAGGAGTAATTTGGTGTAATTGAAGCCTCAGAACATAGCCCACCCGCCCCCGCCCCCCACTCCTGGGCTCTGTCTGTCTCTCTCTCTGTGCTTCATCCGTGCTCGGAGGAAGCGCCTTACCTTGGGAAGGCACTTCAGGTTAAGAAAATTGGCCTTCTCCTGCTGTTGTGGCTCTTGTGCACCAGCGCAGCAGGGATCCCTGTTGCGGGAGGGTGGGCACACTGTGATAGGGAATATGGCACCCGGGCCATTGTTGGCGCTGTCTTGCAGCTGTGGGGCCACAGCAGTAATAGCAGAGCCAAAAGGGAAGTTCGATGCTCCAATAAAAGACCTGCCAAACTATTCGGAAATAATTGTAATAGCCTGCCTGCTCGCCGTTTCTTCCTCTCTGTGCTGCAAGCGCAGCTGTTGCTCGGGCACTGCAGCCCTGCGCCATTGGTATCTGCTCTCTGAACAGGGAGGTGGCATCCAGTGGAAAAGAGCGTGCTGCTGCTGCTGTGGTGAAATGTTTCCACTCCCCGCCTGGCATGGAGGTAGCATGCACAGCCTTGTGCATGCCAGGGTTTATTTGTGATCCCAGGAGAGACCTGAACCATTTGCAATAGGTGTGCAATAGGGGTGGCTGTCCCCCCGGCTCACACAGTCATGTAGCCAAGCTGCCCGCTCCTTCCGAATTGCCATTTCGCTGTTCTGTCTGTGCTGCTTGCTCGGAAAATCCAAGTCAGAAACCTCAGCTCTGTGTGAATCACTGCATTTATAACCACCTTTTCCATTTGTGCCTCCCTCCCAGTGCTGGGCTTTTCTTTGGACCATTAAAAGCTCCCTCCCAAGATTGGCTACTGACTCTGCCATCCCTGGCCGCACTCGGCTGAATCTGCCGGAGGATTAGGCTGGGCAGAGCTGCCGTTGAGTGCCGGGACGTTGCTGTACACACACGGCAGAGGCACACTCCTTCCAGACTGCAGCGGATGGGCTCGTGCTCCCTCTGCAAGCAGAAGATCTTTCAGCTGAGTCATAACATCTGCACCAGAGGAATGTTATTTAAAAAAAAAAAAAAAAGCCCGACTGACAATCAGACTGTGCCAGTGGGTTTTTCTGTAGCCCGTTCTGACACATGCCGCAACTGCGTTGCGATCAGTGGGATCCCTGCCTGTGGAGGATTTGGGGGACCGCTGCTGTGGCTCGCAGCCCCCTCTGGTGGCACATGCCAAATGCTGGTGAAGGTCTCCGGAGACAGGGGCCTGGGGCTCCAAAACCAGACAGGAGCCAGCAAATTGGAGACAGCCCGGGGCTGCACAGTCAAGCTCTTCCTCCTGACTTTGGCTTCCCATATCAAGCCCTGGGGGTTTCCAGAAACAGGAACTGGGGCCACTGTAATGAGGAAATTTATGCAGTTGTCACTGTGACCTCATAAGCGCCATGGTGGTGCCAAAAGAGTTGAACCAAGTTCAGCATCCTGGTGTGTGCTGGATACTGGACAGGCATGGCAGGAGATGCCCCTGCTCCCAGCCTGAAGGGCAGAGGGGACCAAGGTTTGGCAAGGGAAGACACCACGCTCCCAGCACCTGTCTCACAGAGCGCTGCCTACCAGGGGACACTGGCAGTAATATGCTGGTGTTCCTGGGCCACAGGGTGAGGCACGCGGGCTCGGCTAGCCAGTGAAGGCCTCTTATGGCAGCATGGCCATCTCCTGTGCTTCCAGGAAGCTGGGCACTGGAACAAAACAGCTCTGCATCCTTCCTAGAGAGCAGCAGAGACACTGGCCCGAGTCCCTTGCTCAGGCAGCGGGGGGAGCTGCAGCCAGCCCCAGTGCCCACAGACTGGCAGGCAGCAGGTGGCTGCAGTATTCAGCCTGGCTCTCTTGACTTCTCCTTCAAATAAGAGCATAATATTGCAAGAAGCCATCCTTCCATCCGTGAAGGTTGAATAGACAAGGCAGCAATTATGGACAGCTAATTAGTAAATGCTTTGAAAAGTATGCATAATTAGCTTATTAGTAAACATTTTAGAACCAATGCAGTTCATCTTGAGATTGGGAAAATGCTTAGAAAAGAGACACACATTTGGAGCACTACCGAATGCCAGGGCTTGGGGGGGGTTCTTCGCTAGGATGCAAGGGGAAGTGACTGCATCTCCTGCAACACTGGGGGAGTGAAGCTTTAACTTTGCAGAGAGGGGAAGTCAAAGATGAGATGTTAAGGAAGGCATTTGCTTGCTCATACATTTGTGGCATGGGTAGCCAGAAGCAACATTTCTAACGTACAGGAAATAATTCAGTCTGGGTAACATGACGCTGCAGCTCAATTTGTCTTCAAATGAGCTTCTAGTGTTTTTTAACTCCATCCAGCATCCTCTGTATGGTTCATAATTCCCGTCAAGCCCAGGTCATTTTCCAAAATGAAACATCAATGAATGGGTTAGCTGTGATGGCGTTAGACCAGCACATGAGTTAACAGCTCAAGGTTGTTCATGTCTCTCTGCTGCCCATCCGCAGAGCTGTGAGAGCTTAGCTCGCTCCGCGACTGTGCTTCCCTGTGCCCTAGAGCCTCTCCCTGGGGGGGCAGGCCAAGTCCAGGCTCTGCAGAAGGTGATGGCCCCAAAGGCACTCTCCTGGGGTCTCCTGTCCCGCTGGCTCACCAACGTCCGGTGCGTAGGAGTCAGATCTGGTTTTGCACCTTGTTTCCTGTTGGCATGATGACAAATTGAGGGCCAGCTGGTGACACTGGGAACAATAGAGTTAGAGACAGAGACCTCTCCCCCTCCTTCCTGCTAGCAAGCAGGAGGAGGAGGTGGTGGTATACTCGCTTCTTACTTAGCCTCTCTGGCCAGCAAGGGAGGGAGCAGGACCCCTGGGTCCCCCGCAGCATCTGGGGAGGGAGTGAGCACAGGGCTGGCTGTGGTGACTCCTCACTAACTGGGTTCAGGATCCAGCTAAAAGTGTCAGAAACCTGTGCCTTTTGTGAGTGTGCTGTGCAAGCCACGCTCCAGCTCTAAGCCCCTTGCATCTTTGCTGACCCCACTTAGCGCAGATGCCATAGGACAGTAGTAGAGCAATCCCACTGAAATGGCCTGATGATAAGCACAGCGTTGAGATGCTCGTGCTTTCAGCAAAAAGCCCAAGGCCCTCGGCTGGCTTTACAACGGTGCTCCAACTCACTGGATGTCACCGTTCACAGAGGCTCATCCCAAACAGGTGGGCCTCAGGAGCCTAAATGTCTGTGGGGATATGAGTCTCAGTGACTTTTTTTGCATCGCACAGCGGGGTTAGCAGTGCTCTTCCGTGTCATGGGTTTGCTATCTGGATGCGGGAATTAGAAGGTTTAGTGAATGTAAGGAGAGTGCCAGAATGATATTAAAAAAATTACCCTTTTTTTGTTAAGGACCAGATGCAAAGCCCAGTAAAGGCAGCGGGAGGTTTTACCTTGATTTCCACAGGAACTGGTTTAGGCTTTTAATGAGCAACTGTTTGCGTTAGCTACATGCAGCCTTTTTAATGGATATCATCCCTATTGTCAGGCTGTAACAGGGGAGAGGGGAGTGGCAGACTCCCCTATCAGGGGAGTATCAGGGCTGGGAGTTGTGAGATTTGGGTTCTTCCCCCTCCCTGCTATTGATTTACTGTTCCTGCTTTGGCAAATTACTTTAAATTCTCCGCCCTATAAAGAAGAGGAGACCTGGGCGTCTGCAGGCATAAAACCCAGTCTAGATAGCAACAGTGCATTGCACACTCCCCTCCAAAGGCTGCTGCATAGCAGCATCACACAGGAGCAGGTCAGAGCGCTGCAGACGACGATTGGTTCGTTCCCAGCCTTTTCTGGCCGGGTGTGAATTCTGCAATTAAATATGAATGCAAAATAAAAAGAACAGACTGTAAAGAGCAGACTGAAAACAGAAGAAATTTCTGGTTGCTTTTGGCCAGAGCTCAGCATAGAGCTTATTCAAAAGAATTGGGGGTGGTTAGTTTTTAGTCTGAGACTAGTTCTCCGTTTTCTTTAAGTCAAGCGGCTGCACACCACCGTTGAATGGCAATGTAATAATATGTTGCAAACCACAGTCTGGTGATCCTGGAATTCCTCGTAAGTTAATAGCAGTCATGGTCCACTAATCACAGCTAGGATGTTTTAAGCAACCATCTTTGATATATCAGTTCAAACACACCATAGAAAGCCTTCCTTATGCTGGCTTAGCGAGTAGATCAGTAGATCATTAGAAAGAGTGAATAACCTGGGGGGTTTTGTTGGGTTCCCCCCCCCCCCCCGAATCCCAAGGAATTCTTGGGATCTATGTACAGCGTTGCTGAGCAATCACAGTCCAGTAGTATGGTGGTGGTTTTAAAGTAGCACTGGGTCAGACATGGAGATATTAGTGTTCAATATATTGCTAGAAGCGGAGCCTGAAGCAGTGGGTTCTGGCAGCAGAAATCCTATGCCAAAGACTTAGTCCTGTTACAAATGGCACAGAAACTGGCAGGGCGGCTGCTCTGTGTGTGTGCTTTGGCTGCCCCAAATGTCACTTCTTGCAGAGGTACAGAAGACATTGCGGTCAGTGTGAGGAAGGGCGCACCCCTGTTTTTTGAGGTGGGGTCCCCCTTTGCTGAGACAGGCAGCACTCACCCGCTGGCAGTGGGATAGCCCCCGTGCTCAGCCCCGTGCCTGCCGAGGCTGTGCCGCATGCAGGGTGTTCGCATGGGAAGTGCTTAACATACTAGAAACCTCCAGGGAACTCTTGGAGTTGCGGTTGTTGACGGATGTCTACCAAGGAGTAGGACCCCCCCGTCCCCGCCAGCAGCAGGAGAGTTTGAGGCATGTGCTCAGCTTCCTTCCTCTTTGCGAGTGTTGGTGTGATGTTCCATTTACATTGTTACTTTGCAGTGAAAAGGGAAGGTGTAACGCCTGGCGCTCGCACGTTGTGCCTTTGGTAATGCTGATGTTTGGCTGATAATCATGGGCAGGAACAAGGTCTGGGATCTCCATCAGCTGAGGGGACTGACTCACCATTGATCTATGTTCACTGCATCTTGTTGAAGTTTTTTGACCCATTTGATTTCTTAGGTTTTCTTTTGTGAAAACCTTCTGATTTTTCTGCCGTTCAGGAGCAAAACATCTCTGTGTCTTTAAATATGGCAGATGGGGATTTCTTCAGATGTCCAACAACTCAATTGAAGGAGACCTCAGGAGACCTCTCCCCTTCCCTGTCCCCCTTCTCAGCCTGTCTTTTCATCTGCAATCTGGAGATGTAAGGGCTATAGTAATAGAGTGTCAGAGGAAGTAATTGATTCATCACACGCCGAGAGAGGAGTCTGTTGCCTTCAGTGTCAATGGAGCTGAACCACAGCCTGGAAGGGTGAGGGAGGCTTGTAAACACTCCATGGCTGAGCTGGCAGGACAAAGCAGGCGCACTGCCGTGGCTGAGTGAGAGGGTGACACAAAGGGTTGCTTCAAAGAAAATCTTCCTGAACAAAGCAGTGGCAGGGCCCTTGTTTGTGGGAGAAACAGCGACGCTCCCATCCCCCTGTTCCCAGAGCGCATTAAGGAGAAAAGGTACCAACCAGCTTCATGCAGCAGCCCATTCCCTCGTCTCTGTCTCCCTCTCCTGTCTCGGTGTGGCTGCCTCTCCAACCTGCTGTCCCAGGCAGGGCTGAGCTCACCTCAGGGGTACCGACCAGCCCCTGCAAGCGGCTAATTTCTCCCACACCCCCAGGTAGATACTGCTGCCTCTGAGACCTGGGTGGGGGGCCACCGCTGCTGCGAATGCGCAGCAAGGCGTGATGTGTGCGTGGCACAGTGCTCACCCTTGTCCAGGCATTGATTGTGCTCATACCCTCGGTGAGGCTTGGTTCAGATGGCTGTTGAGCTGCAAGTGCCCATATTTTGGGTGGAGAAGGGGGTAGGAGATGCTGTGCTGCCTACACACCATGCAAGGAGGGATCAGGCAGGTTTGGTGTGCTGTTTGCCCCAGAAACCGCTCTTACTACAAGCTGGCACGGTTGGGTTGTTGTGGGAGTGCCCGAATAGCAGAGGCTGCAGGCCAGCCTTCGTGGCAAAGCTTTGCTTACTTGTGCATCAGCTGAGGCAGGAGCTGGGCTGTGAACAGGCTGCGTCTGAGAAACTGCGGGGTCAGAAAGCCGTCCCGTGGTGGGCTGGTCCCGAGGTGACCATCTGTCATTAACAAGGGATGTAGGCAGCCAGGAGCACGAGGGTGGGCTGGTCAGGGCTCTGTTCTTGCAACCTCCTTTATACAGCTGGTGCTTAATGAGTGTTTGTTTCGGTTTTGTGCTGAAAAAAGCCAGTGCAAATGAGTGATATGTGGAAAGCCGAGCAGCAAAGCTCCCATCTGATCCCAGTTATTACCAGCTCTTTCGTTCTTCACGGCATGTTGTGTCTAAGGCCATGACTAATACCATGCCAGTGAGGTGCGATGAGACATCCCTCGCTACAGCTCCATGGAGGGTGTTCTCCTCTGGGAGCAGGGCTGGCACAGCAGAGCATGTGAGCGTCCCCTAATCCTCATCAGCACCTGCCAGGCAGTCCCCAGCCCTTCAGCCACCAGGGCCAGCCTGACCCAAACTGGTCTCCATCTATTGCCTGGGCTGTCAGGCACTAGATCCCATCAGGAGATGGGAGCCTGTTCACCTGTTCCCCCCACTGCAAAGCGAGCAAAGTGAGCATTTGCCCCCTGCCTTCTGCCTGCTTTGCTGCTTTTCGGCAGTAAATTTTCCTCTTGTGGTTGTTATCTTTTATTATATACATTTTTTTTCTTTCTCTTAGTGATCAAGTGCCTGTGAGTGGTGACAGTAAAATGACATAGAAACCAAAGTCTAATTTTTTCCACAGATGGATTGTAGCAGAAGGAGGAAAGTGCAAATGCAGTTTCTCGTGTCCTGCATTTTGGGGTAT
The DNA here is from genome assembly GCF_965638725.1 of Aptenodytes patagonicus. NCBI lineage: Eukaryota > Metazoa > Chordata > Aves > Sphenisciformes > Spheniscidae > Aptenodytes > Aptenodytes patagonicus. Next base: position 46,576,323 of record NC_134954.1, on the reverse strand, counting down.
GAAAAGGTTGTGAGTTGCTTCAGTTCCCTTAGAGCAGCAACAGAAGGCAGAATGCCATGCAAAGGGGGGCTATTCTTAACATGCTTTATATATTTTATTCCTGGTTTCACCATAATTTTTCCCCCCAAAGAATACCAAAGACATCTTGCAACAAAAGACCCCTGCAGCTAAAGATAGAAGGGTAGGGAATTTAGAGACGGTTTTGGAGACAGAAATAAAATTAAACAACCATGTGTAACTCCTGAACAACAGCCTGCAGAAAACCCCTAAAGTGCACATTAGCACATCTTGTTTTCTTATATAATGAACTGTTTTCCAGACATGCCCCAGATGAGAGCACTTCTCTACTCCAACGCGCCTTTCTGCAGCGATCTGGCAACACAGCTTGAAGAAGGCAGCCCGAGGATGAACGGCAAAGCGCGGGGGAGCCTTTGCTCTCCCGTCTCGGGGGGGGCAGCAGCATGCAGCACGCTAGGAGCTGAAATTCCCTCCTGAATCAGAACTTGCCACAGGAGCAGTTTGCGGCTATGTTTTATTCTTCCCTTGGCAAGATGTATTTTGGCTACCTTTTTTTTTTCCCCCGCATAAGTTAACAGTAACTGCTGAAAGCCTCTTCCTATCAGCGGTGCTTGTATGGGGGTGAAAACAACCCAAGCAGTATAAATAGAGGCTATTTGTAGTTTCCATTTTTTGTCTTCAAGGCATTTTTGAAGAAGTTTTCCAATCTGTTAGGGTTATTTTATTTCTCTCTCTGTCTCTCTTTTTTCTTTTTTTTTTTTTTCTTCTTTTTTTTGACTGGATGACTGGATTTTTCTCATTTCTCAGACATTCTGGTCAGATTTTTGAGGAGATAAGAAAATAATCCAAAGCACAGTGGAATGATTACAAAACCCCACAATACTGTGATTACACAAGATGGAACTGGATGCAACAAATTCAGAACAAACTTCTGAGAAATCCTAAGCAATTATGCCCCCCCAGGCCTGGCTCTTTCCCCGCTGCCACCGGATTTTGGTCATTTTAGTCACTGAAATCCAGTGAAATCCCTTCAGATTCAGAGCAATGATAGCCTATTTCTCTCTGCTGTTGCCAGGGGCATTTATTTCCATCAGGGCAAGACAAGGGCAAGCTCTGCCTCGTGTGTGTGCATCTTTTGCCGCAGCATGGGCAAAAATGGCCCCACAAGCTGCAGACTGAGACCAGATTCATCTCTCCTATGTTCAGCTACCTAAAGTCCAGGTCCAGTCAGCAAGAGTGATTTAAACTACCTCTGTCAGTGCAGAAGAACAATTAATCCCATCCCAAGCTGGGTGTGAGGAGTCTGCTTTCGCTGAGAGCAGAGGAGGTTTAGTTAGCTAAAGCTAGATATGATTCAAGCTTTTTAGGTCTGTGCATAAATCTGTATCAGTCTATGAGGACTGATTCTTCTCTCACCCCAGGATAAATTAGGAGTGATTACCCTTAAAATGATGAGTTACACATGTGTAAAACCGGTTCAAGTCAAAGGAGAATCCAATTCATCTGCTGCGTTTATAATTAATTACTCTGATTAAGGGCTGGCAGCTAAGATCAAACTTCATTGCTCTTGTTTCATCAGACAGCAGAGGTGCTTGACTCTGCTATCATGGCTATAAAAAAAATACTGTTTAAAAGTCCCCAGTAGTTTCTGCAGCAATTTAACCTTTGAAGGGTATGTCCTGGAGTTGCTCAAGATTGTATAAACATCACAGAAAAGTTTTCTTGTCTTTCACAATGTAACCACCCATGAAATAAGGATTTGGTTTGAAGGTGGCATATGAAAGAGCATGAAGATGGGTGGTGACACAGAAAAATCAACTAAGCCAGCTAGCATGTAATGGACGTTAATTCTAGCTGCCCCTTGATTGCAAAACAAGCACAGAGCATCCGGTTCACCATTTCTTAACGATCTCTATACTGCAACTGCTATTTCATTTCTAAGAAACAGCCTTTTCTTAGAGGATGTTTGAAAAACCTTATGCTTTTTATAACAATTCTGAGAAACAAACCACCTGCCACCTTTTCAAAGGGAACAGTTGCATTTACCAGCTGACGTTACAGCTAAGCAGGTTCCCCACACCTTCCCCCAGCTACCTGCAGTGTATTAATGCCTGCTGAATTTCACTAGAATTGTAGTTTCTCTTCCTATTCTCAGCAGATGCATTCGAGACACCATGACATATGGTTCAAGCAGACCAGAGGTCTCGAAGGCTCACGTCAACACTGGGCATTCCCAAATTTGGGGCTGTTGGCATGCAGTCAGTACCTATTTGTCTCCCTGTCTATCTAGGCCAGACTCCTCCAATATAATATAATCTGTCTAATCAAGGCTGGCTTCTATTCTTGGCTGGGCTGCAAACTTCCTGTGTGACCTTGGGCCAGCCACTGCTCCCCTCTGCCTTCCCACCTCTCAGGGTCTCGTGAGGATCCCATCATTACTGTTTGCCAGGTGCAGTCATGAGCCCCATGGAAATGCCTATAAATAACAGCTCCAAATTAAACATTGGGGAAGTTCAGGTTAGAGCCTTGCAACTCTCTCTGGCCCTGGCAAGCACTGGAAACTGGGCTTAGCTGCGTGCGAGCCCTCACCTACTCCAAATCATAGCTCTGGGAAGAGACTGAGAAAGCTGCCAGCTAGGTCAGAGCTTGGTCTGGGGAGCCAGCCCGCCTTGGGCTTTGAAGCAAGGCTTGCACAAGTTTTATGTATCAGGAGGACTTACATTACGGCTATGAACATATACGTTGATTGATTGTTCGTGTTTCTCTCCATCCTAAGCTAATGTCCCTGTAATGTCCTTGAAGCATGTTTCAGTGGGGAAGGACTCAGCATCTCTTAGGATTTGGGGCTGAGGGGTGATAGGTTTGTTGATTATGCGTGGAGCAGTATGAGTCCCAAAACTGTGCTTTGTGCTGAGTTGTGTGCCTCAGGAGAGGAGCACCCAGAGGAATGGCACAGGCTCTCTGGTGCTGCTCCCCAGGTGGGTCGCAGCATTTCTGGAGCTCACCAGTGCCTGGGTGGGCACTTGGGAGGTCTGTGCTGGCCTTGGGGGAGGATGGAGCACAGCTCAATGGCCAGGGAGCAGATTAACTATTTCACAACAGAAAAGGACTGAAAAGGTGGAGGTCTTCTCATAATCACTGCAGTTGGGGCTTGTTTGCCTTCATTGTGCCTCGCAGCCTTATTTGGAGAGCTAACAGCAAAGTGACTTAGGGAAAATAGAGAGAAAGGAAAGACTGGGAAGCAGAGAGGGTTGACTGGAGGAAAAAGCAAGCAAGCATGGGTAATACAGGCATTAGAAGTGCTTTATAATTAGTTTATAAAAGCTCTCTTAACATCAGCAAAGCACTTTCTACTAAAAATCTTTAATAAAAACGCAGCAATATTTGTAAGCATTGTACGTTTTCCATTTAATTCTGTTAAACAGCTCCAAGAAGAGCATCTAAGCAATGCATTTTCCTTCTTTCTCAACCCCCCATTGTCTGGGCAGTTAAAAGCACTTCAGCTTTGCCTCCCTGCCTTAAAACTCCGCAGTGGAAACCTCTGTTTGAGGCGGTTTCAAACCAACTGGCTGGCCTTCCCACTCAAGCAACAGCTGAAAATACTCTGTTGCTGGAGGAGCAGCGAACTGCAGTCATTTTCCCTGCAAGAAGACTTGGTTAATCCATTGACTATACTTGTGGGTTATGGATGCTGCACCCTGCCCTTACATATTTATGGTTGGCTCATTGGAGAAGTGCCTAGATGGGGAGAAGTGGCCATGAAATGTGCTTGGAGATGGCAGCTTGCCCAGTGGAGGTAATGCCAGAGAGGTCAGCCCACAAGGATGTTGGTGCACGTTGACTGAAACAATGGATTTGGTTATATGAGTGAAATGCAAATTGCTGGGCACTGGTCAAGACAGTTTGGATGCCATCACTGCATCAATATGTCCCACCCAGCTGTGCCGTAGTCTGTAATTATCTGGAAATGAAATGGTTAGAGTAGGAAGCATCCCCAGGGTTGGGTTTTCTTCCTTTCCATTTTTCTTCTTGTTTTTCACACGGGAAGAACAAAGTCTGGAAACCATGCTTAAGCTTAACAGAAGCAAAGGTCTGGCCAAACTAGATTTTAACATGGCCAGTGACCCAATGTGAGGAGAATGGGGTTTATCAGCTTGATTGTGGGCCAAGGCATGGACACGACTGAAGCACCTGATGCCAAAAGAGTCTAGGGTGGGGATTAGCCACTGTTCTTGCTGAAGTTTGCAAGTTTCATGTTTTGGACCAGACGTCTTTGGTGTTTCACTTTGAAAGCCTAAATCTTAATTGCTATGTTGGAGAGGAAGTAGGTGCTCCTGCTCATCTGGGCAGGAGTTATTTCCTGAGTGTAATACTCTCCCAATTCACATTCTGTTTATATGACCTGAAGAGAATTTTGCCTCATGAGGAGCAGAGGGCTTGGGCCAAGATTTTTTTAACTAAGGAAGAAAACTTATGCATTTATATTCATTTTACATTTGGCAAAAATGATTCCCTGACCTTCTCCTAGGGGCTTTTTTAGTTGTTTGTAACATTTGATTTATTAAGGATTAGCTCCAGTAGGAGAAAGCTCAGTTAGATGCTTGGATGAAGCCAAACAGGGTTTAATTCAGAGAGGCAAGTATTTCCTGATGGTTTACTTACTAGATTAATTCTTTTAATTTTCCATTTGCAGATTGCCCATGAGCAGATTGCAATATTCCCAAATTGTATGTATTATTGGAAGCTATTTACCCATTCAATAAGCAAATATTTCTTGGTCCAGAATTTGCTTCTGAAATTGCCAGGGCTCCTACAGCACTGGGTGGTTTGAGGAACCATGTGGACAGCGCTAGGATGTTTGGTGTGTTGGCTACAGCCAAAGCTGTGATCATTACAGTCAAGTAGTTGAAGCCATGTACTGTGTTGGCGAGTTATAACCCCATGAGGACACAAACAGATGTGATTCCCTGGGATGCAGCTAACCTCTGCCTCTGCCATGCAAATGGCAGCTTTTACAGTCCACTCCGTTAACTGTGTTTTGCCAACATTCATGTTTTCGCCAAATTAATTTTTTGCCACATATTCACAATTTCACTAGTAGCCGGTAGTCCTGCGGCACAGATATGTACTTCAGATGTGGAAGGGCTGCAAGCACACTGAGAGCGAGTAGTTATTTAGAGAACAAAATGTCCCTGCTGTTTGCTCAGCGCTACTTTAAACAAATAGACAAACAAAGAGGAAAAAAATTCTACTTAAAAGAAGCACTAACACTGCCCTCTATGTTCGTCCTCCCTGGGGAGACTGTGGGATCAAGCCACACATGATGGACATTAGTGGGGTCATGCAGGGTGCTGCTGGATGGTGTCAGGGTAATAAGGGGTCACGAGGTGATAGGGAGCCACACAGAACTGAGGAGAGAGCAGAGGGAACAGAACTTCATTTACATCGTTGTGTGTCCACCCACCAGCTAAGCCAAATGCTCTTCCTGTGCAAGTGCCTCTTCTCAAGACCACTTGGATTTCACCTTGGCCAAGCCAATTGAGTCTATAACGAAGTTAAAAGCTGGGTGATTGCAGCTAGCTAAGTGCTTGGTCCAGCGTGGACAGGATTTTATCTGCAGGCATTTTGCTTCTGGCTCTCAGCCTGATTTAGTCCAAGAAAGGAGTGAAACTGAAGCCGCTTGGGCCATTTTTCTTTGTGGAGGAGCACACTGAGTCCCCCTGTAAGTTTGTTTTGAGGTTGTTGCCTGCCGATGTGTGCTTTGCAGAACAGGAATGAGTCACATGAGGATCATTCTGTATCCGGCAAGCTACTTCTCCTTTCAACTCCCCATTCCCAAACAGGAGATCTTGTGACAAAGAAGAAAGGCAGATTCCTGGCAGCCTGGAAATGCTTTTTCCCTCCCTGGCCCCGTGAGAAGAGCTGTAGCATGTTGTTCAAACAGGTTGATACAAAGCGAATAAACAGTCGAAGAGATGGGCAGTTTCTGTAAATAGCAGCATGCTGGCCAGAGAGGAGAAGAGGGGCGGGAGAGCACGGGTGTTAGAAGGCAGCTGAAGAACAAGATGTTCACGTAAAAGCTGTTTGTTTCTTCACAGCACGCAGAGCCCGATAGTACCTTGCCATTAGTCATGGCTTAGAAAATATGAAGGAATCCGTGGGAGTTTCACCTTCCAGCCAGACTTTGCAACAAGCTTTTGTCCCTGTACCAGGAGGCAGTTCTTCCAAACCTACAGATTCCTCCCCCAGATGGTTCAGATGCCCAGGAGCCATGCCGGTGGGCAGGTGGGGCATTGCCAGGTGGGGTTTAGCAAAGGCAGATTGTGGTTACAGGGTGTACAAGGGTCAGGCAATAGTGAATGTGGTCACCCAGCTCTTATGCGGCACTTCTCATCCACAGAAATCTTTGATAGCACTTAATAGAAGAGGATCAGTATTACTGTCCAAGTGCTAAGTAAGTATACCAGCCACACTTGTTAAAGGACCAATGTGGTGTCAGACAGTGCACAAAATAGCTACCCGCTCACATGGATTGAACATTGACTATTTGTTTAATGCTTGGTGTGTGCTTGGCCAGATCCCACCTGGATAGTGGAATAAACTGAGCAGTGCTAAGTAGCACGATGGCACTTAGGGAGAGAGGTAAGGGAAGGAGAGTAGCCCCAGGAGAGTTGTATCTGAGCTTCTCCCCATGCTGAAGGAGTCTTGTGGAAATGGAGGCAAATTGCATCCTAAATTTTGCATGTTGGCTCTGAAGTTGAAGTGGATGTGGCTGTAATAAATTAATGATGGAGCAACAGGGAAAGGGACTTAAATGTAGCCAGACAAAAGGGAAAAACATATTGGGGGCTCTGTGGTGTGAGTGACAGAGTCCCAGGTACCTGTCTGGAAGATGTTCTGTGAAATATGCAGATATAAAGAAGTGTTTTGTGTTTGTTCCTGGCATCCTGAAGCATCTCCCTGACAGATGGTTTTACGGCCATTTCATCTGCCTCCACAGGTATGACTACATCGAGATCCGAGATGGGGACAGTGAAGCGGCAGAGCTGCTGGGCAAGCACTGTGGGAATATAGCACCTCCTACCATCATCTCTTCTGGCCCCTCTCTCTATATCAAGTTCACCTCGGACTATGCACGGCAAGGTGCTGGCTTCTCCCTGCGCTACGAGATCTACAAGACAGGTGAGTGTCTGAGTCAGTGCCTGTCTCCCAGGCTGTTTGCCACGATGATCTTCACAAGGAGATGTCTTCGGCCACCTTTTCAATATGATTTTTAGCATGTTCTCCAGAGATGAAGGGCTCTTTTTTTTTTTTTTAAATTTAAGCAAGTCTGTTGCATCGCATTTCCAAGAAGGTAAAGATGTTAGTGGTGCATGATAGTGCATTTTTGGATCACAGTGTGGCACCAAAAGCAGGGTTCCTCCTTAAATGCTCTCTTGTATTCGAGGACTAGAAACATTTAAGTTTTCTCCTTGGCATGTGTGGAGCTTGTTAGGGCTAAGTGGGTATTGTCCCTCGGTTAGGAGCGCATGGAGCTCCCCCTCCTGTGGAGTTGTGATTCAGGGCTGACCAATGGTGCTGTGTTTTCTGTCCCTGGAAGCGGGGTTTGTAACTGGGGAGCTCTGGTTTTCAAGGTACTGAAAACAGGCACATATAAGAGGAACTATTCATAATTCTGTTTAATACCAAACTATTATTGAGGAAAGGAAAAGCGGCTCAAAGGCCTTTTAATAGTGTTTCTGTTTAAATATTTGCCAGAATTGTGTGTCTGGGAAGAAGGAGGCTTGAGAAAATAAAACCTGCTCTGTGTGTGCAGGTGAGAGAGGTGTGCCTGCGTGCCAAGGGAACAAGAGTATGTTTTGCATGGGAATGCGGGTGCCCGCCCTGTGCCCACATCCCTTTGGTGGTGCGTTGGAAGAAAACACATGCAGCTTTCACGTCATCGCATCCGGCATGAAAAAAAATGGCCACGTCTGGTGAAGTACCAGAAAGGAGCACAACAGGGTCACTTAACCAGCCTCTTCAAAGGGAAGGCAGGGAGCACAGGCACCAGTGCCCAGGGGCCCTGGCCCAGCTGTGCGGCAGGCAGAGGTGCGCAGGCAGCCCGCAACCCAGTCACAGGTAGATGTGAATGTGGAGACTCTGCTGGAAGAGGATGGGAATGGGACTCCCCAAATTCATTGTGAAATGGTGAGGACAGGAGGTGTCTGGAGGTTCAGGTGGATGAGGAAAGTGCTGTTGCTGGTGGTTGCCTGGGCTGTATAACCAACCGGCCCTTGAGCTGTTGTGGTGCAGCCAGCTTACCACTGCTGTTTGTTAATGGTTAGGATGCAGATTAGTCCTGAAAGAGTTTAGTGGTTCACCTGGCTATTAGGGTTTGCTGATACCAGCTGCCAGCATGGAGGATGGCAAAGAATGCTTGAGTTCAGGTGGGAAGACTGCTGACCCACCTCATCCTCCCTTGCCTCTCCCTCCCTGTACACACCCCCTCTGAGCCCAGCAGACTGCACTGGGTTGTGCTTGTCCTCACATCAGGTCCGTGCCCTGAGTCGGGCACGGGGCAATGTGGTCCAGCTGGCTGAAGTGGCCGGGCCAGGCTGAGTGCGGCTGGTGGGCAGTGACAAAGGCAGGAGCCCTGTCTGTCTAGCTGAGAGCCAGCAAGGGCCAAATTAATGGGAAAAGGAGATTTTGTCTGAGATTTTTGTAGGGAGTGAGAGGAAGCAAGGGCTGCTCTGGGAGAGAGCAGATGTTGGATGGAGCCAAGTTTGTGTCTCTCTATGTAGGTCCATGTAGAGCTGCCCTCAGGTCTGAAGTGGTGTTTGGGCTCCTTTAGTCACACCGCCCCCCCCCCCCCCCCCCCCCCCCCCCCGGCAGCCATCCTCTCCAGATACAGCCACGCTTTCTTCCAGCCACAGCCCACAAAATCCAGCCCAGCAAGGCAGGTTTTGGCACAGGAGCAGGGATAAGCCTGTGATCCAAGAGCACCCCCAGCCCACCCACCTGCAGGGCTCCCAGGGAGGGCGGTGAGCAGCCCTGGCTGCAGGGCCACCACAGTACAAGCAAACCCTGCCTTTTGTTTGCAGGCAGACAGGCATGAGTGAAGTTTCCTTCTGAGCTGTCAGCGTAGCCAGCAAGGGTGTCACCAGCTTTAAAGGTCATAGGATTGTCATTGTCCACATCAGTGAAGGCAGTGTGGCTGCAGCTTCTTTCTTTCTTAAAGGTGACCTAAAAAACCAACTCTTTTCAACTGAGCATTTATTTCCACACCTTGTGCTAAATTTCCCTTATCACAGTGTGAGAGAGGAGCAATCTGCATACAAACAACTGCATACCAGTCTTTGAATCCCCTGATGGGTATCAGTCAGCGGTCTGTGGGCTGACAAAAGAGCCGCCTGCCCTGGCTGGTCCAGCCTCCCTGCTGCTCACTTTGCGAGTCAGTTTGGCAGAGCTGGCCTGATCTCTCCATTGCTGGGCAACAAAGTCTCCTCTCAGGCTGGTCGGTGCTGCCGAAGCCAGCATGACTCCCATTGATTATCTGCAGCTTCCTTATAAAAAACCTGATCATTGCGTCTGCTGGTATCAGCCAAACTGTAGACAAAGATGCCAAGTGCTGTAAGAGCCCCACATGAGGAAACTGTTGTTGTCTAATGCAGTGACATAGTTATGTCTCTCTCCTGTCTCTAGAGGACAGTCCCTGACTCTGGGTTTAGTCTTTGCTTTTCTCCCTAGCTTGGAGCTTGTGTTATTTTCCCTATTTATCTCTTTGTCTTTCAAGCTGTTTGGAATGAAGTACACTCTTATCCCTGTTTGCAGCGTTATGCTGTGATTTGTGTTTGGCCTTATTTTTTGCCTCTGTGTTTTACCCCACAGGTTCACACCAGAAAAGCTGGCTGCTTCATTAGGTAGTCAATTAAGAGCCTCTCCTGAGTAGCTCTCCAGCTAGGCGCTGCATAATGCAGTGCCGGGATCCTGCTATTACTGCGGGCTGCTGGCCTGACTCCTGTAGGTTAATGCTGAATTGAATAACAAGTCTCACATTAGTCCCAGGAAGGCTCATGCTGCCTGGAAGAGCCGGAGCAGAAGGGTTTGTAGGGGAGAAGGAGGGTGTCCCAGTAAAACTGAAGCAGAAACCTTTGCGAATGCTAACGCTGGGTTGCAGCAGTGGCCGGCAGCCTCTCGTAACATCCCCTTTCGCCTCTGATAGCTTCAGGCTGCGGATTTCTGTTGCCTATTGTCCTGTCTCCACAGTGCAGTGGTTTCAAAGTCACCGTGGTATGAATACGACACAAATTCCCCTTTCCCCGGCCACCCCGAGGCACCTTGGCTGTGTGAGAGGGGGCAGGGAGCTGGCCCGGCTGCAGCCGAGGCCAGTGCTGAGGTCAGCAATAAATAAGATGCCACATTGTCTGCCCTCATTGCCACGCAAAGGTCTTCCTTAAGGATAGAAATAACTTGCATTTCTGGTGCAGACAGCTCAGTCTGTAAGAAGGAGGGCTCTGTTCCTCCTCTCAGCAGAGATGCCCCCCATTACCCCCGCTCTTGCCACGGCCACGGAGCGGGGCCGTATGCTGTAGCTGCCCCTCATCCTTTGCGTGGGACTCAGGGGTCTGCAGGCTAACTGCATGCTTCCCGAGGGTTTCTGAGGGTTTCCAGCTAACAGTGGAGACATTGGCACCCTCCCCCGGGCCCTTTCACTATGTAAATATTTGTGCTTCCTGATTTTCTCAAGAGGAAACTGAGGCACAGATGTCCGTGCTGGAGGGGGAGAGGTTGCAGGAGACCAGACCCTGGGGACAGCTTTTTCCAAAGAGATGCCTCTCTGCCCCTTCCCAGGCAGCCCTCTCCCCGAACGGGGGCTCCTCCGTCACACCTGGAGCTGCTGTGGCCCTTTGCCAGCACAGCTGGCGGGTGGCAGCCATGGCAGTGAGGACCACATACGACAGCCCCCTGCGTGCTGGCCAGCCCCTCCACGGGCTTTGAGCAGCAGACACAGGTCTCCCAGCAGGGTGCTGTTTGGGGAGCCCGGCAGACAGTGTGCAGGGCTGGCAGGGGAATCCCAGCCCAGCTCGGCATGGCCTCCCTTCCCCACCAGGGCCACCACCACTGGCGTGGGGGACACGGCAGGGTGCTGACCTGCCAAATCGCAGCTGTGGCTTTGGGTGGCTTTGGATGGGATCACTCTCCTAGTCCTGGTTTTGGAGTAATTGGCAGGGGGATCAGCAGTGGCACATGGGTAACATTTGCAGAGCTGTCTGAGGGATTTAGACACATGCTGTCCACTCCAGTGAATGCACGGACCTTGTCTCTCCACCTGTGGAAAGCTTTGAAAATCACCCTCGGTCCTTGCAGGAATTCACACAGCTCTTGGGTTACAGGACACTTCCAGAAGTGAATACGCAATTCCTCTAAGCTCAAAATGGGGTTTCCACAGTGTGTCAAGCTGTTGGCATTAAGTTGCATTGTCGCTAAGGCTGCGGGTTTTTTCCTGCCACTACAGGCTCTGAGGACTGCTCCAGAAACTTCACTGCTTCCAACGGCACTATTGAGTCTCCAGGTTTCCCTGACAAGTATCCACACAACCTGGACTGTGTCTTCACCATCATAGCCAAGCCAAAGACAGAAATCCTCCTCCACTTCCTGCTCTTCGACCTCGAGCACGACCCGCTGCAGGCGGGGGAAGGAGACTGCAAATACGACTGGCTGGACATCTGGGACGGCATCCCTCAGGGTAAGCCATGGGGTGCTGTGCTGCTGTCCTCAGCCTCACAAAGCTCCAAAACTGTGCAGTCTGTGTCTGAACACCAAAGGTGCCTTACGTGAGATGTGGCTGCAGCATGCAGCCTGCCATCAGGGCGCTCCGTGGCTGGCTGTGGGGATGATGCGCTTACAGCAGGCTGCATGCATTAAATCCCAAACTACTGCTCTGTTGTAACCACTGATCTGAAAAGCCCCATAGGACACTCCAAGATACCACTGGTCCTCCCTCAGGGAAGGGCAGTGGGTTCATGCAGTGCTGGGAGGACCTCCCTGCCACGTACCAACACTGAGAAACAGAGCAGATTGGAGCATTTCCCAGCAATTGCAGAGCAACGCCTGCTGCAGTGGATATTTCTGCATGGCGCACTGCATGGCACTGGGCCAACGGATGTAAAAAATAGCCCATCCTCAAAGCCTTTCTTTTACCCTGATCAGTCCCGCTAAGGCATCCCTGTTGAGTGATGTCAATCTGCTGGTGACCTAGGAGGCCGGTGGAAAAGCAGGCATTACCTTTGCTGCTCTTTCTTTTGCAGTCGGCCCCCTGATAGGCAGGTACTGTGGCACTAAGATGCCATCGGACATCCGCTCAACCACCGGCGTCCTCTCGCTCACCTTCCACACGGACCTAGCAGTGGCTAAAGACGGTTTCTCTGCTCAGTACTACTTGATCCAGCAGGAAGTCCCAGAAAGTAAGTTGGAAACGTGTGTGTATGACTTTAGGCGGTCATGTCACCTGTTTTTCCCAAGTCTTGTCACATGCGAGAGTGAGGCAGGCAGGAGTGTGTCCAGGGGCTGGTCCCCCACTGGCAGTGCAGACAGCAGTTACACTAGGTGTGTTCTCTGTTTCTCATAGAAGTGAGATTGCAGTAAGAATCACACTTTCTAACCTTTCTTTGACTTTTCACTTGCTTGTGAAGCCTTCTCAATACCTTTTGGGATAGAATCCTTCATGTATGTGCTCAGCCCAAAGGATTTAAGGGAAGGCTTCAGCCCAGCGGGTGCAGCAGATTCATTAAAGCATGGGGGAAAATACTCTCTCCCTCTCTCTGGTTTTCCAAAAATTCATAGGCCCAAACTACAAATTGGAATTTCTTGGCTGTCTAATTAAAAAATGCCTAAAGCTCTAAGAATTTCAAACCAAAATTTGTTTTAGATCCTTTATTAAGGGAGGTAAATTGATGTGGAGTGAGGAAGTAAGTTGTGTGTTTTGAGAATGAAGAGCATTTTGATTCCCTGTGATAATGCTTGCAGGCGAGGAAAGATTCAGTTTGTTTTCCCATGGTATTTTTACATCAGAGCTACAGTTCTCGACCTCTGTTAGCAGTGAACCTGTGATACAACAGAAGAAGCCTTCAGGACACCCCTCAGTCCCAGAGAAAGAGAGGGGGTCCCTGACCCGACACTGAAAGCCCATGACGGAGAGCAGGGTAGAGTAGGGGTTGTGCAGCACTAGGGCAGCTGGGTTACAGGCTCTTGCTCTGTGATTGAGTTAGGGATGTTCTGCTGAGGCTGTGAGAGTTACAGACAAGCATGAGCTTTTCACCATTACCTATATCCACACTCAGTTGACCTGTTCTTTAATCCCCTTTCTATTCAGTTCTTTAAAAGGATTAGGGAATAAAATGTTAATGACACACAAGCTTGAGAAATCAAGCACAAGAGCTGTTAAAGGGCTGGGCCTGTTTTGATTTATGCTGGTGTAAAATTGAAACCTTAATAATACCACTGAGATCTTAACTTGGCCCATCGTTTTCACCCAGGATTGACTTGGCCACATTAAAAACACAGGCAGTTTGGTGGAGCCCTATTGGTTTACAGCAGCGGCACGCTTGGGCCCGTGCAGTATTTCCTATCAATGTTTTCTTTGCTATTGTTTTTTCAGGACAGCTGCCATAAAATATATGACATGTGCAGTAAGATTGAGCTAATTGTGACTTTTAAAGCCTTAGAAGTGAGGAAACCCAAATGAAAGCATACCAGAGTCTTTCATATTCTTGGCTGGTTAATTCCTATGGGCCTGATATCACATACAGCGCATGCACATATACACAGACACATACACGCATGCATCCATACTCTCACACGCACACAAAACCTTTAGACCTTCCCATTCCAGGCCTGGACATTCCTGCCAGCAGCACAGCAGTAAGCACCCTCCCGTTGTGCCTGCCCATACTCCTTGCCTTGTCAGTGCTTAGATTTCACCTCCAGCCTTCAAGAAGATGGGGAACTTTGTGGCAAGGGGACTTGGGACATCTTGGTGGAGATGGAGGGAGGGAAGGGACAGAATTGTGTCAAAACTGTGCAAAGGTGAAGGAATTAGAGAAAGGGAGAAAGATCTGGACTGTATTAGTTTTCAGAGGGCCATGCAAACATAAAGCTGCCCCATCTTTAATTTTTCAGTACCATCTGTGACCACACGCAACCTGCAAGATGGTGTAGATCTGTTCATCTTTCCAGGCAGGCAGCTTTGCTTGGGGTTAGCTGGGGAGGATAGTTCAGGGCTGCCTTCCACGTGGGAGTGAAGTACAGAGACTGTAAGCTGATCTGCATGTGTGCATGTGTGTGTCCGCTCCAGACTTCCAGTGCAACGTGCCGCTGGGGATGGAGTCTGGCAGGATCTCCAACATGCAGATCAGTGCCTCCTCCACCTACTCAGATGGGCGATGGACCCCTCAACAGAGCCGGCTCAACAGTGATGACAACGGCTGGACCCCCAATGTAGACAGCAACAAAGAGTACCTCCAGGTACACACGCTTTCCAGCCTCCTTGCCTCTTCCCGCACCAAATGGAGTGTCACGCTGTTAAACTGACCCGTGACCATAAGGCTTGTTGAATTTTTTATTGCCTCTGTGGCTCATGGGGAGTGAGCAGCAGGGGAGCTGCAGTGCCTCTGTGAAATGCGACAGGCTGGCTCTCCCATTAGCGTGCCGGCATGAGGGCTGACTCAACCTGCTGTCTCTCTCCACTCCCTCCTTCCTGCCCAAAACCTTGATGGACTTTCCAGCATACTGACAGAGACTGAGGGACCTCTGCCACTTACAAGGGCCACTGACTCCACCACTGGCCTGAGGACCAAAGTCTCCAGGAGGCACGTGGAAAAACAACTAGAATAATATTTATCTCATCAGTGATGCAGGGAGTGTGAGCAGGCTAACGTCAGGTAGGAGGCTGACAGAGCAAAAGGCTTTCCCTGGGAGCTGATTACATCCACAGTCTCTGTCCGCACAGGGCTTCTGGCTGTGTCGCTTCGCTGTGAGACACTGCTTGCTAAAGGGCACTAGGAACGGGAGGTGGTGAATGTCATTGCCTCTAGCAGACATCTCATTCTTCATTCATGGCAGTGCTACCAAGCCAGCTCTGCTGACCTTTCTCAACCCACATTATAAAAAAAAAAAAAAAAAGGAGCAAGGGAAAACCAGGAACTGCAGCACTTGCTAATTGGACATCATGCTTTTATTTTACATGGAAAAAGTCAGCCTCTGTCCTGCTTTAATGGACATGAGCTTCTGTGCAGATCCTGTTGCTTGGTCTGAGGCAGGAAGAAGGCTTTGTGATGGTCCTATATGGACAGACATCAAGATCCTTAGTTGCTCTTGTCCCATGGTCATATCTGCAAGCATCCTACTAAAGTCAGCCCAGGGGGTTTGTGCCTGTTGAAATGTGTGCCCACAGATGGAGTGAGACAGACTGAATTCACACCTTTTCATGTTTCAGAGACGGAGTAACTAACTAGCCAGCCTGGCCTCTCAGATGGTCACCGTTCTCTCTCTTGTCCCTTTTTCCCGTGGAAAGGTGGACCTCCACTTCCTGACTGTGCTCACAGCCATTGCCACACAGGGTGCCATCTCCAGAGAAACCCAGAATGGCTACTATGTCCGTACCTACAAGCTGGAGGTCAGCACCAATGGGGAGGACTGGATGATGTACCGACATGGGAAAAACCACAAGGTAAAGGCCTTTTTGTCTCTTTTGCATGCACCTTGGTGAGTCTTGCAGCTGACAGGAGGGAATAGAACAGAGAGATTTTACAGGCCCAGAGAGTTCAATCTGTGAGGGACCCTTTTTCTGATGAGGGCTAAAAGACTGATGATGCTCTGAGCAGAAATAGTCCTTTCTCCTCTGCACAGCAATGAGGAAACACTATTCCTTGGAAAACCTGGCTGCTGTTGCATCTTTCGTGGTGGCAAGAGTATGTTATTTGACTGCAAATGAAGGAGAAAATGCTTTCACAGCCTGTGTTTTGCCATACAAGATTCATTGAGCTTTTATGGCCATAGCCCCGTCTGCATGCTGGGTTAACAATCACAAAACCACATGAAACTGTAGTTCAGGAGTTATTGAGGCCTGGAAATGAAAGGGCACAAATCCTAAGAGGGTATCGCACCACCCCAGAGGACAAAATGAACAATAAATAATGAGGAGCAATTCAGGCTGCCAGAGCTGTGGGATCTGCGCTAGCAGGTGCAGTCGGCAAGGATGCATTGAGCCCTGGGAGCTGCTACACGCTCTCGACATGTTTCTGGGAGGCACACAGAGATGGGAGCGAGAGGGAGGGAGGGTAAATATGGGTGTTCAGCCCTTCCAAGCCTTGCAGGTGCTGCTGCGTGGCCAGGTGAGGCAAGCTCTAGGTGGTCCACATGGGAGCTTTGGCATATGGGGAGCGGGGTTAAGGCAGCCATGGTGTCGGGCTGGTCCTGCTCTGTCACTTGCCTTGGTCATGTGGTTGTCCCCTGGTTAAGGGCACATCAGGAAAGCCCTTCCCTGCTCTTCTGTGGTGCCCACCAGCTCTGCTGCTGTGGCTCAGGTCCTCCCCGTTGATGTGCCATAATCTGTCTGCGTGAACTTGGTGGCTGGGGTCCCACACACCTCCCTCAGCACGTACGTCCAGGCGATTTCTGCTTGCTCAGCGCTTCTGTTAAATTAGCTGTCCCCTCCCCTTGCTGGCACAGGCGCTGCTGGCATGAAATGCAGTAGCCTGCCTTGTTCAGGATTCATCCAGACATTTCCTTCCCTTCCGGGCCGTGTGATTTCCCCTTCCCCACAAGTGTGTCTCATGGTTCAAATTCACTCTGCTTTCCAGAATGAGTCCCCTCTGTGCAGAGGCCCCTAGCAGGGTCTCATACCTCCAATATTTGGAGTATTTAAGCTCCCCACATGCCAGTGAGGTGGTGTTAGTCCTATTTTAGAAGTAGGGAAATGGAGGCACAGGGCAGCCCAGCACCCCATAGGAGAGTCAGCAGCTGGGCTCCCCCAGACCTCAGGTGGGCTGGCTCTGGGGCCGGAGCTCATGGCAGAGCTCACGTATAACCCTAACGCGGTGGCCGTGCGCTGGTGTGGAGGCTCTGTGCTCTCCCAGGACCCACTGGCTGCGGCAGACCTTTCTGTGAACCAGGGCTGTCTCTCCTCACCTCCACCTCCTGGGCACCCCATGGAAACGGGTGAGTTTGAGGTCTCACTGGGACCATTTCTGCAAGTTGAGGCAGATGGGAGACTGGCAACATGCCGGGCAGAGAGATGGGCTAAATACACAGTTCAGTGTTTCAAATAACCACTAAATTTACCTTTCAGAGTCTAACTGGGGCGGGAATCTGGCCTGGAGGGTAGTTTTAGTCACAGGGGAGAGTAGATGTCCCATCCTTGCAGTCCCGGGTGTTGGACTGGATCCTCAGCCAGGGTGGAGCAGGACAGCACAGCTGGTTTTAGTGCTGCTGGGCCAATTTACATCACTCCAGCAAGACCCTAAATCCTGGCTGGTGTCAACCCAAAGCAGCCCCATAGCCACGTGAATTGCCACCATTTCAGGATTTGGCCCTTGAGTCCTATCAGCTTTTTTCTGCTCTGTTTTCTCTCTTCATAAAAAAGAGGAAAAATCAAACCTCTCCTTTTTTACTCCTTTATTCCAGTCTCACTTCGTTCCCATGTTCTGGCCTCAATTTAGCAGACACCTCCCGAGGCTGGAGGATAAGTAATTGCTTTTTGGTGGCTCGCCTACCCCTTGCATCCGTGTGACTGCTTTCCCTCCCCACTGAACAACCAGACGCCAGCTGCCGAACTGCAGCAGGGCCAGGGCAAAGCCCCTTGCTCATGCCGGGGGGCTCTGGCCCCGCATTCCTCACCCGCGTGAATCCCCGCTGTTCCTGCGTTAGGCAAGCTCCCAGATGTCTGTATTCAAGGTGCAGATTCCTCCCTGTGTCAGTGCGGCACTCCGCATGGTTCAGGCTGCAACGGTGGAGCGAACCATGCCAAAGAGATTTGTCAAGTCTGCCACGGCTTGATTTGGTGCCATGAAGAGTGGGGAGGGAGGGGAGAGGGTGGACAGAGAGGGACTCTCTATTCCTCTATATACATGCAGATATATATACCTATATATATACATACACACACACACACACACACACACACACACACACACACACATATATATATATGTGCGCATGCACACATAGGCATATGGGGTGTATCAAACACTGCTCTGAACTTCTGCCAGCTGTGTGGGCCAAAAGCAAAGCTCTGCCGTGTTATAGGCGGGTCAGCTAACATGTACATCTTCATCAGGGAACTAAAGCAAGAGAAAACCAGTGAGTGCAGGAGGGGTGGGGAGGGGATGGCGCTCTGCAGAGAATGGGGAGCTCTGACCTCCTCTCTTTTGTCCCCCCGCTTCCCCTCCCTCCGGTGTTTCGGAGGAGAGTGGGGCCAGGGTGTTTCCCTGCAAAACGTGATGGCTCACCTTTGAGTCGCCAGCCGTTGGCACTCACAGTTAGGGAAACAGGAAAGGCTTTCCCCCTGCCTGGCAGCCCGCTCCCCACAAAGCCCAGCCCAGCACACCCCGAATGTCCCCCTGTCCAGGGGGCGATGCTCTGTCTTTGCCCAGGGAGTGGGACCAGGGGGAGAGGCTAACCCAGCGACCTGGCCGAAGGTGCAGAGCTGCCTTCTGTGTGTCCCCCTGGAGAGGAGACAGGGAGGAGAGCGGCCATCACCGCACATGTTGCCCCACACTCACCCCTTACTACCCACCAGCGCATCCCCATGGGACAGGGCCAAACAACCCCTGCCCCAGAAATGCTGCTCTGGCTCTTGCCCTCCTTGTTGCATCCCCCTCTGTGTCATTGTTGGTCGATGGCCCCAGAGGTTATCTTCCAGGCACCGGCCCTGGTGTGTGCGACAAGATCTTATCTAGCAGTTTGCAAATGTCTTTAGAAAAAACAACTCGTTCTTGAACCCAAGGAAGGAAAAGAGCACCTGGCAGGATTTGACCTTTTGTTTTTGGCCACTTTCTTTGGACAGATTAAGCTATGAGGATTTTATTGGAAAACAAAGTGCTCATCCATTCTGGTCCACTTCCTTCTTTGTAGGGTCTCGGGTTCCAGCTCCCGTGTGGTCTGAGCCGCTCTGTCTTAGTAACTGCGGAGATCAGCTCACAGGGATCATCTAGTGTGGTGGGGGATGGGATGGGTTTCAGGATTCGGGGTGGGTTGGGAATGTGATGGGTGCTCTCGCTGCCTCCATTGCTCTGTGTGTAAAATGGGAGGATGCAAATGAAACATTTGCTTTGAGAACCTGTAGAAGTCAATGGATGAGAAATGGCAGCAAGATCCAGCTGATGTGCATTTTCCATTTCCTACTCATTTTGACAGCTTTGTGCTTGTTATCAGCTAACCTTCCTGGGTGGTATTTCAGGTGGATGCAAGAAGGCAGGTTGAATTGCTGCAAAGAGCCAAATATCTCAGCTGTGCATGGAGCTGGGGACGTCAGAGGTGTTTGGTGCTGGCAGGGAATACTGAGGATGTCTCTTTGGAGACCCTTGTGCCTTCCCTTAGGAGCATTTCCCTGTCCTTTCAGTTCTTAATGAGGTCTCCTGTGTTCATTCACCTGGGGATGGAGAGAAAAGCTTTCAGTCCTGTGGCTTCTTTATCTGGAAAACTCAGGAAAAGCTTGCGTAATCAGCCAGAAGGCCACAACTGTGCTTCTGCGCAGAGACATCATGGTGCAGAGGGTTTGCCCAGAAGCATCCCCAGGTCCCAGCCTGCTTCTGCTGCTTTCGCAGGCAGAACAAAGATGTCAGGCTTTGGGAAAGGCAGCCCCATGCATTCATCCTTGGTGCAGTACCAGGGGAGAACTACAGCCCTGGCTTTCCTAGCAAGGCTGCAGCTTTGTACTTCTGGGCCTGATATCTCCTTTGCAGGCTAACAAAGTGCCACTCCTCGTGTCCCTGGTGGGCTCCCGGATCTGAGTGGAGCCTCTCAGAAGACACGGTGCTGGCAAGCCCAGCCCAGCATGCTGTGCCTTGCCTAGACGGCTGTGCTTGGTTGAGTGTTGCCAAGTATCATTTTTCTTTTACCTCCATGTTCCTGGATTTAATAAATCCAGAACTATCCACCCTCCACTCGAGCCAGAATCCTCCCACCATCAAACATGCCCCATTTTATGCCTTCCCTATCTGACAAGGAAAATAATCTCCCCTACTTTTCTCCTTCATGCTTCTCTGTCTCAGTCCTGAAGCCCTAATCCTGTTAGCATGCTTTGTTCCAGGGCTCTGTCTCCACGGGAGTAACATAATCCTGCAGTAAATCTAGTGGGTCCAGAGAGACACATACATACGGACGAAGGCAGGGCTGCTGCCATCCTTGGCTTTCTCCTCTGCCTCCCCCAGCTGCTTTCTTTAGCTCCCCAAGAAATTGCATAGTGGCCAAGCAGTACAATAAATAAAGTGGGAGAGAGGTTACCTCCTGCCCCCTCCCTGACTCGCTGCCTCTTCGACTTCATGGCACTTCTTGTCTCCCTGTCCTTCACTCCCTTCACTCCACACTCTGCCGTTGGCACAATTCCCATACCCACTGGAACTAATGCAGCTTCAGAAATCCCCTCGTTGCCCTGCAGCAGTTCCAATGTGTCAGAAATACGACTTGTAAGTGTTGGTGTGGAGCCTGCATGTGTGTGCACATGGAAAACTTGCCCGATCCTCCTCTAGGCTAGACATCATCTCCCACCACTTGTTTTCTGCAGCAAATTAATTAAGCTGGTCAGCTCTCATTGATTATCAATTTAATTTTACGTGTAGACCTGCCGACTGGACTAAAAGGGAAGTAAACATAAAGTATATGGGGAGGGGATGGGCAGCTTTTTGATGCAGCAGTGAAAATGAATTCTCTTGACTGCTTCTTGGAAGGTGCTTTTAATTTGTTAATGGTTTTCCCATTTGTCTTCTGGCTCCGTCACCCTTCAGCGCGTGTGTGTGTGCATGCGCGTGCGCATGTGTGCTCTCTGCTGAGTGTGTATATATCTATCTCCCTAGATCACAGCCAGATTTTTTTTTTCTGCTGGTGTAAATTACTGTGACTTCTTATACTTTGATGGCGATATGTTGATTTACACCATTCGAAGACTTGGCTCAAAATATGTGCTGAGTGGGATGGGAAGCAGATAGGATGGGAGGAATAGCAATGTTCTATTTTGGTAAGGGGGAAGAAATCTTTGCTTTCTTGGCGCTCCCAATTTCACACATTTTTCCTGCTAGTTCTTCTCATGCCATGAGTGCTAATTTGAGGCAGGATGTAGAGCCTGTTCAAGTCAATGGGACTCTCTCCACAGTGCGTTCGGGCTCTGGGGTCAGCATTTTCAGTGCAGAGAAACCGTACACTCAGGGTCAGACCCTGGTCAGCAGCTTCGGGACCTGCAGGCTCGCGATGCATTTCCACTTGGGAAGGAGGCTGAAAGGCCAGGCACACAGGAGGACCCCACTTCTCTAATAGCACTAAGTACCTGCCCTCTGAAAATGGCCCCTTTCTGTTATGCTGAACGGGGTGTGAAGCAATGATTTGCTATGATCAGTTGGGGCTTTTAAGAAACAAGGTTCACTGGGGCAGATCCTGCCAATGTGGCTGATACTAAAGCTGGAAGTCAGGTGCTGTTTCTGTCTTCATAAACTGGCAGTTCGGAGTGTCAAGGCCCTAGTTCAGAGTTACATAGCTTGTTGAATGTGATCTAGTCTGAGGAAATTACTGGGCCCCAAATCTAAAGCAGGATTGAGGTTGCTCTCCTTGAAAGCAGGTGGTTGGGACTAAGGTCGTGTAAGAGTTGCTTTCAGCAATGCATGTGGTAGTGATAAAGTTTTTGGGCTCGGTCCTGCTTCTGCTTTCTGTCAAGCTTGACTTTGCAGAAGTCAGCAACAAATTACACTGGTGTAAATTTGGATTCTGGCCCCTGATGCTCGTATGTGCGAAGTGAGCTAAAAAAGAACAAAACTGGAAATATGTTAAACCAAAAAGAGCAGCAAACCTCGTCAGTGACTGTTAAACATGCTGGTCCATATGCAACCTTTGGCTCATGGAGTCTTCAAACTGCTGATTGTGGGAAGCGAAGAGAAGTTGCCAGGAGAAGACTCTCCCGGGCTTGCTGCCCCCGGGCATCTGCTGGGGCCACCATCAGGAGCCTCCTCCTGGGACAGAGGGACCTTTGGGCTGACCTGACGTGCTGCTCCTCACGCTAAAATAGTTGCACTGGCTCAGATAAACATTTCCTGTCCTCCGGTGTTAGGTTCAGAGGTAAGGTGTTGTGTATCAGCTTCTGTGTTGACCTAAAGCTGGAGGCTTTGCTGTGGTGTGGAAATGTATCCTTTTGGCCTGTGTGTGTGTGTGTTCCCACAGGTTTACAAGACACACACACACACACCCACACACACACCCCCCATGCCTGGAGAGTGTTTCACAGTAACCACTCTTCTTATAGCCCTCCTGCTGGAAAAAAGGGTATTTGGTGTCTGCTGAACAAGGAAAAGGATGGGAAGTGGGGTCAGACAGGATAAAATAGGATATTAAAAACACATAAGCCGTGCTGTGTTGCTAAACGGTAGCAGCATGATATATATTCTCCAGATTAGCATTTCTGCTCAAGTTCACATCAACCCCAAATCCCAATTACCAGCCAGATTTGCAGCCAAGGCCCTCTGTGGGGTGGCTGCTCCTTGCCCTGACAGGAGTGCCGCCGTCCCGGGCTGGGCGGTGATGTGCAGGGGCAGCCCAGAGCTGGTTGTGGTGCTGTGAACAGCCACTGTCCCTCTCTGCGAACACCCTGTGTGCCCTGGCGCGCTGGATCCTGGGAGAAGAGCAGTAACGTGCTGTCTGCAGGCCTAGAGCGGTGAGAGGCTTATAAAATGCTTCTTAACTGCTATTCAAGGCAAGAGGCCAGGATACAGCCTCACCCCTTTTTCTGTCCTGGATCACAGGGATCTGCAGTTGAATTGTTTGTCTCTTGCCTCCGACAGAAGGAGATCGGTGCCAGAGACTATACTCTCCTGCTTCGCTCTGAGATAAACTTAGTGGGAGCTCCTGTGCTTAGCGCTGCATATGCAGGGTAGGAGCCTGCAGAAGAGCCCAGCCAATATCTCAGTGCGGATGCGTCTCCTGGCTGAGATCGGGGGATGCTCTAGCCCTGTTCTGAGAGCCTGCATGTTTGGAGGGAAAGCGGGCAATGCCTGCAGCCTCAGTCTGTGAGCTTTAGTGCTTTATGCTGGGGGCAGAAAAAGGGTTGAAAATTACCCTCAGGTTGGGTATTTTCTCTTTTCCCTCTTTTCTTCCCTGCTATGGCTCCGCAGCCTGAAACAGAAACGCAAGGATCCAATCCTTGTCCGGCCTATTAAAATAATGGGCAGGAGGGATGGATCTAACGTCCATCTGGTAGTTATTGATTATGGCCATCTGGTAAGGCAGCAGGCTTTTCATATCATGTTGGATCATAAACTCACCCAAAAAGCTGTCTCTGTGTGGCGGGCTGCATGTGCGCCGGAGAGGCAGAGGCGAGAGGCTGGCTGGGACGGCCGCTTGTCACCCCAGGCAGAGGCAGCATCCTCCCTGCTCGCGCCACTGCTTGCGTACGATGTTTCCTGGTGGAGCTTGGTGCGAGGACGTGTCAGGATATCAGCCTATCTACCCATGGAGGGGAGGCAAGATCTCATGCAGCGTTCAGGGACGTCTGGCCTTTTGCGTTGGAACAGCTGTAGGTTTAGGGGCGGGCTCGAAGCAGCTGTGGCCTGATAGTCTGAGGTGCTTCAGGGTGCCGTGAGAGGCAGCGGGGCAGCAAGCTCCTGCGTCTCCTACCTGATGTACGAGTCCATCCACCATGCTGTCCTGCCAGCGGCTCAGCTTTCCCTGCCTGCCCCTGGGTGCTTGCTCTGGCCGGTGGCTGGCCCTGCCCAGAAAGCCTCTCCTCGGTTTTCCCTGCTGAGATTATTTCAACTGCTGATCTGGTTATTTCTTTCTGCCTGGAGGGGACATAACCATATTTGTGCCCCCTCTCCCTTGCAGACCTTTCAGGCCAACGAGGATGCCACGGAGGTGGTTCTCAACAAGATCCACAGCCCGGTGCTCACACGCTTCGTGCGCATCCGTCCCCAGAGCTGGCACAATGGCATCGCCCTGAGGCTGGAGCTGTATGGCTGCCGCATCACTGGTGAGGGTCCTCTCCTCCCCTCGGCCTCAGCCCTCCCCTCTGTCCCTCTGACAGCCTGTCCTGTGGTGCTGTCCCCCGCAGCTGTCATGGCTGCTTGGGGTGGGAACAGTGACACTGTGAGCAGCATGGAGGCACCCATCCCAAGGGATGCACCTGGGGGGACAGGCACCCAGGCTGCGGAGGCAAGGGGGAAACGCCCAGTGCTGGTACTGGTTTAGTGCCCAGAGCTTAAACCTGCGGGGAAAACCACGAGTGCTCCCTTCAGTTGCCCCGGCTGTTCATGCCCTTTCCTTCCCTGCAGATTCGCCCTGCTCCAACTTGCTGGGAATGCTTTCTGGCCTCATCCCTGACTCGCAGATCTCGGCCTCTTCCATCAGAGGCTACGACTGGTCTCCCAGCATGGCCCGCCTGGTGAGCAGCCGCTCGGGCTGGTTTCCCCGTGTCCCCCAAGCCCAGCCTGGGGAGGAGTGGCTGCAGGTGGACCTTGGCGTCCCGAAGAATATCAAAGGCGTCATTATCCAGGGGGCTCGCGGAGGGGACAGTGTGACCACCACCGAGTCCCGTTCCTTCGTAAAGAAGTTTAAGGTGGCCTACAGCATGAATGGAAAGGACTGGGACTTCATCCAGGACCCCAAAACAATGCAAGCCAAGGTAGGCACTGCCTGGAGCAGCTGCAAATGAGAGATGTTTCTGGCTATCTTCAGTCTGCCTGATGGGGTCTTGGGAAATTAGCTGTCTCTCCCCACAGAGACCTTGGGAGTTTGAGTTGTCACCATGAAATCCCAGGTTGTGTCCCCTGGTCCTGCTCCTAAGCTGTACTAGAGGCTGTAGGTTCCACCTTGCCCCAGGGTTGTCAACTTCCCTTCATTTCTTATTGTTGACCAGGCCTGGGGATGTGGACATCACCTTCTGGTCCTCCCAGCTCCTACAGGTCAGAGCCCACAGGATGGTGTGTTCAATTATGTTTGACACAAACTAATTACATATTTTAAGGGGAAAGGTGTTGCTGTTGTGGCTTGCACCTCTGGAAGAGGAAGATGAATCACAACTTCTTTTCGGGAAATTTGCTATATCTGAAAGTCCCTTTTGCCACACTGGTGTGACCCTGAAATTCCTCGTGTTTTTCCCATATCGTTGGAGTTCCCCATAATCTTTCTGCTTAACAGTATGGGAGTGGCAGGGGGCTTGAGGAATAAATGAATTCTCTGCTTCTGCCTGTTCTGTTTTTATGCAAACTGATCTGCTTCTGAAAATTTGGGTAAGTTTTAATTTTTCCTGATCCTACAAATGAGTCTTAGAAGGCCTGATGCTATCTATAGCCCTCTGTTTATTCCCCACAGACTTGAGTTCGTGCACGTAAGCTGAAAAGCAGCAGTACTTGGACTGTGAGGAAAACTGAGCGTTTACACTATTATAGAGCATGCAGTAGCTTCTTTATTTGGCAAAGGACAAATCTGATTTATATGTGAAGTTAGTGGATGTTCCCCAGGCTTCCCCTGTGTGGCTTGGATCAGAACCTGACCCCTGGATATAAAGCAAAGGCCAAGAGAGATTGTGCAAGTTTCTTAGAAACAGCCTGTCTGGTCCTCTTGAAACTGAGGAGGAACAGTCCAATTTCTGCTTAGCTGGACTCGATGGCCCGGAGTCGCACAGCTAAACTATTTCAAACTGTGGCTGCGTCCTGCCAGACCCAAATTATCAAGTCTGATGGAGAGCAAGTGGGATGCACACATCACTCGCCTTTTCTCTCTCTCTCTCTCTCTCTCTCTCTGTAGCTTTTTGAAGGCAACATCCACTACGATATCCCTGAAGTCCGGAGGTTTGACCCTGTTCCTGCCCAGTACATCCGAGTGCATCCAGAGAGGTGGTCCCCAGCGGGAATAGGAATGCGCCTGGAGGTGCTGGGCTGCAACTGGACAGGTAGGAGCCCCTGCGCCTCTGCCCGCTGGCTCCATCAGGGCCGCGGCAGGCACTAAACCAGCAAGGTGCAAGTGTAAGGTTATTTCTTTCCCTGCTGTCCCACCTCAGGGCCATGCCGTGGCAGGGAGACTGCAGCCATGAAGGCAGGACCTGCAGTGTGGCCTGACCCCATCTTTTTACTTCCACCTTAAAAAGAACTGGCCTCGATGCAGGATGTAGCAGCAATGTTTGGACCTCAATCCAAGCTTTCACACAGAGCCCCATGCGGGATTTGTCCCCAACTCCCTTCTCCCTCCTTTCTGATCTTTTATCTGGATGTTGTGCAGGCTTTCCCAGTCTCTGTGTTAGATAACATTTGAGCTTTTTAATCCAAATGGGTAAGACAAAAAGTAGGAAGAGAAGCAGAGGTGCAGAAGAGGGGTGCGGTGCCCAGTACAGGTATCTTGAGCTGCCACAATAAGGCTTTGCTGTAAAAACAACTGTCCCTCTCTCATTGAACCCCATGTGGAAATCCTTTTGCAGACAGCGTTGGGGATTTAACTCTACGACATCTCTATAGCATTCCTAAGACCAGGAAAGTTTGTTCACTTTTGCCCACCTGTTTTTCACAAGCGGTATGCCTTGCAGCCACCATTGTTTTTAATACAGAGGTGAAAACTGTCTAACATGCTTACTGGGACCAGTAGAGGTTGTGCCTCTGA
The DNA here is from genome assembly GCF_965638725.1 of Aptenodytes patagonicus. Classification (NCBI taxonomy): domain Eukaryota; kingdom Metazoa; phylum Chordata; class Aves; order Sphenisciformes; family Spheniscidae; genus Aptenodytes; species Aptenodytes patagonicus. The sequence goes on along the minus strand of NC_134954.1, from coordinate 46,549,479 downwards.
GCGTCTGAGGCTCAAAGGTGATTGATTGCTCCATAGTTTCATCCCCAAAAGCCAAAAATGCACCCAACAGCTCACTGGGTCTGATGCTAGCTTTTCAGTGCCAGGGGCTAGTTGTCCCTTTTTTAAATCTATTTTATTTTTTAATAATCTGCTTAAATCTGAATCTGGTGTCCAGATGTCGGTGATAAAGAGGTATGATTTCCATTTTATAAACACATCTGTAGAAGGCATTTTCTTGTAAGAATTCCCATTCTAGGAAGCTTAAAAGACACAGAGCTTTTTTCCACCCTTTTGCGGAGTCTTTACTGCCCTTTCCTCCTGTGATGTGCTCTGAGATGCATTACAAACACTTAACAGCAAATCACACAACACACGTACACACAATTAATAATGATCATTTGTCACCTTTGAAGTCAATGGCAAATCTCCCCCTGGACTGGGAACCCATTGTAAATGATCTAAACTTTAAATCAAGATTAGATCTTAATTTAAATCTTACAACATCTTTGGGATGTTGTAGGAGAAGCACACGCCGTGGCTTTTATGCAAGCAGTGGGAGCTGAGGCTCCGTGCAGAAGTGGTCGGGCAGCTCCCACATCGCTGCTTCCTGCAGCTCCTGGGAGTCTCCAGCTGCCAGATTTCTGCAGACCATTGCTGGCTGGTGCATCACAGCACTGCTTCACTGCCGCAAAGGGAGGCAGTCGCACAAGACCTCCAACCATGTACATGTCAGCCCCTCCATTGCACTCCTCCAAATTAAAGAATAGGAGGAGTTTGGCATCCTCAACTTCTTGTGCTATTTTTGGTCCAAAGTTTCTTTTACAGCCGTGTCCACACTCAGTTTCAATATCAGCAGCAACAGCCCATGTTTTTTCCAGGCAGGGTGCTTTATGGTCATTTCCCAGTGTGGCCGTCTAATCATTTGCACATTGTAATGTTTAAAACTCAACTGCCAAGTCATAAATATTCGTAGCTTTATTGATCTACAGGCATTCAGCTTTGTAATCAGAGCAGGGCTTGTAATCCTGTGGATTCACCATGTTATAAAAAGCATTTATATCCCTGATGCAACCTGGGGAGCAGAGATAGCCCATGGCATTATCTGCATGCTAAATCCAGGCTGACTACATGCAGCAGTCCTTGACAATGCCAAGATACAGCCCTCCTTTGCTGGGAGGACCCAGGCACGTTACAGAACTGGCTGTGAAAAGCCAGGCAATTGCACTTGCTTGGGAACAAGATTAAAAGATGGATTAAAACAAGCTGATCGAAAGTATTTTCAAGTGAGGGCTTAAGCCCATGTGTACCCTGCACAGCTGTTTCTATTTCTTATCAGCAATGAGCATCTTAATTACTGAGTCAAACAGGTAACTTAACAGCAACTGGGCTCACAAACTAGTTGGCTAGTAACTCAAAAATTGGGAAGCAGGCAGTCAGCAACTGGCTTCTTTCAAAGACCTGCCAAAATTTTGCCTCTGAAGAGTGGAGATTGATGAATGTTCACTTGCAGCTGGTTTTCTCTCCTTTGAAGTTCCAAACATCTGGTTTCAATTGCTCAGTGACTTTGCATTTTGATCAGCAGTTACCACCAGTTGCACAGACACTTGCTGGGCCAGGGAGAGAGAAAGCGAGCAAGCAAGACCTCTCTTTTTCACTTTCCATTTCACACATCACGTTGTCCTCCCTGCTATTTTCATTATCTCTTGTAACCATCGTGTTGCGGCTCTGCCATGGTAACTGACTTTTCAAGATATATTTCTGCGGCTTGTCCAGGGCAATGCAACACTTTTGATTTACATCTGCTCAGCATCTGTGTCCTGTATGGGACTTGACTTTCAAGGTCCTTCCACACTGTCACATTTCAGCTATAAATCTCAATATACAAGAACAACAACCTAAAAAAATGTACCAGCTCTAAATAACTTGCAGCTTTTGATATGTTGCTTTCACCTGTTGCTTTTTTCTTTTTCTTTTCTTTTTTATGACATTTTTCTGTGCCTGGCTGCTTGCAACTTGCTTCTTGGTTGCATGGGGTTTAACAAATGTGAACTTAAAAATTAAAAGACTTTGAGGTTATTTGGTATTTTATCCTGAACAAAAGACAGCCACTGGAAAAAAAAGAAGTAAAAAAACCCTGAGAGTTTGTGTGCAACATGTTTAATAACAGGAAAATAAAAGGGCAGAAAGGAGCCTATGGAAAATATTCAATGTATTTAGCCATTTCCTCCTGCTTCTGGCTTTATTAAATGATAGCCTGAAGGGTGCCGACATAGAAACACAATCACACATAGCTGAGCAAAGCAGGCTCTTTTTAAAAGTGGAAAGAATCAAGCCTGCTGTACTCCAGTTAATGCACCCGTAAAAGGAGAGACTGCTGGAACCTAATGTCGTTTACTGTTGATCTTAATATCCTTCCCTTTCTTGCTTAAATTTCCCCTGACACCTGCTTGGAGGTTGTTTCACACGGGCCATGTTGGAGAGAGGGAAATTGGACAGAGACCCTTTGAAAGCGTGGTCAGGAGCCTGGAGTGTGAAACCAGATGCTTTCTGCAGTGAGCCAGAGCACACTAGGGGATCCTCTGGGTCTGTTTGCGGTTACGTCATTTGTGGGTTTGAGTGACTTGTTTTATAAATTGGCACAATTGGTGGGAATGTTGTGTGTGTGGGTTTTTAACATGTCATATGCCTTTATGAAAGAAAAAGACGTTCTGCCTGTGATCTCTCTTATCCAGTAATGACAGCTAAGTGGATTGCCAACACCAGTGTAGATTAAAAAATTAAGAGAAAAAGTAGCATGTATGTCTAGAGGAGAGCCTTGTCCAACGGGAACTCTAAATCAAAGGAACTCCCATATGGAAACAGCCAGTTCACCTGAAGTTCAAACCATGCTGACATTTGTAGCACGTGGAAATTTCATGGTATTCTTGTTCTATCTCTTCCTGCCATTATAAAAACATGAGAGAAAGATTTTTTGCTTTGTTTCCTCCTACCTGGGCTTTTTGTACTGTCTGTTGCAAATAGCATCTCTACTCCATTTTTTTCAGATGTAAAGCCCACTGCACAGACTCTAGTGCCCACTTTGAAGAGCGAAGAGACCACCACCCCATACCCAACTGATGAAGAGGCAACCGAGTGTGGTGATAGTTGTGGAGAAGAGGAGGGTATGTATCAGAGCAGCACATCTTTATCTCAATAAATGACGGGTTAAGAGCCAAGCAAATACTCTTATCTTCCCATTAGCTCCTATACATGGGGCTGATTCCTGGAAAACTTAGAGTAATATTATTAGCGATAGGCCAAGATAAAAAAAAAAAAACAAACCAAAACCTGCCAAAATCTGATAAGTTATATCAAGGAAGGATGCAAGAATAAGAGATAGCAGCTAATTCAGTCCCTAGGGTATAAGACTTGAAGAGCTGCTCTCCCAGCCTCCTTATGTGACCTGAAGAAACTCACTTAGTGCCCTGTTCAGAGCCACCTCCGTTCCAGATCCCCTTGGCTGGGTGTCATAAATTCAGAAGGTGATTCAGGGGAGAGATTCAGACTGCCTCATATGCAGGGCTCCTTTTGCAGAGGTCACAACTGTGGGAGTAAATCACGACATGTAGAGAAGGCTGATGTCCTGAACACCTATCTGTTAAGGATCATCTTCCCTAATGTCAGCTGCTTAAAATTTAGGAGGACAGTCTGGGCTCCTTGTGCAGGCAGCAGAGAGAGGGGAACACTAACTCCAGGCAGGAGTTTGTCGCCCCAGTCTTAGATGGCTGTCAGATGTACAGGGGCTGATTTGGTATCTGTGGCACTTGCCTGCCTCTTCTGACTATAGAAGAGGCTGAATGTTAGTTTAGACAACATGCTGTGCTTGTTAAGAGCCAGTGCTGGGGGGGACTAATCTTCTCTGCCTCAAATACCTACCTGTAAAAACAGACATCATATTCTTCTGCTCCTTGCAAGGGGGATGTCAGCATCTAAAGCTTGTGAAATGTCCAGATTAAGGGGAGAGGGCATGGCAGAGCTGTGCAGGGTTAGTTGTACAGTGCAGTGTGCAGGAGATGCATGCCTCTGGGCACAACAGCAGAGCCTGGACCTCAGCACTGGGGCTGGGGCATTTACACAAGGACTTCAATGAGAAATCTCATGAGGAAAAGCTATCCTTTGAGATAGCTCCTAGGACTTCTGTCTCTTCAGCTTCCAGTCCCAGAGAAAAAATTAATGGGTTTTAAAATAAATAAATTTTAAAAAGAACATTAATTGGCTTTTTCACAGCTCCCATCAGGATTCTGCTGTAGTTCAGTTCTGGAAATGCAAGTTGCAGAAGTAGCTCAAAGGGCCTGATTCTCATTGCTTTGCCTCAGTGATAAGGCAACGCTGCTACCTCAGTGTGCAACCCTGCTACCATTGAGGCACTTGGGAAGCTGCCGAGAGGAAATTTAGGCCAGTAATAGTCTTTGCAACAACACGATTCCTGGGTGCAGTCCAGGGCAAGAGAGCGAGCGGAGTATGCTGTGGAGCGTGGAAGCAGCCTCCCTGTCAGCTTCCCTCAGATTTAGCAACAATTTTCATTCTCATACTCCATAAACAATGAGTGTGTTTCTCTGGACAATCAGATTTATGACAGCCAAACAGAAACAATGCTGCTCTCCAGGGTATGAGATTAGATTGGAATAAAAGGATCCATGATCTGCATTGTTTTATTTCTAAGTGGGAGCATGTAAAGAAAGCCTTCTGCCCCTCGCAGCAAAAAGTTCCCCTGATGCCTATCGCCTGAGTCACTCACCTCCTTCTGGCTATCGCTCACTTTGTGAGCACTGTGATTTAAAACTTCCTCTTTGCTCACGGAAAAACCCGGCCTATAATTGGGCTCTGACGTGTGTGTCCGCTGAGTGCTTGGGGTGGTCTCAGACCATTTCTGCAGCCTCCATGCCTTATGGCTGCTTCCCCAACCAAAGGAGCCAGCAGCTGCCTCGCTGCTACATGCAGCCCCTGGCATGTGCCCTCTTGCCCACAGACCTGTCTCTGCAGGAAGGCTCTCCAGAGCTTTTAAAGCTGTTGACACAGAGGAATTAGCTCTGCTCCTGTTTCACAGATGAAAAGTTAAATGACTCGCCCAAAGACCATGTGGTGAGTCCATAGTGGAGCTAGAAATAGAGGCTGGCTCCTTTCACTCAGAATCCAAAAGCTTGAGCTCATGGTGGCCCCATGTTTCCCCTGGTGGCATTTCCACGAGAAGGTAGGAAGCAGTGAGTGACAGCTCGCCACGTTGACAGACAGCTCCCGTCTGGTGCAAGTGGCTAGATCTGTCACTCAGGAGCTAGGTTTCTGGAGCATTTGAGATTCTCGTTTTGGAGCCAGAGCAGGAGCTGATGAGCACAGGGCACTCAGGAAGCACATTTCCCTGACATTTAAGAAGGCATTTAATATTTGACCGCTCTAGGGGATGAAGAGAAGGTGCTGATTAGAGTCTGGAAGCATTTGGTACTTGCTTTTATATTTGCTTAGTTTGGTGGATTAGCCACAGAATGTGGTGTGAGCATTTTGATGATGTAGAACTTAAGGCTGATCCCTGGAGCTGACGAAATGTGAGATAGGTTAAAAGCATCAGTATGAGTGAGATTTCATGCTTTCTTCAGTATTTATGGCTTGCCAGCTATTTTAGTTTTAGGTTGTTTTTTAATAGCAACCCTTCATGGGTAGGTCATTTTTTAATCCAACTTTATTTTGCTTCTATTTCTTTTTATAAGATTTCCACCTCCCTGCGAACTTCAACTGCAACTTTGATCTCCCTGAAGACCTCTGTGGTTGGTCACACGACTTGGCAACGGGTTATACATGGTCTTTTCAGCCTACAAGCACCTGGACTGGCAACTCTGAACCAAGCCCTGAGACTGTGCCTGGTAAGATGGTTAATACCACACCAAAGCAGGGAAGAGGGAGCTGATGGGGCTTTCTCCGTGTGAACAGTATGACTGATTATTACATAGCTATCAAGAGTTGTGAAGGATGTGCAGAGCTGAACGTTTTCTTTTGTGGAAACTTTCAGATGCTTTGCTGTATGGTTCATGACTTATTTATAGGACTGTGACCGCTGGCACTGAATTATACTAACTATCCTCTTGAGATAGCCTTGAATCAGACACTGGGCTTTGAATCCCCTGTGACTGTGAAGGTTAGCCCAGGCTTTGTTCAACATCTTGATCCAAATGTCCTCTGTAGGACTCAATGCTTTTTCCCCAGAATGCATTTCCTCATTTGTTAGAGATGCATTTCTTCCTCCTATATGTTGCTCAGATTGCCTATAGTCCTCAGCTGTTCTGCACTCTGGGCTTACATAGGCTGGATTTCAGCCTCCTGCAAGTGAAAGATGAGCTAAGCCCTAAGAATGCTGAAATATGCCAGCTTCTTGCTGTTTGACTTTTGCTCTTTTTCTCTTCTGTGCTTTGGAAGCAGAAGATTTGAATGAGCATGGCGGATCCTAATTTATGGAGGACCTCACTGAGATGTGCTGGCATGGGTTGGAAGGGAGCCTGCCTCTGGCATTGTGGTTGATAGATCAAGTTCTTCAGCTTCACATCTTGGAACTCGCCCTGGGACTAGTACCCTTTCCATACCATCATTGACTTTGTGGCACGGGTGGTATGAAGAACATTTGCCAGTTTCCTTATAACGGTAGACTGCGTCACCATAGCATCACTTCTCTTTACTATCAGTCATTGCTTATGAAACTCAAGGCTTCCCCAGGGACAGCTGGCTGATCTTACCTGTCTTCAGCTCTGCCCTGATGCCCGGTGACTCCAGTGTCTGCATGCCATGCGCCCAGGGAGCCATGCATGCTGTGGGCTCCTCCCCACCCTCCCCCTGGTAAGGTTGAGTCTCGAGATGCAAACATTCAGGCGAACCTGTTAGCCACCTGGCAGAGGCGCTGGCCAGATTGGCAGTGCTGCCAGCCAGTTGGAAAGCCGTGCAGCCAACACCTGGTAGGCAGTGCTAAAGAGGAAAATATGTATTCCAGAAACATATGGGAAGAGAAGAATCTGCTACATCTCCACACACAAATCACCCCCACACAAATGCACACATCATTTCTCTCTTCAGCTCCTGAGGTGCTCGGCATTTTTCTAAGAGACATGGTAATGCTGTAAGTGCAGCCTATATGGACATCTGACAAATTCTTTGGCGTGACATAGGGTCACAGTGTCTGCTATGGAGAAAAACATTTTCATATTTCAAGTGTTTATCTCTTCAGCATTTGAGTGCTTTAGAAGATTAATATCTGGAGCTCAGTGGAGCCTCAGGCAACAGGAGAGAACACTTACAGCCAGCCCCAGACTTAATAACCCTCCCCATCTCATTCGCTGTAATAATGTTTAATTAATATAAGCCTCCTGCAAGTCGGATAAAAATTACTTATTTTTATAACTCAGACTCAATTTTTCATTTCATTTCCTCTCCCCCGAGTCTCCCTACAATTAGTTGGCCATAGTTTCTTAGAAGACTCTTGTATATGCGCACGCATGCGCGCGCGCGTGCACAGCCTGGGAGAGGCTGGTGCTGCCTCAGACAGCTGAACACGCAGTTCTGATTTTTACCCTTCTTCTACCCTTTCTTCTCTTTCTTAGTTAGTTATGAATTGCAAAACCTCATCGCTGCGGCCGGGGGAACGTTTTCATACTGAGTTTAGTGATCTGGTTTTGTGCCAGTGTGGAGACCTCTCCCTTACGGTGCTGTGCTGAGCCAGGCACCGAAGCACCGACGAGGTGCAGGCAGGCGCTCAGGCCCTGCCTGGCAAGTCACAGGCTGTAAGGGCAGAGGAAGAGGAGGGGGTAGCAGGTCCAGGGGGCTGAAGTGACTTGGCAGTGGAGGAAGTCAGCAGCAGACACCAGGCACAGGCTGAGGGATGGTTGTTGGTGCTGCCATGGGATCAGCCTCCTGGCTGGGTCAGGTAGGGATGCGCCCTCCCGGCGGCCATGCCACTGCCGGCATGCAAAGGCGTCGCTGCCGCGCCTTGCTTTGGTCCTGCTCTTAGAAATTAAGAAGACATGACACAAAAGGAAACAACTATTTGCTTTTTTCCTCCCGGCACAGCTTTTAAAAGCAACTTGAGAAACATGAAAAAAAGGCGATGCCGGCCCCTCAGCAGGGACAGAATCGAAGCATTGTTTGGTTCACACTCCCCCATTCTTCCCCTGCCTTTCCCTCGTGCTCCCTCCAGCACTTTGTTTCTGCTTAGAAAATTCATCCTCAGACTCCAGGGAGCAAGGAATGAAAAGCCCTTGTTCGGGGTGGTCTTTTCTTGTGAATTCCCCACCCTGGGGTGAGCAGTTGGGTGAAGGAAAGCAGCTGTGCTTAGTTTAGGGGCAGGGCAAAAGCTAACGGGAACTCAAAGCCACTGGAGCCCAATTCACTCTGATTTAAAGGTGCTGGTCTGGGCTAGAGGCCGTGGCTGCTCCGCAGTAGCAAGGAAATGTGCTGTGCCTTTAAAAGCCACATGGGATGTGTTTCTATTTCTCCTGAAAATGGCAAAACAAAAATTAAAAGGGACAAAAAAGATAATGAAAGGAGGAGCCCTGGCTCAGTCTGCATGAGAGGGAGGGGGAGGGAAATGACCATGGTGAAATATCCTCTGTGAAGCACTTGATTAGAAAAGTCTGCTGAGAGACAGGCCTGAATTCCTCAGATATCTCCTGATTTCATTTTATGCGCTGCATGCAATTCCTCCTCATCTTTGGCGCGGAGAACTTCTCGAGACTGACAAGACACCCACTGCTCTCATTCCACTATTTTTATTTCCAAGATACTCTTTCAGGCAGCTCTCCATTTCTTTTTTTAGCCCTGTGTTCCTTGGGCTCTTCACACCATGGATTAGCTCCACGTCCTCTCCTGCAGGCTCACGTTACATGTCTGGGGACCCCATTGGTGAAAGTGGACCCAAAGTGCCCAACTCAGCAGAAACCCAGCATGGTTCCAGCTGTTACCCTGCCCTTTGCAAGCCTAGAAAATACCGTTGCTCCCTTTTCCATGCCCCCACAAGAGATTGCCAGGATTTTTCACTCTGTGGATTTTCAGATGCTTCCCATCTGTAGAAAGATTCCCCTTAGCTGCACCTAGAAAGCTTCAAGGAGCAACAAGTTCAGGTTTCAATGAGGTTTCATCCTCCCTCCTGCTGCACACAATGGCAATGTCCCATTGGTGTCAAGATAGAGGTCTTAAGACCTGAAGATAAATCTGAGTTGGTAAGTTGGGCACCTCAACTCTTCACTGTCTTTGAATTTCACTGGGGTCTTGATCCTGAAGGGTGTAAAGATCCTGGGTCATATCCTTAGCTGGTAGGTGCAGTTGCATTGCTCTCAGTGATGCTACACTAATAAGCCAGCACTGAAAAGCTGGAATCGGTGTGTTTTGCCCATTTTTTTCCCCTCTCCTTTTCTTGCAGTCATTAAGTAAATACCTTGGGGTCCTAGAAGAGCACTGTGGGGTCTGCACCTCCACCACACATTGCTTCTCATTCGGGTGAGCACAGCGTCGGGTTCAGAGCCCTGGCAGCATTGTGAACCCCGTGTTGTTCAGATGTTGGCAGCTGTACATGCATGCAGAAGAGGAAGCGATTTTAACCTTGCAGCTCTCCTGACCACATAGCTCTTGGGCTGGGCTGCAAAAACCCACCGAGAGCTTCTGTTGTGGGCCATGGCCTCGCTGGCTTTGAGGGTCAGGAATGCTGCTCATTCGGGTTGCAGGCGCTGCAGGGAAAGGTTTATTTGTTTCAAAGCGTTTCCAGCAGAGGAATGTTTGTAGTGCTGTGAAGTTTTGTAAGAGCTTATTTTTTAAGGAAAACAAATGTTGAGCTGTTTTTAAGCTGATGATGACCCTTTAACCATTCCTGTGTTTTTCCCATGGGATCTTTAAAAGGGAAAGTTTCATATTTTTCCTGCAATCCATGAGAACTTCTGCCTGAAGGCCTTGATCCTACTCTGTCCAAACCAGCAGAAAGGTTTTCATGGTGTTAATAGAGCAGGGCTGGACTGAACTGGGTCTGCACTACTCTCATGAGACTTACTCTCAGGACTTGTGCCTTGGGGACACATTTTGACCTCTAGGGTCAATCCTGTCCCCTTTGAAGTAGGAGGGATTTTTGCATATGGGGTGGTGTGAAAGTCAAGCACTTCTGCGCAATGAGTGAGCAGCTGCACGCTGTGGGAAGGAGACCACATACCTGGCTCTGTCTCTCCCCACTCCCCCCATGTGTGGTACAGATGGCCTCTCAGCAAAGCTGTACGCGGCTCTCCTGACCCTCGTTTGCACAGTGAGGACAGCAAACCCTAAAAAGTCATTCGTGCTCTGGCTGCCCGCAGCATGGTGGAGCTGGGACGCCCTGGCACCCAGATCATGGGAGGTTTGCTGAGCGTCGTCTGGGCTGTGCAAGTGCCCTGGCTGTGGGCTAGGGCCAGGCTGTGGCTGGACTGTGGCCATCCTTGTGTCCGTACTTTCTTTCATGATCAAAGGGGCATGGCCACGGTCTGTCCCTGCATTGCCAGCAAAGCTCCCACTCGCTTGGGCTGGGCTGGAGGCAGAGGAGAAGAAAGCATTCCTCTGGGGCTCACCCGTTTCTTCACTGCTTGCCTGTCTGAGTCCTTAGTCACTTTTTGGACCCAAACACCAGTGACACACGCTGCCTATAAAACCGGGCTGGAATGCTCTCTGGAAAGCCAAGACATTGTCTCTCAAATCTTAGCGTGTGCATCACTCCATCACTTCGCAGCAGTGACTTAGCAGCCCGTGAGTCACTGAGCCCGATTTGAGAAAGCGTGCGCGTGCGCGAGCAAGCTGCAATGTGCAGCCTGTGTGGTGGAAGCGCCGGCTCGGTTAATGCCTTTAATTGTGCATGCATAAACGCCGGGCGCGGGTGGGTCTGCGCAAACCCTTTCATGTATGGGCATGCAGGGTGCCTGTCAGGCTGGCAGTGGACGCGGCGCGGTGGCAAGCAGCTCACTTAGCATAAATGTCAGGCTCCGATTGGCATTTGGTTTGTCAGGGACACAGTGCCCTCCCTGCACTCCCGGGGGTGAGGCAGCGGGACTCACAATTGCGCCGTGCTGTTGAGGACATGAGGCTTAATTAAAAGAGAGGATGTAATGGCCTGTCCATTAGAAAGGCTCTGGAGAGCAGGCGGAGGGCTTGGTTCTGGGCAGGTGTGGGGTTTTATGCCTTTTCACAGACTGATTTAGAGACTGAAATGGCAAGGACTTGGCAGGCTAATTAACACATAATCAAAATTGAGGGGATTTTCCAGCAGACGCAGTGATCTAGTTAATATAAATATTAGTTTTACGGAGGATTGATTTCCCTTCATAAATGAAAGTCAGTCATTGAGGAGAGGCCTGTCACTGAAATTACAGTGGCAGCCTTTTGAGGTGAATTTGCATGATTTGCCAAAAAAAAAAAAAAAAATTAAAAATATAATAACTATCCAATTTCAATCTGCATATTCATGCAGCTGCCATCCCCCTGCTACCAGAGCACCCTGCAGTCGTGAGGGGATCTAAGCTGATCCGCTCCCCGGGAAAGGCAAGGGCTGATGCAGCCTCCAGCTCACATGCCCCAGAAGGACAGCAGGGTCTGGCCCAGCTGGGACGTCTCCCCAGCCCTGACACAGCACGGTCAGGGGTCGCATTTGGGGCTGTACAGGCAGCAGGCAGGGTCCAGAGCAGAGATGCCACCTATGGGATTTGGCAGACAAGAGGTGGCTGCCGGTGGGCTGCGGCACTGCTGCTAAAACACACTGTGAAACAAACTCTGCAATGAAGAAGAGTGCGGTGACCTTTGGTGGGACGTAAGTGAAGGCAGTTCAGTGTCGGTCCTCCATAGGAGCAGAAGCTGTAACTCAACGATATCCAGTGAGAGGGAAATGCGGAGGGAATCTGAAATCTCAGTAATTGCTTGTGTACATCCTGCCCAACATGTTTTGCTGGAAAACCTCCAGATGGGCTGCTGAGACCGATGAGGGAAGGTGCTTTTCTTGGGAGAGGGGGTGAAACGTGCAGGACCCAGGCACAGGCAGGCTGACCTTGCAGAGGGGGCGGCTGCCATGCCTTGTGCTTGCAGCCTGACCTGAACCGTAAGGCTTCATCCCCCGCTGCCCCTAATGTCCTCTCAGATGGCTTGCTAGCAGGAGGGGATTGGTGCGCCAAGAGGAAGCTGCGTTGGCCAGATGGTTTGTTTGCAGGGCCCGACTGGTGATTTATCCGGGACTCACTGCCGTGCACATACAACAAGCGACTCTGCCATCATCTGGCTGGGGATGGTTGCATTTTCACGCTCCTCTGGCTCCTCTACATCCAGATGATCCCATAAATCTTCCATGAGATTTATGCCGTAGCATTGGTTGCAAAAACAGCGGTAGGTTAAAATGCCTGAGCAGGTTTGTCCTGCCTTTTTTGAGCTGGCGCTTTGAACTACCAGTGCCGGTTTGGTGGGGGATGTAGCTGCCATGTTAGCTGGAATAGAGGCTGCAAAGCGAAGTTCTGGGAAAGAGATTAAAATGCATTTCTGATCCTGGAAGAATTGATCAGCTCATTGTTGCAAGGCTCCCTTCAAGTGTTTTAGCAGGGGAAATCAGCCTTTCAGGTGCTTTCTGTGCCAAAGGCTTCCATTTACTGTATCAAACAGAGCGACTACTGGAACCACCGGGCTCCCACATGCTGTTCCAACAATTAGCTCCACAGTGCTCTTGTTCAGTCAATCTCAGCAAATTCGCGGGGCTTTTCAGAAACTAGCCATTAGAGTGATCCAGCCATTTCATCTTCAAATGACACAGAAAGTTGTGTCTGCTTGCACTCTGCTCTCCGTTCCAGAAGCTCCTGTTACCAGGAGCAGGAGCGTGTGGTACCCAAACCCACTGTCACTTGCAGGGGAGCAGCTGTGTTCATCACCCAAACACTGACCCTCCCCGCAGCCCTTGGGATTGCCAGCAAGTCCTGGAGAGCTCTGTGGGCCCCAGCAAGCGCTGGGCACGGAGCACAGAAGATGCAGGGTTTGGGAGGGCTCCTGCGGCTCTGAAAGAGCCTCTGTGGTGGGGGGGGGGGGGGCATTGCTTTTGGCTGTGGTTCAGGAGTTTCTTTGATTTCACAGCCTGATAGGAATGGGAACAAATTGGAGGTCGGTGTCATCCCTGGCGGGAGGGATGTGACTCAGAGACACACAGGCTCTTTTGCTGAAGCAGCAGAGGCAGTGATGCTGGATACCACCAGCTCCCACTGAGGGGTGCAGATCACGGGGAGTGTCCAGCTGCACAATTAACATAGTCCCCTGCAGTCAGCTGTGGGCTTTGGGTGGATCCAAGGGTGGCTCACATCCCTGCACTCAATCAGGCTGCCTAGATACTGGCACCAAAGGTTGGTGCTGAACTTTGAGGATCTGAATTTGATCCTTCTTGAGCCTGGCTGGTGCTTTTATTAAGGATTTGCCTGTGAGACCATTTCAGCTGTGAGATAATTGTATGATTGTAGTCTGATTTGCTCTTCCACCTTGTTTGTTGTTGCTGCTTTTTTCTTGTTGTTGTTGCTTTTTTCTTTGAAGAGGCTTGTAGGGAATTACAAAAAGAGGATTTTAATTCAGGAGACCTTGATGACTTATTATGCCTTATTGCTCTTTAGGCATGGAGTACAGCTTGTTCTTTTTCCTTCCTCCACTTGTTTATCTCCCACATCTCCTCCTCCACCACTACCACTCCAAGGTAAATCACAAGAACACTCCTCCATTAGAGAACGGCATGGTACTTTTTCAAGTGATTCACTCAAGCAGGAGTGGGCAAACATGCTTTCATCTTTTTTTCTGCTGCTGTTTGTTGGCATAAAGTGCCAAGTGGCCGAAGTACATTTCATAGGTGCTGGAAAATATTGCTGGAAAACGTTGCTCGCTCTTTATGTGGCCGGTCAGGGACAGATTTGTCCTTCACGCAGCAAAATCAGTGAAAGTTCATATGGAGTGGATACGCTTTTGCAGTATTTTGATCATACATCCCAGGAGTAGAATGATGGCAAATCTTTCTGCTGTCTTGTCCTAAATTTATTTTAGAAAGCTGCATAGCTCACGGTGGTTGGTTTCAGCCCAGCTCTCTGGCAGTGACAAACTTGCGGCAGGGCCAGTGACTGTGCGACCACTGATACATGTCCCTTGGGCTGGGATGTCACCGGATTGCTGAGCGGCAACGAGGTCAGCTGCTATTTTCTGGGTAGGACCTGTCTTTCAATGCTCGGGAGCTGAGCTCTAAGTTCAGGTGTCTCTGGTTTAAGTTTTGGAGGTGTTTTGGGTGCACTTTGCAAACATTCTCAGTGCAGACACTGCTCTTCTGCCATTGCTGTGGGCACTGAAGCCACAGAGGGAGCAGGGCAAGCAGGAGGCAGGCTGCTGCTCAGAGCTTTGCCTGTCAAGCGCAGCAGGCTAGGACGTGGGAAAAGGAAGTGACAGACCCTTAGGTGTGGTCCTGGGGCAGAGGTGACCCCGCTGGGCTGCAGGAGGGCTCGCACGTGCTGGCATGAAGCACCAGTGATACTTGCCCACTGTGTTCCTCCCTCTGTTGAGTGAAACGCGAAATACAGCAATATCTGTCGTTGGCCTGTCTGTGTCGCCTTGTACTGCAGGCACTGCAGTGGAGCAACCCAAGGGACTCTGTCCTGCCATTGGTCATGATGGGAGGGGGCAGGTAAGGATCAGATGAGCTACATGCTTGGCTTTCAGTCTGTGCTAAGGGACTTCAGGCATCCAAGCTCTGCAAATGGGGAACTCCTTGAGGAGGCTTCTCATCAGAGAGGGCTGGAAACCACTGATTCCAGACCAAATCAGCCATGCCCAGGGATTTGTATCCACGGGCTTTTGCTGCTATTGGTATTCAGATCAAGTATCTCCAATTCCAGTCTCAGCCTTGAACTTCTCGTGGGATATCAAACGTACCAAATCTCCTCCCTGAGGATTGACAAAAAGCATGGCATAATTTAAAATGTAATATTAAAGCAAGTTAATCCCCTGCTGTATGTATTTCAGCTACCTTCAAGTTTGCAGCTACCTGGTTGTCACCTGTGCATACTTCACTCACTGGGACCACGTCCTTCCTCTGTGCTGTGCTTTAGGGGCTGTTTTGCTGCATTACGAAAAACCGAGAGCCAGGCTTTCATTTTGTCGTGCATATCCTTGAAACAAAATTGTCAGCTAAACCGTGATTGTGGAGTATTTACCTCTGGGGATGAAAAGGGGCAGGATGAACATAGCTTGAGATCCCCATCCCAAGATGAGTTTTCAGCACCAGCCGTTAGAAAAACCCACCTCAGGCTTGTTCAGTGAGCAAGCTCCCAGCAGAATAAACACAACCACACACACACCCCCCAGTGTCATTATCATGGCGTCGCTTCTTCTGACAATAACTGCTCTTTAACTTCTCCTAATTATATCGATCTTTGGCTTACCACTTTCTGGTTTTGCTGTCCATCTCCTACCAGACAGTAGTGGCTGGTGAGGGAAGTGTGCTCCTCAGTGCCCTGCCCAGGCTGCACAAGGCGCAGCAGTGGCACGGCTTGCTGCACACACAGAGGGTGCCGGTGTGAGGCCCCACTCCTGCCGGCATGGCTGTGACAGCCTGCCCAGCACTGCCAAAGCCACCGGGCAGGAGGTGAGACACTTGTTGCAAGCAGCCGCATAAAATAATATAATGGTGCTTTTCTCTTTGAACAGATGGCAAGAATTACCTGCAGCTGCAGAGCAGCAGAAGGAGGGAAGGCCAGCGAGCCCGGCTCATCAGCCCCACCATCTATCTGCCCCGGAGCGCTGTCTGCATGGTCTTCCAGTACCAGGCATGGGGCAGCAATGGGGTGATGCTACGGGTCTGGCGGGAAGCCAGCCAGGAGCGCAAGGCGCTGTGGGTCATCACAGAGGACCAAGGGGAGGAGTGGAGGGAAGGTCGCATCATCTTGCCAAGCTATGACATGGAGTACCGGGTAAGATGCTCGGGGAAGACGTGCTGGGCTAGCCAGGCATCTCCAGCATCTTTATTTCAGTGTTTCAGAGCCAGGGCCCATTCATCATTAGGGAATGTGGCTGTTTTCATTGTGTTTCTCAAGTTACTATAGTAACTAAATGACACTGTTTGTTATTCAGAGAGTGCCTGTCTTCTGCACAGACTTGGGCTTTTGTTCAGCCTGTTGCCTTTTATATTCCTCAAATCTCCCACTTTGCAAATATTTTCCCTTCTTTTTTTTTTTCATTTTGTTTCGTGCATTTGCCCCCCCCAGCTGATGGTCATCAGATAGTCTGACCAGAGGCAGGTGTGCAGCTCCAGGGAGCAAACACAGACCCTGCAGCCAGGAGAAGTGAGAAGCTGGGAGGGGGCACAGCCAGCTCTTAAGGGTAGGCAGCAAACAGGCCTTCTCCAGCCTTGGCTGCAAGTGCTGACATGGGAGAAGGAAGAGGGAATGCGGGTTCGTTTGTGAATCCACTTCTCAGATACCTTAGACCAGATCGGAGGGCTGGGTGCAGCGCTGTGGGATCAAGGCCCAGTCCCACTGTCAGGAGATCAGCGGAAGAGGAGGGATGAGCTGGAGGGAGCAGCGCTGCTTGCCACAGCCGCCTGAGCCCCTCTGGCATGGCTGTGCCAGCGCCCTGCGGAGAGGCTGCTGCTTCCAGGAGTGCCTTTGGCATGGTTAACCCTTCCAGGCAGCGCGCCGTTTGCCAGGGAGCCAGGGCTGCTGTTGTCACTTGTTAATGAGCATCAGCGTGGCATCCAGCACCCTCCGAAGCAAAAGGAAACACTCACTTGGAGGCCCGAGGCAGCGCTTTGATGACCACTCCCGGCAGGGAGCATTGCTCTGGCTGGCTCCCAGCCCCAACTCTGACCCGGGGAGCCGATGCTCTCAGGCCACTGACCCCCCCAAACTGCTGCCTCCTGCAAGGGCCGGAGGGTGGCCTGTGATGCTGAACATTGATTCACTGAGTCTTTATTCCATGCAAGAGACATTTAATTGAACAAATTGCAAGCCGAGTGCTGCCAGGCCAGGTAACAATCTTTCTGCCGAACCTGTCCCTGCAGAGCAGCTTTCCCATGGGGAAGGGGTGGCAGAGGCAGGGCAAGGAAGCAGGACTAGTCTCAGGTCATCTGCAGGTGTGCAGGGAATGCCAGAAGCAGATCTCCTGCCCTTTCCCTTAGGAGCAGCAGCTGCTCTCTGCCTCCCAGCTTAGCATTGACATTTCTGTCCCAATTTCTCACAGATTGTGTTTGAGGGATTTATACGCAACGGCCTCTCAGGAGAGCTGGCCCTTGATGACATCCGGCTAGGCACCGACATCCCGCTGGAGAACTGCATGGGTACGTGGTGTGTCCGGCTGTGGGGTCGGGGATGATGGTGGGGACAGCTGGGGCTGGAGAGCCTTTGCTTGCAGGCTG
Organism: Aptenodytes patagonicus; assembly: GCF_965638725.1. Lineage (NCBI taxonomy): Eukaryota > Metazoa > Chordata > Aves > Sphenisciformes > Spheniscidae > Aptenodytes > Aptenodytes patagonicus. Next base: position 46,532,057 of record NC_134954.1, on the reverse strand, counting down.
CCAGTGGGCCACTTCTTCTCCCCTGCTTGAGTTACCGGGAGTTTCTGGATCTCAGCTGGGACGTTCCTTGCCCACGAAAGAAATGAGGAAGACTCAGTCTCTGAGGGACGGGGGTTCTGACCGTGTTGGTGTGAAAGGCAGGAAGCACATGTCTCTGCCGCGCAAAGCTGGAAGAGCAGCTGAGGGTTACCGAGGACTATTCTATGCGATAAGGACATACACCAAATTTAAAAGGAAAGTGCTGGACAAAAGAAACCAGCTGTCAGTCAGTATTACATCCATAGAGGGGCCGATGAGTTCAAAAGGAGTCTTCTCTAAAAAGAAATAAAATAGCAGAGGGGTTCTACAGCAATGTTAACAGAATAATAAAAGGAATTTTTGTCCTAGAATTCACCGTTCCCCAAACCAGGCCAAAAGCCAAGTGGATTCATTCAATTTGAAAGACAGAGAAGGCTTTAAAAAAAAAAAGAGAGAGAAAAAAGTGTGTTTTAGCAGTTTGCAGTGGAGCTGTTGCCCTGCCCTGTTCCTCTAGCTGGTGTATCCATGCACACACTCTGATGGCTCTGGTCGCCGTCTAGTTTGGATGTAGATTTAGAGCCATCCCAGTTGAGGATGGGATCAGCAGTATTCAATTAGTGGGATCTGTGCTAAGAGCTGCCCACAGTAGCGAGGCCCTGCTCTTCTGCGTGACCTGGGGGAGGCACGTTTCACTGTTAAACACCCGCAAAGTGTCCGACCCATCCTGAAGTCACTGGAAAAAGTCAGGTGGAGCAGAGCCTCTCTCCCCTTTGGGCTTTTAAAGGCCCCGTTCAGTGAAGCTGCTCTCCCCTCCCACACCAAGGGAGGGGGAGGATCCCGGTGCCTCCTAACCCAAGCAGGACCGACACTCTCTTCCAAGGGGTGTATCTCAGGGGAGGAGGCATGGGACAACTTGTGCCTGTGAAGGGCTGGTCATGTCGCTTGCCACCCTGTGCAGGCAGGTGATGGTGAAGATGGTGCAGGAACCGGCATTAATAATAGAACAGAGTACTGGGACTGCCCCAGAGATGCTCTTGAGCGCCATTGGTCCCAGTTTCTCTGATGCTTTGAACTCTGCTGGTCTCCCATCTGCCAAAGGAGCTAATACTCCACATGTCAAATTCTCTGTATTTAAGGCTTGACAGTGGTGTTTTAATCCCTTGCCTTCTATGGCATTAAAGAGAAGTAAGACTGATGATTAACACTAATAGCATTTCCTATCTAACTTCTGAGCTCAGCAATTCGCTCCAGTGTTACTGTATCTTGGGCCTCATGAAGCTAAAGTTTAATATTTCAAAACAAAAGCATTAATAAATTATAAAGTTTCAAGCGTTGCCAGCCCTAAAAATAACACCAAACTGCTACACAAAATTATTTGTCCCATTCTAGGAAGTTGAACAGGAATCTTAAAACCGATAAGGATAGTTTGTTTCAGATCATTTCTAACAAAGGGCTCCCACTGCAAACTTTAACATAACTCATGGGTCACTTCCGATGTCACCAAAATAATAATGAAATGGTAGAGATACAGTGCTGCTCTCTCTCTGTCAGGGCCATGAGAACAGCTGACTCCAGCACAGGCTACTGTTTTTTCAAATGTAATCCTGGGAAGTAATCTGATTCATTTTTAGCGTGAAAGAACGCTAATAAGTCACAATAATTTTTTCTTTTGACAGATGTGTCATTCGCATTCTGAACTTGAGTGATGATTTCATAGCACTCAGTAGAGCCAGAGTCTGCTTCTGTGACTCACAGGCATAATGCAGAAGTAATCTAAAAATAATCAGAAGTCTATTGCTTCTGTGAGAAAGTAATCAGTAATAAGTACTGATTATTGCTTTTCAGATCCAGTAATTTGTAATAGATTACTTCAAAGTATCTTGAAAGAAGAAAAAATACACTTGCCTTTGTTTCTTGGCACTGTGAGATGCAGAGGAGCATGGCATCGATGCCCAGAAGTAACACAGTTCCCATGTGAATAACGATGCCAAAGTTGAGGCAGAAACCAAACTGCTCTTGGAAATTTTAGGGGGCTTCAGGGTTTCATCACTGGGCCAGGTGGGGCTTTGTCTTCGGATGACTCAGGCCAGCCAGCTGAATCCACATGACCCTCAACTTTGGATATATTTTTCTCTGAAGCCTGTGTCTGAGTTGAAGCTTATTGCGTCTGGTCACTCCTCAGCTGAGACAGGGTTTCTCCCCGTCCTGGTGAGGTTGGCTAGCACCCCGTGCCGTTTCAAGCAAGTGGCTTCTGTGGGCCATAGCCACACGCCTGCTCCGCTTGGCCACTGCAAATCAACAAAGACATGAACTGCGGCCCTGTGTGTAATATTCCCCTCTCTAATACTAGGTTGTTTTTTTTCCTTTGCAGAACCCATCACAGCTTTCCCAGGTGAGAACTACTTTCCAGGTAAAACTGCACTTCTCTCGGTGGTTTCTTTCTGCTGGCATGGGCTTTTACATTGAAGGAAAGTGATGTGTGTGCTTGTACAAACAGCAAATGTTCTGAGCAGTGAAATGGCAAGCGTGTGCTAAACCTCCCCCGCCGCAGCAGCAGGAGGTGGCACCCTCTGACTCCTGCTAGGTGACAGGGAGCAGGCAAATAGACAAGTCGCACTATCTTGGGGCTGCATAGCATTAGGAAACCTGCCATCATGAGGCACTCGGCCTCCTGAAGAGCAGCTGAGCCCAAAATGGGAAGGCTGAGGAGTAAAGGGTAGTTATCAACTGACTTAAATGAAAAAACAGTAGCCAAATAAAGGTGAAATGGAGTGGCAATGACTTATGGGGGAAGGTTGTTCTCTAGTTTATAGATGCTCTGGCAGTGGTGGTGTTCGAGCCGCTAGCGAAGGAGCATGGGGCTGGTCTGCTTGGAAGGGGAAGGGAGCTGGGAGGTAGAAGTGGGAGAGCAAACTGCCGTGAGGAGCTCTGAAGGTGACAGTCAATAAAAGGAAAACAAGGTGAAATGGTGCATTTAATAGCTTAATACCAGCCTGAAGGATAGAAACCGGCATTTCTCTGATCAAACCTACAGAGTAAGACAAAAGGTGAGGAACTCAGAAAAACTGCCTCGCCCTTTGAGCAGTCAGTGGGGATGATGTTTGTCTTGCTCTGGGGTGAGAAAAGCTATCTGCTTTTGCAGGGAAGATCAGTTTAGTATGTTTGAGAGTTTTTTTACCCTGTTTTGATTTTGGATTTTGTTCTCCTGCCTGCCTCTTCAGGAATGCGTCTGGGGGTTGTGTTGTGATGAAGAGCAAACTTGGGGCTCCCCTTAACTTTGAAAGTTGTTTTGCCAGTTCAGTCAATGCGCCCTTCGCTTTCACTTGGACATGATGTCTGTAGTCTTCCTGTCCCCTACTTTGCTGGTGGGCTGTAGGGTATGGCTGGGCTCTGCCCTAGAAGCAGCTGCATTTCTGTGTGGGGCAAAGCTGTCCCTGGTAGGTATGCGTGGTGGGAGCTGTGGCGGTAAAGGAAAAGTAGACACTGAGACTGAAGTCACGTGCGCGACTCCGTCCCTGGGGTATGAGGCAGGCTGTGGAGTGTTACCAACGGGAAGGACATGTGCAGGGTGTAACACCGTATTTTACAGTCATACCCATAGTGTAACAACTAGGAATTTGGGCTTGCTTGTTTGTAGGCTGCTTATTTATCTGCTACTCAGGCTTGTGGTGTTACTGAAAAGCTGCTGCAATATTCTCAGCTGACAGTTAAAGCCTCGCAACCCTTCCTCGCTTATACCATCTATGTTCTCCTGGGCCTGGTCTGGTACCTATTTTGCAAACAGCATCCTTGTCTTTTGGGGCTTGTAACGTGCATGTCATATTCGGTTTGAACCTCATTCTGGGTTCTCACATTGTGTCTATCCCGAAGTCATGTTGTTTCTTTTGCCCTTCGCCCCAGGCCCTGCTGCCTGTATGCCTCCATTTCCTCGTCGTATTCCCCAGGGCACGCTGGCTGGGTAGGGACAGCGTTTGCTGTGCCCAGCACAGTGAGGTCCCAGAGCACCACAAGCAGATGCTGTTGCAGGCACACCTCCCCTTCACACAGGAGCTCGCCAGCTTGTGCCAGTGGACTCCTGCCCATCGCTAGCTCCCTGGAGGACAACCTAGCACTGCTCATAACAGGGGAGCAATTGCAGCAAAAGGTTGAAAAGGTTTCCCTGGCTGGCAGGCAGGAATAGATGGGGCAGAGGGATGGAGTGACCAGGGAAGGAGCAAAATGCAAAGGGAAAACATGAAGAAGTGAAGATGAAGATTGGAGAAAGCAAGATAGCAATTAAAATGAGGGGAAGACAGAGATGCCCAACAGAAGGAGGGAGCAAAAGGAGGGAAGAAGTCCCTGGCTGGAGAAAAAAAGGGAGCTCAAGAGGAAAGACTGTGCAGGAAGTATTGAGATGTTCTGTAGCCCCCACTCCTGCAATTACATGATGAGCTGAAAAGTTGGATGCCATTAAAAATAATAGCAAATCCTTCCTCTCCTGGCTTGGGAGCAAAGCTGAAAATATGCACCTTACAGGCTCCAGGATCACAAGGCAAATAATAAGAAGAGAATTGTGTGGGTGGAATATCTTTCAGCTAGTAGGTCGGGATCTTACAAGACCAGTCAAGTGTGCTTAAACTGTGCTGCATTTGAGAGTTGATGCATCTCACCCATAAAGAAAAGGTATAGCAAGTGGCTGGAAGCAAGGACTTAGATAAATACCAGGCTAAAAAGAAGAGACATATTCCAAAGAGCATGGAGACAAACTGCAGGGAGAATTTGCCTTTGGGACTGGTGGATTCTCCCACACCAGGTATCTTGAAATCAAGACAGCGATATCTTCCTGGAGAAATTACAGGTAGCAAATAAGGGGTTGAGGCTGACACCAGTTTTGTGGCATTCAGATTAGATGAGTGTAGTACTCGCTTTCATCTGTGCCATCTATGAAAAGTCCAGCTGTGTTGCTTGTCCACAGTGGTTAATGTCAGTGATTTTGGAGACGAATACGAGCTGTGACACGGCAGTGGCAGAGCAAGGCAGGCAGCTCTCTAGGAGGCTGTCTGGAAAGGATTTTCTCCTTTTTTTCCCCAGATGACTTTTGCTCTTGCTGCTTTTGGGTTTTGATTTCTGCTACACAGCTCTAAAACTGGTCCCTGTAGAGTCTTCCCTGTTGGGAAGGGGAGGGGGCTGTACCTGGCCAGGTTGGAGGTGTGAGTGCAGCAGCACACCCACACGAAATCATCCACCCTGTAGGGATTAAGCCAGGTTTCCACTGACCGATGTCCCAAGCTGCGCATAAACACAGCACCCACAAACTTGACAGCGACAGCAGGAGGCATTTCTTTATTAAGACAAGAGCCCTAGTGAATAAATGAGGAAGCAGGGGGTGGGTGTGTGGGTGTGGGTGGGTGTGTGTCAGAAGGCAAAGGGAAGTGGAAAAATTATTAAGTTAGGATTGATTTTTTTTTTCCATCTCCCTGAGCAGAGAACTTTTCCACTGATATAAGAGAAAACTTCCAGAGAGCAGCAGAGCCAGTAAAAACAGAGAAGATAACATCAGCACTGTGTGCTTAGTGGATGGGCAGCTATATTTAGTGGCTGACAGTGTAAGGAAGAACAATCATTAATGTTGGGAATTGGCTTCGTTAGGGCTTAGAGACAACTGAGTGTGATTCCTTAATGACTTCAGTTGCTAAATGAACTCTCCAGACTTCTGCTATCTCCTCAGCAGGGCAGCGGGGTGCGGAAACGGGGGCTGAGGAGGAGCTCTGCACCACCCCTCACACTTGCAGCCCTGGCTGCTGTACGGGGACATCTGGAGTGGGTCAAAGCCAAGCAGAGGTTGTCCTGAACCCGCAGCTGCCTCAAGATCCCCCAGAGATCCTTCCCACAAGCGGGATCATCTGGGGCGCATCATGCTGCCTCCCTCCATCCCCAGGCAGGCAGGCAAAGGGCAGAGGTGCGTGGGGAAGGGGAAGGGGGTGCAGGCTGGGCACGATGGCACGTGCTCCTCTACAGCCAGACCCACCCTTTGTACTCCCAGCCTGGCACCGGGCAATGTACAGCCATCAGTAGGCCATGGAAACCTTCCTCCCCTCTGTTTTTCAGAGGGGAGCGCTGCTCCCCTGCAGGCTCAGGAGCCGTCGGCATCCCTGACACCTGCCCCCCTCTCCCCACCCTGGTTTCCACCGGCGGGGCCCGGTGCCTATCAGCGGTGTGAGAGGCTGTTCGCCTGTAAATCTCTCACTGGAGCAAGGCGCTATGTAAGCAGAGACTGTCCTGAGTGTAAACACGAGTGGCCTCTGCACAGCGAGCAGCCCCGCGATCTTCCTGGGGGCCAGCCCCGTGCCCTGGTGCTGTCAGGCACAGGCGAGGTGTTGCTGATCCATTGGGGATGGCGGTGGGATGCATACGGGTCTGGGGCGGCTTGGCCGGCTGGATCTGCGGTGGGAGACAGTGGCAGGTTATCTATCAGTGAAGCTCAGGGCGGTGTTGAACATGCTTACCCCGGCAGGGGGCTGGCGGCAGTCTCCATGGGGTGTCCCACACTGCCACCCCCCATGCAGCCGGATGGGGGGCAGCAGTGGCTCAGGGATGCACAGGGATGCGCCGCTTTCATTCCCCGGCGCCAGGGTGGATGATGGAGGTAGAGAAGGAGGTCGGAGGGCTGCCTGCTCCCTGCCTTCAACCCCCCCTCAACACACAGCCCAGCCTGGATGCCCCTTCTCTCCAGGCGCCGTCAGGGGGCAGGAGGGACAGGGCCACCCCCATTCCTGGCAGTGAGGGGTGGCTGGGGTGAGACGGGGCAAGCATGGCTTATCTGGCAGGTAGGCTTCTCCTGAGACATCCAAATTTCTTGCCTACAATGACGAATATGTGGGTGGTTCCCAGCCTCCTGCTCTGTAAAAGCAGGATTTGTCTTGCCTGTGTGGGGTTTTTTTCTTGGTTTTGACGGTTTGTTTGTTGTAGCTGTGCATCTGGGTGCAGTGTTCATTCTTATTTTTACTCCCTCTGCCCGGGTTTTGGGGGATGGGGAGGGGAGTAAAGCCTTGTGACTGGCGGAGGAACCATCATTTTGCCGCGTCTCCTGTGCCACCAGCAGCAGAAAAGCCATCGCCATCCCAAACTTGCCAGCCTGCTGGCAGGGCAGTGTTAGAAGGGGAGGGCAGAGGCCATGATGCGAGATGCCCTTGCTGCTAGCAAAGCTGGCTGCATCCTGCACTGTTTTGTTTTTTCCCCTTGGCATCCTCTGAGCCTGCTCAGGAAGCCAAGCTGGAGTTTGGTTAATGCAGAGCTCAATGATATGCTGACGCCAAACTGCAGGAGCCCCCAAAATTCTGCTTGCCAGCACCCAGCCAGGGGGCTGCCCCCCACCAGCAGGCCGGGGGCAAGAGGAGAGGGCAAGCGGAGTGGGGGGTCAATGTGTCTAGTGGCAGAACGAACCCTTCGGAGAGTTTCCCCGGGGTCTTTGTCGCCCTTGAAGTAGCCAGTAAATAAATGTGGTGCAAAAGTGCATCTCTCCCGAGTTATTTACAGCTCGCCCCCGCGAGCGGAGTTGGGGAGGTGGGAGCAGCATGTGCAGGAGGAATAGTGCAGAGCCGTTCTCGGGCCGTGGGCGTGAGCACAGGCACCAGCGCTCCTCTCCTCAGTGCCTGCCGGAGGCGCGTGTGTGTGCATGCTTCTGCGGACTGGCAGTAAGGTCCTATGCGCATCTGATCACCAGATGTGCACCGAGCTGTCCTGGGATGACCTGGGAAGCAGGAGCAGCGGCTTGCAGCCGTGCCCTGCCTCCCAACATGCTGCAGCTGCAAGAGTAGGAAGGGTTAACCATCATTGGGCTGAGCCTGGGCGCTGCCTGCCCTTGAATTCAAGGGAGGCAGGTGCTTTTCCAGCCCTCCCTAGGTGTGTTTGCTTTATCAGCATGAATTCATAGGCCTGGCTTGCTTAAGCTGCAGAGAGGATGAGTTTCTTATGTGAGCGTTGGGTTGAATTTTGCAGCCTGTGCCAATCGTAACCATCCTTTCTCACTTTAAAAAATAATAAGGAAATCTGTAAGTCTGTGAATGGGGCGCCTAGTGAGACCAGATCTGTGTGCAGAGCACTTTCAGCCAGAGATCTTCTTCTCTGTCTTTTCCGTAAGAACGACAAATGTTTCTCCCTGTAATTTCTTTCCCAGTCTCCTCCAGTAACTTCCTTGGCCATCTGAGATTATGCTCTTCCTCCAATTAGGAATGTGATGTGTTTTGTCACTGCTTGACAACATCTGCCATGTGGAGACAAAACCCGGCGGCTGATCTGGAGGAGGCCAAAAAAAAGAGGGGAAAAAAACATTTGTTGATGCCAGAAATAACAGTAATAATAGCGTGCATATGGAATTTGTATTGCGATCCAGGCAGCCTGATTAATTAAAAGGGAAGAAAAAGGCGCTTGAATATGCGGGCTCAGCAAACACCAGGCTGTGCTCCCCCCCCGAGGAGCACACCCCGCATCCGGAGGTAGCCCCGGGACCTTGTGTTACTCCGTGCTGTACTCTTGAAAGCATGTGTGTTTCTTTTTGTGCGTCTGCATGCCTCCCACCTAGCAACCCTGTTCTGTGTCTCCTCCCCAGGGGCAACCCTCCTGCCAGGGACCGAGCCCACAGTGGACACGGTGTCAGTGCAGCCCATCCCAGCCTACTGGTATTACGTTATTGCCGCCGGAGGTGCTGTTGTGGTGCTGGTCTCCGTCGCGCTGGCCCTTGTGCTCCACTACCACCGGTTCCGCTATGCGGCCAAGAAGAGCGATCACTCCATCACCTACAAAACCTCCCACTATGCCAACGGGGCCCCCGTGGCCGTGGAGCCCACCCTAACCATAAAACTAGAGCAAGACCCCAGCTCACGCTGCTGAGAGCCGAACAGGAACGAGAGAGCAAACAAAACACAAAACAGACAGACAGACAGAAACTAAGACTTCAAATACGTTGCCTCAGTTTTGCACTTTTTTCCTTACCTAGCATACGTGTGAACTCTTAGACATCTCCGTCCCTCCTCCGTCCCCCCAGCCCTCCCCGAATCTTTTACAAACTCTAAACTAATGCTGCATCTTGGATCGCCAGAAGAGACACACCGCCCCTTCACTTCAGAAGTGAACACTCCCTTTCGATTACTTTTCGAGGACTCTTGAGGTGTCGGGTGGGGTTTTTTGTTTTGTTGTGTTTGTTTGTTTGGGGAGTATTTTTTTGTTGGTAGGCTTGTTCGGTTTGTTTTTTTCTCCTCCCAGTAGGCAACCTGCAAGGAAACTTGATGGCGAGCCTGGAAACTTGTGTGTGCGGCTCGTGTGCGTGTGTGCTAAATCTGTGTATGCAAGTGTGCATGGGAGCGCGTGCATCTGACTGACTGAATGTATATTTAGAAACAGCCCCTTTTTAATTTGCTTGTTGTTGCTTCTACTTGCACAGGGAATGTTTTTTTTTAATTTCCCCCCCTTCCCGCCTCCCCTCTGGAAGGTCTGGGACATGTTTGTGGTAAATACCCTGATTTGTTTACTTGGGGAAGAGAGCAATGCTTTTTTGTTGCCTTATCTAGCTTTGGCTGGGTTTCTTGTTTGATAGCATTAATGTCTCGGGTGCAAAATGAGAAGAAGAAGCCAGGCTGGACAGTAGGAATGTCCGCCTCAGATGGCTAGAAGAATCCAGAGAGGTTCATAGACGTCCAAAAAGTAAGATCTCTCCATCTTATTCTTTCTGCAGCCAACATGATAACACAGCCATTGTTTGGAAGGGGGGGGGGGGGAACCCTCCTTTTTCCCCACCCGCAAGTGAATCTATTTAAAGTTGCCTTATATCAGAGAAGCTCATAATGAATGTTTTGTTTGTATCTGTTAAAGCCAGCCTTAGGGTAACACATAGACTTCAGCAGGTCTAAGGTGGATGCTAAATACTGTAGTTTCTTGAGAATTGAAGGTTTATTTATTTTGTAAGTATCCTCACTTTGGGTGCTGATGGTTCTGCTTTTACACAGGGAAGGGGGAAAGGGCTCCTCCTTGTCTTTCTGCTAGAAATGTTCAAGGGACAAGTAAAATTCCCCTTTCTGAGTTTTGGGTTTGTTTTTTTTCCTCTGCCCAATTCATAGCTGCTGAATCATAAAAATTGCCAGTTGACTTTCTAGAATGTCAATTAGTTTTGCGTTTGCTAATGTTCTGCTTCTTAAAGCATCACTAACATCTAGCAAGCAAAGCCTAGCAGGCGCGCCTGGGGGGCCCAGCTATTGCTGCTGCTTTAACCGGGGGGGCAAGATGGACCCTCCAACATGCCTCCGACTGTTGAATGGCCCAGCGTATTGTAGTGGAAATGCCTTATATAAGTTACTGAATGATGACATGCAAAATTGGTTTGAATTGTTAACTCTAATCTGTTTGCAGGCAAAAAAAGTACCTCCAGTGAGCAAGGTTCTCCATCTTGTTTGTGTTCATTTGTGATGAGTGATCAGATTCCCTGCCCCCTCCTAAACTTGCTAGTGCTCCCCACCCCTCCTTCGTCCATGAATATTGCATAAAATGAATCGAGGCGAGCAGCTCTGTTAACTTCCCTGCAGTCTGGGGAAAAAGCGGAAACACAAACAGTGCTGTGCGTACTTGGTACTGGCCCCTATTGCAGCGGAAGCCTCTCCCCAGGGGATCTCTGTTGATGGGGGTGTCACACTCCCCTCCCTCTCTGCCTTTATTCATGCAGCCTGTTTCAGGCCCTCGTGCCCTTTATTCAGCAGATTTCAGCAGGACCCCCTCAGCAGCAGCAGCAAGTGTCTAAAACGTGCAGGGAGCGCAGAAAAACCCAGGGCAAGCATGTTAGGGGTGGTGGCTGCTTTGGGCAGCATCTCCCAGGGCCCCGACTCCCACCAGCTTTGCAGCACCCCCATGCGAGGGTGGCAGGGGCGTGCCTGTCCCAGCAGAGCTGGAAGGGACCTGTGGGAGCTCCTGTCACCTTGCAGGTCTTGCTGCCCAGAGGTCCCCGGAGAGGGGCTTCCAGGGCTGGGGTGCTTTCTCTGTGAGCCTCCTCGTTACGCAGCACTGGTGTTGCGGTGTGTATGGTTTGTGATGTGAAATCCCACCCCCCCCGCTTCAGCCAGCTGCAAATTAAAACAGATGTGAAATATTGGCATGCGCTTGCTGCATTTTCAGGTCAGCCTAAGCCATGTCAGCAGATGATACCGTCACATTTCCAAAGTCAGTTCAATCTCCCTAGGTCAGATGATCCCCTCGCTTCGACCAGGTTCATCCCCATGGACTTTAGCAAGTGTGCATCGGTGTGTCAGAGAGGAGAATGTGGCACCCTGTCTTTCAAACCAAAATCACCAAAGACAAAACAGAAGGTCACTTCAAGATTTTTATTCCTAGTTCTCCCCTGCTCCTCGAGCCCTGACATCCCCAGCATTGCCCAGTTGCCTATGTGTGAAAAATATCTTGTGGAAATTTGAAACTCTTTGAAGATGTATTGTGTGGAATGTAATAAAATGATGATATTTTTATACAAATATCTGGGGTTTTTCTTCCTTCTTCTTTCTTTGCTAACAAGAACACTGTCGGTTGAAGCAAAGTGGTGTTTCAGAACTCCGTGTTTGCTTTCGGAGCATCAGGGCTATATCCTTTAGGGAAGTGAAGCTCCCATTCCTGCTGCATGCAGATTGGCGGCTAACCCCCAGCTCCTGGCAGCGGAGCTGGTGTGCACACCCTGCTTCAGTGCACTCAGGATCGGGCCATTAATAGCGGCTTTTAGATCCATTACATTTGTACCAGTCCTTAGTGGGAGTTTTGGGCAGCTGGACTGACACTTAGGATTGTTTGGGGATTTCACTAACATTGCTTAAGTGCTAAATTGCTCAATGTGATTATGCAGTATTTCTCTGTCCGGGGCCCCTGGAGACAGGACATCCGACTTCCCAGGGCCCTGGGGGCCGACTTGGCTGCCAGCTCAGCTGAGCCATGCACTCCATCCCCAAGCACAGCGAAAACTGGGTAAGCCATTACCAAAATTAAAAATGAAAATGGCAATGCGTTCCTCTTCTCTAAAATCCTTGCTGGGCCTCCGCATGTCAGACTGTGGAGGAGAGCTGCACAGAAACGGCCCAGGTGCTGCGGCACTGAGGGTTTGGAGAGGTGTGCGTCCCCTGCCTTCCCTCCACCCAAGTCCTCCCAGCTTGTTACAGGGACCTCTGCTGCAGCATTTGTCCTTCCCATCTTCTTCAGGTGCACCTTTCGCCCCTTTAGAGGAGTCAGCAGCATCACATTTCATGTGAAATATATTTTGCTGTCAGTTTGAGAGGTTTTTCTTTCCCTTCTGCAATTATTTTCCTTCTATCATACTCTTTATCCTGGCATACAGCTCAGCTCTGCAATGAAACTTCCTGGCTTTACTAGGAATTCAGGCCATTGACAAAAAAATAATTCAAATGTGATCCCTCACTTTGGCTGTTCAAACACAAGCAAAGCTGAGGACCCATGCCACCTTTTTTTTTTTTTTTAATTGTACAGCAAAGCCCATACACTTGTAATTTGCATTTTGTACACTTCAGTGACTGTCCAAGCAAAATTCAAAACAAATAAGCACATGCGAAAAACAGGGAGGGAGACACTGGCTGATGGCTTCCCAACGAGGAAGAAAAAAATTCTGTTAAGTAAACAGACGAAAAGGGAGGAATCGTTCGGGGTTTAATTATTCCATATGTGCGCTGCAGCCAGATTGACTGGAGAGTTGGGTGCTGCTCAGGCTGCTGCACATCATAGGGAAGAAAGCAGCGAAAATTAGCATGCTTTGTTTAAGAAAATAAATACAACTTAGTGTGATTTTGATGCAACTTCCTCTGCAGGTAACTTCAGGCGTTTAAGAATCTACTTAAAAAAAAATGGGGTAAAGTTTCTGGGGTAGCAGTAGGGGCTCCATATTTCAGGGAGTGGCATTAGGGGTGGAAGCCTGATGTCTCTGGCATGCCACGGGGCAGGTCTGGACGTGGCTACCCTAGTTGTATGTGGGGTAATGGTGTCGGTCTTTTTATCTCTGCAGTTGCTGCCATGTCGTAGGGAAAGCAACTCCGTGCGGCTGGTGGGAGAAGGCCCACGGGCACACTCTGTAAGCGATGGGGCAAAGCCAGTGGCAAACAGGGGTGTGAAAGAGGGACCGATGGCCTGGCAAAGCGAAGGGCTCTGTGGGGAAGGGCTGTGCTGTGCCTCGCCCGGGCAATGTCAGCGTGCCCGAGATGGATGATTGCTCAGGAGCAGGCTGCAAAGTGCAGTGCTCATTCACCCAGCCCAGAGACTGGACGCACAGCCGGGTCAGCCTCCTGCCAGGGCAAGTGCCTGCAAGATGACACTTGGCGCAGGGAACCCAGGGCTGCTTTCTCCCGGGCTGTAAGGGCGAGGTTGGCTTTTTCCTGGGCAGGGATGGGTTGCAGTGCCTCTGCTGGGAATGCAAAGGAATGAGGTAGAAACGGGATCATGCACGGGGCTGTGTTGGGATTTTTGCCCTCTGTGAAAACCTGCTGATTCTATCGGGGCTGGCCCCAGCTTAGCCCATGCCAGGGCAGCAGAGCTTGGCACGCAAACACCAGGCAAGGGCCCCGAGGCAAGCTTGGACAGCCTCTTGGCTTTCCGCCACAGCTCCTCCATCAGTGGCTTTGGCGGCTCTTAGCAGTGATTGCAGGCGTGATTGCCAGTTTGAGGAATAGTGTTGTTAGCCATTGCCGCTGTAAAAACAAACAGCAACAACAGGGAGGGCGATAAACATATCAGGATGCTGCAGAGCTGCCGGCTTCTCCCCGGGCTCCGAGCCTTTGCACGGCAGCAGTGGGCTGGCAGCGCTGCCCTTGTGCTGAGGAGCTGCTTGGTTTGGAACCGGTGAGCTCTGGCATGGAGCGCCGAACCTGAACGGCAGCTCCTTACCCAGGTAGTCCAGTGCTAAGAGAGGGGGAGAGGAAAACCACGCTGTATAATGCCACTGTAATGCCATACGCATGCACGCCGCCGGTGCTTTTTCCCTGGCCTTGTGCCAGTGCCAACGAGAGGTGTGGGGGAAAGGGTCGGGCTGCAACGGGGGACGTGGCTGCTGTGAGGAGGGTTTGGCAGGGTCCCTGATTTGGGCAGCCGCATTGGCCATCTGCCGTGCATGCAGCGAGGGCAGGGTGCCACGCGTCGGAGGGCAGCACTGGGGCTGGAAATAGCTGCTTGCTCGCGTTCGCCTCCGCACCAAGCACCCAGCCCAGCTTCACATCTCTGCTTTCGGTGAGGGTCTTCACCTGCCCAGCTGCGCTTCCCCATCTTCTCTGCATACGGGAAGCCCAAGGAATGCAAGAGGCTCCTCGGTGCCACCCGGTTTGAAGATCGTGCTGCGGTGTGCACTGCCGCCGGGGCAGCCCCGAGGCAATCTGAGGATAAGGTCCGGGAGTTCCCGCGCTGCGGAGGGCGGCCGGGCCAGGGGAGAGGCTGCTTGTTTGCTTTCTTTCATGCTCAGCTGTAGCCAAAGCACTGTTTTAATTTGAAATTTGGCAGGGATTTAGCCCTTTTGTAAACTAAAATTGTTCTGTGTTTCTGGAGGAGTGGGGAAGAGAGAAGTGAGGCGGATTTTCGGCTGGAAATAGAGCAATGGGGAATTTGGAGGGGGTGTTTCTGCCTGGTGCCTGTGCTGCTGCTTTGAGAAGCACTTCCCCGTTCACCGAGGGTGGGAGGTGTCACCCCCCCCCGAGCCCCCAGAGCTCCCAGCCGGAGGAGCAGTGCTGCGCCGCTGCCGCCAAACGGAGTGGTGTCAAGGCGAGGCCACAGCGGCTGCTCTGCTATGTCAAAACAAAATGATGTGTGTTGGAGTCACGCTATTGCTACAGAGAGAAAAGGGCTGGGAATGAGCAAAGGGAGAAAAGTGAGGATCAGAGCGGAGCTGGAGCTCTGCCTCTCTCTGCCAAGGCTGGGGAGCAGTAATTTCTGACCCCGTTTTCCTGGGCTTAGCTGGATTTAACGTTTCAGGCCCTCATGGGCGCTGTTTGGCAGCAGAGCAGCTGTGCACCTCTAACGCTCCCCTTGCCGGACAGGATAGCACTGGCTGAGATGGCTGTTGTGGCAGCAGGAGAGAGGGGTGAGCACTTGCTCTTTTGGGGGAAGTGAGCAGCACGCGGTTGTTTCCCCGCTGTTGAAAGGACCGGAGGGCAGTTGGCTACACCTCTTTTGTACCAGGAGGCACAGCCACAGATGTTACTGGAGAATGAAAGATGGTAGGTAGCAGAGCCCACAAGCCACCATCACCTGGTGCATCCCCTTCGGCCCCAGAGCCCGCAGACCCCTGCGGGAAGTGGGGAGCAGGAACACAGGGATGGCGGGAGCGCATCCCGGGCAGTCTCCAGGCCAGGCTCCACTGCGCCAGAGAGGCTGCAGGCAGGCAACAAAAAGGGCTGGAAATTGCTGCAAGTTTGATATATTGTTTGGGAAAAGCACCTCCTGCTGAGAGGCTCATTTTGTTCACCTAGAAAGAGCCCGAGAGGCGCCATGGCCACCATCTGCAAATGCCTGTGTGTAGAGAGATCCATGGTGATAGCCAGAGCTCTGCCCTGGGATGGAGGGACCCGGCAGGAGGCAGCACTCGGTGCCCAGACTTAAACCAGACAAAGTCAGTCTAGAAAGAAACAGCAATTTTTTTCTCAACGGTGGTCATTTGCCTTGGAGGAATGTGTCTAGGCTGCAGCAATCGGGACTGGGTGTCCTCTCCAAAGCAATAGCTCTTGGCTTGGTGCAAATGTCTCTGCATGAGGTGGTGGGCACTGCTGGTAAGCCTGTGCAGGCAGGCTGGCATTGAGCGTGTGTGGTGGCAGGAAGTACATGCCAGTCCCTATGATGGTCTGACCTCAGCTTTGCAGACGTGAGCTGCCTTGGGCAGGTTTGGAGAGCTTTCCTGCAAGAGGCACGTGTATATCTGTGGTGGGACACCAGAGAACCTCGCCTGCTCTTGTGCTTATCAAGCACGTCACGCCCGCTTCCAGTAACCCCCACGCTATCCCAATCCCTCCTGCCCCTGCTACTATTTTAAAACAGATGTACATTAAAGCTCCTTAATCGCTGCAAATACTAATTCTCTCCTGCTCTCCCTCCATGTGAGTTCATACGACCGTGGTACTTAAGTTGCTCCTTGTCTTTGATTAGAATCTCATCTTTCTTTTTTCAGGTCCCATAAATTAGCCTTTTAGCTGGCAGTGCTCTCAGATCCAACAGATAACAGCCTTTTCTTGGCATCCAGCCGTTTCCAACAGCATCGCTAACATCATCTTTTGGACATGACCGGCTAGGTGCTCACAGCCATCATTCAGGACACACGCTTTAAAAAGGGCCTTTCACTTAGGAGAAAGCGCTCGTCCTGTTTAAATACAGTTCCCCCTAACTTTCTTGTCTACCCTTCTCCAGTATATTTTTTTTCCTTTTAAAATGCAAAGTAAATTGTGCCTGAAAGCTGCTCTTTAAGGAAGCAGCTCTCCACAGCACAGGGCAATGCATGTTTCTCCCATTCTGCCCAGCAGCTTGGGAGCAGGGCTTTTCTGGGGACCACTTTCCAAGGGGGTCACTTTCCATGGCCTGCTCCACTTGTGACAATATTGCTCAGATTTGTCACAAAGGAGCCTAACTGATGACAAATAGCAGGCTAGTTTCTGTGACGGGAAACCATTTCCACTAGGAACTGAACTGAGACCACCAGCTCAATTCCCGCAGACAGCCACGCAGCCAGAGCTGATTTTGTTAATGACTCGAGAAACCACAGTATGGAAAAAGAAACGTCGAGTTGTATTTTTCCAAAGCCAACATAGAGCCCTGCGTGACAACATACAATCTGATAGCAATGAAATGGTGTGTGGGGAGCAGAAGAATAAGGACCTGAGGAGGAAGGAGAATGGGCGAGGAGGAAGATATCATTTAAGCAGGACTTGGAGTCATATTAGCATGGGGAACTGAGAAAATCGCTAGAAGAGTAAATAGATTTTGGGCTGGGCTTTTTGTATAAATGTTCTCTCTTTTCAAGTTTTCCCAGTGCTCCTTCCTTTCAGGCTGTAAGAGCTGGTGTTCTTTCAAAAGTGTTGATTAACCGGTACTTTGTTTTTTCTGGCTTTTCCCTCAAGGCTACCCTGGGAAATAAAAGAGCACCAAACTGCTAGCTTGTTCTCACACAAAATTTAGAGGAGCTACAATATGGAAAGGCAAAAGATTTCCAACAGCCTTTCCCTGCACATGGGCTCCTTGGGCAGACCGTGGTCCAATTTCCACCTTTGCTCGTCTTCGAGCAACCTACAGTTTCCGTAGG
The DNA here is from genome assembly GCF_965638725.1 of Aptenodytes patagonicus. Taxonomy (NCBI): domain Eukaryota; kingdom Metazoa; phylum Chordata; class Aves; order Sphenisciformes; family Spheniscidae; genus Aptenodytes; species Aptenodytes patagonicus. Next base: position 46,514,761 of record NC_134954.1, on the reverse strand, counting down.
GTTGTGTGGGTGACATGGATGGCAAATTTCACTGCTTGTCTTCTGACGGAAGACTAGCAAAGCAGACGTCTCCGTGTGTGAACTGCTTTGCAAGTTATTTTTCCACATGTTCGGCTCTAAATGTTTGCAAGAGGCCCTCAGGCAGTTCTCCCAGCCCTAAGATGTTGCCATCTGGGCCTGTCGTTCTGGAAGTGTTGAGAAATCATGTGAACTCACTGGGATTTACAGAAGATGGTGTGCAGCTATGTTTCTTCAACAAGCTACCAGCAGCCTTGAGTCAGCTTAATTACCTGGCTCACTAGATGCAGAGCTCATCATTAGGAGGGGCAAGTGTTGGGTTTTGTGTGTTCCTGTTGCCAGGTTCGCTTGAAAATTCCAAGAAATCCCTTAATCCTTTGAGTGCGGAGGGCAAAAGACAATTCTGCCCAAAGAATGGGTATTTGGGAAGGTATCATCAGTACCAGCACGGAGGATCACTGCAGTCAGGTGTGAGGTGGTGTTGGGGCGGCGTGGCATTCAGCAGAGCCACCTGCTCTGGAAATGAACCTCAAAACATTACTGGTGGGGATTGCCTGATACCTGGGATATTGCCTGGGATAGCAAAAAAAATAGATTTGACAATTCAGGAGGCCTTTTCCAGTCCTAAATCTCTGTGTAAATATGCACAAGTATTCTTTTATAAGGTTTTGAATAATTTCTTTGCATGTGGCTTTTTAGGCACAAGTTACATTCTTTGGCTTTGGTTGGTTTTAAGTACTCTCTTAAAACTTCTTGCCGTTCTTGCGCAAGATGTGAGGTAACCTTGGTTTTCAACCAAAACTATTTCAAAGGTGTGACTTCTACTGCTTTCTAGTAGTCCCTGATTTTCTGCATTCCCGATCATTTTGAGGTGCCTTCTCAGTTGAGCACCCCAAGTTACAGTCAGCTTTGAAAAATCTAAGCAGATCAAAATGAAAGGGCATTTTCTTTTGGAAAAACTGAAAACACGGTAACTATACGTAGAGATAATGCTAGGAAGACTGCACAGGAAAATAACTTTCTTCTGCTCAGATTACAGCATGTGCATTTGGTTACTAGTGCTTGATCTGTGCTGAACAATAAAAAGAAATGTCACCACTAAAAGGAATTTGGATCAGAGAAATGTTAACATAAATACCTAGATACGGACACCCATTTGCTGCTCTCCCCATTTCAACCAGCTTTTACATTAAAACATATAATGATGATACATGACTTCCTCAAATTACTATGAATTTATCTGAAACCCAAAGAGAAACTGGGTCATTGAAGCTCTGTGTCCAGTAAGATGTATGGGAAAAGATGAAAAGTAGAGTGTGCTAAATGGATCTAGCATTAGTGGCAAGTAATGATAGGCACTAAGATCCTATTCAAAGTTGTAAGGATAATACCCATGAGCATGTTAATAGTGAATTATGGCCATTATGCAGGCACCAATGACAATGGTTTAGTGCTATTCAAGTTATCTGGTTTCTTTGCTTTTCGCTCGTTCTCTTTTCTTCTTAAAAGCTGGTCATTTGGGGGTCATGAAATGTGACGTAGTGGGCAGATCCTATTCTCTCGAGTGTGCAAGAGTCTTCATTGACTTTGGCCAAAGGAAGAAGAGGAAGAGTTCTTCCTCCTTCCATGAGGAAGAGCCTTGCAGTAGTTCAACTATTGCTTTCTTCTGGCCGGTCTCTCAATCCAGTGACCAAAGGCCTCTTTAAACAAACAGTGCTTCCCATTTTGTTGTTCTAGTGAACTTCCCAAGAATGGAGGATGACTTTCCGATCTCTGAGCAAGACTTTGAAGACAACGATGATCCAGGTTGGTACCCAAATGCCACATGGGCAGTTTTTCTGGGGGAGCTTGTGTTTCAGTATCAGATGCTACAATTACTCACAAACCTCAGCTTTAATGGGGGGGTTACGAGCTAGAACACACTTGAGAACGTACACTTAAGTGGTGGCTCAGTGCCTGGACAAAGACATTAGTTTTCTTTTCTTGTTCTCCTTTTTCAACAGCAAGCAACCTTGCAAAGTCGATATATTGTATTTGTGTTAGGACAAGTGGAACTGATCTTTCAAGCATTAATTGCTGCTTGCGTGGCATTTTGACTTGTAAATGGAGAAAATTAAGTCTGGGAGCTGTGACAGATTGTTTCCATAGTTTTGAACCCAATGGCACTTGAAGGGCCAAAGTTTCAGTGGGTGTAAAATGCTAGCATGCTATTTACATAGCCTGTAAAAGTGAATTAGGGCACCTAACTTTCTTGGTAGTTTGGTGCTTTGCATTACTTCTAGACCTGGGTTAGAGAATACTGCTGAGATATACCTATGGGGGAGCTTATACTCTTATAAGGCCATCACAACTCCAAGTAAGAAATGCATAAAGGTGTCGGGGGGGAAGTGATCCCTGGATAATAAGTGCCCATTCCACTGCAGATTACTTTGGATCGGATAGGAACGACACACTGTTCTCTACTAACTCTCCAGGAACCCCAAAGCTGGACAAAGAAAAAAGCTGGCTCTACACCCTGGATCCCATCCTGGTGACCATCATAGCGATGAGCTCCCTTGGCGTCCTCCTCGGGGCCATCTGTGCCGGTCTGCTCCTCTACTGCACATGCTCGTATGCCGGGCTGTCCTCACGGAGCTCCACCACGCTGGAGAACTACAACTTCGAGCTGTATGATGGCATCAAGCACAAGGTCAAGATGAACCACCAGAAGTGCTGCTCAGAGGCCTGATGGGTGCCCTGGGGATCACCCTCGGTGTTGGCACCCAGTGAGGTGGGCTGGCAGGGGCTTACATTTTTTGCTGTTTTCTATTGGAAATGAATGCCATAACGGGGAACGAGGGGCAGAGGAGGAGCGAGGGGAGGCGCTGCTCCTGCTGCCAGCTCCCACCGTCCGGTCACGCTCCACCAGGACTGAGCAGGCGTTCCCGCAAACCGGACTGTGCCAGGCGAGGGGGAACCGAGACCCTTGATTGTTGGTTCATCTTCATTTTCTGCTGATGCGAGTGGCTGGGACGTGGCGAGGGAGACTGGTTTGCCTTTTGGATGTGAGAAACTGAATGTTGATCGTTATTTCCCACCTCCTTTCTCTGGTGAGTTGCTGAGAAGGCTGAGGGATTTCTTCAGCCACCCTGTCTTTAGAAATAACACACACACACACACACACACACACAGAGACCCTGTCAATTTTAGACCCTGTCCAGATACCTTTTTGGCTGTAGGGATTTGTGCACTTCACACTAAGTCCAGGAAGCTGCAGTGGAAGGATGTTGTTACCTTCAACTTTCCTTCTCCTGGTAGGGAGGAAAGGTGGGATACTGGCTCTGGTGTCGATGGTAACAACAGTGCTTTCTGAAGTCGTTAAGAAATAAACTAGAAAGGAAACCCTGTGTGTAGAAGCACCTCTTTGAGAGAAGCTGAAGAGCCTTAAAGTGATTTGTGAATAAGAGCCATTTATTAAATCCAGATCTTGGATTGCAACAGCTGAGGCCTTCATCAGGAAGGCCTTTCTTTGAATCTCCCACCCCACTTGATCCTGCCCTTTTTCTTTTTTTTCTTTTTTTTGCTATAATGAGAAAATCGCAGCAAACAAAAGATAGAGCCTGCCAGGCTCCCGGTGCTCAGGCGACGGCTTTGGGAAGGGGGCTTCACTCGGGGTTTGACTTGAGGCACAGCGCTGAGGCCTCTCCAAAGTGCCAGGGAGGGAAAATGAACAGGGAAGGAGGCTGGAGCCATGCCCACAGCCCCGGGAGCCCGGCCGTGGCGCCCACTGGTCCCCCTCGCCTTTGCGGTGCTCCCCCTCTCCCTGGAGCTGGGGGGTGCGAGCTGGCACTGTCAGCACCAATGGACCAAACGGCTGCTGTCGTATCCCCTTTGGAGCAAAGCTGTGCTGCTCCTGACCAGCAGCAAAAACCTGAAGTTTTATTTATGAGCTGTGTTTTGTTTTACTTTGAACAAGTGCCTTAGAAGAAGTATTTTTCCTCCATCTGATGATCAGTGCTGTATCAAACAAGAAGTGAGGCCTTCATCCTTCCCCAGCAAAACACTCTTCTTCACCACTCTCTACCAGGTAGAGCCCGGCTGAAGAAGTCTGGTCCTTCTACTCTCAAGTGGTCTGGCTACATTGTCTGGCAGCTGATAGCTCTCCACTTACCACTGTGCCATGGGAGAGGAGTGTTATGAAAACAATTTAATGGGGAAAAAGAGTTCAAATGCTGGGCCCCAAACCAATGCCTTCATTTCCAACTCGGTGCAGACGGATCGCCCCTGTCAGCTTGCACATATATAAGTGAGAAACCTTTCCAGCACGTTGTGTTTGCTTTTCCAGGGGCTCTTTGGAAATACCTGACATGTCCTGATTTTACATTTTGCCTAGCAAATAGTTTGGGTTGGGGATGGATTTTTTTTCCTCACCAACCGCAGAGCGCCGAAGGTGTGATGTGCTGTGAAGCTCAGTTTGCACAGCCCCTGCAAACACTTCCTGCAGGAGGCCAGGTGTTCAGGGAGACGAGCAACAGCTGGAGAGGAGATGAGCACGGACAGTGCCACAGCTGCTCCTCGGTGCGGTGGGAATAGGAACATTTGTCTAGTGTTTCATGAAAAGCTCCACCAGACAGTAAGTTTTTAGGAAAAGAAAGAGACTTCTCCACTGTAAGAAAGACACGTGTTACTGGGGAAGCAGCAGCTGTGTCATCAAAACATCCACAGTTCATACACGCACACTCAGAGACGCGCACACACAAAGGCCTTCATTTTTTTAATTCACACTGTGCACCCAACAGAAATGGCAGTAAATGTATCTCAGATTCTCCTTTCGAATCACCTTATTTCTTTTGGCATTCTTCGTGGACAAATTCCCCAGGGGTGTTATTTTACTGTACAAAAGAAACAGAGGCAGTAAGAGGAAATGTACCAGACCATTTCAAAGCTGGATTGCTGCTGCTCAATGATTTTATCCCCTTCAAATCACAGGTGAGGGGAAGGATGAAAGGAAAAGGACCATACAGTAGAAAAGTCGACTTAGGCAAACAATAGGTGAAAATATATAATTAAAAAGGTGATGTTATGGTGTCTAGTAGGCGTACAGAGAGAGGAGTTCGTATATACATATATTCAGAAATAGTGTGTTTGCACACGCACGTGAATTCTCTGTATGTATCGTGTATGTGACTTATTCCGTGGGACTGACTCGTGTTAATATATCTCTTGATCTGGGGCAGGAGAGTACTGCTGATCTTGGCACTAACTTGGCATGGGCCCAGCAAAGCGTCCGCCCTGCGTGTCCCACTTGCCCCTTCCAGACGGGGCAGGGCCCACGCGCGTGTGCTTGCCGGGCGGGAGCAGGCCAATAATGCTGCAAAGCCGATACCTCACTTACCTCTGCTGGGTGCTTTACTGTTCTACAGAAAACTGTGTTTGATTGTAACTTCAACAGGGAAAAAAAAAAAGTCATCCGTGCATTCAATTCATTGCATCCTCCTCTGCAAATAGATTAGGTTTGCTGATCGCAATTCCCTCTGTGAAATTCAGAAAAGAAAAAAAAAAAAGAAATTGGTATTAATGCCATTGCTGAAATGGGCTGTTGCCTCCACAGCCTTCCCATGGCGAGGAAATGTTGCAACCGGGCAGGCTGTAGTGCTGCGTGATTTCATTTTGTGTGAAGGTGCCAGGGGTGAGCATGGGAATTAAACCATTAAGAAATTATATGCAGAAATGGAACTTCTCCAAGGTTTGCAGTTCAAGGTATTTGACTGTTCACTGGCTGAGCCAGGACTTATGGACTTAAAGAGCTTTTACTGTGATTCTTCGGTGTAAAAAAAAAACAAACAAAAAATCAACAAAAAAAAATCAAACTGTGTTTATATGATTTGTATAAAAACCTTTTAAAATTACTATTTAATAAACATTATGGTAGAGATTATGTTGCAGTGACTTTTTTATTTATGATGGAACAACAAGAAGAAAACCGAACTGAGAGGGCTATGGGCAGCCAGAAACCCCCAGGAAAACCGAGGCACGGCTGGAGGCGCGTGGGGCCGTGCACACCGCCCTCCTTTGCTGCGCACTGCCCGTCCCCCTGGGGAGGTCACCTCGGGCTGCCTGTCACCCCGAGGTGACGCGGGGCTGTAACGCAGACCCTGCGCATGCACGTGGCCTCCCACTCGGACACAGCCTCTCCTCCAAAAGCCAGGGATGGCTGGAAGCGGCTCTGGCCCAAGAGCAGCACCTGAGCACAAAGCCAAAAGCGGTCCCTTCCTGCCACTCTGCGCCGCTGCCCAGCGCTGCCAGCGATCCCAGAGAGGAGTGTGGTTTTAGGCTAAGAAAAACATCATTTAGGACTAAGACGGCTCGGTGCTGAGCAGAAAGGTGCAGTCAAGGCTTTGCAGTGCAACCACGTAGCATGGTAATGGCCAGCTGGGGGGATGAGGGTTGGGACACTGTGGGGACACCCTGGCTGCATGAGGGGCTGGGGGTGACAGAGCGCGGCAGCACAGGCACCATGCAGGGAGCAACCTGCACCCTCTCTGCCTCCTTCCAGCCAGCTTCAGGGTGCACAGGGGGCCAGACTGTCCCAGCTCAGCCACCTCACCAGAGTACAGGTGCCAGCATGCCCCTGTCCTGGTCCCACGACCCTGTGATGGCGGGCAGTGACTGGACCAGGAACATCCTCTGTGGTTTGGCTTCAGCCCCATCCTTGGGTGTCACAAGAAGCATCGGGCAGCAGGGACTCGTGGCAAACCCCAAAGCCAAGCCTGCCCCCACACACTTGTCTTCTCCACCCTGTCCTGCCACCCTGCTCACCCTGACCCAGGGTGAGCCTCGCATCTCGCAGAGGTGCCAGCACCCTGCTGCTCTCCACCACCGGCCGGCCAGGAGCCAGCGCAGAGCTGCAAGGAACCAGCTGGAGAAGCAGTGGGGCGGAACCTACAGCATGGAAACTTGTTTATTTATGGGCACCCTGACAAACGAGGGAGCCAATCCATCAAGCCCTGGGCACCTCCAGAGCAAATGAAATTTTGCTGCCGCCTCCTTACCTCCAACGCGGTGGCCCCCTCCCAAAGCGCACGTGTGTTAAAGAGGGTCTTTAAGCGATGAAGGGCAGCTGGCAGCTTAGATGAAGATGACAGTGTAGCTGCAACCTTGACAGCTCTTCCCTCACCCAGGAATAAAGAACTGATGTGCAGATTGATACCTGGGGGAGAGGCTGTCAGCGAGCAGGACGGAGACGGCAGATAAGCGACTCAATCAGTGTCAGTCTTGTCCTGCCGTAACACCGCCTGTAAATCACTGCGGTTAAAGAGGTGCCTCTGCTAAAGCGAGGAGCAGAAAGCAGGTAATAGAAAAACAGGCAGCAAAACAGATGTGTGCACCGGCTGGGTTAAAAGCCTGATAGCTGGGCTGCAGCTGCCACCTGGGCACAAAGGGGAGGCAGGCACCCACTTCAGGACATTTAAATCCTTTGGGATTTTTAGCAGAAGCTGGGATTGCATTTGGGTGGGCTGCTCTGTGGTCGGCAGGGTGGGGTGGGACCCGGGGAGGGGGGGCCCTGTGTGCATTTGCCATGCACACATGGGTACCTGCCACCAGCGGAGGCTGGAGTGTGGGGGGGCTGCGGGGGCGCTTCATGTGGCACAAGAGTAATCAGCGGCTGAGCGGGCTAATAAAATCGATTTCACCATTCTCAGCCTGCTCCAAGATGGGGATCCAGCCGCTCCAGCACGTCCTTGAGAGTTGATTGCAATTGTGCACGCACCCTCGCTGTCTCTCTCACCCCTTCTTCTTTGAAATATTCCTTTGCTTTTGGGTTAATGGGAAATCTTTTCAAATAATGACTTGCTCTCTGGACAGCTGGGGGCTTGGCAGTGAGGGGGAGCCATGGGGCTGAGCTAATGAGTGGATTCGTAATTAATTAATTGCAGGCAGGTGCAAGCAGAGTCTCCTGTCGCCTCTCTCTCCTCTGTCGCTCTCTGAAGAGCTCCTCTGTCTCCCGGAGCCTGGCGCTATCACCAGCCATCCAAGGGGATTTTGCAAAACCTGGTGCCGGCTTTACTGTGGACAGTGACATTGGCAAGCAGGACGGAGGCCGGTGCTCACGTCCACTCCCCACAGGGACCATGGGGAGCCTGCCTGTTGCAGCACATTGCCTTTACATCTCTGTATCTGCCAGGCTCCCTATGCTTAGACCATGACGACTGGCACCCATAAAGACACCTTCTCTCCACCAGGCAGCTCCCCACTGCCCCTCCCTGGGGAAGTTTGATTGCACTCTTTACAGTAGCTACACTGACATAGTTCACACCTCCCAACTTTACACCCCAGATGGGCCAAACCCACCCGAATGTGAGAGGCGATGATGAACCCCCAAGCCCTGACTCCTGGTGAGCTGAGCACTGGGGACCCTACTGCAGCCGGTGCCACCGCTGCTGTGCCCACGCCGTGTCCTCTCAGCCTTACTTTGGCTGCTCCGGTGGGTGCTCAGCAGAGCCCTGTGGCTATAAATATGGAGGGGACCCCGAGTTTTGGTCCGTACACATTCATAGCAAAATTTGCATTGAATTCAATAGGTCCATATTGTCACTCGCACTGATCAGGTAGGATTAGGCTTTCCTATCAATGCCTGTTACACACAACGACCCATTTAAGGCAACAAATTCACCATGACTAAAGCAGTTTAATAGGAAAATAACTAATCCTTAGTGTGTTGACAGGGAATGACTCCTCTCTAGGCTCCTGCATCATAACTCAGTTGCACCACTAATATCTGAAATGGAAAGCACTGAATTAAACACTCAGCAGCTCTACCCCCGCCTTGGCCCAGGTGCCAATCAAGGGAAGAAATACAGCCCTGCTTCCTTGTGCTGCTGTGGAGCGTGGAGGGCTGCGGGATGAGCCAGCATGGGCTGGTGGCTCAGGACTGTTTGCTGCAAAAGGCTTTGCTAACATTTCCTTGGTTAAATGTTTACAAACCCGGAGGAAATAGCTGTCCCAGATGTTGCTGATAATTTCCTATCAGGTCCCTCCTGGCATGGTGCACGGCTGCTTTGTCACCCTTTGGATCAGCTGCCAATCTCATGCTTAATAATGGAGTTGACTGACTTCTTCACAAATGCCATCAAAACTTCTAGTACTATTTTTGCCCCCCTGGTCTCTTGAGTTTATACAGAGAGTAACTCTGCCCTGGCCTCAAGCCCAGCCTGCTTTGCAGCCCTTGAAGCACACTCCCAAGCAGAGTGGCCTTCAGCAGAGGCACAGGGCAGCTCTTCTCTCACCCCACCACCTTGCCAATGGGCTGTGTTGGACAACAGAGGCAGCCTTGGGCTGTGCTGTCCCTTGGGAGGTGCTTCCCAGACGTGTCCTGCTCTGCCACACCAGCAAAGGCGAGGAGCTTCTTCAGCAGCCTCCAGGGACAGCCATTGCCAAATGAATGTCAACCTCATATTTTAAGAAGACATTCAATGTGCTTACCAGAGCTGGGGAGCCCTTTACACCGCAGCAATAATCCAGCGCTCGGCCATGAAATCCTCAGCACAGTGTCACATCCATCCCTTTCAGTAGAGAAGTTTTATTAACTTAGGGTGTGAAAAGTTTTGGAGAGCAAAAAGTCTCTCTCCCTCCAAGAGAAATAAGGATGATTTAAGCAGTCTGGGTGCATTTGAGATGGAGAGCAAGTCCCCCAGCTGACACATCAGAGGGAAAAACTGTAAGCCAAGGCTGCATTTATTAAAGAAGGAAACTGGGGCTCCGTAAAGCCAACCTTTTTAAGCACTCCACGAGAGCATTTTAATAAAAAGCACAACAAGCCCACAACAAATCACAGCTTGGAAGCAAAAAAAAAGTCAATTCCTGTCAAGTTTTGAAGAATCATCTGAGCTTAAGGAAAAGCAAATTCCTGCTATGGTCCCCTCCCCTGCCCTCCGCTCCCATGCATGGAGCAAAGCCACCCCAAACGCTGCCTGCGACACGCTGCAAATCACGCCGGGGAGTGGGGAGGGGGCGGGCAGCTGCCGACCCAGCCGCAGGAAGGCCCACAGAAGGATTGAAGCTTAAGGAAAATGAAATTTATAGTCGGAGCATTAAAATATTAAAGGGCCTTAAAGAACAGCCATGAATCTGACTGGGGGGGGGGGGGAGGCAAGTCTGTCATCAGGCAGAGACAAACGGCTGCTGGACTTGACAACTCACATAAATCTGGCAGAGGAGAAGAAATAAAGCCCAATCAGACCCAAAAGTTAAAAAAAAAAAAAAAGGCGATGAAAAGATTTTGGGGCATAAAGAGTGAAAAGGAGAGGGAAAGCTAAAGAAGATAAGGAGTTGAAAGCAGAGAAGTGATTATAAAAATAGCAGCAGAAGTACAGATGGAGGTAGAGGAGAGAAATTATTAAAAATGGCCAGAAGTGCCCCAGTGGCACAGGTATGTTTGACAATCTTGCCTGAGACCGCTTGTTTTTCTTACACAGCAACAATTCGTTGGGTGGGCTTCAACAACTTAGACCCTGCGTGGACATAAGGAGGAGCAGCCCCTACCACGCAGAGCACCAGCTTTAAACTGCCTGGCAAGGAGGGGTGGGCACAGGGAGCCCCATACAACCCCGGCATCCTCAGGCATGCTGGAGCGAAACCCCTCCATTTCCAGAGGCAGAGCAGCACTCGCCAGGCAAATCCATACATGCTGCTCCTCATGAGCAGCACAACCCACTCCTGAACTGGGGATCGGCTCCCCTGAGACGTGGCTCTGGGCTGACCCCAGAGCTTCCCCCGAGAGCCGTGGCCGGTTGCACAACATGGCCAGGCTGCAGATGCTCTGTGGTGCATGAAGTCAGTAGGGTGGACCTGCCCAGCCCCATACCTTTTGCCCCACGTCACTGGGGACCCCTCCCATGGGGTCTCCCCTGGTGGCAGCCGTGCCCTGCTGAGATTGGGACAGCTGGGGATCAGCCCTGCAGCGCCTCGGGGGCTGCTGCCACGCTGTGCTGAGGAGAGACTGCAAATCCAGCCGGGAGCCACAGCCAGGACCCGCCGTAAGTTGGGAAACAGGGTGCAGCAAGGGCTGGATTTACGAAATGCTGTCTGTAAGCCAGCCCTCCCTCCGAAACACTAAACAAAAAACAACATTCAGATACATTTTGGAGGAAAACACGAAGCATCTGGTTCCCTTCGCTGGTGTACATAGCAAGAGAAAAGTTGGCAGTACATTTGATTACCATAAAAGAGAGAGCTATGCAGAAAAAAGCCACATTAGAGTAACATTGCCCAAAACAAAGTTAAATGTCTGCCTTGTTTTGAACGTGCTCGTGGTGGAAATGTGAGCAAAGGTCAGCCCAAATTAATGAGAACTGCAAATGAATTGGCTGGGCTGGGACTGGCACCCTGCCACCACGTCTCGCCCAGCATTTCTTATTTATCAATTTATTTATTTTGCTGGATGAGGACACATCCTGCAAACACGTAGAAAACCAGGCCTGGCGCTTCCTATGGGTGACATGCGCTGTTTCAGCCAGGGTGACCGGCAGCCACGGGCTCACACGCACCCATCCCCACCGCATCCCTCTCCTGCACCTGCACAGGGGGGGTGATGGGAGCCCAGCCCTCTGCCGGGGGGGCTTCCCCGGGTACTGGGGGCCCTGCCCAAACACCTCCTGCCCTCTGCCAAGGCCGAGCCAAGCACCACGCTGGGGCCACCCATCCCTTATGGCCTGGACAGGGATGAGGACGGGGACACGCAGGGGAACCGTGCTGCCTTCTGCCGCAGGCTGCCCTGTCACCGCTGCCCGTTGCTGTCACTGCAAGAAAATCGCAGTGCCTGGAAGGTGCCAGTTCCCTGCCAACACATGGCAGGACAGCTGTGTCGAGGAGAATGACGGATGTGTCTGCTCAGTTTTATGGAGCAAAGGGGGTTTTCCATGGCTCTTTCTGACACACAGGCAGTGATTAACTGCTGAAGCAGCTAAAAACTTGGTTTTGTTTTGGTTTAGGGGGAAGGAGGAAGAAGAAAGGCCCAGCCCCAGCCTCGACTTTCCTCTTGGAGAGGAAAAGCCATCTCTGCAACTCTTGCTTTTCTGAACTTCAAATACACAAACACCTCGGTGCTGCCCAAGCAGCTCCTTCCAGCTTCAGCAGCGACACACACAGAAGGGTTGGGGGAAACACAGAGGGAAACATGCTGAAGCGGCCAAAGCCAAAGGCAGCAGTGCTGTTAACCCTTCCCACAGGTACCCCCATGGGGCTGTGTGCCTCAGGGGTTTTGGGGGGAGGGATGCAAAGCACATTAGACCATCTCCCTGGGATGGGGAACCCCAGCCTTGGCCCCGCCAGCTCTGCGGAGGCCAGATGCAGATACAAGTACCAGCAAGGAGCATCCTCATCTGGGCGCAGCAGCATTACGGAGTGAGTCACAGAGTCGCACTTGGACGCTGTTTCAAAAATAACCTTTTTTTTTTTTTTTTCAAAGGAAGAAGTTAGACTTTGAGATTAGAAACAGTGTTAGCCTCAATTTAAGGGGGAGAGCTGGGTAAGAACAGGCCCCTTTAAGCACACTTTCTAAGGCAGTTTCAGATCTCAGCCACAGCCCAGCCATGCTATCGGCATTGCCGCAGCTAGGGCCGCAGGCGGGCATGGGGCTCTGAGCACACACCAGATTAATTAGCCCTGCTGACCGCCGTCACACAGCCGGGTCCACACTGCCGATGCAATCTCCAAAGCTCATTAAAACAAAGCAGTGCCACGCTTGGGAATGAGCTGGTGTAATGCTTTGGGTGTCATGATAAAACCATTAAAATGGCAATCTGGAGTCCCTGGCAGGCCCTGCTGCGCAGCAATGCCAGACCGTGGCACAAGAGGAGGGGGCTGTAACGTGACCTGCAGCTGAGCTGCTCTAAACTGCTCTGTCAAGGGCTAAGCAGGACGGTGAGGCTGGGTCGAACGGTGGAGGGTCTGGCAGGTGATTTGGGAGGACGGGAAAGGGCTGCAGTATCTTGTATTTCTGGATATCCGTGGTGTCACAAACAGGACATTGCTCAATGAATTAAAAAATTAACACCTCTGCCTGAGGTTATCAGACTCGGGGTAATGACAATGTTGTGAATGCAGCAATGTTGCTGGAATTGAAGAGATTCAGTGTCCTGACTCAGGAATACGTGATGATGATTCCCCCAGATACTGGAGGTGAAGGGGAGATAATGCTGATGAAGCGCAGGGACGGAGCAACGGTGCAGCCACAGTGACTCATTGCAGCTGCCCTGGCAACTTGGCAGGCGAGGAAAATATTTGCACAAGTTTTAACAAGCCCCGTCCGCATTCCTCCTGATGCCCAAGGGATGCCCTGACAAATTTGGATGGCAGAGGCAGGGTGCTGGGCTCCTCCGACTGGGCAAGCAAGGTGCAGAGGTCTCCTCTGGGCATACAGGGATTTTCACATCCTAAAAAACTCTGGTCAGGTGTCCCAAGCTGCACCGTAACGCTGTCCCTGACAAACTTGTTTTTCAAACGAGGTGGCTAATTATAAAACACCGTCTCTTGATGCCCCCATCTAGCCTAGGCAGGATACACTTTGGCTCGGTCTGCAAACGCGGATAGTGCTGCCAGCCCTGCGCCCACACCAGGCTCGGTATCCTGTGCCTCCTCCCTGAGCACAGGTAACTACGGGATTTGATCCACTGCAAGACAAGAGCTGGGAGGACCCACTCCTCCTGGCTGCCCCCCTGCCCTGCAGTCCCCATGTGGAGGGGGCCCTACACACGTGCAGGGACTACGGAGGCACAGCCCGGGACACCCACCTGCATCCACATGAGGAAGTCGCAACCTGCTCACGGGCATCCTCGCATGGAGAAGGAGGCTCCCGGCACTTGGTGCATCATTCACTGTGAATGGGTGGTGGGGCTGGAGCTGATGTCTGCTGGAGCCACTGCCTAATATGGGTCAGAAATGTTAGCCAGGGTCTTAAAAGTAAACTTTTGTTTGCACTTCCAGAGGAAAAATATACACCCAGAAAACATATCTTTAAAAAAAAGAAGGAAAGCATGGAGATAAATACAATACATTAACAAAATAAATTAAATAAAATCAAGGCTGGAATTGTGTTTTGGTGGCACTGAGCAGCAAAGCCTTTGCCGGGGATGTGCCGCAAGGGCTGGAACCCTGTACGGGCTCTCCCTCCGCAGCCGGCAGGGATGGGTGTGATTAGCTGTGGCAGCGCGAGCTGCAGGCTCAATGCAAAATACCCGTGCAAGAAAAGGGAAGGGAAGAGCCGGAGACCTGGCCCCTTTCCAAGTGCCCTATGTCAAGTGGCTACGGACCGCCTGCAGCACTATAAAAGCCCAGGCACTGCCAAGTGCCATCGCAGCCAGTGAGGCTCTGCAGGCACCCCGGCGATGGACTGCACATGTGGCAAATGGGTCAGACAGGTGCCCCCAGCTGGCTCTGTGCCACAGGGGGACACATGGCAGCAGCAGGAACATCATGGTCCCCCTGAGCGGGTTTTTGACATGCTGCTGGCACTCCTGCACACCTGGCTCAATGCAGGGTGAACTCATCGGGATGCAGACGTGGGGTGTGGGAGCAGAGCAGAGCAGGCTGCCTGTCCAGAGGCATGCCGCGTGCTGTGCCATGCCGTGCTGTGCCACAGCAGCCATGCAGAGCGAGTGTGACAAATTGCTGCACAGGTGCATGGGCTGCTGTTAGCTGTGCCAGACTCGCACATGCGTGTCTAACCCGCAGCCTGGCCTTTCCCTTCCCCGCACCACCACTGCAGACCCTGCAGCCCCGCAGCCCCGCAGCCCTACCTTCAACTCACATCCACGGCAGGGGATCCCTGTGCCAGGCGCAATCCTGCATAACCTCGCTCTGCAGAGGGCCCTCGGCCCTGCTGAGGCAGGCTGCAGCCCTTCTCGCCATGAGGCCATCCCCTTCCCCTACCAGGCCGTGCCCGATTTTCCTGACTGATTCTTGCAAGAGCCCCATGCTCCAGCCTCGGAGGGCACTGGCGAGGCAGGATGCCGCCTTTATACTGCTCCTTTGTTGCTCTGCTTTACAGTGGAGATTAATTTAGAAAAAAAAAAGCATTATTTAAAAAAAAACCTCACCGCTCTCTCTCCTCCTCCACCCTCCCCAAGCAGTGATGGGGGATAATGAACTGCTGGGACTGTCATCCAAAGAGCGCTTAATGACAGTATTCGCTCTGTGTGTGTGTAGCATTGGCTGTTCTCAGAGCTCTCATTATGAATAGTTTTCAAGCTGTTTTGACTGTTATCTGTTACAAAGAGGAACTCACTGTTAGCTGCCTATTTCCATCACTGAAGCTGGCCAACGTAATCCACACGGAGCTGTGACACCACGGCCGATGGCTAGCAGTCCTGCGCTCTCGCCTCCGCCTTTATGGCAGTGGAGAAGGGCCAGGCTCTCCTTCCCTGTCCCTTGCCTCCTTCTCACTGCCAGGCTTCTTTTTTGGGCTCATGCTCCGGTTTTGCAGGTGATGCTTCCCCAAACTGGCCAGCTGCAGCATCCCAAATCGCATCCCCACACGGCGCTGGACCCACAGGTGCTCACGGCACTGCCGAGCCCGTGCCTCCGACTGTCCACTTTTGGGGGCTGAGAGTCCCCACTGCAGGCTTGGCAAGGGGAAGGGGACCCAGCCTGAGCTTCATCTGTGCCGCAGAGACACCGCAAAGATGTGCTAAAACAATCTGTTCTCCCATCTTTTCCAGGACCCTTTGCCGTGAGACACAATATATTGGAGGGGCAGCTGAAACCTTGCTGGTGTTAATTTAGTTTCGGTCTGCTCGTTGTTCACTTTGGGCTTGCTGTGCTTTTTGTGGTTCCTTTTCCTTAAAGAAAGCTTATTTTCTCTTAAAACGGGGCGAGAAGCAGCTTGGCACCACAGACACTTTAAAGATGTTTGAACATTTGCAAGAGGAAGCAAACACATTTTTTAAATATTACGAAAAGCACCTTGAACAACAACTTCTCAGCAAGAGCCCTCCGCAGGCTCCATCCTTTGCTGAAGGAGCCTGTCGCTCAGCCCGGGGCCGTCTAAGGCTCAGCATGTCCCTCCATGCTTTTGTGCTGCATCTCAAAATCCTGCTCCTGGCACATTGTCCCACAGGGCCGGGGCAGTGACTCTGGGCACAGAGTGGGAGATGAGCTCTGCCGAATCACAGCATTATGAAAAACTACAAGGGGCAAAGCAAGGCAGCTCCTCTCTGCAGCCATACTCACCTGCCAGCCCTCACGAGTGGCTCATAAAAATAAAGAGGAAAATAAGTTCACAACGTACTTCAGCATTGCCAAGTGAGCAGTGGTTCCTGGGTCTCACTGAGGTTTTCGGGTATCATTTCACTGTACCCTTCTTACATGAAATTGGGATATGGTTTGTCTTTTTCTTTCCCCAAATGAGGTTTTCCTACTAAAACCTTGATTTTCTGGTCAATATAAAACTTGAGAGGTGGTTTTATTTTTAAGGAATTGTGAGAAAAATTAGGGGTGGCTATGCACAAAAAATTTACATGTCTGCTAATGTCCACAGAGTTCATCTGTTTTTTATAAAAAGCCATTTTCTGGCTAAAAGCCTTTACTTTCTAATGTTTTGACTCTCCCCACACACCTGTCAGTCTTTGCCTGTCTTCTTCTTGTCCCTGCTGACACAGTGCCGCGTTCCTTGCATTTCCCCACCAATTTTTCTTGGTAGAGCCGCGTCCCTGTCAGCTGGCTGGCCGCAGGCACACAAATCACAGCCGCTGGGCGCGGGAGGACTGACAGCCAGCAGAGACCATTTAGATCATCTTGCCTGACCTCTCCCTGACGCAGGGCCGAGTCTGGCATCCAATTACTCCTGTACCGAGCCCGATAGCTCCTGCTTGGCTAAACTGTATGGCGCAGAAATGCATCCTGTCTGGGTCTAAATATATCAAAGGCGAGGGAATGCGCCGCTCTCCTGGGTAGTTTAATCTTTATTAACACTCACTTTCTAAAAGGTCTGTTTGATTCCCAATTTGAATTTGTCTGGCTTCAGCTTCCAGGCGCAGGCTCGTGCGATGCCTTTCTCCTCTAGATTAAACAGCCCTTTAATACCTGCCTTTCTCTCCCCATGAAGGTACTTCACACAGCACAATTAAGTCACCTCTTGATCTTCTTTTTAATAAGCTAAACAGGCTGAGCTCCTCCAGTTTCACACCGTAAGACATTTCCCCCAGCACATCCCAAGGATCAAGTCTCTAATACCGCCTGATCCCATGCAGGGGGACATGTGGCAAAGCAGCCCTGTGCAGCCGATGAAATTAAGCAGCTTGTTGGGAGGCGGCAGCCTTTCCCTGCTGCCCGCTCCCCCAGCCAGCCCATATGTTTGAGGAGGCTGCTTAGGGATGTCCGGTGAGGTTTCACACCTCTCCGGGCACCTCTGTGCCCCACGACCCATCGCTGAGCGATGGGGAGGCACTACCGCAGCTGTCCCCACCTGCACATATGAGATGCCAGATGAGCGACAAAATTTAGGGCTATTTCCTAGTGCGGGGGACTGGGGTGTGCTCAGAGCCACCCTGTGCTTTACACTCAGGGTGGGAGAGGAACCATGGTGCCACAACGAGCTGTCCCCATAGACTTTAGCCATCCCTAAAATTCACAGCTCCCTGTGGTTTTAAGTGGCGTCAGTTCCATCACTCACCCCATCTCTGGGAGGTGGGGGGTCAGGACACACAGGTCCCAGACGACAGGCAGCAGTGCCTCCCAGCCAGGGCACCCACTGCATTTACCAACCGAAACAAGCAACTGGACAAGGCCTCTCCTCACTCAACATTTACCTGGAGGAACAATAAATCTCAGCATTGGCCAAAAAATGGAAGTCAATGTACACGCGATGCTGCACACACATTATTGGCAAGAGTCATCACTTTTGATCCAGTTTTTTACACGTTTCCTTCTGAACTGGAGCCCAGGTGCCACAGCCAACGCATGCAGGGATGGGCATATTTTGGGCGATGCAATTTTACAGCCAGCCAGCCCACAAGCTGGATTTTAGCCACGGGCTTCAGCAATACCATTTCACACACCATTATATTGGTTTAGCCGGGAGAGTACACAGAATCCCTCGCACTCTCCGCCAGGTATTTGTCCTGCCTGCGAATCAGTTACAGCAGAGACACCGCATGCATTAGGATTGCTGCTTGGCGCGTATTTCAGCTGTGATATATGTTGCTCTGCTCCACAACAAATGACTTAGATAAACCTCCAGGAGGTCGTGTCTGTCAGCGAGGTTTTTATTAGGTCAGCCGTGCCCATTCTCACAACAGTAAGGGCTACCTGGCAGAAAATTGTAAGCCATTTCCCTCAGAGGGGGCAAGCCCTAAATGAGTTTCCCAGTCTCACACTCAGATATTAAAGGGACCAGAGAGTATCATTACTGCCAGGTGATAAAAACAACCACTATTTGGGAAGACTGATGGCCTTTGTAAAAGCTCCCAACAGAAGCTTCATTCTGCACAGTGGATAGTAACAGCCGTCTTGGGCTGAAATCCCAAAGCAGCTGCATTTTCCAAGGCTACAAAAGTGACTTCAGGATTCCTGGCGCCACGTTGCTCAAGCATCACTTTTTGGCAGTCACAAAGCCTGAGATCGGTTAATATTCTTCAACGATCACAGCTTAAAGATGTCGTCTGCTCTCTCCCCACTTCCAGCTCTGCTTTCTGGATTGCCTCCCTGGCTCAGCAAGGGTGAGGTGTCAGCGAGAGCAGAGGCTACTTTGGGCAGGAAAGCCAGCAAGCAAAGCTCCTCCTTTTATCTTCCCCCTTGCAACAGGGAGAGGAAGGTTTAAGCCTCACTCTCTGCCACTAAAATAACTGCCAGCTTGCATTATGACACCATGAAGACATCATAGCATCACACTGCAGCTATGACCTTGCACGACAGCTCGTTGTGCTCCAGGAGCAGGCTGCACTTTCCAGCACCATCTCCAGCCCATTTTCACCACATCTGGCAATCACAGTCCCCTGTCTGGCAATTGCAGCCCCCTGACGGCACTGGGACTGGCCCCAGGGCGAGGCACGGGCTGGGACATCCTCATTTACCTGCTGCTTGCTTGGCCACAGCCACATCGAGCAGGTACCTGTCCCAGCTGAGAAATGGTCACCCTGCTCAGGAGTCACTGGGATCTTTCCAGGGTTTTGCCAGTCCCTGGGCCAGGGCTCCGCACCAAGCACAGAGTGCCACCAGCTCACCTGTGAGGCGGTCAGATCCCCACTCATCTACTGACCAGCTTAAAAAGTAGTTCTGTGCCCATTTCCTGCACCCTCCCCATTCCCATGTCACGCACCCACTGGTGACCTTGTGAGAGCCCAGAAGGAAGGTGCAGCAGCGTGGGGATGTGGCGAGGCCATGATGTGCCATCACCCCACCCATGGGGCTGTCCGCTGTGGCAGACCCAGCAGCCCGGAGCAGGGTCTGAGCCCTGGGGCTGCCTCTCACCAGTCTCCCTGTCTCGGGGCAGAGGCTGAAATGGTGGCACATTCACCAGAGGGCAAATAAAAAAGCAGCAGTGCATTTGAGCTCTGCTTTTTGCTTTAACACTGCCACTGTTTGTGGCCCCCCCCCTCGCCAGCGCAGGGGCTTTGGGTGTGCGAGGGCAGGGGTGCCGGCCAGCCCCTCGCACGCCTGGTGCTGGGGGTGAGGTTTGTGCATGGCAGCCACAGGCCGGCTCCTGCACCAGAGCTACCCACATAGTGGACTGGCTTCGGCTTGCTTTCACGGCAAGGTTCCCTGCTGCCGGTATCGCTCGCATTCAGCCCTGACGCCTATTCATCCAGCTCAAGTGCTTTTTTCTACACGAGTTTTCTTGGCTGTTTTCTCTAGATGAAGATTTTCTGAAGACCGCTGGTTCCCTTTGTAACCTTTCAAGAGTCCTCTCTGTATGAAGTTCTCTTCACATCATCTCCAACAGATGCAGGTAATAAAGTCGCAGCAAATTTACGACTTTGAGAATCTCATTATATCTATCTACCCATCAGGAAAAGGAGCTGTTTTTAAAAAAGGCAGGAGATGGATTTTGCCGTTATTTATTGTTTAAAAAGGGCAAGAAAAAGAAAACCTCTTCAATCCTTCCCAGCCCCAATTGTGTAAAAACATCCTCTGAACTCACCAAGCACAGCGCCGGTTCATGCCAACGTCAGGACACGGCGCCGTGGCTCTTTGGAGAGGCAAGAGCACCCAGCTCCACCTCTGTGCACCTCAGCCAAAGCACCTCAGCCAGCACCAACTTCAGGCCCAGCCACGGTGTTGCTGTGGATGACAATCAGTCCAGGAGGTCGGTGCTGTTAGAGACCAGTTAGAGACAAGTTAGGACACCTCCTGAAGGACTATGGCAGCTCACTGCTGCTGCCTGCCCATGAAGGTGAATGTCCTCAGCAAGCAACAGGGTGGGACAGGAAGCTCCCCACGTGGTGCCCATGCCCTTGACGGTTCCCAAAGCCATGCTGCTATGCCCAGAAAGCACAGGTTTTGGTTGTGGAGCCCAAGCAGGACCTCCATCCATCCCAGCACAGACCCCACACCACAGCCCACCCACCTTGGCAGTGGTTTGCCATGAAGGACAAAGGCTGCAAACAAAGGATTAGGCAGCAGAAAAAGAGCCAGGGGGACTGACAGCCTTCAGAAGCAGTCACGTGTCAGGAAAGAGGTGACAATCCCCCGTCCCACCCCAAGGAGCATTGTTGCGACCGCCCTCGTGAGCCTTCGCCCTGAGCAGTCGCTCTCGGGCTCTCCATGGGAGCGGCGCAGCCAGCTCCTCACCCGTTCCCATGCTCTCCACTGCTGCTTTCCCAGCAGCTGAGCCAGGTCTCCTCCAGGGAGCTCCCATCTGCCCGTGCCTGCGGGGCGGGGGGTTTTGTGCCAGGAAGGGCTGACACTGGCGGTACTCAGAGGCAGAAGCTTCTGGGTGGTGTCAGAGAGGGTTAAACAAGCACATTAGCAGGATCCAGCCGGGCGGATTATGGTAACAGGTCATGTGTTTGCCATGTCCTTCGACCACATCAGTCAGGGATTCGTAACTGCTGAAGTCCCCGCTTGGGAAATATATTTTCCAGGCGTGGTTCCAGCCAAAAGGCGGCTTTGCAGGCCTATTGTCAGCATGATTTTGCAGCTTGTTTGCAAATGGTCAGAGACCTGTCTAGCATCTCTCCCAGCACAGCTCATTCCCAAACTGCCCAGCAGCCCCTGCTCTGCCCACCCTTGGAGCAGGAGAAGCCCTTGGGCTCATCCTGCAGGAGAAGGGCCCAGAGCTGTGCTGGGTTACATTGCCCGGGGCAGGTCAGAGACTGGGACTGGGAGGGGGGACCAGGACGTGATAGACACCTGGCATGAAATCATGGCTCCTGCAAGCTCAACAGGACTTTGGTCACCAGGTTACAGCCACAATTTCAGCTCTAAAATGCTGGTGTCTGAGGCCTTCAGTCACTCCCTGCTCTGTTTTGCCGATATGGAGCCTCTTTCTCTGCAAATGTAACAAATCAGTTTTGATCTTTCCTGTCAGCCTCTTTTGCAAACATACATCCCGCACATCTCTACTTGTACATCAAAACACTAGGCGAAACAAAGCAGAAACCTGTTCTCCCTGTCAATTAAAAAATTAATTAGGAAAGAACCCTGATTCTGAACAAATAAACAAAACCCCCACCTCCCTCCAGCTCTTTAAGCAAAAATTGCCATGCAAGGATTAACCGCCGGTGAGCAGTCACAGCCGTTTCATTTGAAAGGTGACTGGTCTGTAGCTGAAATGTCAGAGTTTACTTTGCAAACACTTTCTGTTTTTTACAAAAGAACAGGGAAAAAAACCCACCCTCAGCCATGACTGTTACAAATCATCACTGTTGTATGAAGCAAAACGCCATGGCCCATCTGAATGGTTGATGGTAATACCCGTGATGGTAAGTATTTTGTCTCACGCTGATCTAGGTTGTGAGCCGTGGTGAAGCACGGCCTGTGTTCAAAGAGTTTAATAAGTCAGTTTAAGTGTAGCATAAATTAAGGCCTTGATCGGATGGGACCCCCCCTGCCCCCAGCGTCCCTGGCCTCGGTTTGCTGCACCCTGTGCTGGGCTGGAGGTTCAGACCTGCTTTTGCACCGCCCAGACCCTGCAGCCCAGTGCACCTGCCTGGCATTTGGGCTGTGTGCAGGTACAGCAGCTGAGGGGCTGGCCCTTCGCAGGGGCTTTTACCCCTGCAAACCTCTGGCTAACAGCAGTGGCTCAAGGAAGCGGCACTTCCACGGGCTGTGCCGGAGGAGAAGGGATGGGCTTTGGAGGGGAGCAGCTGGCGGGCGCCCGGCTGAATGGCAGCTGAACAGCAGAGGTGTTGGTGCACTGCAAGAGCGAGTGGTTTGTCCGAACTCAACTGCATTGCAGCCCAGTTGCTCCCACGCCACCGTGCCAGCAAAGGGCCCGATGCCAGGGTGTGGAGCTCCACAATGTCCTCTTGGTCTTCATGGGATGGGACAGCAGTGACATCGATGGAGCATCTCACCGGCTCCCAGCTGGAAGAAGACAGGGAGCTCCGGCTCCACTGCAGGCTGGCGGTGACCACCACCAGCTCCTGCCTTCTCCCATAGCACAGCATAAAATACAGCTGACTGAGGAGTTTTGGTGCAATCTACAGACAGATTTCAGTGCAAGAGCCAGCAAAAATCTCTTCTGCTTGAAAAAAAAAGCCAGTCAGGAGAGAGACAAAGTCTGATTTAGAAGGGTGGGGGAACCAATCAACAGAGAAAAGAGACAACAGTTTTGGCCAACACACCATGGTCTCCATTAAATAAAACAACCTGTCATTTGCATTCACTTGGCAAGTGACTAGTCCTGAACTTGGCTGCACACTTGATGATCCACCATTACTTTCCAGGGAGGAGGTTGAAATATTCTTATTCCTATTCATTAGGCCAAAGTAATTCTCTTAATGCCACCGAACCAGCCATGGACAAGATCCTGCACATAATGTCATTGGCAGCGTTGCTAAATAAAATCCCTCTGCAAGCAGCCGGGGTAATCAATACTTGCAGTAATTTGTCCTTCCAAGTTTTCCTCCCACGCCACCTTATTTGTGGCACCAGTCTGCTCCAGCTCCACCTACCTCAGCCGTGCATGGGGCAAGGAGGGTCCTGGGGCTGGGTAGGTGCCCCGGTGCGGTGCTCTACCTCTGCTACCCTCCTCCATTTGGGAGCCGGCTCCCGGCCCCATGGGCAGTGCCTATGTACAGCCTCGGCATGTCACTGTGGGGCGGGCAGGCTTTGCCGCAGGACTGATTAGGAGCTCAAAGAGAAGGATGAGGTGCTCTCCGCTGGCTCCGTGGAGTATGGAGGGCTGATTTTATAACATGTAGCAAAAAAGAATCATGGCTTTTTCCAGTAATCGGAAATACAACGAAGCCTTCATTAAATTATTAGCCAGCAATTCAGCTTCTGTTAGGTGAGGCTGCCACGCCATGGCAAACGCATCAGGCTATCGGCTAGCACGGGGCCCAGGGACAACCCAGCCCTCGCACATTAGCTGGAGTAAATCTTTATTGCTTCCTGAGCCCTTGCTTTGGACCACATTAAACATCAATATCGCAGCACTCAACGTCGCCCAATATTATATCAAATCATTAGCAGAGGGTTAATCATTACAAAAAGAGGAGGTCTCGGCTGACAATTCACTCATTTCCTACGTGAAAGCACTATTATTACCACAGCAGCTAAAGATTCGGGCTCGGCTGTACTGTTCGCTACCCGAATGCGTCACCGCGACCAGTAGGTTCGTTACAGCAATGGGGTGGAGGGAGAAGGTGACCCCGTCTGTTCGCAGCCAGAAGAAGGGACATGCCCGGAGGCCGGACAGACTCCGTCTAAATCTCCATCCCGCCCAGCCAGTGCAGTAGCTGGCTCGGTGGCGGGACCGAGCTGCCAAAACCAAGAGCCGCACTTATCACTTCCCCCCTGGGATTAGCCCTGAAACACGGTCCTGGTTGCAGCCGCCGCCATCCTGCAGCACAGCAAGCCAGGTGCCCTGCAGACATGGGGAGGTCTGCGCGGCAGGGGGGGTGTGGGGGGTGTGGGGGGTGTGTCCCTTTAGTGTTCTGGCCTGTCATAAAAAATATATATATTACCAGATTCAAATCCTTGTGTTTCTTTTCTGCTGGCATAATAACTTTGAAATGTATTATTGCTGAGAGACTCGCCTCTCTCTGCCAACAACTCCCTGGGGAGAAGCACTAGCAGAAGAAAAGAACTTTTTACAGCTTCTTCATAAAAGAAGTCAGCAATCCACTGGACCTAATCAACTTTTCCTAGAGATGATGGGGACAGAGCCTCAGCTGCAGTAAACCGGTGTAACCTCATTGGTATGCCATTGACGTGGGTTTTTTTACACCAGTGGACAATTTGGCCCACTAATTCAGGACCAATGTACAGGAGACGGCTCCAGATGTGCTCTGTACCTTTGCCGTTCTCTTCCACTGAGGCAAAAATTTATGTTGCTTCCTCCTCTGCCAGCTGTGCTAGGAAAGGGTAGAGGACCGATACTGCAGCCTAGGAAGAACTAATAAAAAAAGAGAAGCATTTAAGTAAAACCACTCACTAACACTATAGATCTCCTCCCGGGGTCGGCCTGCCAGTGTATCAGCACAGCTGGATGGTGTGCACAGAGAACCCACAGCTGATTTAGGATAACAGCCTAAATCAGGTGGCTTTTAGGCTGCTCTTTTCACTCAGCTGCAGAACACCAGTGCCAGAGATTTCAGCGAGAGCCACATTAGCTGCTGGTCTTTCCACCGCCAGGAGCTGTGCCGTCTGCAGGAGAAGACTTCCATTTCAGAAAGCACCTCACGGCCTCCGAGCTAATTTTCCCTGCTCCCAGAGATAAAGGCAGCCACAGATGTGGTTACAACTTTGATTTTTTTTTTTTAAATCATTTGAGAAAGCATCTTGCCAGAGAACAGTTGGAAATGATAGTCCTAAGCAGAGGCAGCTCAGCTGGTAGTCTTCAAAATAAGGCCATTGTATTAAGCATTTAAACTGGAAAAGTTAATGGTTTGGCAACGAGGCAGTAGATCAAAAACTGATGCTGTGTCCTGGGGTTTTGCAAGTAGGCAAGGACCAAGGGCATGAGGTGGGGCTGAGCTGTCCCAGCATGCTGCTCAGCTCTGCAAGACGAGGGCTGACCCAGGCAGGGTGCCCCTGCCACAGGCAGCTCTGACCCCGGCCAGCGGCACCCCCGTGTCACTTTGCCTTGATGCGTCCCGGTTCCCTTCACCTATAACAAGGGACACCAGCACCTCTCTCACCCAGCAGTATGTTCAGATGCGGAGTGGGAGAGCATCCTGGTCAGCAGGTCAGGGATCCCAAACCCCGCTGCAAAAACTGGATCCTGACGCCGTTGTTTCTGGAGTGCATGCTGGCTGCAGCAGCGGCAGGCGGCTGCAGGCACCCGAGGAACCAAGTGGTGTGGGGCAGTGGTTTGGGGCAGACCACGGGGGACTACTTCTTCCCTTCCTTCAATTCCTGGTGGAGAAATAGAAAGGCAAGTGCAATCAATTTGGCATGTATCTATTTACTATGAGCACATACAGAAGACTCACAACAGATCTCCTCCCCCACCTTTGGCAGCCAGCCTACACGTTGGCAAGCAAAAGATGTTATCTTAAGGATACACTGCAATACCCTGAGTCATGCTGGAAGTCTGAATCTTCCAGGAAGCCTGCTGAAGTCAAAGACCTAATGCAGGGATGCTGCCTTCTTACGTATTCCTTGTGGCCACGTTCACCGGGGTGAATGAATCCTCCACACTGCCAGCACTGACGGGGCTGACAGACAGCAACGTTTCACCTGCCTGTTCCAAAGGGTGGGAGATACGAGAGCCCAGGACCGAGATGACAAGAGCACCACTCCACCAAAGCTCTGCCCCAGAAGACTGGGCTTTAATTGGCATCTCCAGCTAAACCTCACCTTCCTATGCAGGGCCCGTGGGGGCAAGCGAGGTTGCTGCGGTGGCTGCCTCGGGGCGCCAGGCTGTGGGGGAGATGGCGTGAGCCTGCGTATGTGACAGAGGAGCAAAGGCAGCAGAGCTAAACTGATTTACATCAGCTGAGGAACTACCGCATGGTTGGGCAACAGAGCATAGCAATTCAAGGGAGGAATAGCAAATTCAAAGCCCAGCATTAAAACAACGCTCAGCTGAGCAACTCAAGGACTCCGAGGAGAAGAAATTCAAACTATGCAGCAGCCTTAAATCAGGAGGATTTGGCAGCCAAGAGCTTTACGTTTGTGCCCTCATCAGACAAATTTGGACTTGGCCAACAGAAGCCTGAACATTTCTTGAGGGCAAGAGAGGACTCCTTCTCCCAGACTGTAAAGTTTTCTGTAAAAGCAGGTATTGGTTCTCACTATTTCAGTGACAGTCACTTTTCAGAGTAGCCAGAGCTCAGCAGAAATAAAGCCATATGGCCTCTGCAGATGATGCCATATACCTCAGTAGTCCTCGGCAAACAGCAGAGCCCAGACCACAAAACATAGAATCATAGAATAGTCTGGGTTGGAAGGGACCTCTAAAGGTCATCTAGTCCAACCCCCCTGCTGTGGGCAGGGACATCTTCAGCTAGATCAGCCTGCTCAGAGCCCCGTCCAACCTGACCTTGAATGTTTCCAGGGATGGGGCATCCACCACCTCTCTGGGCAACCTGTGCCAGTGCCTCACCACCCTCAGCGTAAAAAATGTCTTCCTTATTTCTAGTCTAAATCTACCCCCCTTTAGTTTAAAGCCATTCCCCCTTGTCCTGTTGCAACAGGCCCTGCTCAAAAGTTTGCCCCCATCTTTTTTATAAGCCCCCTTTAAGTACTTATAGGCTGCAATAAGGTTTCCCCAAAGCCTTCTCTTCTCCAGGCTGAACAACCCCAACTCTCTCAGCCTTTCTTCATAGGAGAGGTGTTCCATCCCCCTGATCATTTTCGTGGCCCTCTTCTGGACCCGCTCCAACAGGTCCATGTCTTTCTTATGCTGAGGGCTCCAGAGCTGGACGCAGTGCTCCAGGTGGGGTCTCCCCAGAGCAGAGTAGAGGGGCAGAATCACCTCCCTCGACCTGCTGGCCACGCTTCTTTGGATGCAGCCCAGGATACAATTGGCCTTCTGGGCTGCGAGCGCACATTGCTGGCTCATGTCCAGGTTTTCATCCACCAGTACCCCCAAGTCTTTCTCGGCAGGGCTGCTCTCAATCCCTTCTCCATATCCCAGGTAACCAGGTCTCCCGTTTCTTTCCGGAGAGGACCCCCATTTTCCCTCATCTTCCTTTTATCCCCAACGTACCTATAGAATCTTTTCTTGTTGCCCTTGACGTCCCTGGCCAGATTTAATTCTATCAGGGCTTTAGCTTTCCTAACCTGATCCCTGGCTGCTCGGACAATTTCTCTGTATTCCTCCCAGGCTACCTGTCCTTGCTTCCACCCTCTGTAGGCTTCCTTTTTGTGTCGGAGTTTGTCCAGGAGCTCCTTGTTCATCCACGCAGGCCTCCTGGCGTTTTTGCCTGACTTCCTCTTTGTTGGGATGCATCGCTCCTGAGCTTGAAGGAGGTGATCCTTGACTATTAGCCAGCTTTCTTGGGCCCCTCTTCCCTCCAGGGCTTTGTCCCATGGCACGCTACCAAGCAGATCCCTGAAGAGGCCAAAGTCTGCTCTCATGAAGTCCAGGGTAGTGAGCTTGCTGTGCGCCCTCCTCCTCGGTGCCCTAAGGATCTTGAACTCCACCATTTCGTGGTCACTGCAGCCCAGGCTGCCCTTGAGCTTCACATTCCCCACCAGCCCCTCCTTGTTGGTGAGAACAAGGTCCAGCACAGCACCTCTCCTCGTTGGCTCCTCTACCACTTGGAGAAGGAAGTTATCATTGACACATTCCAGGAACCTCCCGGATTGCTTATGCCCTGCGTGTTGTCCCTCCAACAGATGTTGGGGTGGTTGCAGTCCCCCATGAGGATCCGGGCTTGTGAGCGTGAGGCTGCTCCTATCTGTCTATAGAACATGCTTTCATCAAATTGTGCAGCAGCAAGTCTTCAGCCATCCCTGGACAGAAAACTAGCGTGCGGAAAATGCTGCACCACTGAAATCCATTTGAGGGAAAAGGGGGGCTTAAGGGGTGCCCTGCTGTCTGCAATGTCACAGTGGTCCTGGATGTACATCAGGACCATGTTTTGGGGTGAGGCAGACACAAAGCGTATCACATCATGATCATCTACAAACTACCAGATGGATTTAGCAGGTTTGCAGCAGCTGTTAGCTATTGCAAGGAGATGTATAGATCTTAAGGCCAAAGGATCAGATAAAAATCATTTAATATGAACTCCTGCAAGACACAGGCCACAGAATCACAAGTCCATAATTTCTGTCTGACCCCAAGCATGTCTTTTAGAAAGATCTTCAATCTGGATTTAAAGATATTGAAGGATGGAAACTCTACCATCCCTGAGTACATTAGTAGATAACCTTAAGCATTAACAAGGGAGACGCCCCTTTTTTTGCCTGTCTTCATCTTTCAGGCATTGTATGTTGTTATGCCTTTCTCCTCCAAATTAAACAGCCTTCTGCTCCCAGAAGTCTCATTCCTAAATAAGTACTTAGAGATGATGATCCAGTCACCTCTTAACCTTTCTTTTGTTATGCTAAATTAGTTTAAACTTCCTTCATGGCTCCCTCCAGGGAAAGTTTTCCAGCCTCTGAACCTTTTTCTTTCCCGGGGCAGCCCCTCGCAGCCCCTCCGGCCACGCTGCCCTGCCAGAGGACCCGGCTGATTGAGCAGGAAGTCAGGGCTGATTAAGCAAATCACTCTGGTAGGTAAGGAAACACGCTCCTGGTCACACCACTGGTGTCCAGAGGCCTCCACAAAACCTCCTTGTCCCAGCCTGGACATACTGACACCCAACCGTTGGTCCCTCCATGAGTGCCCTGCCAATGGCAGGGCTTCCCTGCCCTCTGCCTCTGCTGCTGCCATTACCCCAGCCCCATCGCCCTGGCTTTCCAAGCACGGAGGGCACCAGGTGGTGCTGTGCGCAACCGAGTCTGCAAAGCAAGTAATTAACAGCGATAATTAACCTCTTCGATTACTTTCCTGCGGTCCCATCAAAACTCTGGGGTGCTTTTGTTTACTTGCTGTGTGACAACTGCTTGATGGAATTATATGAAGTAAATTAATAAATAGGCAGTACTCATGGCAAGAAATAATTGGGAGGACTAAATGTCACTGATTAAATTATCCATTCAAAAAACAAGAGTTCTAGCGAAGCTTTTCTCTTTTCTCCTACATCCACACATCAGGAGTTCAATGCCTGCAAGGCCACCTCTTTGTGCGCCTTGACATCTCTCCTTAAAACTCATCTCTGCCATAGCGCTTCAAAGACACGTGGCAGCGGCCGACAGCGAGGATGACGTTTTTCACCCTAACCTTCACCACCGCGTCATTTCCCTCTGCTGCCCCAACAGCCGTTTTCTGCCCACTCCTTGGTGGCTGCCACCCAAACCCCACACTTCCATTTTTAGCCCCTCAGAGCAGGGATTATCTGAGTTCGGCTGGAGAGTTCGGGTCGCAGCCTGACCCTTGCAGGCGCCCACCCGCCCCCGCTGGGCCCGGACACGGGGTCAGCCCGGCCACCGCCATCCCCAGCCTCCCGCAGGCTCCGGTGCCGGCAGCAGGCGCGGCACACGCGCCCGGCCGGGCTGGCGGCCGGCGATGCCGGGGCGAGTGCCGGCCTGGCAGCACCCGCACGTCGGCCGGGGTAGCACCCCCGCCTGCTCCATCCTCCCCTCCAGGGCCGCACACCGGGCGAGGGGCAGGTGCTGCCCGCAGCCCCCTCTCCCCCACGGTTCTGCTTTGCTCTGCTCTGCTCCGCTCTGGGGGCCGTAGCACGGCAGGGCCACCGGGGAGGTGCGAGTAGCGGGGAGAAGGCCGTGCCGGGCGATCCCCGGTGGCGGCGGGCGGAGCGCGGAGCCCGCGGGCCGGTGCGTGAGCCCCGAGCTCCACCTAGCGGGGCCGAGCCGGGCTCCGCGCCGCGCCGCGCCGAGCCACCCACACGGAGGGGGCGGGCGGCGGCCGTCACCCCCTCGCAAAGCGCCGCCGGTGGCAATCGGACATTCTGCTGCCAGGATCTGCCAGCCCTCATCCAGATCTCCCCGGCACCGCTGTGAATCAGGAGCCACCACTCGGCTGCCCACAGGGCCGCTATCTGTGGAGATGAGACCGGAACCAGGCAGAGAGTTTGGGGAGGGGGGTTAATCTTTAAGATGATCCCGTAAATATAGCCCACACTGTCAGAAAGGGAGCTGCGGGAAACTCCATCGGGGAGATTTGTTTGAGCTGCCAATGGACTGTCCCCGCATGCCCGGCCAGAGAAGGAATAGCTTCTTCTAAAAGACCGTCCACAAACATCACACTACCTGCTGGGCACACATGCACGATGCACAATGCACCCCACGGGGCCTCGCAGGGCAGAGCTGACATCAGGGCTGGTGTGATAAAGTATGAGGAGACCAACCCGGGTGCATCCTGTGCCTTGGGCAGAGCGAGCAAATCCCTTGGTCGGAGTTTGGCCAAGGAATCCAGCAGGGTGAGGAACGTGTCCATCCTAAACCCGGGTGCTTTAGTGACATAAAGCCAGCATTGATGCCAGCTGCAGCCTTTGTAAATCACTCTCTGCCTCTTTTCTCCCCGGCTCCTATCTTTCTTTCAAAGATTCTTCACTAAAACACAGATGGAAATGTTCACAGGTTGCTTTCATGAGTTCATAGGTTACTTATAATCTGCTGGCTGCGCAAGTTCCCTAAACTTCTTTAGATTTTATTTTCTCTGTAAACATGGAGAAGGGACACAGACAGATTCAAGGCCCAGGTGACATTTTCACTCTTCTGCTCTGGAAATTGCAAGGTTTGAGCTTTGCACCCCATTCCCCATGGAGTCCCCTCCAGAGAGGGAACATTAGATAGTTACTTCTGGCATGACTCCTTGCCCAAGGGCCGCAGTATCTGGTGTTCCTATGGGGTCCTGAATGCACACTTTGCATTTACCCCAAAGGGGCGAGAGAAGCTGCTGCTCAAACCTAGTGCCCAGGTGGTCCTCCAAGCCCATGGTCCAGGTGGCCAATGGGGGAGGTGGGTCATCTCTCCTTCTGATTGGGTCTCTTTCCCCCACCATCTACCAGAGCTTCAAGAAAACAAGGTTCTAACCCAGAACACCACAAGGTTTACCTTAAAAAGTTAAAGAAAGCAACAAAAGTTGGGTTTACTTACTCTCTTTGTTTGAGTCTATGGGGCAAGAGCTTTGGTTTTTCTCTGCAGCCATGAGATCAGCCACTTTTCTCCTTTCTAAGAGAGAGCAGAGTTTCTTGCTGAGACTTGAGGGAAAGTCTAGCTGCTGGAAGGGCTGGCAGCAGAGAGGCCCTGCTTCCTGCAGAAGAGATGCAACCAGTCTCTGTGTTTCTCCAGTTTTGTGTTGACATTTTTATTCTGCGTTGCTCCTTATCAGCTCAGGGCCAGCCTGGCCCACAGGCAGCTGATGACATTTCCAGTCATCGGCATTTTTCCAGTTGAGCTAAGATTAAGCCAGAGTCTTCTCATAAGGACTTGCTCATTAAGACGACTGAAAGAGTGCTAACAACCTCATCAGCGACCCAGACTTTCCTGCGGTTTCGCAGTGCTCCTGCCGCTGTGTGTGGTGTGTTTCAGAGCCAATGCCACATGCCGTGCCTGCACCTGGAAAGGCCCAGGGAGGGCTGATGGCCAAGCTAGCAGGGTGCACACAGACCTCAGGCGCCGCGGAGACCGTGGCTGCCTGCTTCCACCTTGTGAATCAACCGAAGCCAGACATCACCCTCCTCCTCCATGCACCTTTGTGCCAGCAAAGACAGCAGCAAGTGTAAATCAGGGTCTGCAAGAGCTTCGCCAATGGTGCTACTGCCTGCACCCTGGCTGCCTGCCTGCCTGCTGCAGCAGCGTTGGCTCTGACCTTGTTTTATGGAGGCTGTATCATGGATCCTTCCACCTACACATCTCTCCTGGCCTGAGGCTCAACCCTGTGCCAGCTAAGTCACTGCAATGTCTTGCCTGGCTTTTAAGGGGGCCTGACCCCGGTTACCCTTGTCTGTGTGGTCTGGGGTGTGGATGTAAATGTGCATTGACCCTCCCTGTGAAGAGCATTGGGCACCTGATTCCTGAACTGCCTTTGAAGCTCCAGGGCAGGAGTCCCGTGCAGAGGATGCCAAATGGCCTTAGTCAGTTTTTCTGCACCGGAGAACATCACCACTTTAAAGTTTTTTATCTCTGACTTTCCACAGATGTATCAGAAACATGACACAAACACACCCAGCCTGCAGCCCTGTGAGACATCACGGCTTGGGCATCCAAAAGGGTACAGAGAAACACATTTCTCCACGTACTGTGCCAGGTCTGAGCATGGCAGTGTAGAGAAAAGAGCAAGAAGATTAAGAAATGACAGTCTGTCTTACAGATGTGCACCCACACCCCCACACGCCTGGCCCAGTTCATGCCGAGGAGCCCCCTCTCAACATCCCCACATCGGCACGCAGGCAGGGTAGGCTGTGGCTTGCCCAGATACATACCCACAGATTCACTGCTAACAAAATAGGTGCTGTCATTTAGGAAGGCAGAAAAAATGGCCTGTGTGTCTTGGCAGGTGTCCATAATAACAAATAATAGTAATAATAATAACAACAATTACAATAATAATAAGAAACGGTAATAAAGGACCTTGTGTGCTGCCGGCTGGACTGAAGTGCCCATGCAGAGCAGCCCATCAGCTCTCCCCACTCTGATGGCAGAGGTGCCACAACATCAAACGGTTCCTTATCTGGAGAGAGCCGATAAGCGTGGGCTGCTCCCCCTGGTCTCCTCACCCCCAACAAAATCTTCCGCCAGCAGCGAACAAATCACTCACATTGTAGGCATTCACCAGAAATCAAAGCCCCAGCAAGTTATTATTGCCCTGACGCTCTTCCCAAGAGGAGGCTAATGCTGAGCTCTTTATCCCTTCTGTGTTCCCACTTTCCCTGACACACTTTGATTTTTTGCATTTGCAGGTAATTCTGCTCTGTTTGATCACGGCTCGCTCGCCTGTCTAATGATTTCACATTGTCTGTCTGTCCTGCAGGGCAGCCGCCTCCACGGCAGCTTGCTCTGCCCGTCCCACCTGTGCGCTCAGCCCAGCGTTTTCTCAGCAATTCAGCTTCAGAAACATGTTTCCCCCTTATCCAGCGCAAGGGCCAGGCCGTAAGGCTGTGAATGCTGGCCTCGCACAGCGCTGCCCATGGCCAGACCACGGGGGAGACAGCAGCCTCAGCCCTTTATGAGATGTGAGGAAGCCGGGGCAAGAGGAGGGCAGCTACCATCCCCTGGCCAAGCACAGGGATGCTCTGCTCACCACCAGGCACCAAAGCTGCCCCACAGGGACCAGGAAACATCACCAGCCTCAGCTGCAGGAAGAATCGCAGGCAGCCCTTCAACCATACCCCTATGGGATGGAGGGCAGGGGCACTTGGGGGTCGAGCAGCTGCTCTAGCAACCAAATGTTAGAATTAAAATTAGGATTTGCCATGTAGTGTTCGTGACGCTGAAGAGGCAATGTCGGTCCTGCACCCTGCTGGCCCTTGCGCTGAGCCCTGGGGACAGATGTGTCCTGGGGCTTCCAGCTCCCAGTGGGGCAGCAGAGAGCCGGGTGGACAGAACGGTGCCATGAGCCTTTGACTTTCCAGCCACCCGCAAAGCAACCTGGCAGACAAGGTGCCTAAAACCTCATTTCAGATTCACAGAACAGCGTTTCCATTTCTCCAGGAAATCCCTGTGGACCCCCGCCCCAGCAGCCCCATTGGTGAGGGCTCGGGGCTGCCACGGGCATGGCTGCACCAAGCTGCTGCCTCAGCCAGCGATGCAACACCCCTCCCCGTCCCACCGCTGAAGGTCCCCTCTCCCTGATCCTCAAGGAAGTGGCTGTTGTCGCTGCCCATCTCTGAGGGGTGTGTGGGGCTGGGGAGCGACCTCCGCCCGTATTCCCTGGCATGAGGTCCCACTGGATGGGCTGTGAGGGTGTTGGAGCCGTCTGAGCCCCTCGCCAGCCTGGGATCACCATGAGCCAGCTCTGCGCACTGCCCCAAGCCCCAGGGCATGGCAGAAAGCTGTGCATGCTGACGGCAAGTGCAGCAATCACGTTACCATGTGCTGCTGGGATGAGGGTTTGGAACTGTTATGTTTGCTGTATACAGCGAGATCAAAATAGGAGCTTTCAAAATGACTTGAGATTAGTTGGGGGAAAACAATGGAGAGAGGAAGAGCAATGCATCCCTGCTTGATTTAACTGCTTGCACAACATGCACACTTCTGCAGAGCTGAAGTAATCTAGAGGGCCTGATGGGCTCCAGAAAACCGTGCCCCTGGCTGAGAGCATGTGGGTCCTCTACGTAAGTGGCCAAGGCTGTGCTGACCTCAACAAGGGCCAGGTGGGTCTCCCAGACCTAAATCTCACCTTCTGGCTGTGCTGCAGGATCTCAGCTGGACTAGGGTCCAAGGTCCAAGGTGAGTCTTGGGTCCTCAGCAACAATCAGGTGTGCTGAAGGGAACCACAGAGAGCCATTCCCAAAGCCACTGGATGACAGAGGAAGAGCAGGAGCTGCTTTTTTTTGTCAGGGATCACCAACATCACATGCACAACACTGGACGCACAGAGGAGCCGTCTCCACCATGCTGTGCACAGCCACACCAGCATGCCTGCCTGCCAACACGAGCAGGTCAGCGGAGCAAATTCCAGCTGTTTACATGCTTAAGATATGCAGATGCATGAGGGCACAGGCCTCAGATGCCAAAATACCTGATTGTACTTGCAAATGAAGCAGCTCAGTATTTAAGCAAACATAATTTGCAGGTGCCATTAATTTTCCCCACAGTTTGGTGTCTGGTTTTAACTGCAGGTGAAAGAGTTGTCAACAGGAGAGCACACCTGTGGGTTTGAGGCTGCCTTAAAAGCAGCGACAAAACAGCTATGAAACCCAGGACCAAACTCAGGCAAGCTGGTGAAGCTTGCAGAAGAGCCACACCAGCAGGACAGAGCAGCTGGTGCCGCTTGTGGAGCCGAGCAGGCACAGTTGCCGTGTCCCTAAAAAGGACCACGAGACCCACTTACCTGAGAGCCCGTTAAAGCTGAAGCTGCCACTGGCCAGTCCGTCTTCTCTCCTGAAGGAGAGCCCAGGTGATGAATACCCAACAGGAGCTTTTTCATCACAAAAGAGAAGAAAAACAATCATCAAGTGGTACGCTTATTAGCAAAGCTTCTTTCCCAACAGACTGTAATAGGAAACTGCTAAAAACTGTTCAGTGTCGAAGATGAGACAAGGAGAAGCTTAGAGAGGTTCATTACACCTGAAAATGAGATACATGTTCAGAGCAGCGGTTAGGAAGGGAGTAACATCAACATATGTCTGCAGGTCTCCAGCGATTAAACGCATCTTACCCAGTGTTGCCAGTGGAGGGCTGGTTAAAGGGGAAACTTTGCCATAAAACAGATAATTCTTGGTTGGGTATGGTGAAAGGGAAGAGC
Organism: Aptenodytes patagonicus; assembly: GCF_965638725.1. Taxonomy (NCBI): domain Eukaryota; kingdom Metazoa; phylum Chordata; class Aves; order Sphenisciformes; family Spheniscidae; genus Aptenodytes; species Aptenodytes patagonicus. The sequence continues at coordinate 46,479,174 of NC_134954.1, read as the reverse complement.
CGGGAGCCTTTTACTTCCCCAGAGAGGCTGGGGGGAGCCATGGACTGCCATTCTCCAACTTGTCACCTAGAGCTGATGGAAACTGAAGACAAGGAGAATCACTCTGCTTGCAAATAGGATTTCTGCAGCAGACAGACAACTGACTGGGTTGGAACAGCCCCTAGGAGAGCTGGGGTGGTTTGCAGTCATTACCCTTGTGTGGGTGAAGTGAAGCAGTTTTGAAGAAAAAATGGGCTTACTAAGGTCTAGGATTCAAATGCAAGATTCCCATTAAGTATAAATAGTTCCTCGTGTTGGTATAGTGTTTTCTGCTTATGAACTGGTCTAGATTTCCATCTGTGCTGCCTCCTCCCTCGCATGGCATGGGAACTCCTCACAGTCACATACTTTCTCTTCAAGATGTCCCTGAGAGGTAGGGAAGGTGCTATTAGCAGCCTACAGCATCAAGAAGCATGTGCAGAGCACAGGACATTTCTGGTTTAGCCATGAGATAACCAGGTGTCTCAGCATGGGGCCACCCTCCCTCTGGACCTGAGCCTCCTAAGACAAAGTCAGAGCACACCACAAAGTGCTGGGAAAGGACCAGCAAGAAGTTGCTGGAGTTACTGAGCAAACCAGCAGAACGAGGGCCGTGCCGGCTCCCCCAGCTGCCTCTGGGGAGGGGGCTCAGGGACCACGAGGTGTGGGAAAGGCGGAGCCCATCTTCCTACATGCACAGGCAATAGCGCAGAGGAGGAAGGAGAGCAATGTTCGGACCAAAGTTTGGGCTCATCTGTGTTTGGTTGTAAGTGAAAGCTCTCGTGACAGCTCTCTGCAAGATAATCTGTGGTTTTTCCTCCGGATAGGTTAAGGGGCTCTTGGATTAGAAAGTGCTGAGGAGTGTTCCCTGTAGCTTATCTTTGCTAACGCTTTCCTTAAGATCCTGTTCCAGACAATGCAAGTGATGGCTCTTTTTATAAAACTTGGCCATAAAAGTTACATTAGCACAGGAATGGGTAATACAAGTTCACCTATGGAGATCTCCATGAGCCTGCAAAGCAATGCATTACCTTGTCAGAGAGGGGATGGTAAACCAGTTTTTTGTAAACCTTCAGGATCAGCATTGTAAATTGTGTCCTGACACCCAGCCTCCATCAGCAGAGGTAAGAAAAGTCCCAAATAAAAGGTCGTCTCTAGGAAGGACATGATAGATGACAGATAGAGAAGTCTCAAGGAAAAAGCGTTTGCAGAGACTGCAGGAGTTTCACCCAGCAAGTCTGGAGCTGTCAAAATCCAGGTTGTCAGGATAATTGAAGAAAAGCAATTTCCTAAAGAGTAATGAACTAAAGTGAAGGAAATGTATTTGCTCAGCTCTGGAAACAGGATATACTGAATTATCACATAGTGGAAGAGCCTAGCGAGACATTTTGACATACGTCACTCAGACATTAATGAGCTGCAGCCTCTTTAGGAAATTAAGTAATGAGGGTGAATAAGAATAAAGGAAAGTGGCTGTTTGGAGCGGATGAAAGGACTCCAGATGTGTACATGGCTGTGACTGCTTCATATTGTTTGGGACTTTCAGCCCTGAAAACAAAAGAGACAATCCTGATGAAACATGTAAGCCTTCACTTGAATGCTATCAAGACAGAATCAAACCTAATGTTAAAGCACAAATACAGAAAGGAAACGCAAGAGGAAATGAAAAATGAAAGAAAATCTCCCCTTGAAAAAAGTAATAAAGATATTCCACTTCCCCACGCTTTTCCTTATCTCATGCAGCTTGGGGAGCATCGGTTCTGCACATGTGAGCCTCTGCACAGATTATACCACATATTGCAGGATGTAATTTCTGGGTTTGAAAAGAACAATTGGAACTGAGGGCCTTGTCCTGCTCCTCAGCATCCCATGCACAGCTCCTGCACAGCCCCAGCCCCGCAGCTCACGTGCTGTCGCTGTTGTTTCTGCTGGGTGCTCGCCGGCAGCCCTGGCATGGCCACGCTGGAATAAACCCAGCGCAGGTCAGGAATGACTTTGGGTTGATTATTAAAAACTCAGGCAATACTTATATTACAAAAACCTCTTATAATGGCCTGCTGCTCCTTGCAGAGTTTGGGCAATGAAATAAAACCAGGAATGCAAAACTAAAGCTGATGGACCAGGTAGGTCAAGCCTCCCTCTGTGGCAAGCTGCAGCACCTTTGCCCTGCCCTTGGCCGTCTGCCTGGGTTCTCGCTGCTTGCTCCTTCCCAGGGCCTGACACCACATTCAGCAGTTCTCACGCACTTGCTGGGGACCACACTTCTGACCAAGGTCCCTTCAAACAGACCTGCCAGCCTGGCACAGGTTGGGGTGAGTGTCGACACCAGTGCTGGTCTGGAGGACACGGCTCCATTTGGATGTAGTTCAGACCTGGGGGGACTAAAGAGGTGAGCTGTGTCACATTGCCAGGAAGTTTTCACTGGTGAAGAAAAAAGAAAATTCAAACCTTTTAATTTGAAGCTTTCTGATCCAACAGAGAGGTCTCACCATCAGGGAGTGAGTTTGACAGGCGGCTGTTGTGTTGTGGTGCTGTCTGAGACTCAACACAGACTACAGCCGTGAAGTTAAAACGGTTCAAAAACATGGCTTTGAGGTCCCGGTCTTGGGTCGCAGAAAATAGCCTGAATCTCAAGCAAGAATATACTACAGTCCTGCCTTAGCCATACTTGAATCTGCAGTGATGATGCTCTTCCACCATTGCACATCTGTGTGGGCGCAAGCAGGCTGCTTTCACCTGGAGAGCAACCCAGCAGGCATCCACCCGGGTCCTGCTCTGCGGCTGGGGCAAACAGACCTTTGTGGTTAACAGCATTAATGCTAACTTACGTCCTGTGAGAAAATGGGTCTCTGCTGAGCACTGCATGCTGTACGCATCCACCAGCGAGGCAGCCGGGGTGACTGCAGAGGGGAGCAGGGCAGCTCTCGGACCACTGCCCTCCTCTCGCCTCTGCCTTCCTTCTCCACTTCTACCCCAGGAACAGTGTTTCTCTCCTGCATAGATCACGACAGCAGGATTATTATAAGTATGACATGGACTCAGATAGGCCAATAGCAAGTAATAATCCTTAAAGAAATAATTAGCAAATTACCTGTTTGAAAATAGAAGTAGAAAACTTAATTCTCAATTGTTAACAGTCTGGCATCTTTCACATAAAAATTACAGCCATAAACCAATTTCATAATGCAAGCCTTGCACAGTAATACTTTCCTTTGCCAAGCCATTTTCCCAGAGTAAACAAAAACCTCTGAGAATGCTTATCTTGGTATAAAACCTTGCAAGAAAAATAAACAGAATGATGTCCAAAATGAAAAATAAAATAGGATGTGTTGGGTTTATAGCACTGGGAAAGCCGTAAAACTGAATACTCTGAGTGCAAGAGGTTGAAGCCGTTTGCTCTCATCGGTGTATCCCTTCCATCAAACAAATCAAGTCCCAAACAACTGGTAGAAAAACAGGAGGCAGAGGGGAAACAAGGCTGAATTATGAATTATATGAATGAGTGGATTTATTTTTATGGCATTAGAGATGACCAAAGTAAAAAGAGGATTTTCTTTTATAGTTTTGATGTATTTAAGAATTATGCACCACAGGCTGCGTTTCAATTACAGGACCAGAGAGTAACATGGAGGGGACATGATGTTTAAAACCCACCAGTTTTCCAGCCAGGGAGTCTCACACCTGGATGGCCGCCCATATAGGACAGGGTGAGCAACGTGGGCTCGGGGGGTTGATAAGGCAGCAAGAGGATGAAAAATACTGTCATAGCTCCACGGACTGCAAACTGGAGCTTTGGACAAGAGACAAAAGCAGACCAGAGAGAGCTGCTAGCAAGAGCTTGGTTGGATCCACTGGAGTAGGTTGAGGTGTAAGACAGCAAAATCTGCAGGGCGTTCCCCAGAGAAGACAGCCACTGGGCAGCACATAGACAAGGAGGAAGATGTGGAGCAAAGAGTATGCAAGGTGATGGCGAAGCCAGCTGTGCTGCCAGGTGCCACGGGGACTGTGAGGTGCATGGGACAATGGAGAGCCTGTGAGATGAGCTTCCAACATGCATGCAGGCACCAGAACTGAAAGATAAGGACAGTGTCTTTTTGTGCTACCCACTGATGCTGAACAGATTCAGTCACATTGAGTAACTTGCTCTTTTCTGCGGTATCCTCCATCATTTTCTGCGCAGTTTAGATTATATTTAGAGCCACTAGAAGATCCATGTGTTATTTGTCTCTTACAGACTCAGCTTAGAGCAGCCAGATACGGATTCTGGCATTGGTTAAGAGTAGCAGTCGTAAAATCCAGGAAGAAGCAGGAAGAGACAGGTAGAAAGCTTGTGGATAAATATCCCATGTTACTGGGGGGAAATTAAGGAAAAGAGCGCCTGCAAGTGTTCAATTAACAGGGTAAGAGTTAAGCTGCCACCCACCAGCCCCAGTCTCTGTCACCTGGCAAAGGCAGATGGCCGCAGTGCTGCCTGTGGGCAAAGTCTGCCCAAAAGCAGGGACATACTCAAAGTGACACAGCATGGTCTTCGTGAAACGCTCTGCTCCCCATAGCACAGGGCTGTGTGAAAGCAGCCGACACCACAGCAAACCGGGAACCAATACGAGCAGGACCACTAGCTTTTTAAGCATTTTTAATGGGAAACGGTGTCTGATAAAGGCATCACCTTTTTGGCGTGTCATCACAGGAAATTTGCTACGGGCAGCCAGCTTTGCAAGGCATGCAAAATATCGCAGCAACTTTGCTGAATTTTTCTGAGACATTATTTGTCAAGATCCTCATCTCCATCATCTTTGAAAGGGCCTACCTCAGACAACATATTTATTTGTACGAGACCTTGACTGATTCTAATTTCTTAATTAGGGGTATTAGGAGTAGCTCTGCCAAGCAAGGCCTTGTACCTGGGCAGAGCTGGTAGAGATAAAGGAGCCGAGTGAAGAAGATAAGGTCTGACAAGGAACAATTCTGAGTTCTAGGAATCTAATTTTGCTTACCAGAATCTCTTCAGCAACAATTTTAGTTGCAGTCTGAGGGGAAAGGAGATGGAGAAGACAAGACGAAAACATTGTACAGAATGGGAAAAACACTGGGCAAAAAAAGAGGAGGGGGGGGAAAAAAAAAACAACAGCTATATTAAACAGTAGGACCCAAGGGAGAGCAGAAAAAATGAGATTAATAACAGAGGAAACTGGCTGGCTCCACTGAGCAAATGCTGGTTAACAGAAAAATTAAATTCTGCAGGATTAAACAAGGCATTAAACTGGTTGGGGCAAAAAAACCCCCAACAACCAAGTGCTCTCGGATATAAGTCAAGTGGCTTTACTGACTTTGAACACTCAGCTGGACTGGAAAAGCTCTTTACTAAAGCAGCCATAGCAAATGCATGCAAATTGCTGAGAGCACAACTTACAGAAGACTACACACTTAGGGAGATATCCTCTACTGATGCTAATACATATCGCTTGATTCAGGCAGCAGGAATGTGCAGAGAAGAACCCCAGACACCTCACGTGTCTTGGATTTAACCTATTTGTATGCTTCTAGGCACTTAAAGAATCACCCCTCAAACCTCTCTGCCCATCCCAGTTGGGTTCATCCTAATGGGGTGATGGCAAAGAACATTTTTGATTAGCAAATGGAAAATAAAATCTGACAAAGGCATTATTTTGAAGACCTGCCCAAAACTGGTAACAGCTTCAAGGTCCCTGGACTCAGCCAGCTCTCCCAGCACTGGAAGGGACCAGCACCACCAAGCTGGCCATGGAGAGACACAGGGAAGCTGTAACTGGGTACCACGTGTCCCGTGTAGAAATGGTGACAATAGTCACCTTGGGAAATATTCGTGAACACTTCCAGGGTCCAGTTCTGCACAAATTCCACTGGCACAAACATGGACCAACTCTGCCAATGTGGCAGTACTGTAACTGAGACTCACAGCTCAAAATCAAACTTTGGCAGAGTATTGGCCCAAATCTGACATTAATCAGGCTCTTTATTCTTGCCGATGCTTTGGCACCAGCTGGGTGAGGCAAGGTTGATGCTACCCCTTCAGCTGGAGCTTGGGCCCGAGGCATTTCTTCATGAGCACTGCTGCTCTCAGCACATGCAAAGCCTCAGTGCAAGAAAGCCACAGCCTGAAGATGAATGCTCCAACACACTTAGAAACCAAGAGAAGTCAAGATTTTTTTGCATCTGTGAAACTCTTTTTAGCATGAGCCATACTCTGTTTTACCAGATGCTCCGATGAAGGACTATAGAGTCCGGGGAGGGTGCCACATCAGATGCCAGCTGTGCTCCTCGCAAGCCTTACTGCCCTCCTTGGGGTCACAGTGCAGGCTCACAGCACCAGTCTGAGGCTCAGAAGACCCTGTCCCCTCCCTCTCACCAAAGCACTCTCTCTTGCTGTGAAGGCCATTGCATCCAACGCTCTGCAGTGGGGAAGCTGGAAGTGGCTGGAGTCCATGACACCCTCCCAGGAACCGTGGGCTTGCAGAACACAAGGGAGCTGTGAGAAAATATTGATCAGCATGACAGCATTTACATCTGTATCAGCAGCCTAACCAGCGTCAGCTTTCTAGTAGGCACCACACTACAAAGGGCCCTGCAGATCAGATTTGCAAGAGCCCCCTGGGACATCTGAGGCTGGTTACAGGGGGTTTCTTCCACCAAGAGTTGCACAGCATGAAAGCAAAGGCTTTAAATTTTAAATTTTAACAATCAAGAACCTGAAGCTGGTGCACAAGCTGAGCAGAAACAGGCAGCAGAGCCAGACTGAGTTCACGTTACAGGACTCCCCTCCACACTGGTGGCTATGTCAGCCATTGCAAGGGAGATGTGAGGGGTGAACAGGACACGCAAGCCTCTTGGTCCTAAGGACATCTGTCAGAGGAGTTCTTGGAAGTGGGCATAGAAAGTTTGTACCACTGTTCCCCTATGGAAGCACAAGAATACATCTGAATATGAAAGCTCCTTTGCTTTCAGGGACATTTTTAGCACACCACTTCAATTTTCTTACTAGATTCATTGGTACCAAGACTCTTCATTGGCACCTTCCACAAGTCATAAATTAGCAATAGCAGTAAAACAAGGCAGCTATTCCTGGGCTGAACCTCATGCCAGTAAACACAACAACACCTCTTAGCCCCTTAAAACAAGCATCTTGTATCTCCAGTTCAGACCTGACAGCTGCAGAGCACCAGCCCTGCGCTTGGGGTGTAGGCTCCAGGGTGGAGTGTGGAAGATGGCCCCCCCATGGACAATTGCCCATGACTATGCAGGGAGAGAGAGGTTGTCTTCACTTCTGCAGGAGGCCAGCTCCCAAATTTAATAAAGGTTTCTTCTTCCAATTGCTTCATCAAATACGGGAGCAACACTTGTTCTTGTGACAAAATGTCACCTGCTTTTCAAGTAGAAACTAAATGAGCTTTCCTGAGAAAATAATTGCCAACTATTAAAAGGCTACTGTTGGAGCTCGAGAGGACTGTCAAAATACAAAGAAAGATATACCACATTCTTCCTGAATTGATACTTCAAACAAAACCTATTTGTGTTTTGAAATGTGGCACGAGAACAATGACCGGTTGTTTTTGTAAAGTTACAGGCTGAGTGCCATGCAATCATTTTCTAAGAGCAGCATTTCTTTGTTGTTCATGGAAATGCTGGAAAAAAGCCCCAGGTGATTCAGTTGGTCTCTGTCTCAGTCAGCAGAGGAGTCTTAGCCCATCTCTCGTCAAGCCCACACTGGAGAACACCCAGCTTGGGACCAGACCAGGCAACTCTGCTTCTGTCAGGGAGTCATTCCCAGGGAAGAGCCCACATTTTCCTAACTTTCACCTTCTTACTCCTCATCATGGCCTCAAATCTTACACCAAATAGCAACTTACTTTTGCTGTTTTGTTAAAAGCAGATTTTTAACAACTGTTTTCTCCATAACAATCGATTCTTCCACCTCTCACCATTTTGACTTCAAGTGCTACTTGAGACAGGAGCACATTCTAGGATCAACTTTGCAACATCCACATGCACAGCCAGAATTGCATCGGTAACAGCTGAGAACTGTCGCATCACTATTACCCCTATAGTGTCCAAATGCCTCAGGCCCATAACCTTGAAAATTCCCGAGAATGGACAAGCTTGAGGTAGATTTTCTCCGGCCACATTGGATTGAACTTACGCTGCTGGACTCTCCTTTTGTTTACTTTAAGCATCTCATCTTTTCTGTCATTGCTCTGTCTTGACAAATGTCTGGATGCAGCACTTTCAGTGCACTCCCATCTCCCAGGAAGGCAAGATATTAAAGCACAAACTGGTTCCATCCTTTGCCCCGAAACCTTTGCAGCATGTGTTAGCATGGAAGACTACATCATTCTCTGTCACCGCTTATCCCTCGGCCTGAATTACAATCAGGCACTGAAACACAGCTCTAATTACACTGTCTAGAATGGCTGAGCCACTGTTCATTAAAAAGAAAAGTCAAATTACTGACTCCCCTTCTCATCAATCTCTGCTCATAGTTATTCCGATGATCAAGGCAACATTAAGTGAGACTGCTTATGAAAAACAGAACCTGAAAGATGGTCTCACCTAGGATACGACTGCTTTTACCTTGCAAGTCACAACCTCAAACACGTTGGAGGTGGAGACTAGCAAAGCAAACACACTTGTGGCACATACTCTCATGTCAGAAAGCAAAGGGGAAGACTTCAGAAAACAAATGCTGAGAGGAAGATGCAGCAACCATCTACTTACTGCAAAGTGTCCAAGGCATAGTGCTGTCTAAACAGTGGACATCCTTCAAGCTACTGTGGAAAAGCTGCTCTCAGAGAGCAAACCCTGAAAGGGGTTAGTGCCAGCCAAGGCAGTCTAGTTTGCACCAGTCGCAGCAGAGTGGCAGGAATGGCAGCTTTTCCCCAGTGCGTAGCTGTCTGTGTCCAAACAAGGCAGTAGCGATTCCCAGCATCTTACCAACCCAGGTAGTCACCACAGGCATGCCCTGGCCTCGTAATCCTGCCCGAGAGCTGACCGGGATCCCACAGCACCTCAGCAACCATCATTTCTCATCCGCATGCTAATCCTCAAAATAACGCCAAACTCCAACTTACCAGTTTCGGTGATGAAGCAGGTATGTATTTTTTAAGTCTCAGAAAACATAACAACATACAAGACAAAATTCTATTCTATATCCCTTAAATTCTATTTCAAGTACAGTTCTGCAAACTCAAACCAGAAAACAAGATGAAGAGGGTCTGGTCTCCAGGCCAGTAATCCAAAGCTAGAAAGCACTGTAATTAGAATCAGGACTGAGATTGAAGACCCCAGTTTGTTTGCAAAACTAATTAGCTAATGTCATTAGAAAGCAATGGAGAATAAGCAAAAGCAGAATCAGACTCTACAGCTATCTAAGCAAAGGACAGTTTAATAACTGTACTTAGGATATGTTTCAAAAGAAAAAAGAAATCACTTTATGGATTAGATTTCTGCCTGGGCCATATTCATACATCTCAGACTTAGCAAAATGGCTTGGAGAAGAGGGTTTCATCATAGTAAACACGGCTACTTCACAGCAAGATTTATTAATACATCCAAAAGAAAGAAAGAAAATCATTTTGTCACACTATATACAGATAATACATACAGTGTTTTATACACATATTACATCAGTTTTTACACAAGAAAAATATACATAAAAATGTAAACTTTTGTATACAAAAACCCTTAAACAAATTAAACAAGGACCAGATAACAAAAGGAGACCAATCTATTATAATTTCATTGATTTTTTTTTTTTTTAAATGGTAATACAGTACATTCATTGAGAAGAATGAGGAACATGTGAGCCAACCTTTCCTATTTAAAGGGGAAGTACAAACACAAGCTTTCCTACCCGCCCCTGGAATGCTGTCCGTGAGCCTCCAGCACTAGAAGCAGCAGTGTGAGTTGCTATCGCTGCTGGGGACCCTGTAGGAAGGGACCCTTCTTCTCGGGCGTCCCCATGCACCACACTCTCCGAAAGCGACACATCCGCAGAAGCAACCTGAACTGGGCTTTTTGTGCGTATTAGCTAGTCTTCCAGCTAATACCATGAGACGGGATGCGGCAATGCAAGTTTGTATGTTCCCTTTAAGCAGTCATTAAGTGGATTTAGCTTTGCTGGAGTAAGTTGTTTATTTTTCCCAATGTACGGTATGCTGAACACATGTGTCGGGGATGAGAGGGAAGAAGGAAGGGGTGTAAGAGACTGCTAATCCTTGCTACCATGCAGTTACTTCAAAATCAGGTACGTTTGCAAGCTACAATTCACTGGTTCAAAATACACTGCCTCACCTTTGCTTTCCCACTGCAACTTGTTTACATTTTAAACTCTAGTGGCCAAACAACTGTATGAGGCTCTTTGTTACAAGGCTGTTTCTGATATCAAAGCGTGATCAAGCTACCTTTAAAATGACACCAAACACAAACTTCTCTGAGACAGCCTTAAAAAGAGAGAGCATTACCTCTAAGCACTTTGGATTGTCCATTTGCCACCTTCTCTTTTATTAAATCTAGGATAAAGATATTTTCCCTTAACTGCAAAAAGGATATCGGTTGAGATTCTGACATCTGTTTTGCTCCATGTGCAGATAAACATTTTGGGGAATTGGAGGGAAAAAAAACCAAAACCCAAACCCACAACAATAAACCCAAACCCTAAAACCTCAGGCATCAAATAAGAAGGGAACTACTTAATATGTTGGTGAAAAAACAGTTGCAGAAACTCGTTGGAAACAAACGATAGATTCCAATGAAGGCTTCTCACATTAAATAAGTTAAAGACTTGTTACAGACATCTTCAATAAAAACATCCAACCTCCACAAAGTATGTTAAAATGTAACACTATAGTGATGCAGTGGTATTTCTCCTGAAAAGGACAGGACATGAAATCTCCTTAGTGATACCAGTACTATTGAATGTAGGAGGTGAACAATGATTTACGAAAGTAAAGTAATGAGGGAAAAAGCTGTGTAAAAGAAACCATGAATCATTAATTATAATTGGACAAAAGGGGGGATGGGGCAGAATGCGATTACAGTATGCCTCAGAAACCCCTGAAGGAAATAAATACTTAGAAACTTGTGTTTCCATTTCTTTCTTACGTCCATCTAAGTGACGGTGGGAGTAAGGGCTTGTCTGCTTGCTTTTGGTTTTTTCTCTTTTTTTTCTTTTTTTTTCTTTTCTAAAATAACAACCCTTCTAGAAAAATTCAAAAGGCAATTACAAATGGCTTTAGATAATTAAGAGTCTCCTTTTTAAAATAAAACTTTGATAACACATTTCTCCATTTCTTCTATATAATGCAGCTTCAGTCAAAATACGTCATAAGGGACAGCAATTTGCAAAAAGTGGGGAAAAAAATTGCCAACCAAGGTTCATAACATATACACATGTATGCAGGACATCTACACTCTATATACATATTTAATATACGTATGCATGAGTATATATCAGGAGAGAACGAACAGATACGTTCTCCACATACATAAACCGAAATAGAGTAATATATGTGTGCGTATAAATACGTATTATACACACACAGTACACAGACATACCCATACACACGCCAGAACATATGTATTATAGAAATCATCGTGTATGATTGCATGAAAGCTCAGATGGAACAGTGCACCAGTTACCTTCTTCTAATAGAAATGCAAGGAAGACAAAATTTTATGGCTGAATTGTGGCCAAGAAAAATCATGCCATATCCATACTGAAAACGTGGAATGCAGCATGGCTCGATGACAGAATTGGAGCAGCATTCTCCGTTGAAACTGAAGCCTAAGTTAGCCAGGAGTTTCAACAGTGCTTAAATGTGACTGAGGAGGTTTCTGACAGCTGCTTTCTGCTAAAAGGATACAGAAGCTCCATTTAGCCAGAAAACAGAAAATAAAATACTTAAAATCACAATTTACTTGCATAAGCAAGATCATTCAGTACACAATTAGATGCAAAGTGCTAGCATGTTAATGGTCAACTCTGCGGCTCATTTAAAATTTGTTTAATGGTAAAGTGTAACGAGGTGTGTTTCTCTTGATATGTTTGATGACAACCCCACTGCTCAGAACAGAGCACAGGGCTGCCTTCTGCTTACTGCCTGCTTTATGGGAAACACAAACCAAACTCCCTTTTTCTCCCTGGGGCTGAAAATTGAAGATAATTTTTGGTGAGTGCATTTTTCTCATTTTGAGTATTTACCTCTAAAATACGATGCTGGGTTAACCTTTTAATATGCTAGGGAGCTTTGCATCAGGTTCCAAGAAAAGTTTGTGTTCATCTGCAAATCAATCGCAGTCGTACTCAAGCACAATTGAATAGTTGGGAAATTCTGCAAAAGTTCAAGCAAGTGCTCAGGGCCCAATTCAGCTGCCACTACAGTCACCAAGAGAATTCTCCTAAAGCATAAGCAGAGCTGGATTGGGCCATCAAAGCTGATTGCTGCTAGCAGGAGGAACTGTAGAGATGCGGGGACAAGGAGGAGCTGGAATGGAGGCAAGGGAGCAGAGAAGCAGAAGAGGTTGGCATTGCAAGAGGCCTCAATGAGTATTAATATAGAATAAACAAAAGCAGAAACGTACCAAGGAAACTCCACTGAGAGGGCTGAGGTAACACAAATCAGTGGTGACCAAGCTCAGCTCCGTCACTGATGTCATCCAGATCCCTCAGAAGAATTAAAACAACCTTGTTTGGCACAAGTGCTTACCTGTTACACGTTACGTGGATAGTCTCTCTCTTTAGCTCACACACTTACTCATGTTACAACTAATGTACATGTGTGTGATACAACGTATATTCCATCTATACATCTGTATGCATGTATATATAGATTTAGATTGATTGCATTCATACGTATTTATTGTACATCATGAGGGCAAGTCCACATTCAGCAAAGTGCTACCAACATCTCATATACAGATATATCTCTCTGTACAGGTATACACAAAAATGGGTCTATTCTTCCCCATAAAGGCATTAAGATTTATGCTGCTAACTCCCATTACCACCAAATAATCGGAAGGAAAGGCCTCTGACAACCTCCACCTCCCTGCCCTTTCACTTGTATGCGTATGTGCCAGAAACGAATTGTGGAGAGCGGGAAAGGGGGAGGGATGCCTGGGGGGTATCAACATACTGATAGGGAGGGGGATATAAAAAAAAATAAAATTGAAAATTAAGATTTGATTTGCATCTGCTTAAAAAAAGTCTTCAAAAAATTCAAATGTCTGTGCAATACTGGAAGCTCTGTTTTTCTAAACAGATTTTTAAAGTCACCAGGATCATCATCATTAAAAGTGATACTGTATGAATAAATAACAATTAGGTTACTTTCTCCAGCCTAAATAGAACAGTATGAAGAGTAAGCCAATCTGTAAGAATGTTTCTGACTTCTCACAGTTTCAAGTGAGAACTCCCATAAAGAAATCTTCCTTCTCCAATTATGAAAAAAAAGTTAAGTGCCCATAATTAAATTCAGAATTTCACAGCACAAGTGAAACTCCCTGGATTGAAATTGTATTTTGTTCCGCAATCCCACAACAGCAATTTTGGGGCAAAATTAATACACACCAAGACCCTCAGGAAAGAAAAGAATCTACTTTGAAGACAAGATCCTTTTACAGAATGGAGATCACCCCACAAACAGTGCCCCTTACAACCTAGTTTGAAACACAAGTACACTGATTGACAACATTTTCCAAGTCAGACCATAGGAGATTCAGGTATTAATTTGCAAAGATACAGCAATTCCCATGCCTCCCCATCCCACCGAATGCAGACCTTCCCATTTCAATTTCTCCTGAAAAAAATCACACATTTCTCCCGTCCCTCCTCCTCCCCCATTTGTTTTATTTAAAGGCTGTCTTTGGGAGCTTGGTATTTTCATGGCATTTTAAACAGGGCTCAATGCAACTCATTTAAAAACCAGTAAAATTGACATGATATCAGAGTTAGCCTTATAACAGAAGATTATGTAGTAGAGAGTTTCAGTTATTTATACAACAGTGAGGACATAACAACCCCCTACTAAATAATCACATTTCTACAATACATTCCATCACCTCTCGACTACTTTTCTCTTTACAAAACTATGACCTACATACAATATACACATTCGTATCGCACATACATCCCCCCCAATGCATATTTTTTGTGTGTATATATAATACATACATGCACACAAGCAGTCTAATTCTATTTATAAGTCACAGTGGGAATTCCTTTGTGAGGAAAGGAGGGGAAAAATTCCTGAATAAGACACTGTAGATTCCTAATATTCTGACTTTTCAAATTCCAACTCACAGAGCTAACTGGAAATAAATACATTAAAAAAAAAGAAAAGGTCTTACAAACTTGGTTCACAACTTCCAGCTACAGTAGTTGGATTTTTTTAATTTGATCTATTTACCCTGTAACTAAATTTCTAATCATAGGTACAAACCACAGATAAATTATTGCAGAATGTAACACTCAAAATAAAATTTAAAGAGAGTTATAGGAACAGTAATATAAGGGTTAAAAAGAGTTCTATGCTTTGTTGATACAGGATACCATTTTATTTTTATATATATATATCTATATATAGATATAGATATCTGCAAGGTAGCAAAGAATAGCTGTACACCTTGACACGGCAAAGATCCAGTGTAAAAAGGTGCTTCACTAGTTTGTTTTTCCAAAAAAGCTTGTATATAATTTTATAGCTATTAAAAACACATATGCAACATAATTCATTACACTCAATACAGCTTTAGTATAAAACTTATAATTTATGAGGTGATGTTAATAGCATAAATTAATATACCATTTCTCTTAAAATCTACAATAAGTATTCTGAAAGCTCATTGGGGAAGGGTATCTTTAAATAAAAAGTTTAAAGCTGAGCGTGATGAAAAAGATTCTGTATGTTGAACTTGAGATGAGAGCCCCGAGAAGAGAAAGAGTCCCTAAGCCAGACACCGTGGACTACAAAATTGAACAAAGATTTCTCCTTCTTGCGCTCTCACTTAGGTGACGCTCTACCTTAAATTATTATTTACTTTTAAAACTATTTACTATTTTTTTTTGTTAACTGCCCTTATTTCCACAAGGAATCCCTGAGACATACCCAAAACTGTACAGTGAAGGTCATCACTGTTCAGAGAAACTGGTTCAACCCCTTCTGGTAGGATGTAGCTATTTTGCATGAGAATCGAACTGTCCATCACTTCAGAATGAATCTATTTGCACTGGAACCAACTACACCATTTAAGACGCAGGTTAGAGAGTCATTTCAGGGTAAATCAGTCCACTCCAAGGTAGAAGCCAACGCCATCGCAGTTAGCTACGTCAGAGCGATCTGCGCCAAAGTTAAAGTTTTCCAGAGGATATCTGGGAACGTTACCTATCCAGAGTTCACCTTCGTGGGCACCGGCTGACAATGACAGAAAGCAGGTAAAACATTAGCATTACTGGACCAAGTTCAATACGCATATGCGGTCGATACGCTGGTACTCTGGACATCTCACTGTGTGTGTGTTTGGGGGACTAGCAAGGGGAAGGAGTAGGAAGAATGCATTTTTCTACATCAAGTACAGTTTTAAGGTCAAAAGCCCAAGTTTCATCCTGTTCACTTCCAAACCGAATTCTATGAGCCAGAGTAGACTGAAAAGGTGCCAACACTTACTTCAAGGCGACAGAAAAAGAAAGCCTTCTCCAACTATTGCTGTCAATCTACAGCCAAGCCCACTTTCTCCTTTCATGCTTCCGCTACCTTATTCCATAGTAGCCAGAGAAGGAGTATGTCAAAGCAGAATAAAACAGGGGAAAGAAAAGAACCCAACAACCATGAGAAGTAGCAGAACAGCAAAGGGAAAAGCTCCCAAAACAGTCACTCTTGGGTTTTTTTTTAAAAATGGCTGAAGACATGAGTGAGAAAATTGTTCTAAGACACATCTTTTATAACTTCTCCTCCTCCACCAAACGTTTCTTTCCCAGCAACAGTGTTTTTGTCTAGTTTCAAAGACAAAACCAAAACTTTACCTGATAGAGCTAAGGTCTCTCATGACCAGACCTCTCCTAAAGTCCAAGTTTAAGTTTAGTAAACACAAATGTAGATTTTTCCACCAACCCTCCTTACTTTTATTTGGGCTCACAGGTATTAAAAAGAATAATTTAAATTTTTCTTTGTGACTTTCTACTGATGCACTTCTCAAAAGAAGAGGAACCTCTGAGAAGGTAAACTCTTGCTAAAAAAGCCTGCACATTCACTGCTAGCATGTGCACTCTCATGATCAATGTTGTACCCTCAGCATCTAGTTCATGACATATTAGTGTGCTGTGAAACATCATCTTACTCACTGATCTGAGAAATACTTTGATCTATTGCACTGTTGTTCTAGCATCCAAAATGTATGTTATGAATTGCAGGAATCTCTCTTCCTTTTCGTTTTACAGTCAGATTCGCTCAGGACCACGGAAGACTTACTGGTTGGCATTACTTACATTGGAGAAGTATCTGAGAATGGGAGAATAAAAGAAAGAATGATGAAGAATGTAAAAAGGAAGGAAATAAAGGAGGTACTAGAAGCAGCCCACAACACCCCATCATGAAATGTTACCCAAGAGATCAGAAAGACCTTGTAACCAGAAGATCAGAAAGACTTAAAGATCTGGTCAGCACATTAGCCCAAAACTACTCCTTCAGTTAGTATTTCCACCACTGCCGGACCTTGCAACAGGCCCACACAGGAGACTCCTCCACATGTAATGGTAAAAATACAAAAGCAAAAGGAAACATCCCACCACGGAAGCTGCCCAGACACCCACACAAACGCCTCACTGCAGAAGATCACTGCAAGTAAGTTTTCTATTGTCTGCTGAAAGCACCTCCTGCCACCGTCCCTGTGCCCTACAAGTCTTGAAAAATTCAACTGCAGGTAGCTGGCTCTTCTAAAAATTCTTCCCTCCTCCCTGCCCAAAGGCTCACACTGTTGGAGAATTCACCAGTGGATTCAGCTCGCTGCAGCACAACAACAGGAAGAAATACCCCTGGAGCCCTGCAAAAGCCTACAGGGAAACACAGCAGCCACGATGCTGCAGGAGCTCAGGGAGGAGCTGGAGTTCAGAAGCAGACTAACAACACATGTATGTAACCACCAGGGCCAGCTTCTCAGGGAAGATACCTGTCCACTGTTTACTGTACTCCTTTGTGAGACTCTTCTTTCCTGGCAAGCAGATTCAATCCCAGACTGTATTTAGATGTGGTTACAGCAAAAGGAAGCTTCAAGTTGAATTTGGCTACTGGTTTGCAGGTTCAATCCTAGGCCCTTTGCCTTGGCCATGCTCCTGAAGCCAGTGGCATCACACTGTGCCTGACAGCTCACAACAGAACTTCCCAATTTTTCAACTAATACCCATCTCCCTCTAGAAAAAAAAAAAAAAAAAGCCACTTCCCTTGGCTTCTCTTTGCTATTATGGATGACTCTCCTTGGACATTTTTTTCCTCACCTTTGTACTTCCAATACCATCTCTGATTTTTGTCTAGCAGGTGATAAGCCTCTTGGGGCCTTCTAACGCTTTCCAAATGAGAACTGCAAATCCTCATTTCACTAACCTGCTGAATGAAGTGGGAAATCTAGCTGTTGCCGTCTTCTCCACAATGTCTGAGGCAGACCTGCAACTGTGCTACCTCTCAGCATTATCAATTTAAAGCCTTTATGCCCAACCATAGAGAGAAGCATGCTACTAACGAGAAGGGAACTAAGCAAGAACCTGGAGGAACTGGAAGGCAGGGGGAGACAAAATGATGCATCTTTTCCATCTTCTTGCATCACACATACATCTTCTTGTACCATAGTAATTACAAGGCCAAAGAACAAATCAACTTTGAGGTATCTAAGTGCATATGGCTCCCCTCAGAGTTGGCGTAAAGTCTTCCTAAGTGAAATGAAACGTCAAAGCATGTCTTACAAAATTGCCTTATACACCAGGCCAGCATGAGGCTGTTCCTGATGAGCCTCTGTACGCTGTCGAAGTTCACGTTGTGTTAAGTACTTTTGTACAAAGACTAATTGAGGTGCTGTTATTACCAAAAATGATGTTACTGGTATTTTATTCTAAGTCTAATTTTTTTTTCAATTCTTTAAAACTCAAATATTATGTAAAGAAATTAACTTTTAGGTTCAACTAGCTTTATTCCATTTGTTAACACGTAAAGGGCATGACAGGTATCGACCATCTCAAATCAATGGACTGAAATTGCTAACTGGCTCTTTGGTGAAAGGGTGATTAGAGTGCTAATTGCTATACGAGGAGACGATACTCAAAAACCTCTGCAAGAGCATGGATTCTACTCGGGAACTACATAAATAACATCCTCGAGGACTACTTTAACCAGACCTGCAGTATTTCCCAGAGGAAGAGGTGTGAAACATCTCTGACTGCACATACTGATTCACTGAAGTCAACAGGTTGTGTGGGTGTAGAAGCCCACCTGGAATTATCCACCTTGTAAAGCTAAGATCAAGACCCGTAACTGCTTGGTAGGCTGTAACCATGAAATCGGCGGCAGTGAAAAAACGAGAGGTGAACCAGGAAAAGGCAAGAGTGGTGGCCCATTTCAGAACTCTGTGTCAGACAGGACAGAGGGATTCCTATTTCAAATGTATACAAACCGAAGTTTATTTTTAAAAGTGCAGCTTTATTGCAAACTTAGTTTGCTCATTGAAAAATGTTACGTAGTCACTTTTCAGGGAAGAGTCATCAAGTGATATAAAATAATTGAAGTCTACGCAGGGGAAGAGAGTTGATATCCTAGGCTGCTTTAAAGGAATGCAGGTACATAACGGCCATTGATTTCAAATGGGAACTATGGACCTGCATAGCTTTGACAGCTTTTGAAATTCCCTGTCTAAATCAATGCTCAGATTAGGAGCTGGGTTCTGTTCTGAGTTAGACCAGTACAAACTCACAGTGACCTCAGACCAAAGAGCTCCTTCGTAATTTATACCAACATGAGCAAGCAGAACTTGGCTCTCAGTTCCTTTCCTCCCCTCCCCCCCCGGCATTTGCTAAGAAAGAGAAATGTGATGTGGGGCAAATATACTCTGCACAAGCTGCAGCTTCATTAAAGAGTTTGATGGGCACAAGAATGATTTCAAGACCAAAGTCCTGAAACCAACTTATAGAAATTAACATCCTCTAAAATGACATGAATACACGAGCAGATTAAAGAATTAACCATTTGGTATACTAGTTCTCCACTCTTTTTCAGCCAGTCATCCAAACACATTGAAGAAGGCATATGGACACAACGAAAATCATTTGCAAATCAAACAGTTGTCTCCTCAACAAAGTATGGGGAACATAATACAAAAATAAATAAATGCCTTGTCAGATTTGCCTCATTTCACAATACCACTGGGCATTCCTCAATCAGCAGGACAATCACAAGCAGGATTTCATAGGCGTCAATTCAACTTTTTACATGATTTAAAAACATTTAAATGTTACAAACATATTTAAATCACCACTTAAAAATATTCGGCTTATATTATTAAGATCTATTTTACCAAGTATGAAATAAGGACTTCATAACAACAGAAGCATGAAAATCATTTTTGTTTCCTCCACCCACATACACTTGCAATTTCAGAAAAGGACATATGCATCATTCATACTCCTTTATATTTAAGGAGAACAAATCTTTCAAGAAAAGAGGGATAGTATGATTGCTACGATAGTAAGAAGACACAAGACCTACCCTGTTTAAATTCTGTTCCTTAGCAAGACGGAAGGAGAGGTTTGGGTCAGAGATTTTGGTGTGGGCCTGACTGCTAACAAAATGAATTTCTATAGCAACTAAACTTCGTTCAATGATCCTTTGCTCAAACAATTTGTTAGGCCTCCCTATTATATGTGCTTGGTATCTCTTAATTTCCTGAATTAGACTAGAATACATGCAGGTAGGACATTTTACTGTAAGGTAGAATGAAATCTGCCTTCTACAGTAAGAGACTGAAATGTGGGATTTTCTATTCTCTCTTGTCTGCATCTCAGAAACAAACCAAGAAGAGTAAAGACTTGTTATATTAAGTAGGAGCTACTTTTACAGTCAAAGTCAGAGTACAGTAGCAAGTTTGAGCCCTATAAAGTCACAAGCAAATTCCTTTTTTCTCTTCCTGATAAAGAGATGCAAGTAAACACCTCAGAATTTCTGCTGCTGTTATCTCTTGGATTAAAAAACATAAAATAAAATAAAATAAAATAAAAAATCTAAAAGCTAGTGGACTCCTTTCTTTAAGAACTGAAATTACTACCAAAGAGTCTGAATACTATCTTTAGCAGGTGGGCAGTAAAAGCAAAACTGTCCTGCAGACAGAAAGAAATCTTACCTATTTTGCTTTAGTGATTTCTCTTTTGGTTAGCCATGACTGCTGATAGGTACCTGCTAGTTCCTTACATACATTCAGCTTCCCATACAGAGCATCATACCCTCCAAGCATCAAAAAACTATATGGCTCCCAGGGGGGGAAAAACTATCCAAGAAAGTCTCAGTAGCTAGACGTAATTTGAGAAATGCATCCATTTGAAACTTACCAAAGGGTCTGACCTAGACTTGTGTGGATGGGCAGAATACCAACCAAATTCTTCCAGTTTCAGCTGGGAAATACCTGTCAGCCTGTCAGACAAGGAGTTCTGGACAAAGCCACACTTGAAAAGGCAAATCATCAATGCTACAAGGCCACAGTAATTCAGCAAGGGAGGGAATTCCTGCACAGGAATCTTCACTAATCCATGATCTATTTCAATCCTTCTGGTTTTTCTTTCTTTTTTTCCCTGGGCTAACTTTGTATCAGCCTTCAGATTCTGGGCAACCAGTCAACTGATCCCCTTGCTGCTCAATGAATTAAAAATCATCATAATAAAAAACCAAAAATCAGCATGCAGTAAGAACAGCGACCAGTTCTGGAAGGGGACAACTCCCACTTCTTCACCAAAAGAAGAAAAGGAACTGCTGCTCCCTGCACCCCAAACACACACACGCACACAGAGGAGGTCAAGAGACTATTTTAAGAAACTGCCAAACTCATCCTTGAGCCATGATCTTGATTTAGGACTTCAGCGCACCATTCTCAAATCAATGCGCGCAGCCAAGTTTTCCATGCCAGATGCTACCTTTGGAAAAAAAGTAAATAAAAAAAAAAAAAAATCAAGAGACTTCTGCCCGCTGGAAAACTTTCTACCAGATGCTAGTCGGATGGCAAGCACTGATCTGAACCCTAGGAAACAGTAACATGCATCAGTACTCTGAGGTATCTTCCCATTTCTAGGTCTTACTGCTAAGATCAATTACATCCAGTAACTGTGCTGTATCCTTAAGGAATTATTGGGGAACAGTGAACCTGCCTGCAATAAATGAGCACCGGTGCGTAACAAGCACATGTGAACGCTACAGCAAGGTTCACAGAGGGCTAACCCTGGTCAGTACTGAAGCAGGGGTTTTCTTCTCAACCCCCTCTTAAAAAAAAAAGGGAAGGGAGGACAGAAAAAATAAAGAAAAAGGAAAAAAGGAAAGATAGAAAACACAGGTCCCCCATCTACCTGCACAGAGCCAGGCAGACAAGCTCAGTTGGAGGTGGTGAAGGGCGCGGATGCGTTATTGGTACTGGTAGCGGTGGCACCGGTCACTGCGAAGCCCGTGGGAGGAGCTATGGAGCTGTGGCTGGGCTGCAGGTCCTTGGGGATGCCACTGTGGGAGCTCAGCTGGTGCCCAAAGGCTGCGCTGAACTGAGGGAGCTGTTGTTTAGGGGAGGTGGAGGCCATGAGTTCAGCAGAGGCAGGACCCATGCCACTAAAACTGGTCTGCGGTAACCCCGGAAGCACACTGGAGCTGTTGGGGGTCACGGTGGCGAAGGCAGGCTGTGTGGTCTCTGAGTGCGAGGTGGTAGGTGGTGTGGACAGGGAGGTGGACAGGAGGTGTCCATCTGCACCAAGAAGGTTACTAAACGGAGAGGGGTCCCCAAGATTGACAGGAAGATTTCCCCAGTGAGTTCTGGGGTTGACCACCCCGCTAAGTGGCACATCCAGCTGAGTTGGGAGCAAGTGCTGTGCCATCATGGGCATCTCTGCTGAGAAGGTAGCTGCCAAGTTATCACCAGAAAAGGATGTGGTGTGAGGGGATGTGATATGGTCACTGTAGGGAGACGGCACATGCTCACTATCATAATGGCTTCCATGGGGTGAGGAGTGTGAATGGTCACTGCTGTATTGCTGTCGTGAGGTGATCAGGTCATCTGCCTTGCTCAGCAGCTGGGCAGGGTGGGGCCTCTGGGAGGCATGGCTGCCATCATGAAGTCCATGAAACTGTCCTGGGAAGGCTCTCTCCCCAAGGCCACTCTGGCTTATGAGAGTGGCAGAAGTAAGGCTGACGTTGGCTGGGGCTGAGAACTGCCCCTGGATCTGCCCTGCCAGGGGCGTAGGTGGGTTGGACAAGGTAGCAGAACGGAGCAAGTTCTCATCCAGCTCCAGACCGGAGAAATTATCATGTACTATACGCCCATTCAACAGCTCCCCCAGATCCGTGTTAACCTCTCGACTCAAGGACTGCATTCCTGGAGCTCCAGCACCTGTAGAGAACACCCCTATCCCTCTATCTGACAGCTCCTGAACTGGCACACCATCTGTCTGTGTAAGTACTCCAATGGTACTCAGGCACTCAAGAGAAGTTACAGCCTGCAGGGCCCGTTCCAGTTCTTCAGCCTCTTCTGTGGTCGGAAGGAGATCTCCATTTTTACCTGCAGAAACAGGGACACCAGAAGTTAGCACGCTCCTCTCAGGTGAGCCCGGCACCAGCACTCTAAGGATGCAGATGTACAGACGGTTCAGTACAGAGCTGCAGTGTGTGATAACCTTCCAGAATGGCTTGTGGTACACAGAACATTTCCTTCACCAGTGTTCACTAGGTAAGCAAGGTAAGAAAAACAAGAAATTACACCTTCCTCATCAATGGAATTCCTTTTCTCCGCCCTCCTCCTCCACATACTACAACATAAGATGCCTCCTGAACTCACTAGACTTAAAGTAAAAATGCTTAAATAAGATTTTCTTCCATGCTGCAATAACACAAATAGTCCACAAACTCCCTTCTACTTACCACATTACAGCCTGGACCTAAAATTTACACAGTCAGTATAATTTAGGTTAATTTCAACTCAAACACAGTCTGATGTCATGTCATATCAGAAAATGACCAAAGAAATCACATACCCCAACTCTGGGCTGTTCTAATTTCTTTGTTATCTGTGATAGGTACTGAGCTTCAGAATCCAGAAATTCAGGCACATTTCTGATCAAAAGCTAGTTTCAAAAATGTATTTAAAGATTTTATTCTCTCTTCTCCTTTTATCAAAGGCCAACATTAACTGTGATTCCAGCCCCACTCGATGGCAGAAAGATGCCATTACTGAGAATACTCTTGATTAAACTGCAGCACTGACAGGCAGTAAAAACGTAAAATGAATTATTAAAATACTAAACCAATTAGGATTTTCAGAGCTGTAATTCTAAGAGCAAGCAGAGAACTACACACACCAGTCTTCTTAAAGACTACTTTACTTCAGAGCTCACAAACAAACAATAGAGCAAATGCACGCTTCCTTCTCTAGAAGTTATTACCTCTGTAGGAAAGCAAGCAACCCCTCAAAATGCATTTTAGAAACACTCTCTTCTTCAGCTCACTGACTGGGTTCACAATAGCATAAAATAAAATGGTACCTTCAAAGAAATCAAAATCTTGCAAGTCATCGGGCAGCCGCGGCAGGACATCTGAGAAGTCCTCCTGATTCAATTCCAAGTCATGTGGAATGTCTGTGATCTCGTTGGCGATATCATCAGGCAGCTCATCGGCACTCAGCTCTGGTGTGGAGGGGCTCCTGGACAGAAAGTACCGTTAGTCCACCGTATTCAACTCTGATTCCTCCAAACAGCAACTATGAATGCATATCCATCTATAATGGGTGTTTCCCCACAGCTTTTTTTTTTTTTCTCCCCATCATCTAGGAAAAAAATGCTTTTAGAAAGTTTCTTTAGGAAGCTTACACTTAGCCTATTGATTAAATACATAAGATGAGCATCAGGAGCAAGATATTTTATCCATCAAATTCAATAAGTGCTCAAATCTAAAATGACCCACTCTAAGGTTTTTTCCAACAATCACATGGAGATGCAATTTCTATTCCCGCTCCAGATGCTGATCAGCACAGCAACATCACACCGTTCTACAGTGCTCATTGACAACGTTCAAGTTAGCAGTGGGCAAACTGGGGCAGGGCTACCACTGACCTTATGTGGGGCATCTCTACTGGCAGTGAGACACTGGCAGGCATGGTAAGGTTCCCCTGGGGCACTGCAGGAGGAATGGGTTTCTGGGGCCGACGTGGGCCTCGCCTTCTCTTCTTCTTGTGTTTTTTGGTAAGTGCAGGTGGCTTCGTTTTTTTCCTGGGTTTCCTCTGCTGCTGGTGCTGAACTTTACGGGAGCTGTCCCCTCTCAAGAAATTGTCCTTCAGGAATAGAACAATAGCAATGGGAGCATATTAAGAACAAGTATTACTTTCCTTGCTTTTTTTCCCCCTGGTCATTCCACAGACATTCATATGTAATGCAAGAGAGACTGCTAACTTACATCCAGGCAAGGTTACAAAAATTAAGCTGTTTCCTTCCTCATTGATCCCAATGGCAAAAATCACATAGACCAAATTATGAGGTATGATAAATAGGAGATTGTGCAGTGTCACTTTAAAAATCATCATAGCAAACCCTAACTAAATCAGTGCAAAACTGTAACCTTTGGCAGCATTCCTGTAAGTATTAAAGACAGAACACTGTTGTGAGGTGGCGATAATGAGGATAGTGATCAGTAGCTGAAGCCAGCATCCTCAAGTGCCCAGTGCCATAAGAGAGGGGCAGCACTGAGAAAACGGAACTAATACTGTAGGGCTAGGGTAAGGATGTGGGTAAACAACTAAGGCGTCATTGCTTTGGAACAGCAATCATTGGCCAATTAAAAAATAAACCAAACCATCATCAATTTTCAGTTGCCACCATACTGGGATTGTATGTGCTACAGAAGTAAACCTTGAGAGACACACTGAAGATTGCCTGGGAGAGCGGGAAAATCCCATACAAATCTGCATAGTGCAGACCCTCACATTTTAATCCAGAAAACTCCATAATTCGCAACTATTGGAGAGGCTGGACAAAAACAATAACAGAAAACCCACAACAACCCAAGAACAGAACAAAAAAAAAAAAGGGGGGGGGGGGGGGGCAGTTTTATGCCTTATGCCTTGAAGGAGGGGCAAGACAGAAGTGGGTTTGTGAATTATCCTAAAAGTTTTGTTCTGGAAGATGGGAGTCATAAAAGGAGAGCAGAGGACATCATCTTAATTTCTGCATTCTCTCAACTTGTAGTAGGCCACTGCTTTTCCTCTGGAACGCACAGATCCCTGAAGGAGTTTAAAGATAAATTCTAATAGTCACCAAAAAGTAAATAAAGCAGCAAAACCATTATTTGTATGCTTGTAATTGCTGTCTAGACTTCCTCTAGAAAATATTTTGGGCCCCAT
The DNA here is from genome assembly GCF_965638725.1 of Aptenodytes patagonicus. Classification (NCBI taxonomy): domain Eukaryota; kingdom Metazoa; phylum Chordata; class Aves; order Sphenisciformes; family Spheniscidae; genus Aptenodytes; species Aptenodytes patagonicus. The sequence goes on along the minus strand of NC_134954.1, from coordinate 46,453,521 downwards.
GTACTGAGCCTGTTTGAGATGCAGTGTTCTTACCATACCACACTCACACTATATTCAGATCCAAGGGCCAGGAGTGAGCCCAAACAAAATGACCACAGGATCTCTCACAATGATTTTCTATTTCTTGATTCAAGAGACGAATCAAATTTCTTCCGGTAAAGGATATTCTCATGCACACTTTATTATATCCTCAAAAGTATGTAAAAGATTTTCACAACACACTTTATACTAATTGGGAATGTTTGGCATGTTTTACCCTCTTAAGAAAAATAAAAGGAAACGAGCTCTTAAGTTCATAAACTTGCTAGTTGTCAAGCAAGAGTTCATAGGAAGACTGAAGCTAAAACTCCTGATCATCCCAATATACAAATAATTACAGTTTTGGCTTTGTACTTACCATTTTTTTGGCATGTTCTTCGCACAGAGGTGTCTGATGTGTAATGTCAAAAACTGGCACAGAGCACTGTTGACCATCCGCAAACTTGGCTGTGCAACTTGAGAAGAGCTGCTGAGAACGGTTCAATAAGATATCTGTGTATTTCTGCATCAGGAATAACACACAAGGCAAAGATGGAGGAACGCCCTTTGATTTATCAATCTGATGAAGATCAGAGCCTTCAACTCTACCTGTCCATAGATGCTATTTTTAATGAGTATCTTAACTTTGTTATTCAAGTTCAAAGCTAGGTAAGGCTCAAACTCAACTTTTAAAGTGAAAAACTGCATTCATGCAGAATCTCTAATGATTTTATTATATATTGAGATAGTGTTATGGAAGCAGCCATTTCACTAATGAGTTCTTAGCAAAAAGAAGCCTTTTCCTGGAGTCTTAATCAATAGATCAATAGTAGCAGTTGGAACAGTGTAGTCAACAGGACTATTTCCTTACAGACTAATGACAATCCATACTGAAACATTAAAGAAAGAGTATTTCTTAATTCAATCTTTTAAGGTACATTCTTGGCATTTATCTTTAGAGCACAGACAAAGAAGTTTCAAGATCCTTCCTGTTCCTCTGAAAAAAAGATGTGCAATCAGAAAGAAAGGTCAAGTAAATCCAAACGTAAGCTTGCTGAGATTTCCTTCAGAAAAATCCCCTGCAGGAGTGAAAGTGTTTCCAGACTTAGAGCAAATCAAACAGATATTTCATTGTGTTTTTTCAAACATTAGAAGCACTCCTTCCATCTTGAACAGTTCTCAGACCTCAACATCACTATGTATGTTCAGAAAATGTTAAAACGCAAAAGAAAGGACAAAGAAAATGGAAAACCTGCAGAACAGTCCAGATGGCAGGCTTGGACGGATGGGTCAGAACGAAGAGCCTGCTCATTTTAGGAGAGACTGTTTCATTGAGAAGACATTGCAGAGGGGAAAAAATGGGCACAAATGCAAAATCACTAGTCTTGACTTCTCTGCTTTACACACACCAACAAGCAAGACCACTTACACTCTAAAAAAAAAAAACAAAACAAAAAAATCAGAATCATGAGGCAAATCCCAAACACAGCTGCACACCATGATGCTCTCTCATAGAGAGGTTTTGAACTGCTCTGCAGACTACTTTTAAGGGGCCTGCAAAAATCAACCAAGAAAAACAAGGCATCTGCAAACCAAAAAGATCGAAAAGGTACTGCAGTCTGATAGCAACTGGAACAGATCAGCACCAGTTACGTAAAATACCAAAACCAAAAGCTCGAACAAAAGGAGTCACTCCAACAAAAGCACCAACAATTCTTCAGCCAAAAACAAAAGAGACAAAGTCTGCAGAATTCTTAAGTATTCCAGGTCAGAAGTCTGCCTGTTTATAGCCTTCAGAATCAAACCTTACATCTAATGTGCTCCCTCCTTTCTGCGACCTTCATGCATTGACTCTTAAAATCCTTTTCAGGCTTTGCTTGAAAACCCCAGCGCTGGAAATTCTTCCTCATCTAGAATTTGGATTCTGTGACTCCTCCTATTCTGCTTCTTTAAACAATGCAAAGTATCAGATTTCCATCTTTCTAGTCAGTGTAAGCCCTCTTTTTATACTATGTGTAAAAACTTGCTCCCATAAACTCTTCACAGGTAGTTAGTCTACCTACCGCGAACTGTATGAAAGCCACGAGGCTGAAAGCCACGTGGTTTGTACCAAGTCATCAGTGAAAGATGATCATTTTTGTGAAGGCTTCTTGCACCTCCTAAATACAGCTTACAAAGTAAAACAATGCGACTATGATAGATACCAGTGGCAAACTACTTATCTTCACTGTCTACACAAACAAATCACACAGACAAATTAAGAGCAAAGTAGTTGATAAGACACTAACAAATAGGTATTTTTTTGTGAAAACATATTTGTCAGTGCAAAAACCTAAGAAAACCCCCTAAAACAGAACAGTTTCCATGCCTGAATGCAACTCCCAAACAGAGTTAAGAGGATACGCTGAAAACAATGCCTGGTGAATGGAAGGGCCTTGTTAGTGCACTGTTCTCCCTTCAAAGTCCCACTACAGGTTGTTGGTTCTGCATCTCTCTGCCTCGCTTGGCTTGTGCTGAAAAAAAAGCATAAAAGAGTTTAGAGACAAAAACCCAGTCTCAGGTGGTTACTTAGCACAACTATTGCACTGAATGTGGCACAGTAGGATGAAAAATTGTAACACACGCGTGTGTGTCATTATCCAGATGGGTGCACACTACTACCAGACTCTACACAGGGATACAGAATAGATGTCAATGACAGGTGAGATGTGACTGCAGTAACAGGATTATTGTTTATTTCACATTCATTTATTTGTAATGAGAGGTGCTGTGTGCTACTACCATGTAAATATTACAACACCCTGCAACAGAGCCAAGGACAGCAGTAGGTGAGTGTCAACACAGGTGACCCTTAAAATGAGGTCAATCTTTAGAATACAATGTATTGGGTATGCCTACATGGGCAGTCAAGTGCATTTCCAAGCCTCTTCATAAATCAAAACATTCCGAGCATCCCCAGAGCTTACATGCAAGCATGTGCTCAGACAAACTTAGACTGAGCTCTGGAGTGGCAGAGCCTGAGCGTGCTCAACATGGGTAAAAGCTCTCCTTCATCAACGTGCTACAGTCCAATACACCACCAGGTGCCCAGAGCTGAGCGCTTCCTCAGCACAGCCTCAATGCTTTGAGCCTGAGCTGCAAGCAGGCGACCAGACAGCAGTGTGGATGAGTACTGCAAGCGTTACACAGCTCGCACGGTGTTAGCCTGCTCTCAAGGCATTTGTCACCTTCATGTAGATAAAGCTGGCGATTCCAGGGCTGAATTTCACCTCTGTACACGTTGTTTTCTAGGTTGACAAAAAGCTGTCTGTAGCCTGACTGTTTATCTTCAGCCATTTCTGTCATCGACTGCACTTTGACTGAGCAAAGTTTTAGTTAGCAATATTACTCCTGTGAAAAATTTAGTAACTGAAGGACTCTGTGGTTACTTAAATTAACCAGAGCAGTGATGACAGGCATACCTGGCTTTGCCAGTCTACCCAAAACAATGTAATCTTTCTTGCGTAATAAAAGGCGAAAATAATGGAAAAAAAAACTAGCAAGAGCTTGCCAGTTCTGGCAAGGTTTTGCTGTAGTTTAAGTTTGGAGACATTTACGTAACTTCATAAACTAGTAATGTAGCTCTACATTACACCTCTGAGCAGCTCTTCAGCATCACTCCACCTCTCCAACAATAAACCCTCCACTGTCATGAACAACAGCCCACCATCCAGGAACAAAAGCATCCCATAACCAGAATATATTCTCAGTACCCTGCTCCAGTATGCCTCTCATGTTAGCCTCCCCTACCCCCCACAGTCACACATCCTATAAAGCAAAACCACAACAGCAAAAGGGTGCTGCTGGTACCCCAGACATAACGCCAGGGTTCAGACTTACTGTTTCTGCACAAATATGAATCAACCAACTCTCAGCATGCAGAGAGCTGGAGGGATGTTGACATTATCTAGAAAGAATTCCCACAGAAGGTAACCTTCAGAGTTGTTAGAAGGTATTTATTTTGTTGCCAGGTTTCATTTAATGTTAGATTGAGTTAAATCTAACAAAAAGCGCAAGATTAAGTTTGATTTGCTGGAAAGAGAATTAAGAGGAGGTACAGACTTTTCAAAAAAAGCTGTCTGAAAAACGAAATCTGAATTGAAGCAGTGAACTGCAGACCAGACTGCACACCTTTTAAAGAACTGGGCTTAGTAAAGTACCAGATATTTGAAGGCAGCCAAAATACATAGATTAATCAATAAGAATAAACTTTAGCAGGCCACTAACTTCTTTCGTGACATTTAAGAAATTGGGCCCGGATACTGCTGAACAAACAATCCACATTTTAAAACACAAAGCTGGAGAACGCCTGTCTTCATGGAAAATACTGTATGTCATGTTTATTTTACTCCACTGACAGGCATTTATGTGTCATGGTTTTTCTGCCTTGTGCATGCCTACCAGCTTCACAGTTCAGCATTTCAGCTGCTGGATACTTTGCCCATCTCCGCCCTGTCCAGACCCCGGGTTACTGCAGTCACAGGGGAAGGTCTAACCTGGTACGAGCACACGTAGCTCTTCGGAGTTCTTGTATCAGTTGCCCAGCACGCTCCGGCTCTCTGCTGGCCGCCTGCAGCAAGGCTTTCCGGAGTGTATGCCGGCATTTCTTCTGACGAGATTCTGCCCGCTCCAGGCGGCAGAGGTGCTTGTATTTCTGCTGAAAGTAAGTGCAAAGTCTGGTCACCCTGGAACTCCTGTCATCTGCATTGTCATCATCGGACCTGAAGGAGGGAAAATAAAACAAATGGGCCTTAAGTATTTTTTTTTTCAAGGAAGCTAATTTGTCATTTGAATAGAATTGTTAAGTTGGCATCCATCTTCTAGCCCCACAAGTGTCCAAAGGCTGAAATCAGGCAGGCATGCTTGAGAAATGGTAAGAGCAGGATCCCTTTTGAATTTTAAAGGTACTTACCCTTCTTAGTATGTCATTATTAGAGATTACATCAATTTATCATCAAGTCTGACACATTTAAATGTCTGGAGCCTGCTGTTCAAAAAAAAAAAATCTATACTGTTAACCTTTATTTACTGTAAATGTCTCGGCAAATGAGACAAACTCTTAAATCAAAGTGCAATTAATGGAGAGGACGAGGGTGTGGACCTATGTAGTGGAAATTTAGTGAAGAAAGGTCATGCTGGAGAAGATGGTCAAATTCTAACAAGAACCAAAACTGCTGACCTTTTCCAATTCCTCTTACTCTGCCAGGTGGTCTTTTCCTTCCTAAACCAAAATACACTCACACAGCTAGCAGCTGATACTGCTTTCCCCTTGCTGCACAGTTAAAGTTGAGTTACAGTACAGCCACGGAGAAGAAATTCACATTTAACTCCAAAAGTACTGAGGGAAAAATCAGACCAGGGCTAAACAATTACCAGGTGAAGGACTGATCCAATTCTTTGTTTGCTTAAGAAAGCCTTTTCCCATTTATCTTGGCATTCTGAATGTCCAGGCACATATCAACAAGACCATCAAACCATGTCAACACATTCAGTTAAATGAAGTAAAAATCATGAAACATAGTAAAGTCATCACTGGGACTTGTTAAAACAACAAGATCCATGAAGCTACCCAGAAGTCCTCCACAACAAGCACTAGTTTGCAGAATGACTTTTTTGTTCATGGAGCAACAAAGAGCATGCACTGAATCTAAGCAAAGCAGACTTTGTTCAGTTTTTTCTTTAAGTTTTTCCTTATCTGTAAAACAAAGGAAAGGCAGGGGGAAGAAAACAAGTCCAAACAAATGAAGCAAATCAAAAGCTCCCAAGGTTCAGACTGCAGAGCTTGGCCAGCGAGAGTGAATGAGCTGACATCCAAACCTGCACACAGTAAAGCGGACTACAACTAGCTGATGATAGAAGAGATGAGAAATACCAGCCATGATATTTACTAAATAAAGTAAGATCCAGAAATACCGGCAGAATAGCTGTCTCTGAAAGGCAATATGACTAAGACCTATTTTCCTTTCTGGAAAATCTTACGCCATTCACACGCAGGCTACATTTTAAGAGACTGCATCCATCTCCACTAAGGCTGCCCACAAAAACTCTGCAGGAGCAAACACTGCCTTGACACAAATGCACATTTTTATAAAGTTTTATGTAAAGTCAACCATACTATGTAATTTGTTTGTTAAAACAGATTACAGATTATTTTCTAGAAGCATAAATTACAAGTAATTAATCTCTGCAATTAAATGCTTAGCAGAAAATACAACCTGTTAAAAATATTTAACATCTGTAAAGTTTAAAATATTTTCACATTGAAGATGAAAAGAAAATACACTTTTAAGATCTCTTAGGAAAGAATGCCTACTGGGAAAAACAACCTGTTGAGAAAAATTTAATTGTGTGCTATTTAATATAGATTTTCCTTTTCCCAATGTATTAATAGAAAACAGGAATACATGGATGGGATCAGTTAGATATAGGTAGGTCTAAGGTCTTTGATATTTCATTACTGCTCTAGGCCAAGATTTTTAAAACAAAGTTGCAGACATACTGATTTAATTTTAAATATGGTTACAAATTAACTTTAAGAAAAGACAGGAATATTCCTTAGGGAAAAAAAGTGTTTCTTTTGGGTGGAAAGAGTGTTTTTTAATGCAAATGTCTCTATATTTGAGACTTTTTACTTCTCTCCCATTGAAACAGACAGAAAAAAGTCATCGTATGTTAAAATATTTTGAATTGCAGTTTATGAGATCATTTAAAGAAAGTAGATGAAGACATATACAAGACGTAGAAAGAAATCACGCCTGCAGTGGACAAGGGCTTATTGTGAGGCTAACAGTTTCTAAATGCCTATTCAGAATTTTGTTTCCAGGCCAGTAAGATTAACCAAAACATATTTATATGTTCAAAGAAACCTAAAAATATCACAATAACACCTCCTTTTTTTTTTTCCACCAGGCAAGTACTGAAACCGAAAGGTACTTTTATTGTTTTCCTTTCATAAACAATTTTACCAACTTCTATTTAGTTTATTCTCTTAAGCTGCATATATAAGTTCTGAAGTTCAACTTAATGTATGGCATTTCATTTTTTAAACGATTTCTGAAAGTGCACGCAAACCATTTGATAATCCAAAATGCTTCTTCCCAACCCTACCCTTTAAGATTGTCGTGTGTAAACATTAGGGGAATTATTGCTGAGTGTTCATGAAGTAAACAAAGGCAGCACGAAGCAGCAGAAAGGAAGAGCAAAAGGGTAGCGCGAGCAGTCGGGCACCATCAGGGAATCAGGAGAACATGCTCTCTACTCCGAGACACACTAGCAACTGTACTTCAAAACCCTCTGTAAGAAGGGATTTGAAGAACCTTCCCTTCTTCCTTTTAGTTCTTCTAGTTATTGGGAGTTATTAAATCCAACTTTGACAATACAGTGTAGATATTTGCTCCTTTGAGTGAGCTGGTATGAGGAGGGACTCCAATCCCCACACTCCCTTTTCAAACTCACTACTTGAAACACTCGCTTTATCTATATTTCAGTGTAGGAAGTGAAAAACTACTTTGTTTTAAAGACATTTTTTTCCAGTACTTTCTAAGCTACAACACCCAGTAATCGAATCATCTGGGGGGAAAGCTTCACTAATCTGCAGCAGGGAACAGCCCCTGCTTTCCCTCCCAACTGCTTCTCCCGCGAGGAATTCCTCCTACCCCAGCAGCCTTCCCTGCCAGCTGCCCTGCCTGCACTGCGCCTGGTGCTGACTCCTGTGTTACTATTTGAACTCAGGCATTTGTGCCTGCCTCGAAGCACTGCATCCTGGAATCCTGCAACCACAGGAACCCTATTTTTCAAAATTAAAGGACAGATTAATAAAAGCAAACATTTGACCTGTGTTTCCACAGATGACTGCAACAATATGAGTTTTACAGATTAAAAGGCCAGAAGGCAAGTGAACTCAAAAACATATTACTGTTAAGACACTAATTTTAAACCAATCTGGTGAATTTTTGAGTTTAAGAGCAGCTAGACTATCACACAAGAAGTTCAATAGAAAGTTAGAGGATTCCCCCCACAATCACAAAACCAGAAATGCAGAGAACAAGCTGTCCAGTAATGCAGAAATTAACTGTTAGCTTTCTTTTACAAAGAAAGCTTTTACTTTTTTGTTCTGAGAGGCATCCCTCCCACTGTCTTCCACGGAGTCAAATGGAAAAGGACAGAATGCAGCTAGCTGGTGGAAAGTTATCCCTTTCACACAGGGACCACAAGCTCAGACACAAATGAACAGAGAAAAAATAGCTTTAATTTTACTATGAAAAACAGTAATTAAATACCCATAGGTTTATTTATGTGATTTCAGAATCTAAAGGTTTTGGGAAACAATCTCTATTGGTTTCCTGGATTAGCCTCCAAAATTCAGAGTCATAACAAGTCATTGGCTGACTGAGTTAGGAGCCACCAGGCTGCACCGCCAGATTAGCAAGACAGAGTCATTTTGACAAATCAAATCACCCAAGAAATAGTCTGAACTAATTCATCTTCAGCAGCAGACAGACCACACTGCAAAAGTGTCGAAGTGAAACATTTCAGGTAATAAAAACCTCTACAGAAGCTTGCAGAATAGGAATTAAAGTGAATGTATCAATGTTCATCCATAAACAAAATCAGGAAAGTTGTTGAAGAGCTAACACTGGGCAGGCTGATGGAAGTACAACAGCAGCCAGTACCATACAAAAATTTATCCATCATGATTTAGTTAAGACAGTGTTTAATTGAAGTGCATAAAATGCTAGAATGGAACAGAAAGTATCAAGACAAGGTATTATTTTCTCTCAGTATGTGAAAACAGTAGGAAGAATCCAAAGGAAGTTAAGACAAATAGAAGACAAAACACACAGAGATGACCTTTGTAAGTTGACAAAAAAAAGGGATCTATGGAAGAACCAGATCAAACGTCAAAGAGAGAAGAGTGTAAGGGAAGTTATTTAATAGATATATCTGCTTTGAAAATTATGTATGATTTAAAAGTCTGAAAGTCTGTTCATGTTTTCCCAAAACAGTTTATTTAAAAGTTGCCTTTTAAGTTAAAACTAACGTTTGTGAAAGCTCGCTCTCTCTGACTGCTGATGCCCTAAAAAACAATGGTCATTCATAACAGAAAAAATACCCCTTTCTTTTAAAAAAAAGAAAGTCTACACACTGCTATTAAGCTTTGATTCACTGAAGGCTCTCAGTATTTAGTATCCTGGTGTCTGTCCTGATGACAGAGACACAGCTTTGTTGTTCACCTTGTGGACGATCTTTAGAGATGGTAAGAAGTTCTGGTAAGTTTCAGAATTTCCATGTAACAACAAAATAATGATGATGTTTCATTAACATCATTACTCTGTCATATTTAAAAATTAAACAAATGGGAGACAGTTGTAGTACAAAAAGTCCAGTTGCGTAATGAAAGAGAATCATGTTATAGAAACTACAATCAAACTTTACTGAGACCCCAATTTCCTTTTGTTATCAACATGCTTCAGTTTTGTTACAATACTATGCTTGGGATGCTTTGCTTTAACTTTATACCTTAAAATTTACATTAATAGACATATATTATCATATCCTGCTGTAAATTCAGATTCATGGCTTAGCAGTATATGGAGAACACCATAAGCCTTTCTGCACCGGCAGCTAATACCTGCTCTGCTTATCCCTTTAATCACATCACTTCCTTTCAATGCTCCCAACTATTTGACAAAGGTTTGTTCAACACTTAATTATGAAAAGAAATGCCATGCCCTTTAAACAACATCCTGCACAATTACCATAAGGATTAATGAGTAAAATGCAGCAAGTTTACTAACAAAGTTATTCACAAATAGTAGGAAAGACAAGAAACCAATAGCAACTCCCTTCATTTGGTTCTAATTCAGGAAATACCTCTACTCAGCAAGGCACACAAGTTCATTAATAAATCCCACTAAACTCAATTAAATTTAGGCAAATAAGCTTAAATTCTTTCCTGATGCATCCTTCTGATAGCAGATTGCACAAAGGTGTCTAAGTTAGGTGGAAACTGGGACAGAAGGCTACAAGCTGTTTCATAGCTCTTACAAACAAATGAGTTCAAACAATCCTTTGCTTCAGCAAAGCACTCGAACAAGTGCTTACGTTCCACTGACTCCACTTGAAGTGAAGCTCACATTTACATGATTTATTCCATCAAGGCCAGCATGAACACTAAAGAATCATACTCACTCATGTCTCTCATAGCCAAGGGTTTCTCGGATAGACCACGCAACCTGGTAAGGGGAGGTTTGCTCTGAATCCTCCAACTCTTCTCCACTGTCTTCAGACCAGTCCAGCCCTAAAGGAATTGAAAACGTGAAAGCTGGATGAAAAGTGTATCCACCTCATATAAGTCTCTGAGCAATCTATGGCACAGAAGATGAATGTGTAGTATAGTCACAAGCATAATTATGTTTGATTAAGTCATATAATATTCTCAATTACACAGAAGTTACAGTAACAGCTCCACTACAGTGTGCAAATAGCATGCACTGATTTTTGTCAAATTTGAGTTTTCCTTTTCAAATCCTTATTGGCTTCTTTATCCATAAGCAGCGGAAGAAATATCACCAGCTTTCTTGCAGAAAAATATCACAAGCTTTCACACCAAGCACATGGAATCTTTACAGAAAAGGTAAGAGAGAAGTCCATGCCACGAAGAACTGACTGCCTGGCAATTTTTAATACTATATGATCTAAATAGGCCACTTTCATTTCTGTTTATATTCTGACCCCTGCTCTGTGCCAAAACACAGGGAGAATACGAAAACCGTAAGACAGAGCAGCGTGGACAGAGATAGATACACAGCTGCACAGGATGTTCCTCCGCTCAGTCTCTGTAATTGCCTGCCAAATGCATACATTAGCATGAAAAGAGAGCTAAAGAGAGAGATGCAAATACTCCTGCACTTTTACTAAGCAGCATGCTTTCGTTTAATGATGATGCAGTAGGATCAACTTATCGTATGCACCAGCAGCCTCAGTTAGTCAAGCTAAACACAATCATTGAACAGGACAGCCAGAAACAGAGTCCAGTAAGTTCTCAGGAGGAACATTTTATCTGGAGCTTCATCTTTTGCAGTTTTTCCTTCTCTCTCCTACATCCAGTGGAATTCTTGCCAATTCCTTGCAGCAGGTGGGATAAAATCCCGTAGCTGCATTTACAAGCCAGCATTATTACTCTTTCACTTTCTTGTGTACTCCTTGAAAATGGAGCAGCAGTTGGGATAGTTAAGGAGCACTTTATTTTTGCTAAAAATAAACTAAACGACTATATCTGAGATTATTCTGACGTCAGATGCATCAGTACTTGGTCACCTACTTTCAGAGTTAGAGACACACACACACACTTGGAATACAATCATCAGGAGCACCTTCATCATTTAGAAGCAACACTTCAACATAAACTAGAAATATCAGAAACCCTATTTTTCAGGAACTTCAGCATCCTGAAAATTCTATTCTTTGTTCCTATTTTTAAGATACACATTTGAACTAAATTAAGATATCTTAAGACATTTGATAAAAAGCCAGAATTATACTTTCAACTTAAATGTTTTTTTACTCTCACCCCTTCCATAAAGGAATGAAAAAACAACTAAATGATTGGATAAAGATGTCCACAATTGATACCATGTAACAAATTATTTACCCAAAGTTTAAAAATAAAATCGGAGGTTGCACTGTTTTGCTCCTAATGGGCACTGCAGAAATGAAGGAATAAAATCTAATCCAAATTCAGCTATACTCACACTGAAGACTGCAGTTACATTAATATCCAGTTACATGGCTCTGATGTAGGTACACATAAAACTGGCTGCATCTTTTTAAAGGTTCTGTGCAGTCATCTCTAATGCTACTCTATCATGAAATTCTCTGAACCAGCATAACTAGTCTTTAATATTAAGGCATATTATGAATAAATAACAAATATATTTTCCACTCTCACATAATTAATATGTGAATTTTGTTACTTTGCCAAATATAAAATGTTCTAATTGCATACACATACAGTTATGCATCTGCATAACTATATTTATAGGTCTAATCAGTTTTTTTTACTACGCCTCTTTTTTAGGAAAATGTATTCTCTTCACTACTTGTCCTGGTTTCGGCTGGGATAGAGTTAATTTTCTTCCTAGTAGCTGGCACAGGGCTGTGTTTTGGATTTCGTATGAGAATAATGTTGATAACACACCAATGTTTTAGTTGTTGCTATGTAGTGCTTACACTAGCCAAGGACTTTTCAGCTTCCCATGCTCTACCGACTGAGAAGGCTGGAGGTGCACAAAAAGCTGGGAGGGGGCACAGCCAGGACAGCTGACCCAAACTGGCCAAAGGGACATTCCATACCATGTGACGTCATGCTCAGTACATAAACTGGGGGAAAGCTGGCCGGGGGAGCCGCTGCTCGGGGACTGGATGGGCATCAGTTGGTGGGTGGTGAGCAATTGCATCGTGCATCATTTGCTTTGTATAGTCTTTTATTATTATTGTTATTATTATTACTATTTTATTTTATTTCAATTGCTAAACTGTTCTTATCTCAACCCATGAGTTTTCTCACTTTTACTCTTTGGATTCTCTCCCCCACCCCACCGGGGGGGGGGAGGGGGCGGGGCAGAGTGAGCGAGCGGCTGTGTGGTGCTCAGTTGCCAGCTGAGATTAAACCACGACACCACTTGAGAATGTAAAACATTAAACACAGAAAGTGATCTTTCTACAGTTGTTCAAAATGCAGGTCACTTTCTAAGCTATTGGGGTCTGTGACACTCAGAAGTGCCTCTGGAGCTGCCATTCCTCAAAAGACGTGCATTATATGTAGGAGCATCAAAGCGGTTTTCTGAAGAACAACGTCCTTTGGAGACATGCTATGGGATACTAATTATCTTCTGAACAAATAGTCAAGCTATCCCATGAGTGCCAAAGGGCAGATCTTAACAGCAAATTAAAAAAAGGTTAATTGAAATAGCAAAAATTACAGATGTTTGCAATTAAATAAGATGTTATATGAAGAACGTCCAGATTTAAGTCTTTTTTTTTTTTTTAAGCATCATAAATGGCATTCCTGTTCTAATATCACACACTGACTCCTGTTTCCCTTTTCCCTGTCAGTATTTTACTTGTTAGAAAAGTACAGTCTAAAACTAAGCAGAAAAGTAAGGTGACTTTGGAGGATAAGGGAAATAACAAGGACAGCTAGGTGTACCTAGGTCTGTATTCATAATCAGACAACTAAGCCACAAAGTCAGCTGCCTTTTTAAAGCTTTAGAGAGCACTACTGCCATAGCAGCAAGTTTGTTATATTTACTTACATTTTCATAAGCAGCAATTGATTATTACGGTTTCTAGATAATAAATAAGGAGGAGACTATTCCTGCACTGGTATGTAGACAAGACTCCACCTCTCCAATTACCTTCTGTAACGGTGCTGCCCTCCTGCAGTAATCTTTTACTTTTGTTCATCCACATTCTGTACAAGCCCAGAATAGGCCCAGTCAAGAAAAATTCTCTTATGTTCCAATTTTCCCAGTCAAGTCAACTGGAAATTTGGATCTGCACAGAATGATGGGCCTAATCTCCAAACTTCTACTTGCACTGATTTTATAATGTGCACTTGTCACATATTTACATTCCATCTAACCTTGTCCACTCATATAGGTACAGCTGTGCCACCTTTACTGCTCAAGTTGCAAACCTTCTGTACGATGTCTGTATCATCCAAGCAATGCTTTCTACACCTCAGTTTGATTTCTCAAATGGTTAACAGGACATTAAGAAGAATAAATAACCAAAATGCCATAAAACATACACGATGGGTCCAGGCATTCCCTTCGTAGAGAACAGGGCTAAAGAAAACACCAAGAGATTACCTAGTTCAGGATTATTTTGTACGGACCACACACGAATGCAGGACAAGGCTAGGAAGACATTCCTCTTTTGTTTTTTGGTTTCAGGTTAAAAAATAAGCAGGCAGTGCATCTATAATCTACCCACCTAAATGTGGAAACAGATCAGTGTCCAGCTGCTGTTTTCGAGTGCACAGTTTCACCAGTCTCTGTAGCCGGCTCATGCAGGACGAGTGCGGAGAAAAGGCTGTGGCTTTCATGAGGACCCGATCAGTCCTTGGAGGGTCCATGACAGGAGCCCTAGCGGGTGGCAGGAGAGGCAGAGGTCTCTTGTTAGACAACTGCCGGGCTTGTGCTATAGTGTGTGTGGTAGGTGCCACTCCCTGCATTGGTAGGCTGGTGTTCGGAGGTTGAGGTGACTTGCAGACTACGCCCTGCGGTAGCCCTGTCGGCTTTAATGAAGCTGATGAAGGTGGCAGATGGGAGTGCTGCTGCTGCAGAGGCTGCTGCTGCAAAGGTGCAGGAAGGGGGCTAAAGTGCTCTTGGCGAACTTTTAAAATCTCTGTCTCTCTCTGGCGCTGCCGGTTTTGAGCCAACTTGCTCTGCAACTTTTTCCTCACTGTTGCCCCTTTCTTTAGGTCATCATCTTCCTCGTTGAAAGCAAAGGGGTCTTCTAATTCTGCCTCCAGGTAATGGAGAGGAAGCCTAGCCCCTGGAGGGGAGAGGGACATCCCATCCAGTCCATTGGGCATCTTCAAGGCCAGGGTGGGCACTGTCAGACTGAAGGCCATAGCATCCATCTGATGCCTGACCTTTACCTCCTCTATGGGATCATTCTTTTTCTTCCTCTCCTTTTTCGGTATAAAGCCAAGTACCTGCAGGTGGCTGTTGCAGTACCTTTGAAAAGTAAAAGCAGTCAGTTATTAACTCAACTCTTGTAAGTAAAATCTGAAGAAAACAGACATCACTAAAGGGAAATCCACACACACCCATCTCATGCAAATTTAGATCAAAACATGAGGTTTTATAAGAAGTGTACACAACTGCTTCTAATACAACAGGTAACTGTGGTGTTCCCAACCCGTAACAAAAAACAAAACGTTATACAAGTGACAATTTGTAATCTTAAGATATAAAAGTCTTCAGTCATTATTCATAGGAGATTCACACACAACCATTCAAGATATTTACTCTCTAATAGGGTAAATACTCACAAAACAAACCAAACAAAACAAATGGACTGTCTGATACATAAAACAGTAAGAACTCAAGCCATTAACTCTGATCATTTCAAAAGCTCCCAAAAAAAGGTACATTGAAGACAACTTCCTTTCATTCAGCTGTTCTTTCACTGGAAGTAGTTAACATTTTCATCAATGCACACATTATTGTTATGAATTCCACTGTAGTAGGGAGCAGTTTCTTATATGGACAATCTCACTAGAGACACCTGCTGAGAAGGGTCACTATTTGCACTTAATGAACAAGTAGCATAAATATTTAAGTTCTGTTTTAGTAGTTTAACATGATGAATTTTGTAGCCAGAGGAATAGCTGCATGTTCTTCAAACAAAAGTCTAGTTTAAAAGAAATTCTCTGCTGCTAGAAAATGTTTACACAATGCCAGGAATATGTATACATACAATCCACAAACATGGACTTTAAGCTTTCCTAATATAAAAAAAGCTTTTACAGTCATGTTATTTAAAAAAAAAAAAGAAAAAAAGGAAAAAAGTCTTTGAAAGTTTGTCATGAAAATTAAAAGAAGAGTTACAATTTATGGCCACAGATAACATATTAAGAAGTAAACAAGTAATTTTTCTCTGATTAATACAAGAAGGTGACAGAAATGTAGGAACCATGATCTGATCCTTTTCCTGTTTCACACAGGCAGGCCCTCCTGCCTCTGTAGAATGCCACCAGCAATCAGACTTCTGCCCTTGCAGGATCCCATCTATAACCTGCAGCTTATACATGAAAACAAAGATATGAGGAAAAAGTGATGTCTACATCAAGGTATTAATGAACAAGCTAAGGACATATCCATGAAGGTATTCATGGATATGAATAAGGACAAGATAAGGAAATATGCCATGAAGGTATAAAATCCGATCAGCGTGAATCTGAGAAAAGTAAGTTTTGTTGAACAAATAGGTTAAAATGAAATCATCCCTGGTCTTCATGGAGAAAAAATAACAGAAAAGCTCAAACCAAACCCCCAAAAAGGTTTAACACTTCACCTTGGTGACTTTCAACTTGCTGTTCCACCCCTATAGAATCAATGTGTGAACTGCTTCTAAAGGGTCCATAAAAGGTAAAAAAGAAAAAGCAAATTCATGTATGCTCCTTAACGATCTCCATACATGTAGTTTCTCGAGGGATCCACACCCATAAGGATTCACAACTCAGAAAAGGCTGAGAAGTACTGCTACTTATTATTGTCTAAATAATTTCTTTATTACATTAAGTTGTAAGTAATAAATAAATCTAAATGAGGCAAGCTGAAAGCCAGCAATGTGTGGAGTCCTTATTAGAATACACTGGAATACTGTAAATTAATACTGAGAGATGCACTTCTAAAAATAAAATTATATAATGAGGGCTCAATAAAGCTTCCCTTAAAGTCAACAGCACCATTCCCATAATTAAAATTAAGCACTTTTAAAATATTTTGTTTGAACAAGACTGATGAGATCAGTTAGAACAGCACTTTTAGTATGACAGAAGAAAAAAAAATAAACAGACAAGACAAACACAATGGAATTTTTTCCCCTCTTATTCCAATAAAAAGAGCATTTTTCTCCATATGAATGCTTCCTTTATATTGTTCAGAACTTAAATATTGCCACCTTGTGCTTGTGCAGGAGCAAGGAGGTAAAACTGGCTAGTCTGTTTTCATTGTGAAAACCAAAGAGAAAGCAAAAAATAGAAAATCTGAATAAACCTATGAAAAGGTAATTAGGTTGCTAACATTCTCTGAGTTTTAGGCTATTAAGGGTTTTGCTTGTTTGTTTAACTCTAACAGCATCATTTTTATATGGCAGAGAATAAAGCTTTGGCTCTTACAAATGACCATGCTGCACCACTGAAAGCCAACAATCTCTCACACAGGCATCACCTCTAGACACAAACCCATAGATGTCAGGCTACAACATAATGAAAATATAGATTACATGCACTTGCAGACTCCAGTACACATTGACTTGGCTCTGTGCTTTAGGCTCTATCAACTCTCTGTCTTCCAGCATAACTGCGGCTGATACACCTTGCCCGCTGGACTAAAAGGAGCAAGAGAAGCTGGGAAGAGCACTTAAGTCTTCTCAGGGTAGAGAAGACTAGACGCAGGCAGTTTTGGCTAGGCATAATTTATTAGCACCAACTCAACCTTGGCCTTGCCAGGCTCTAGCTGGTCCCATACGGAGGCAGGCAGGCACGCACCCCCACTTCCCTGTTCTTCAGGTTCCAGGACGGCTTTTTAGTTGGCCCTGGCCCAAACTGACTCTGACTTTACGCGGTGCTGCAGAGCCTGGTGCAGACATTAACTGACTCTGCTGGAACCAGTCTATAACCAGCTGAGTTAAGGCAATAAACTCTCTGGATCAGATGTAATGCCAGGGAAGGCGTTAGTAGTTCATGCTCCATGGAAGACAGATTACTGGGAAGACTGGAATAGCACCTGCAAGCAGCACAGTCCTTTTCACATGGCTCTGAGCATGAAACCCGTTAGGGTCAAGCTGGCCCTACAAGAGCCAATTCTGATGTGCCTGTCTTAGTGGCACAATTTGTCACTTCTATAACCTGCCTGTGAGTTATTCTCAGCTGACAGTACCACATTGAGTATCTAATATATTTTTTCCCCCTTCCTTCCTCAGTGCCAAAGGCACTTATTCTGTGCAGGTGAGGCCAAATGCAGTCAGCACATATGGTAAGAGCAGTGGGTTGATATCCATTAAAATTATCATAACATGAAGCACACAAAAGGCGATGGGCTCTGAGGCTTCAGCTGGACAGTTTCCCACATCACTGGGAGGGCAAGAATCCACACAGCGAGGTTTTCCACCTACAACTGCATTCTGCTTCCCAGTACATCCCAGACTGGTATCAAGTTCTGTCGCTTATTTAAAGGAAGATCCAAACAAACTGGAAAGCATCTTGCATATTAACAAAATATTTAAAGATTCTCTTTAAATAAATAAATAGATAAAATGGTGTTTAACTCAGCTAAATTGTAATAACCCTATACTTAAAAATTAAGTCGAACTTCATTTTCTATGTGTGTATTTGGATAAGAAAGAATTAAGAGACATGTATTCAGAGGAAATACAGATACAGAACCCATGTCTGTATCATCCCGTATATATTCTTTAAAAAAACAAGATAGTGAATAGAGAAATTAGACTTCAAATAAGCCAATGAAGTCATGCACTATTAATAGATTTAATTTGTAGAATGTTAATTGTTAATAAGAAATCTAATAATATAGCAGCATATTAAACATCTTTGTGGCTGGTAGCATCTCATTTGTCTGGGGTCAAGTGATAATTTTTTTTAATTATCTGTGGACAGAGTATGAAGCTTTTGGCATAGAATGCATGCGTCCTGTTAAGACATTTTATTTTTTATAATCTTTAAAAGTATATAAGAAGATAGCTGTCACAGCTATCCTGCTAGCCTGCTAGAAGCTAGCCTGCTTCTGATCATGTACAATTACACGTCTAAAACTGTGACAAAATGACCATCTGACAGTAATTTTGTACACAGAAAATTAAAAGCTACAAGTGAAGAACTCAGACATAGCAAACATCTTTATATCAAACGGAGTGTGAAAAAAGTCTCCTAAGAAACAGATACAGGTTTGCCTGCCAAAAAAAAAAATTTAGAGCAGGCACAGTCTTACCACTAGCATTCATTAAATTTTATTGTTAAAATTAAACTCTGCCCTGAGAAGCAGTCTTTTAAAATATTCTTTCAAACTATCACATCCTCTCATTTGAAATTAAAAGTTTATTTTCTCCTTCAGACACCTGCTGTCCTCTTCAAGTACTGTAATGTGACACTCGACATGCAATTGAATTATTCTAATATAACATACACCAGATGTCATGACCACACTTCACTTTAACTTGAGAAAAATCAAAAAGAACAAAGTGTGAACTCAATTCAAGGTGTAAAGAAAAATCTCAAATTCCATGGGAACATATGAGACCTAAAAAAGTGTCATGAAGTACTACTATTTCTATTGTTTTTAAGTATGACCCCTGGTAAACAGCAACTCTGGCTCAATCAGCTCTTGCATCTGAAATTACAGCATACCATTTGCGCTAAAAAATTCCATGATCATTTCTGCAAGCTTATTTCCAAAGAGCCTCAATTGTGCAGTAGCAAAGAAACAGTCAACGACTGTCAAATTACAGCTTAAAGTTATTCATCTTGTGCCATTTGAGCATTTGCCCTACAGCTTTTGACAAACATTCATGGTTTTTTCTCACTTCATCAGTCTCCTCAACTGAAATGGCAGGTGAAGTGCAAGTTAATTTAGAGCACAGTCCAACTGTTGTTCAGACAAGAGAGGGAGCTGTGAGCTGAGAAGGAAGTTATATGTAGGGCACAGTGGGAACACTGCTAATAAAGCAAAAGGTTAGTGAATGGCACTTAATAATGTGAAAGGTCAGTGAATAGTGGTTTGATTCTTTTTTGGCATATTTTCTTTATATTTTAGGTTAAAAAAATCATTTCTAACAGAACAAGTCTCAGATAGTTAACACATACGTTAATTAAATACTGTGTTACTGGCAAAACCTGAAACAATGACTCTGAAAAACTAAAGTCATGTATACCTGGCAGCCAAGATTAGACAAATTCTGCTATTTCAGCCCAAGCAACACCAATGAGACTGGTGTTCAGGAAGTCTTAAAGAGCAAGGAAGAATGTCCTTGTGGTTACAGTAAGGGCTGCAATTCAGGAAATCTGGTTTGAATTCCCAGTTCTCCAACAACTTCAAGCACTATTTTTTGCAAGGCATTTAATACCTGGGCACCTTGGGCATCTTCATTTGGGCAGGGAGGGGGAGAGGAACTGGGGAAACAGAGAAGAAAGGGAGTAGACAGCACTTTCCCAGCTGGCTCATTTGTTATCAAGTAGCATTTATTTTATTCCAGTAATACAACACTACAGATCAGTACCAAATCACAAACACTGAATTGTAATTCTGAATTCGTCCCTATGTGTCACTGCTCCCTAAGCCCAGAAGGTATGCATTTTCAACTGTCCTGAAAAAGTAGATGGAAGTGTGCTTTTGGCACAGCTGGCCAAACAAGCAGGCCTTTTTAAGAGCATATACTGTGAGTGACAAAGCAAATTAATTAGAACAGCAGATTTTGTGTAGCAGGTTTGATCCACAGTTTATAGTGAATTTGAGAAAAGCAATGAACTCTCCCAAAAACTTCCTTAGGAGTAAGTTACTGCCCACTTTCTGAGTACTTGACTCCCACAGAAAATAAAATTAAGTTTACTGGGCTTAAAACAAAACCCTCAAAGGAACATCCTGGAATTCAATCCACTCAGTCCAGTTCCTCCCTCATCCTGAAACCAGGCAGCATCTTAAAAGAAAACTCATGCCTATGTCACAGCCGCTTCCCACTTTGCAGATGGGTAACCACAACTCACCTACGGTCCTCAGATTTGGGGATGGGGTTGGTGCAGCGTTGGCTGTTATACTTGGCCACATATTCACATTGCTTGAAGGGGGCAGTCTTGTCCTCCAGAACGTGTCTGATACAGAAGGCGTACCCGTTAAGTCGCCTCTGCTTGCACAGTTTGGGGCTATATGAGCACAAGGGCTTATTGTCAACCTCAGAGAAGTGTATGTGTTTGCCTTCATACATCACGTGACTCTATTCCTTGTGAACATCAGCTGAAAGAACCAAAATATTAAGACAAATCACATAAGGAAAAAAAAAATGCATTCAGTTCTAGATTGTGTGTTTCATTTTGGCAGGAAAGAGGGATCCAAAACAATACCTGACTTTAAATCTTCTGTACCATATCAATGTTAAGAGAGAGCCCCAAGGACACCACTATCCTGGAATGATGATGAATCAAGATGAAGCAGATTGTCTAAGGAAAATATCAAAAAGGTCAGTGTCAGTCAGAATAAAATAGATATTATTACTGCTTAATAAGTAAGTGGCCAGATGTAGCCACTAAACCTGTGGTTCTGCTAGCATCCAATAAGCCAAATCTACTAACACAATAGTTTTCAATCAGTAGTCACAAATCTTCAGAAACCGTGAAAGGAAATTATTGGGGGAAAAAAAATTCTACTGCCACCACACTTAAACCTGTTGAACAAAACTCCACTCATCTATCAGAAAGTGATTAGGAGCTACAAGTTGAAAAAGGTTAAGCGTCAGATTAGATCACTTGCTTTCAGGAATCAAGTTGAATGATGATTAACGCATTTGATTGCAGAGGTTTTACTTCAGGTATCTTTGGTTACAAAAACACTGGCAACTATCCTTACTCTGCAAAATTTTATTTCATCAGGCAGTGCAAGGAAGCTTTTTTTTTTTAGAAAAAAAGCTTTCTTTACCACACCTGACAAACAGTCTTCAGATCTTGTAGCTGCCCACAGCTTCTGCAAGCATCAATATGCAGTCCTTCCTGAGGTCATCATGGTTCTTCAGAGCTTTTCCTACCTTATTGTACTTATTTTAGGTAAATGCGGGCATTAATAATGTCAGAGGCAGTAATCCCATTGATGCCAGGAGGGTTGAAATGTCATTTCAGCAAGAGGCTGGGGTTTTTTCCCCCTAAATTAGACTCCTACAGTGCAACAAAATAACAAATCCATGCAATCATAAGGTACTTTTTAACTTCCTAACACTATGGAGTCTTTGGCAATCATCTTTTAAAAAAACAAACAAACAAACAAAAAACCCCACCCCAAAGCAGCTTCAAATAAAATTAACAGTACACATAATCTGCAGCTAGTCTGCTACGCCCAGCTTAGCCTGCAAAAGGCTGCTTTTATTCAGAAAGGCCATCCTGAAACACTGGAATAAACTCTTTTGAACATGGCATATTCAGTACTCAGTTCAGTTTCACATGTGTTATATACCAAGGAAAGGAATGTACATAGAGGTGATATTCAGGAAATATGTAATAAATTAGAGGCATGTGACAAATGTACAGATTGCCACCTCAATCAACTTACTTGTTCCCAAGGCCCGAAATGGCAAGAACACGATTGCAAGGAGGGAGCCTACACAGGCTTTGCAGGAAAGGTGCAGTTTCCTCTTGTGAAGGTACAAGCCTTCACTTCCCACTGTATAAAAGAACCCTGAGAAAATGACAAGCACTGTGGCATTGGGGGATCTAGGAAAGCAACTTTAAGTTACCAGAGCAAAACAAAACACCCTATCACACCTCTAACAGTAAACTGCATAAACCACGCCTTTCATTATCATATATCTAGCTGTAGAAGCAGAAGGACAGAATGCTACTACAAATTTAAAAACACACTTAAAATTCTTGGAACAGTTGTATATGCATATATGCAGCATACAGAGCATACAGAATGGAGATGCGCGTGCTACAAAATGTAACTAGCACAAGTGCAAGCGACCTGATTAATCATTTGACAATAATAAGAATCATTTCGTATTTCCTCTTTATACACAGTTTCCTTTCCATGCACACTTGCAAGCACACACACCCAGGAGCAGGGGCCTTACACTTTGTTTACGCTGGATAGCCACAACAACACAAGCACAGACATCTAATCCGGGTCCATTCACCTTTCCCAACTTCTCTCAATGCACGAAAGTACAGAGCACATACTATATATATTTGAAACTAATCATTGGAGTATGACCCTTCACAACGCGTCAGTCCTAAGAACAAAAAAGTTCATTGTTGGCTGTGCCCTTCAAAAACACAGAATGGGAAGAGGGAACTATCTCTTCTTTAGCATGCTGAGAACCAAATAACCCTTTCAGACGCCTTTGTTAAGGCAGATAGTGACATACACTTCCATATTATCCAGCAACAACGTGAAAGAAAAAATAAATCCCATGGTGACATGCCCAACATGGGAGTTGTGACCTGGGTTTGGGTCCCATATGTTTAAGAGACAGCCTCTTCCATTAGTATGGTAGAAAAGTAATCAAATGAGTCTTAACTAATTGCATCTCATACACAGAACGAAGCTGACAGAAAGCCTTTTGCTCTGGAGTTTGCTTCTCTTGACAGTTAACCAAAGCTCGTATTTGGTGGCATACTGGACAGGATGAAAAACTTCAAAGAACAAGTGCATCTTGCAGTTGGGTGACTCACATGCTGCTCTCTCTGTTTTATTTACCACCTTCTTTTAAGCTACTACTATCATGCTTTGCAGAGTTTTTGACGTATCAATGACCTTTTCCTCTTTTGCACAACCCAGCAACATTTCTTTTCTGAAGGTTATCAAGCACCAGACCAAAGAAAAAGAGTTCTTCAGAACGGTTCCAAAGTAAACAGCAAGAAATGCATACCTGGTGTGCCTCCGTTAAGCTTCTGTAAAGAAACTGCCCTGCAGTTCCCAGCCACTATAATCCTGGATTTATTCTTGTGCCCCCAGTCTTATTTTTGGATTTAACTTGACTGTGTCAAGGCAGCCATAGTATTTTACTTCTCACTTGTCTGAAAGATACAGGGCACAAGTACAATGCCATATGAAACATTTAAGAAAAAATACTGACAATAATCCTCAGGGAAACCAATGAGTTTGAACATGAATTTTTGGGTCTATATATACACTAAGAGAAACTCATGCAAATATAACCATGTTAAAAATCCTGATAGGAATCAATTAGTGCAACTACAGTGTAACAAACAAAAAGCAAGCTAATATACCTAGCAGCCAATGTTATATTAAAAAAAAAACAACAGCAACTCTCTCAAACTTGCAATTATGTCTTTATTGGTACATTCCTACACAGACTCCCCGAAGGACAGTGGCAATATGTGGATACACTGCCAGGATCAGGGACTGAAGTTGTATTTAATCTAAAAAGAGATTTTTCTGTTTACTTCCATAGCATACCATATATATATAACAAAAACTTTTAAATCTATTGATTCTGATTTAATCTGATGCAGTATTTTATTTTGAACAAAATATACAGGAGTTCTTAACAGAGCTTTTTGCTGCTACATAAAAAGTAGCACAAGCATGGAATAGGCACATGTCGCTTAACTGAAGAGAACTGAAACTACACTTAGCTAAATAGTGGGTGGGGGAGAGATTATTTTTGTCCCACAGGATTCAGTAAGAGATGACGGAAACATGGACTTCCCCTGGAAAAATCAAATGCTTAAGCAGCTGTACTTCACTGCAAAAATATCAGGGTACAAAACTTTCTAGAAGCTGGTTTGGGGTTTGCATTTATGCTCTACATTGAAGCTGTAGAAACATTCAACAGAAACAGAATTTATGCCTGCATATGCTCAAACTGGCTTTAGCCACAACCCATGAATGAGAAACCAGAGGCTGCTTCTTGAGGAACCTAGATTTTCCTTAAAACAACTGCTTCTAAATAAAAGATTTTGAGCTAGTCAGAAGCAACGGAGCAAAGAAGAGAACCCAAAAATGTGTGCCATTGCCAAATGATGTAAGACATGACGCAGGTTTAAAAAATCATGGTAGGGTATAAGGTGAATATAGACCAGTCGTATACCATATCACACAATATTAGAACTAGGGGTACTTGATGAAGCTAGAAAAGATTGACTCAAAACATACTAAGTACTTCTTCATTTTTACTACTCATGGGTAGTGAACTGCTGGAACTTGCTGTCACAGGAGGCTATGGAAGCAGACAGTATCATCAGGTTCAAAAAGACAATAGAAAAGTTCATAGACAATGGAGACATAAGTGATGTACCTGCTAGCATGCCTAATTTAACAAATATGGATGTTGGAGTAGAAAACACTAAAAAGTGGCTGGGCTTTCATGCTCTTCCTAAATAGTATCACTTACTCCTACTGCCCAAGACAGAACACTAGGTTGGATCGACCCCTGATCTGACCCAGCAGGGTATTTCTTACGTTCTTATGAGGTTACCACTAACATTTGTAATTTGATAACACATTCATTTCTCCCCTTCTCCCATTTTTTTATTCCTGAGCAGTTGCCTGGAAGAAAACCTCCTCCCTCTGGCAAAAGCCCTATCTGGACATGTGAAGAGCAACAAACTTAGCATCCCAGCAAGGCTTTATAGGAAGGACGGGCAGGACACAAAGCAAACCATGCTCTGCGACATCATCACTTAGAGCAGAGCTACTTGTTCTGCTGAGTGCAGCCATTGGTGGTACATAGGACAACAGAAGGTGGTTGTTTGTGAACAGAGAAGGACTTGTGGGTGATGTGACAGTTGGAGGCTGTCTTGGGCATAGCGATCACAAAATGATAGCGTTTTCGATTCTTGGAGAAGTAAGGAGGCGGATCAGCAGAACTGCTACTTCCAGAGGGCAGACTT
This sequence comes from Aptenodytes patagonicus, assembly GCF_965638725.1. Classification (NCBI taxonomy): domain Eukaryota; kingdom Metazoa; phylum Chordata; class Aves; order Sphenisciformes; family Spheniscidae; genus Aptenodytes; species Aptenodytes patagonicus. Next base: position 46,428,095 of record NC_134954.1, on the reverse strand, counting down.
TGGCCTGTTTAGGAGACTCGTTGACAGAGTCCCTTGGGAGCTGGTCCTGAAGGGCAAAGGAGTCCAGGAAGGCTGGACATTCTTCAAGAAGGAAATCTTCAAGGCGCAGGAGCAGGCTGTCCCCATGTGCTGAAAGATGAGCCGGCAGGGAAGACCACCGGCCTGGCTGAACAGAGAGCTTTGGCTGGAACTCAGGAAAAAAAGGAGAGTTTATGACCTTTGGAAGAAGGGGCAGGCAACTAAGGAGGACTACAAGGATGTCGTGAGGTTATGCAGGGAGAAAAACAGAAGGGCCAAAGACCAACTAGAACTTAATCAGGCTACTGCCATAAAAGACAATAAAAAATCTTTCTATAAATAAATTAGCAACAAACGGAGGGCTAAGGAGAATCTCCATCCTTTATTGGATGCGGGGGGGGAAACAGTGACAAAGGATGAGGAAAAGGCTGAGGTACTTGATGCCTTCTTTGCCTCCATCTTTAATAGTAAGACCAGTTGTTCTCCGGGTACCCAGCCCCCTGAGCTGGAAGACAGGAACAGGGAGCAGAATGAAGCCCCATAATCCAAGGGGAAATGGTTAGCGACCTGCTACACTACTCAGACACACAAGTCTATGGGGCCAGATGGGATCCACCCAAGGGTACTGAGGGAGCTGGCGGAAGTGCTCACTGAGCCACTTTCAATCATTTATCAGCAGTCCTGGCTAACCGGGGAGGTCCCAGTTGACTGGAAGTTAGCAAATGTGACACCCATCCACAAGAAGGGCCAGAAGGAGGATCCGGGGAACTACAGGCCTGTCAGCCTGACCTCGGTGCCGGGGAAGGTTATGGATCATCTTGAGTGCCATCACATGGCATGTACAGGACAACCAGGTGATCAGGCCCAGTCAGCATGGGTTTATGAAAGGCAGGTCCTGCTTGACTAACCTGATCTCCTTCTATGACAAGGTCACCCGCTTAGTGGATGAGGGAAAGGCTGTGGATGTTGTCTACCCAGACTTTCGCAAAGCCTTTGACACCGTTTCCCACAGCATTCTCCTGGAGAAACTGGCTGCTCGTGGCTGGGATGGGCGTACTCTTCACTGGATAAAAAACTGCCTGGATGGCCGGGCCCAAGGAGTTGTGGTGAATGGAGTTAAATCCAGTTGGCGGCCAGTCACAAGCGGTGTTCCCCAGGGCTCAGTTTTGGGGCCGGTCTTGTTCAATATCTTTATCAATGATCTGGACGAGGGGATCGAGTGCACCCTCAGTAAGTTTGCAGACGACACCAACTTGGGCGGGAGTGTTGATCTGCTCAAGGGTAGGAAGGCTCTGCAGAGGGACCTGGACAGGCTGGATCGATGGGCCAAGGCCAACTGTATGAGATTCAACAAGGCCAAGTGCCGGGTCCTGCACGTGGGTCACAACAACCCCATGCAACGCTACAGGCCTGGGGGAAGAGTGGCTGGAAAGCTGCCCAGCAGAAAAGGACCTGGGGGTGTTGGTCGACAGCCGGCTGAATGTGAACTGCCAGTGTGCCCAGGTGGCCAAGAAGGCCAGTGGCATCCTGGCCTGTATCAGAAATAGTGTGGCCAGCAGGAATGGGGAAGTGATCATCCCCCTGTACTCGGCACTGGTGAGGCCGCACCTCCAATACTGTGTTCAGTTTTGGGCCCCTCACTACAAGAAAGACATTGAGGTGCTGGAGCGTGTCCAAAGGACAACGAAGCTGGTGAAGGGTCTAGAGCACAAGTCTTATGAGGAGCGGCTGAGGGAACTGGGGTTGTTTAGCCTGGAGAAAAGGAGGCTGAGGGGAGACCTTAGGGCTCTCTACAACTACCTGAAAGGAGGTTGTAGCAAGGTGGGTGTCGGTCTCTTCTCCCAAGTAACAAGCGATAGGACAAGAGGAAATGGCCTCAAGTTGCACCAGGGAAGGTTTAGATTGGATATTAGGAAAAATTTCTTCACCGAAAGGGTTGCCAAGCATTGGAACAGGCTGCCCAGGGAAGTGGTTGAGTCACCATCCCTGGAGGTATTTAAAAGACGTGTAGATGTGGTGCTTAGGGATGTGGTTTAGTGGTGGACTTGGTAGTGTTAGGTTAACAGTTGGACTTGATGATCTTAAGGGTCTTTTCCAACCTAAATGATTCTATGATTCTATGGTTTGCAAGTTGACCGTAAAAAGAGAAATTAAAGACTTAAATACACAGAGGTACACACCTGCGCAACTGTCAGTACCTGCTGTCAGGCATAGGAAGAAGCTAGCTCCCAACTGCTGTTAGTACTGGCAAGCAGGCATAATCAGTTCCCTTGCAGCGCAGCTCCAAGAAAACAAGGCTGTAGCTCTGCACTCCACATACCCTCTCCCAAAACAGTTAAAACAGTCCTTCAGAGAGGCTGGGAAACAGTGTAGCAGCAAATTTTGGGGAGGAATCTTTGCTAGACCATACTGAGTATTAGCATTATGTCATATAGAAATTTGGTACTTGACATCAGCTGTAGTCTACAGAGAAGTTAATGGCCTAGTCACTATTAGAAAGCCCAAAGCATTATAGCCCCAAAACTCCACTGGTAATTTTGAGAAATCACCATACTGAAAGTATTGGAATATTTTAAATCATGTGGGTTGGATACATTCTTAAACATATTCTCAGAACTTGACATTCAACGTACGTAAGACCCTTTTAAGCAATGGAATCCCCAAATGCATTGTAAATTGCAAGGCAATTATATGTCTGTGGTTAAAAGATGTCTAATTAAGAGGACTGAGCTCAGAGCTTCACACATTGCATCCAAACAAAAGCCATGATTAAAGAGGTCTTAACTGTATTGTTTTGTATTTGCTAATACTAGCGCAGATTTCATGTTAAATTGCTTGGTGTGTTCATGACATCTCACAGACAAGGTACAATCATCTACATATGCTTCCAAAACCATCAGCCTGGGGCCAGAAGTAGAACATGGATCTCCAAGAACCTCAGCTTTTCCACAAACACAAATAGCATAAATAGTAGTTTTGTTGATTCCTCAACTTGACCAAGAAAGAACAATTCCCTGCGTTGCTACTGTGACCCTTTTGCTGAGACTAACAGTAAATACATAGATTTTAAGATGTTTGGGCAACATGGAATTTGATGAACAGAGACCATAAAAATCATTGCAAAGAGAGAGGCGGTATTTAAAGCTACCTTACAGTAAAACCTTTCAGTCAGTATTAGTAAAAACTGTATTATTAGAGAGAAAGCAAAAACATTCCTTTTTTCTATTTCATACTAAGAGACTTTAGGCAACTAGTACCTCTCTGTGAAATGCTCTGTTCTATCAAGAGAAGCTGCACCACATCTAATTGTGGTTGACATCAACACCACAAAGTTGTAACTTCTGTCCCCATTCTGTGATCTAACCATAAATTTGGCTGAGTTCTGGCCATTTAAGAGCTCAATTCTCTACTACGCTCAGCTACCAAACCAAGCCTGCTGTAATTCTGGAAACAAAAGCCTTTTTGTTAGTAAAAGCATCCAAATTGAGACAGAAAACACTGGGAAGCAACCAAAGTCAACTACAAGAGTTCCTGTAGGGAACACTTTTATTAACTAGAGCACAATCCTTACTCAAGAAGACCTCTGAAGAGCCTCGCACAAGTCAAGGTACTGCACACACATGCAGGTACTCTGACAGATCAAGGCACTTAGCATGTTAAGATCTTACTAGACATTTTTAGTTACCACCTGGAATCATATTTTGGACTACTTTTTTTTCATATGTTAAAATCTGCCCAGGAAGATAAAAGCAGCAACATTGTCCTCATTCTGCCTTTTCAGAAAGCTTATTATTTCAACTCTGCAAAAAGGCAGTTTATATTGCATAAGGATGTTTGATATATTAACAGAAAAGCAGCAGTATATTTTAGGCAATACTGGTAATATAGATTATGCTTCAGAATATAATGCAATAAATACAGAGCTAAATTTAAGTATTATTCCTAATAATAATAATGGCTAGAGAACTTACAGACTTGTAACAAGTTTCAATCAAAAGCAGAAAACATAACTAAGAGGAGGGAAAATAACACTTTTTGTTCCAAAACTGAACAGGTTCTTCTTTTTGTTTTCCTACACAAAATGAACTTAAGCAGGAATTTTAATTTCAACTGATTCACTCATCTGATAAATGGTACCTTAAAGAAAACATGACAAAGACAGCCCAAAGCCTAAAAACCAACAAACATTTAAGACTCTAGGAATTTTAGAAACTTCAAAGGATTTCTAAAGATAAAAGATGTTAAGTAGGAAGATTCATAACTGTCGCTAAGAGCACATTCCTATAGACTTCAATAAAATAATTTCTTAAACATGGCTATTCCTGACCTAAGGTTCAAGACGGGCTCCATATCTTTGGAAGTCTTTTGAACAAGGATTTCTCTATTTGAGCAGAAGGTCTCAGGGCCCAGTTCTGCAATTGCATCCTCACAGGCAGATTCTCATGCTTGCACAGAAGCACGCTTATTTCAATGTGGCTATAAACAGGCCCAGGTTTTGCCAGGGCAAGCGGGGCTGCAGAAAGGCGGCCTTCAGATGCAGCAACAAATGGAACACTTAGGCCATTGCAACATCACAGAAATGCACTTTAAAACGTTATCTCAAAACATCAAAACCATGATCCTGAGAGAAAGCAAAGACTAAACATACCACAGCATACCTTGCATCTGTACTTGAATGAAAAAAAGGCTGTAAGTCCAAGTCTTTTATTTATTCAAATAACAGATAACCTGCACTTGCATATGAGGTTAAGCAAAATCCCTTAGTCTTATTTTTAGCCCCAATGCTGCAAAGACAAACAATCTTATTTTCACAAAATACGGCAATATCATTCTTGCTTCAGTGGAAATACTCAATAAATAAAATAAAGCAGTAGAGCTCCTCACAGAGCAGCCTTTTAGCAGTTATAAGCTATCCAAGTTTCAATATGATATTACAATAAATTTGTACCTCCTAAGGATTTACCATACTGTGACAACACAGTACATGCAACTCTGTAGGACCAGGCCCTACATACAAATTCATTCACTCATCATAAAAATATTGAAACATCAAAATAACTCCCACTAAGTAAATTCCGGGTTGCTTTCTGTAGATAATTTAGCTTTACAATTAGTAAAACCTGTCTGATGTATGTATATACTACAAAAAAAATCACATAAAAGGCTGAAGATGGCTGCGAAAATGTCACCAGGTTGTAAGTAACAGCTTCATACAAAACACAAGCGCTCCGGTTCATCAATCAGCAGCGGTACCTGGTGGGTACGGCCTTAGCATGAAACACTGCCAGTACAGGCGTGCCCATAGGAGAGGGCACTTGACTACAGGGGAACGATGAGTTGCCCTAAATTTGCCAATTTTCTTAAGTCTACCAATCCTCAAAAATTGAGAACAGTCTTAAAATAAACCTTCATCGTATGTTGTTAAGTAACAAAGTTAGAACTCTAGATCTATCTATTTTAATCAGATGGCATAATATAAGGCTTTAAGGTAAGCATTACTGTAATTTCCAAAATTCATTTGAGGTTACCTGTACAAAGCCATTAGCATTTTGAGCTAAAAGACATATTAAGGAACATTTGACCAAAACTAGACACCTCCCACATTAGAAACCGGAGCTATTTCACCTGTGCGGGGTGAAGCACGTTGGTGGGCTTTCCAGTGGACTCACTTCACAACTACCAGACGTTCTTTTCCCTGAAAAAAAGGATCCTTTCATTTTCAGTTCTGGGAGGCAGCAGCACCTCACAGGGACCCCCTGCCCCAGCGGGACCCCGGCAGGGCCACGAGAGGGGGCCAGGGCCCAAATCCAGACACGGCCCTTGCTGTGTAGGGGCCACCGAGGTGATCCCTTCCCCTGGCTGCAGGGCCAGCGGGCTGTTGCCCCGGTCTCGCTGACGCCAACCCGTCCTGGGACAGTAGGGGTGGCTAAGGGACCCCGGCCCGGATCCCGACGGGGCTGAGGTGGCTGCCAGCCCCCGCACGTGGCGGGGCACTAAGGCGAGGCCGAGGAAGCCCCTCGCTCCTGGCTTCGGGGGCCGGTCTGGGGCGCCCATGTGCCGGCAGCTTACGGGGGGGGGGGGGGCGGGGAGGGGCACTCTGACGGCCTCCCCACACCCCATAACCGTCCCCCCACCCGCTCCCAAAAAGTTGTGAGGCGAATCACCCCGCCGCCGGCCCGGTCGAGGGGGGACACCGGCGGGGGGGGGGGGGGGGGGGGAACGGGACGGGCGGAGGGGGCCGCGTCCGCGTCTCGGGGCGCCCCCGCCCCGCCGACCCCGTCCCCACGGCCGCGGCCACAGGGCGGGCGGCGGCGGCAAGGGGGGAAGAAGCACCCTAAAAACGCCGCGAAACTTTCCAGGCCGCGGCCGGCGCGGCCCCGCACGCCCCGCGGGACCGGCACCGCCTCCGCCGCGGCGGCCCTGGACCGGGCTGGGGGAGGGGGCGCCCCCCCCCCCCCCGGCCACCGCCACCGCCGCTCATTAAAAGTCATTTCGGCAAATTAATGCCGCCCCCAGCCCCCCCGTCCCGCGGCCCCCCTCGCCCAGCCGCTCCGCGGGGGGGGGCGGGGGGGGGGGGAGCGGCCCCGGCCGAGGCGCCCCCGCCGCCTCCCCCCAGCCGCCAAGCTTCGGCGGTGGCGGGGCTCGGCCCGCTTTGGGCCCGGGGCCCGGCGCGGGGGGCCCGGCGGGGCGGGGAGCGGAGCTGCCGGGCCGCGCCGCGCTGAGGCCTAGCGCCCCCCCGCCCCCGTTCTCCCCCGCCGCCCTTCACCTCCCGGGCAAAGGCGCCGCGCCCCGACCCTCCCGCTGGGCCCCGGCGACCGTCTCACCCCCCTTCGGTGCGCCTCTCGGCGCCCGAAAGCCTCAAAACCCCCCCGACTCCCCTCACCCCCCGCTGCGGCCTACACCGCCCCGGCCGATCCCCGGCCTCGCGTAGCCCGCCTCCCCGCCCGCCCTGCACCCTTCGCACCGCCTGCCGCGCTACGCGAGCCCGGGGATGCAGGCCGGGCCTGGCTTACCTTTCCAGCTGCTTTTTTTTTCTCCTCTCTCTCCTCTCCCCCCTTTCCCTCTGTTGGGCTGACAGATCAGAGTTTCCTCCCCAGCAGAGGGACTGGGAATGGGCTCGGGCTCTGTGCTGAGGAGCTGCTGCCCCCCTGGCTCTGAGAAGATCCTGCTTTTTGCGGGGAGGAAGCTTTGGGGGCTCTTTATTATTTTAAAACTACAAAGTGTTCAGAGGGTAGGTGATTATTAAGGGGAATCCCTGAATATATTCTCCAGCAAAGAAGGCAGGGCTGCTGGGGCTGCTCAAGAAGAGAGCCAGCAGCCTCCTACAGCACCACTACAGGCACTGAGAGGACATAACATCAGAGAGCGGCTCCTCTGCCCTCCAAAACAACAACTTTCCTACCATCTTGGAGGTAGTAGAGAGGGCGAGAGGGAGGGGGAAAAGAAGTACAGAAGGTTTTTATAAAGTGTCAATTTCGGGGAGGGAGCCAAATGGCCAAAACCAAATTTTTTATCATTTATGTGACTTTTTATTTTAAATAAAAATAAAATACAAAGGCATGTGGCTGAAGAAATAATTTTATTTATAACCTGTTAAGATCAGCTTTCTGGAAAAAAAATTAAAAAGAGGTACGGTAAAAAATATATTTTTAGTAACTGTATTTTTCTTTAAAAATTAAAAATTCGTATTTTTTTCCTGTAATTTATAAAGTTGGTAACTTTTTTGTTGTTGTGTGTTAGTTCTAAAAATTAATGTGTAATTGTGAAAGTTAGTGTAACTTTTTTTGGTACTCGTACTCTCAGTAGAACAGCTGAGATTGATGTGGGATAGTTTGGCGTAACTGTACCATTACATCTTTCTGTCTCTCAAGGTATTGTAAATAAAACAGAATGTACAGGTAGGAAAAAACAGCTATTTTTAATTTTTTTTTTTTTCCCTAGAGTAGGCCATGTAGAGAAGCTTTGGGGGATTTAATGCAAGTGAGTGGAACCTGTGATATATATCTGAGAAATTCTGCTAATCTGTCATAAATTTAGCATTGTCTGCCCTTCAGGATGGGATGTGAAAAAATAAAGCTCATAGCAAGATATTTGGAGGCACTAGTTGAGTTTTGGTTTTAGTGTTTTCAAAGCACTTTGCAGCCTTCTTAAAATCTGTTTTGGTTCTTTTTAAGTTACTGCTTTGATTTGGGAGCTCTGTTCCTGTTATTTATGAATACTGTTATTCCTGACTTCTTCTTTACGGAGTTGAGAAATGCTATTAATTTATACTACAATATCTTGTAATATAAAATAGTCGTTGTGTTTTTCTTTGTTGCAGATGTTTTTATTAGATTGTTTTGACGGCATTTCATATATTTTTTACAATGTGAGATGCTACTGTGTATCTATAGGTGAAGACACTGATCACTGTATTCAGCAGACCTATGGTAATGTTTCTTGAAATAGGATTATGCACAGCCCTGTTCAGAGATGAACTGCAAAGATGCCTTTTTATTTGTCCTGAAGGAAGAGGAAATAATTAGGAAACTAATGAGCTGTACATAAAAAAAAATATTTACGTTTTTTCCATTGTAAAAATTATTCAGGTAGTATAGGCTGATTGAACTGCAGTCAGACTAAGGTCATATGAATGAAGGTATTGAATTACTTAGTATGTTATCAACCTCTCCCCCTCCTCTGTCAAATCTGAAATATGTTGGTTTAGCTCAGTTACTGTAATCTTTAAAAAAAAAAAGTTATTCCTGAATTTAAATAATTCCGTTTTCAAAACATACTTTGTGAGTTTGCCTAGCTAGTATAGTGAGCGTAGTTTGTGTGTTTATAGTGGGTTTTCGTTTAGATAAATTAGTCTGAATTAAAGTATAATTAAAAGTCAGCTGGTCTTTGTGTCAAACTGTGTATTTTTTGTTTAGCAGGAATTTTTTTAAATTACGGTTAGTCTGCCTAGCATATTTTAATAATCCAGAGTGTTGCATTCTATGGAGTTACTGCATAGGAGGTGTTTTTCTGTATCAGATTATTAATCCATTAAATGCATTATTCTGCTCTGACATTAGAAAAACAAAAAAATAATCAAATATGTTGCTCCTGTATCGTAGTTTAAAAGATTTTGTACAGAAGTAATGCCATAATTAAGATACTTCATAATCTCACCGGTCACTATTGTGTGCTTTGGAGCATGAAGTATAATGATTCTTTTTGTAAGATATTTAAACAAAAAATACTTTTATATTCTATATCTACAATTCATTACAGGAATGACAGGGATTACAAATGTTGGTCATATATGGGATGATTAAAAAAAAACCTTTTGAAATATTACAAATAAATTATCTCAATGGGTTCAGAAATTCAAGAAATGTAGTGTAAACTAATATTTCTTTTTCTTTTATTCTAAATAAATAAAGGACCAAGTTCTCAGACCCCAGTTTGCAAGTGCTTGCAGGCCTGATTAATAATTCAGAAGTGTTTGAAGAATCACTCAATACTTACTTGAGTAAAACTCTTGCCAAGTTGGTAGGGTTTTGCTAGAGTACTGAATTCAAGTTTCTGCACTAAGTGATTTCTTGTATCTAGCATTATGTTAAACAAGAGAATTGCCACTTTTAACTGTAATTCAGTAGTTCGGTATAACTCAACTATAATTCAAGTTAGTTCTCTTTATTGCACTATTAAGAAATTTTTAGTGTTTTAGGCAGAGTCTCATACCATGAACAACTGCTGCATACTGAGTCTTTCTGTGGTACTCTTGAGAATTTCCGCACAGCACACTGAGGGGTATCTTAGTATTTTTTTTTAAATGGGATGCAGATGATACATGTTAGAGAAATGGCTGTGAAAGCACTTGAGAACCTGGACACAGAAACAATATTAAAGCCTTTCTTCGGCTTATGTGCTTGACTTCACAGGTACTGACTTTAATTGGATTACTTGCATGCCTAAATTCAAACATGCATCATAGTAGCATTACACCTTTTGGTCACATCCTGAGATCTATTTGATGTGTGTTAATTGCAGAGCCCAAAGCTTAATGCTAAGGGAAAGGAGAAACATTTGGAATCGAGTTTGGAATAGGAAAACTGAAACGGGATGTTTTTTAGTGTCTTGTACAAAAAAAAAAATTGAGTCTTTTTAAGGAGGACAAAGTAAAGAGGAAAAATTCATGAGATCTTAGTTACATGGACTATTGTGTAACCATTCAACAGAGAAAATAAAATCTGTACATTATGGATGGAGCAATTTGTTTAACAAAACTTTGTTTATTTACCTGAGAGGCTTAAAAGGATTTGCTTTTCAGTAACTTACTAAAAATTGAAAATATTATTTTAATTGTTTTGCTGACAACAAAATGTTACACAGTAATACCCTAAAGGAGCAAAGTCTGATAGCTTTAGTAATGCGGAATTAAAAGACAATTTAAAAAAAGATTTGTTTATCTTTATGGAAAAGACTCTTCTCAAGTTAGGAGATGCATCGTTTTGACAGAGTAGAGCAGTGCTCTGAAATTATGTTGGAGAACAAATTGGACTCCGAGACTCCTGTACAAGGACGGTGTGTAAACCCAAAGCAAGAAACATCCCCTGTACAACATGAAGAATTGTATTCTGGAAATGCCACTTCTTCATTACAGAAGAGGTCTGTCTGCCTTGACTTTAAAGTGGCCACATCCCTGGACCAACCGCTCCAGCCAGTAAATGTATTGTACACTTGAGCACAGGGTGGTCAAAGAATATTAATGATGTTCCCTAAATCACTAGTTTCTAGCTAATGAGGCATACTTTGCTGATGTGTCTCACTGGTATTTTAACAGTGAGACAGAGGGCAGTGACATAGTGAATCAGCTTTGTGAGTCTAATAGAAGTAATGGAATAGATGCTTTAGGTTGTGTACCAGTTACTGGAGGAGGCTGCATCAAGAAATGAACCTTGACTCCCTCCCGAGGTCATATGCGCACCCAGTGCACACCTCAGGAATTTCTGGAGCGTGACTTAGACTCCTGACCTGTGGTGAAGAGTGGGGTTTTCAGCAGATAGTGTTATAATGTCAGCATCTTGGTGTTATTCCTTGAAAGACGCATACATTCTGAGGAGACAGGTCCAATGCCTTCATATGCTTGTGACGGGTCAGCAATTCATTTAAAATGCAGGTGAATATTGTGAAGGGGAGGAACTCAAAGTGTATATATGTTCATTAGAGACTTTCATATATAGAGCCACACTTGTTCAGAAGATCTTGTCTTTAGGCATTTAAACACTGAAAAGGGTGACAAATAAAAAACTGAACTATGATTAGACACATTCTTCTAAGCAATGTCTTGAGCAGCAGTTTTAAGTGGTATTGGTTTATTTAATTGTGGTAAGCTCTGGGGTCAAGCTAACCATTAAAGCCCAGCATAATAGTATTATTGAAAAATGCTTATTGTTATTTTTCAACAATTCTTTAACATGGAAATTTTATTGCAGTGGTTGTCTCTAGCATATCTGACTTTCAGTTATCCTGTCTACTGTAGTACTATGTATTTGGTAACTGGCATGCTTTTTGCCACTTTTTCCAAACATCGAAGTAAGAGTCCCTGTACTGAAAACAGTCTACAGTCTAAGGATTTTTCTCTAGCAAATACACCCAAGTTATGGCATAAATTCAGTTTCTTCATTCAGCTGCTAAACCCCTTCAAGCCCATGTTTTAGTGCACTCCTACGTGGCAGATAGCACAGCTGAAAGTATAGGACAAGCCATATGTAGAACAGAGTAACTTTGCTTGACTTCATTTAAAGTCATAAATGCTAGCAAAGCAACACAAAGTACAGATGACTGGCCTTGTTTTCCTGAGTCTTAGGGGCTTCATTAAAGCTTACTGGAGCAATGGCAATTTTGCTGTGGATTTCAGTAGGAATATAGTTGCAGAAGTATTTAACCAATTGGGAGCAGACGTATGCTAGCTATTGCATGATAATATAATTAATTGATAGCAAACTGCACTGAAAATAGTAATTAACTAAGTCTTAACTAATCTGTTCTTCATTATCAATGTGTATTTTAATCTGCATTAAATAAATGGTATTGTCTTCCTAAAGCTCAGCAAAGACAAAGTAGTAAAACTATTAATTGTGGGAAGGTTGTCCAGAGTACATGACGGGCATCTGTGGAGACTTCTATTTAAAGACGACAAATGAATGGAATAAACCGTCCCAGCAGAATGCTCTTATAGTGTCTCATTTTACTGGGAAGCCCACTGTTAATTCAAAGTATACTACTGTATTTTTACTATCTGCTTCCGTCTACTGATATTTCATTAACTGTGATTGTAGCGGTTAAGAAGCTACACACTTTATCACCGCTCCTTCTTTCTGCTATTAGTTCAGTTATTCATTTACATTCGAGTTAGAGTGGGTCTTGGTCATCACTGCAAATCGGAAAGATGAGAATTCCCACTCTGGACCAAATCAGCGATCTCTTAATCTTCTGAAAGTAGCCAGTATAAGATGCTTCCAACAAAGGTGTGGAATATCCTGTGATGGGTAATTCAGAAATGAAAAGCATGCAGGACAGGATTTTTCAAAAAGTAGTTGGAGTTGAGCTAACATCAAAGCATAAGGCTTAATTAGTGTCTAAGGTCGTGAGATCCCAGTGGATTTTGAAAGTTATTTGTTATACATGAAGCTTTTTGCTCTTACTATGTTCCTTTTTGATGCATGGTTCTCATCTCTGATCTGTTTCAAACGTAGACGCGGGTGTACAGACGGTGACAAGAAGAAATAAAATTATTTCTTTGAAATACTAGTTAAGTATATTCAAAATTCAGTATTAGCATCAGAGTGAAGAGACGTCTCTACCAGCTGTTATGTCTTACTACACAAAGGCCTCTAAATCTCAGTAGGCTTCTCAGCATTACGCACTGCAAATGGATGCTTGCACGTAGCCAGAGGAAAACATTTATTAACAGTGTTTAGCTAGCAGGCTTTGCCGATTATGGAGTCACTCAGAGAGAGTTTGAGTCGCAAGGTTTTATGTCTCTTACGACTCTCTGTGCCGTTCCTCTGTTGTGCTCAGTTGTGCGGAGTTGGGGATACCCAGGTACTTTGGGACACATTGCTGACATCATTCCATCAGCTAATATGCGTTACTGTAAGGCGTCCTTTGGATATAACCTTACACAACAGAGGAACATGACTTGTATAAGCCCCACACACAGCGAAGGATTCAGTGTTTGTTTCTGAACAAAGTTTTCCTTGTGGCTCTCTGTAAACTTCAGTGTTTCGTTCCCAAAGGTACCTGTGCCCATTTGACATTTTATGAATAATAATAAATAATTATCTGTTAATATCTATTAATAAATTAATAATAGGGTGGGTTTTTTAAAAATAGGAATTTAAAAACTGCTTCTTGAGCAAGGCAACTTCTCAGGTCACTCTGGGAGAAGTTACCCCATAAAATGTGTTCTTGTACTCCTGATTAAAAGCTTACTTCAGTTGTCATTGAAGTCCTTAACTTCTAGGTGCTCTCCATAATTCCCCGCTTACTTATTGCTAATTTTTTTCCATGATGGTAGTCACAATTAAGTCCTCTTCTATCAGTTTGCTTGTTAGCACTTTTTCTGTTCATGTCCTGTCAGTGCCTTTAAAGAGTCAGTCTTTCAACCCTTCATCACGGAAGGTGATTTCATCTAATTGCATATTCGAAGGACAACAAAACAAATCATTATTAAGAGACCGTCTTGTTTTAGGAGAGGATGTTTTAGCTTAGCCTAGCCATTGTTTAGAGTATTTTATGAGGAGCAGGCATGTGGGGACAGGGATGGAGATGAGGTTTATACTACCTTTTCTCTTTGATTAAGGCCGATGCCAGGCTGCCACCCCGCTTTTTCTTTAGCTCTATGAATCTAAGCTGCATTTTCTGTCGGCTTCAACAGTAATACACAGCACATCCCCCAACCAAGCAGATAGCAGCCACTGTCTTGCAAGAATCTATCGGCCTCAGAAGAGGAACTGATCCCAAATTTTTTACTTCCTGGGGAAACACTACAGACACTTCCTTTTCTGCCTTGAGCTACGCTTCAAAATACATTAAAAAAAATGAGTCAATTACAACTATTTTTATGAATGGCCTAGTTTTGTTGGCTGTTTCAGAGCCTCGCTGAGAACATACCTCAGTTTGACTTGACTTCCATTTGGGACTACATTGTCTGGTTTCTTTTTATTGAAGAAGCTCACTAAATTGCCCAGGATTTAAAGCAGTCCCCCTCTGGAACTGTAGGGATGTATCCATGGGATGCTGGTGCTTCCAGGAAGGTGGCTATTGAACAGGGTTTTTAAAAAAAATTTTTTGTTTTTAAAATCACAGTTTTAGACTTAGATGTTTAAGTCTGCCTGCAGTATTTTGACAAAGTTTGTTTCTCTTCAGTCTGACTGTTTGTGTTAACCTGGCCTAAACTTGCTTGAAAATAAGTGCTTAGTAGGGTTTTACCTTGAGTTAACACACCCTCTTCCTTCTCCACTCCCCACAACCTTCTGCTGAAGACAAGACTACATAAAGGCAAGATTTAATCTAAGCCATGTTTGGGGTTAATTGCTTGCATGCAAGAGCTATGTTCACACAGAGCTGTGTTGAGAGAAGAGGATACTTAATGACTAAACCCATCCATCTCTCTCCCAGACACGTACCTGTTCTTTCTTGCGCTGTCTGTGCAGGCAAGGAGCATACAGGAAGAAGTGAGATAAAGGTTACTGGACTGTAACTGGCGATGCAACCAGTGAGAAATTCTGCCAGTTGGCCACCAGGTGGTACTAGGGCTGCATTTGGGGAATTAAATCGCCTTCAGTTCTGGTCTTAGCTTTAAAATGAAGTACAATAAACCCCCTGCTCACCCCCCAACAGAGTCTGGATAAACGCAGCCACCAACATTGCATTTGGAGGTTAGCTGCATCAGCAGAACTGACCGTTCAGGCAATGTATCACCTAGCTAATAAGCTCTTACTTTAACAGTTAAGAACAATACTTTGAGCATGCTCATCTCCCATCATCCCAGCTCTTCATTGCCACCTTCTTATAATGCTCTGCTTTAATCTGAGGTTGCAGCTTCAGAACCAGCAAGTAGTAGCATTAACTGTTAATTATTTTTTTTTTTAATAAACAGAACTAAGTTGCACGAATAGCCCTGTTTCGGTAGATTTCTGTTCCAATACTTTGCCCAGGCTACATCACCTCCATTCCTTTGCAGACCCCTGCTATCCTTTAATCACTAGCTGGGTAAAAGTCCACATGTGAACTGACTGTCCAGCCACCAGAACAAACAGAAGAGATAAGGGAAGGGCTACACTGTAAACTCAGTTGATAAGAACGCCACTTTAGATTTCTCTTTACTATCTAGTTTCCAACAGTCAAATTCATGAAGAGCCTTGTTGCTACTATCAAGTTTGGCTGAAAAGTTCTATACTCGGTGACTGGTTAGGTGGGGAAGAAGGTAGAAGCAGGACAGACAGTGCCACATGTACTTCTTATCCTTCATGTCTTTCAAGATAAGGGCTGGACACTTTTTGAATAGAAATAAGGATCTCCTATATACACTAACTGAAGGATGCAGAGCTTTCAAAAAAACCAAAAAAGTAATGTGTACCAGAGCTCCCAGAGTTAAATAATGCTACAACATTTAAAGCAAAAAAATAAATTTCTCTAAAGCTTTTGAACCTTTATAATTTTTTAAGTGAAGAAGTGGTAACTGACTTGCTGCACAGCTGAAATTATTCCTCTGTGTTTGTACAACACGGATTTTCAGGGGAAAAAAAAAAAAAAAAAAAAAAAGGTTTTCATCCTAGGAACCTGAGAACCAAATGTTTTACTGAATATAGGATTCAGCTACACCCTTTCCTCTTAAACCTACCATCTGTGAGAAGAGCCAACTGCCTTGCTTTTGGCATATGTTCTCACACAAATTCTTCTTTTGCTATGTCCCTGCCACAAATCCCTCTTCCTCCTAAAGAAGTAACATTCCACAAGGACAACATGAAGGTTTTATGCTGTATTTGGTCATGCATATGGACATACACGCTATGGGGTCCTGTGAACTGCTGCACTAAAAAGAGACTACGGTATTTCTAGATGTCTCTAACATGCATAGTAGTATCTTTGAATAAAGTGAATAGTTGTCTTTATTTTGTACCACCAAGAGAACTGACCCTGTTGGTAACTGGAAGATGGCAAGCTGAGTCAAACAATGTCCAATATTTAAGACTTAGTCAGCTAGTGTAAGGACACTGGGCTATACCAGGATAACCAGGAAGAGTTTTCTTCCTCGGCAGAAGGAAAACGATTTTTAAAAATTACTTGCTTGTAACTGAAAAATTTCAAACATGGAAGAAAAAAGGAATTCTATAAAGCTAAGGCTTGAATAGCAGCATGCTCATGCACTCAGTATTATTCTATACTGGAAAATGTAGCTTTTTCCTCATGCAAAATTAACTTTTTTTTTTTTTAAATAAAGTTGGAAGTGCACGATTCCTGGAAGGATTACTCCAAACCTTATTACTCTAGTAGCCTGTTGAAGAGCAAGCTATCCTTCTTCCAAATTTACATTAACCAACGTAACAGAGGAGACAGTCGCTATGCTGAAGTCATTCTAAAGCTTAAAAAAAAAAAACCAACACACCACCACACAAAAAAAAAAACCCAATCCACCCACAACAGCACACACAACCCCTTCCCCCACTTTGCTATAAAAAGATCAGCGCACAGAGAAACTGAGATCTTTTCTGTATTTGAACTGGTGTAGCTATAGGCCTTTATCTTCTTGCTGAATTTTTAAAACAGTTCAATATGAGGAAGCTGTGTGAAAATTGCTTTTCTTTTTCACGACATCAACATTATTTTTATTTCCTCTATGAGTAGTTTCTCAACTGAAATGAAATGGAGAAACATACAAATATCTAGAGCAGTGGTAGGTCTGAATACTGACATAAACCAGGTATGCTTGACTCAAAAGAGGGACAACCTGCTCTGAAAGTGCATTACAAAAATAGCATGTTCACACTCTCACCAGTGCTTAAAATTAAGATACCTGGATACTCTGGAAGAAGGTTACAATCTAGTATTTTTGCCATGTAGACTTGTTCCTAGCAAATCAAGACTTACTGAGTTGCTTACTGAGTTCTTTTCATGCAAGAAGCGAGAGCTATATGAATTACATAGGTAATGGCTTGTTTGGTCTTATAATTTATTTGTATACAATCATCATGTACTCTGCCTCTGGGTACAGTAAGTTGAGTGCTGCATGTTCTCTCAGACACAACAGTCCAATAATATTATGGGACTATTTGAGCTGATGAAAATGTGAATGAAGAACAGAGAAATACAACGACCTAGCAAATAGATACTGAAAAAAAATAATCAGTCACAGCAGTTAACTGCACAAATACTTGGATGGAGGTGGTAGCAGTCTGATTAGTCTCTAGCAGCTGGCTGGCTCTTCTACTGCATGTGCACCTTCAACAACAGCTTTCACACACTTGGCCATTGTCTGGGATGCTCTACTGATTGAATCTGAAAACAAAATCCAAACACATGTCAGTGTGTTATAACTGTTCATTTTCAAAATGATACACAGACACAATACAAAAGAGACTTAGTACAGGACTGCATACAAAGAGGATAAGGAAAATTGCTTAGTTGAAAATATTGTCCAATAGTCTGTGCTTTATGCAAATTCCAAATCTTTTACTGGAAAATTTTGTTTCTTCAAAAGACTCAAATCCTACACATCTTAGTGGAAAGCTTTAAATGCCTCATAAGAGTCTTATTGTAAAGCTAAGTAAAATGTATTGCTGTTTTCAGAATGGAAAGGCCATCCTAGACATACCTGTCATATAAAAGTCTTTTATTGTGAGCTGAGGTGGAACAAGAGGATCAGCAAGAAGCTGTTGCTTCACTAACTGTGGCAGGAAAGGGAAAGAAAAAAAAAAAGAGAGAGAGTCAGCTTTATGATAGGAACTCATTACCAAAGCATTTGTTTAGTGAATTCAGCATTCAATGCAGGTCAAAGAATGCCTGTAGTACTGCATATGAAGAAGGCCTATTTCTTTAAAAAGCATCAAACCACGTAACAGCACTAAATCATGCCCAGATGCTTTAGTTTCGTTACCTTTGACAATTCATTTGCCTGGTTTAAGTAGTTAGCCTCTTCCACGTCATCGTATCGAACTAGATTAGGAGATACTTCTTCTAAACGCTTCCGTATTTGATCAAGGTTCTCATAAGGCAAGGTCATACCAGCCAACTAAGAGATTCACAGAAAGAAATGCCATCAAGTCTAGGGATTTAATACATAGTGGGGTTTAGATTACCAATCCATTAACATACCTAAAGTAAAATCAGGAAAAATCTACACTCCTGGAAACACAGGCAGTTATAACATACAAACAGAAGCAAAGTCACAGTATTCTGTTGGAAGTCTGATGCCTACAGTTAAGACTTCCCCATGTTAAAAAACTAGGTTGTCCTGTTTGCTATACAAAGGAAAAAAAGAAAAAGACAAGAAGTACTTTTCTCCTTCCACACAGATGTCACTTGTACTTTCCCTAGCTTACCACCAAAGTTGATAAAAGTTGATGCAATTATCAATGCATCTTGTTCCCAGTGACTAGTAAGCATGTATTTGACCTTATCTAATGATACCAGATCCTGTCCTATGAGTTCATGCCGTTTTCTTTCTAAAAAGCAAGAAACTGCATCCTCCCACCTGTTTCCTCTAAAGCACTTCATGAAGACCAACAGAATTTGCAAAGCTTCACCCATTATGCATTCCAATAGCATACGGCAGCTACAATATTAGTGCTATCCTCAAAAGGGAAACAGTATGATTTAACTCTCAGAATTAACAAAGGATTCAATACAAAACATTACTTCTTAAGACTACAGTCATGTATTTCCCTGAAAATGTACCTCTTCTTTGGAAATACTTTCAATATAAAAGGAACTTAACCTCTCAGTGTACTTTTATTAGAAGCAATTTATAACAGCAACAGTACCTCAGAGACAGCTCTGATAATTCTCCAGTCTTCCCTTGCCATCCCAGGAGGTGTTACAGCTACTCTTGTCTGCTGGGCCCTACCCTCAGTATTCATGTATGTGGCCGCCTTCTCTGTATATGCTGCTCCTGGGAGAATAACATCAGCCATAGGAGCTCCCACATCCCCATGATGCCCTATATACATGGAAAGAGGAAACAGTATGCCACCATACAAGACATAAGTAAGTCAAAATAAAAAGAAATGCTTTACTAACACAATACAGAATTTCTGTGTTCCCAGAAAAAAGGAGTTTCTAAGGTTCGCTTAACCAGTAATACAAAGCCTATTAGGCTGACTGCTCTGAGGTCTTACTTGCCTAATACTTTGGGGAGAATGAACAGACTACAAGCAGTAGTAAATGGTAGTTCAGTCTCTACAGTCACTCAGCTTTGGGGGGCTCCTGGAACAAGGATGCTTACTGAATTAAGGTAAGACCATGTTTTGGTATGATAGAACAGCTGGGAACCGACACCATTTTGTCTGCCAGGTTTGAAGCTATGCTCCAGAAGACCTAGCTGGTATGTATTCCCTTACTACTCATCAACAGTTTCTCATTTTTACCTAAGAAACAGGTAACCAGTATCTCAGTTATGTGTTGGAAGTTTATTTTCTGCGAAGAAATGGAAGGCTAGAATTTATCAAAGGGTCAGATATGTTTGTAAGAATATGCCACTGTTTAGGCTTTCTCTCCAGCTATTAGATAGCAACATTTCTTAATTTACATCTACTAATTACCTTGATAGATGATAAAACAATCCTTTGGCAAATCCTGACGTGTTATACAACCCGAATCTGCTCCCAAGAGATACAATACTTTGGGAGGATTTTTCCTAATTGCCTCCACTCCTGGTTTGAAACCCAGATCCAAAGCAGCTACCTGGCTTGCAACCCTGTAGGAAAAAACACATTATGACTTTAAGTTATTTCAGAATTCTCCTTCTCCCATCAGAACAGACCTAACTTCTTTTTTTGACTAAGTATTTCAAAGGGCCATAAGAGGTTTCTAACAGTAACAGGACAAAAATGAAGCATAAAGGCAGCTGAAAATTTTGTCAGAGTATTTGATAGAATATCAGGCTGGTTTTGCATTTTGACAAACTGATGCCATTTGAAGTTTTCACGGGGAATCTCACCTATTTAAGATGGGATAGCAAAATAAAGGCAGACGTTCCAGGGCAGGGCCTAGTGGCAGGCAGCTCACTTGTCATCTGGAACATCAAGGTTCACATCTCAGCTATGAATTGAACTCAACAGGCCTTTAATTTAGGGCACTCACGTGGAAGATGAAAGACCAGCTACTGGACCATCAGCTACTCTGAAGCATCTATTTCATCACTATTCATTTATTCACACATAAAAATACTTTTAAAAGAATGAAATAATCATTCTTGTTTTCTGGCAGTCTTTTTCTTGTCCAAAGAAACAGTTTTGCATAATCAGGTGCCAGACTTACAATTATATTTAAAAGAAAAAAAGATTCTCTCTGTAGAGTACAGACCTTTCAATGTTACTGTTTGTCTGACGTAGTCAAACATAGAGGTTCCAATAAGTTAAGCTAGTTTTTACACTTAAAGTAGAAAGGATGGTGCACCAAAAGCATGCAAGTCAGTAATATGAAAGACTGCCAAACCACATGTAAAAAAAGGTATCATGAGTGTTCTTTAACATATCAGTGTTTTGGTATTAAATGTTTCAGTATCAACAGCAGGATTTTGTATTCAAGCTTCCTTCAGAGGACCAAGCCCTGCTCTTGCTATACTAGTTTTACATCAGTGAAGCTGCTTTTGGCAGAAGGACTTTGTTGAGTCTCTGAATCTGAGCGCCCCTACATTTGCTGAAATATTTTTTCCTTTACAGAGGTAGTCAATTTGACAGAGTTTTAGAAAGAAAGTCGGGAAGGACTGTCCCAAAAGAAGCTTGCCTATTAAAAGGAATAATATCCCAATAAACTGAGTAAGATCAAAAGCCCTAAAATGAAAAGCTTTGAAGGTTTTCTATTAACTATTCAGTTAAGAAACTGAACAGTAAAAGGAATATTGTAAGAAATCGTATTATTTAAATACTCTTGCCATTTTGTTTGTTTTTCATCCTCTAGACCATCAACACTGGTCTGCTGTGCATTCTACTGAGCACTGTGGTATGTTATTAAGCTCTCCTGTATTCTATACCTCTAAGTTTAAAGTTTAAGTTCTACATTTAAATATAATAGATTAATAAAACCTCATGGAGAACCTGAAAAGTTTGCCAGGTCAAGGAACCCATTTTTATTAAAAAGTTTCTGCTAGTTTGTATTTCTATTTTTTATATTCCCTACAGGTTCTAACCTGATAAGCCGCTAGTGTGTACACAAAGAAATCTGCACACATACGTTGTGGTAACTTGTGTAGGCCCAGCGTGAATTAAAGTGGCTTCCAAAAAAGCTTTAAAGCAAACCTGTGAAGGATGTTCATGACTTTCCAATCAGAACCAACACCGCTCTTAGTCCTGGCGTTTTGTGCAATGGTGGAAACGGCAGCATGGATAGCTGCTCCGTCACTGCGCTGCAGTGCTGCACTACCTACCACCACCATTGGCTTTTTGGCCTGGTCGAGGACCTGTGCAAGTAAAGAATCAATAAATTCATTCCAAGGCTCTGAAGACAATTCTTGGTGCAGATAATGTAATAAATCCCGTAATTTCTACGTAAGTCTTCCATGCAAAGCTACGGTTCTGAAATGGTCATTGTTTCATTTAGGCATAAAGCCAAAAGAAACTGCTACAAGCAGTATGCTACCCTGTCAATACAGAACTATACTCTCGATAACCAGGCATTTAAATGGAAACAGCAGCGGCTGAAATAGCCTGTTTTATATCAAGAAATATTCCAGGAGTTTCCTGCACTGCAAAGTTTTACACACCCGAATATATTAAACAGTTCACACATACTTGGTGGACACTAATCATTACCTCATCTCTGCATTTGATTAAAAGCAAATAACTCCATATGCAACATGGTACTTCTCTTCAAATCTATCTCTGTGGGGAATTCAGATTATTATTCAATACATCTGATATTTAACAGTCACACTCTTAAGTTGTGCATACCTTGGAGAATGCATGTTTTCCAGAAGCAATGTCCTGGAGTGTCTGTGGGGACTCTCCTAGATGATCATAAGTGTAGGTCAAATTCACCAGAGAGCCAACAAGGGCCACTTGCAAGTCATTGTGAAGCCAGCTGAAAACACAGCAAACATTTTATAAAAATCAAAGAAATACAGAGTTTTACTCAACCAAAGCCACTAATTATAATTTTAGCAATGACTTGAAATAGGATGCAAATTCTTTCAAAGGAATGTAAACGGTATTCATTGTTTTGGTAACATGCAGTTTAGCATTATTCTGACTGTTAAGCAAGCTTAAGGTTTTTTTAGGAGGACTACTTCTCTACGTACATTCTGGGACCAGTGCAGCAACATGCCTTACATGAGAAGTTCGTAACTCAATTCCCTCCTCCCCTCAAATGTCGGTCAATTCAGTGGAAAAAAAGGGTTGCACAAAATGAGGTGCTACAACTTTAAACCATCTTTTCCAGTGTTAGGCAAAAACAAAACAAAACCCCACACACACCTACAGCTACTATTAAGTTTATTTAGCTTGACTTAACTCTTAGTTACTTCAGAACTGAAGTTAAAGTCATTTGTAGGAGGAAAGAATTCTGAATTTGACAGTGATCACGGTTTTAGAAATCCACTTATTTCTTAGATAACCAGAGAAAAATTTAGTCGGTTAGAAATTTCTCCTTTTTTGCAGCTTCTCATAGCACAGACTTAAAGATATATGAATCGTTCATAAATTTCACTGCATTTTTTCCTCTCAAAATTTTAAGGCCACTATTGTTTAAAATTATATACTTTGGAAGATCCCAGCATTAGGAAGGACAGGGCTTTTATAAACCTCATTTGTCTCCTGCTGACGTATCTTTAATTAAATTGCATTAGCTATGTTCAAAAGTTTGGGAAAGTCACGTTACTTGCCAAAGAAAATGTTAAACTTGAATGACCACTTCTAAAATCAGCAAGTCTGATTTGTTACAACAATACAAAAAGCAGCAAACTGATGCTGAAAATAATTCTTTAAGGAATATGCTTTAACAAACTTCTGTAAGACAGAAAATTTGAGGTGTCTGTGTAATGTAACAGAGGAATAAATGTCTGAGTATATGAACTTACATAAAATGTCAAAGTGAGAATGAACAAAACATAGCTATATACTACAGGGAGAAGAGACCCCTTTTTTCTACACATGTATCGCCATTCCCTTTACTAAAAGGTGAACTAAATCCAGTGAGTCTGTCTGGATGAACGCTCTCAACTTACTGCCTGTGGCTCCACCTGAGCACTGTACCAAATCCAGATGGATTTGCATGCTTATTCACCACCAAGGAATACAAACCTCTTTCGAATTCTAGCATTAAAAAGCGGTGCCTCAAAGCGTGGATTGGTGCCAACCAGAAGCAGGACATCTGCCTCCTCCACTCCGGCAATCTTTGTATTAAGCAGGTAGTTAGAGCGTAAATCTGTGCTATAACAAAAAGATGTAAGAAAGAGGATGAGAATTCAGTAAAGGGAAGGAATGAAGATATGGTAAAGATTCTAGATGCTCAAAATATTTTTTCATCTCAGGAAAAGAAAGGGAAAGAAGAGATTTCTCAATTCAAATTACTAACCCAAATAAAAAGTAAGGCTTCTCTCTTTCATGAGTATCAAAGACAGCAAAACATATAAGGAATTACAATGTGGATATCTCCTACATTTACAGTTATTGTCAGCCTTCACAAACTTCATCTGCTATTACAGTTTACAAGGTCATAATTGTACTATGGTTTTCACAACACAAATAGAAATAGGTTAAGTTATCCAGCTTACAACAGAGTCTAACTGGCTTTCAGTAGCCTACTGTTAAACTGCAGCAGCCTCAACATACAGTAAAGTGTGCAACCCTTGCTGTAGTAGAGACTATGTATCAACTCATAATACATAAATACTGTCTATAAATGAATATTGTAAATTCAAACAAAACCTGCTAATGCATCAGCAATTGCTATCCTTGGTCATTTCAGAATCTTACAATGAGATGATTTGCAGACTGGAAAGTTTATTAACATACTAATTACAAACATACTTTGCCTGAACACTTACCCAGCTCCGGCAGTAGGGAAGACCTCTTCAGTGCAGAGCGTATCACAATTTACTCTATTCAATAAATCTTTCAGAGCGATTAGCGCTTCTGCATCCACCAGTCCTCCTACAATTGCTGCTACTTCCTTCCCTTTGACAGCCTGTAGCTGAAGAGAGAGAGAAAGTATAAACTTAAGCAAAAGAAACCATTGAAATAAATTCCCATTTGGCCCAGGTAAATGTTTGTTACATTAGGATGTGCCAAAGCCAGCAGTGCAACCGCTAGCCTGGAGCAGCACAAACTGATCAGCAGTGTCTGACTTCCGCAAGGCAGCAACTCCAGCTCCTTCAGAACTCATGATAAGCAAAGAACAGCTCTCTGTATTCTATGCAGGCCTCTCCCACTTGAGTTATTGCTCAGATGTGGCTAATTCTCATTTGGTGTGGTGAGGAGAGGAAGATTGGTGAATGCTTTTATTTTAATGAAGCTACAGTGCAGACAGAATACAAACTTCCATAACACAAGCTCAGGTAGCAAGCTCAACTCAAAGGTATTATCTGAGAAGCAATAGTTTTCATAACAAACCCTGCTACTGTACCACAGGCAAAAACATCCTTGAGGAAAATTTAATTACAGTTATTCAACTCTACTTTGTCCCACGTAAAATTTTTAATCAAAATCCTGAGCAGTCATGCAGCACTTCGTTTGAGCAGGAGAATCAATCACCACGCAGAGAAAGCACTGAGGCAAGCACAATTCAGATATGAGTAATAGAGAATTAATGGCTTTGATGGCAAAAGTGGTGATAGCACAGTTTAAATAAATTTAAAGAAGTCTTCAGATAGATCAGAGTAATTCAGGAAAGTTGGTTCCTCCCAAATTTCTGAAGGAACAGTTTAGTTTCCTATTTAAATAAAAGTAGTTTCTCTCCCAGTGCCCCAAATGAAATCATGATAAGACTAAGTTTTTCAGATGGTCTAATCCATGAAAACAGCAAATAATATTCAAAAGAAAAATTTTAAGTGGAAATACAATGGATTAGAAGTCAAATGCTCCCCTCTAACCTTACAGAAAAAAGCCCTTTTCTATATAACTGTTTTCATATTAATCATTGTAATATGTCCAGCTTTAGAAATTAATTTTATGCTACATATATTGAAAATTGTTCTTACCACACCAGCAACACGAGTTAATACATCCTCCCATGAGGCATAAACAAATAGTCCTTTCTCATTTTTAATCATTGGCTGAGTAAGTCTCTGACGCTTCAGACCATCATAAGCAAACCTAAGTGAACACCACTAACATTATTAAAGAGCAAAGACAAAGATAATTGTGTATACCAAATATTTTCTAAGACTGAGTTTTCTAACAGCTTGCAATGATTAGAGAAGAGAAACACAAGAAATATTTCCCCTGAAAGTTTAACTTTTCCTTCTCGAAAACAAGCAAAAAAACCTGTGATACAAATTAAAAAAAACCTGTAAAAAAAAGCTACAAAAATGAAAACATTGGAAAACTCAGTAACTTCAATTATAGTTTTAAAAACATATTTTACCAATTATTCTTTACTATAGCTTTACAATATTAACAGTGGAATCCAGAAGTCAGTGCTACTGTCCACATTTCTGGTTCTGCAAAGTGTGCCTTTAATGCGTGCATAAACGTACACATGGGTACAAACACCTCCCACACACCTTGTTTTGTCAGATATCCATTCCTCGTTGATATCTTCATGCAGCCTTGGCAAAATTCTCATCACTTCTCCAGTTCTCGTGCTCACTACGATGTTGCTTCCAACTGCATCAAGAACATCAATTGACTCTACCTTCCTGTTTAGAAGAACAAATAAACCATTTGCAGTTTTCTAGCAAGCAGCAACAGACTGCATAACAAACAAAAAAACAAACAGAAAAAAAATAGTGCTTTAGGTTTAGCTTTAGATATACATATAAGAGCTTAGTTTCACAAGGTATTTTAAATAATATCCTCAACAATTACTGAGTTAGTGAATTTGAATTTTCCTTTATACACATTTTTTTTTACTGAGCAATCAGCACAACCTACAAGTCCAAAACATGTTAAGAATAAAAATAAGGGAAGAATAGTCTACAAACTATAACATTCTTCCTTTTCTTGAATGAGCTGTGAGTAAATAACAGAATTTATGTTAGATTCGGTCTATGGAAAAGTCTACAACAAAAACACAGAGAATAAAAATCAGAGAAAACCCTTAGTATCACAGATGGACATACTCTAAGATAAAGTCTATGACAGAAACAGAGAAACCTGCATCTTCAGTAGGAGTTAAGATACATACCTTGTCTCCCATGGGCGTGCAGTAAAGGCATATGGCTTGGAGGTAAGAGCACCAACTGGGCAGATGTCAATAATATTTCCTGATAACTCAGACATGAACATTTTTTCAACGTAAGTACCAACTTGCATATCGTTTCCTCTTCCGGTTGTTCCCAAGTCATCTACCCCTGCAACCTCACTAGCAAACCTGGTAGATGCAAAAAGAATGAAAAACAAATCTGGAATGTACAACAGCAGCAACATAGCACATTTTTCAACCCTTATCTCATTTTCTTAAGATAAAACATTAGCTTTAGTTCATACACCTGAAAGAAGAAAACAATTGCTTAGACGCATTAGTCAGTGCCATCACATGCAGGACTATACATCTGCAGAATTTCATTCAGACGAGGCTACAAAAACTAGGTGGAGTTAAATCAAAAAACAGAGCAGTTCAGTGCTCATTGAACTTCACAGTCTGAGTCCAAGATTAGTCCTAACTAACAAGTTCTTTCTAGAATTAGGCAGGTACATTGTATTCTTTTCCTTCTGGCTCAAGTTAGCTGGTACTGAATCTCAGGACTACAGAAGAGCATAAATACAGCTACCAGAAGCTGTCAAGAATAAATAAATCTTGCAACTGTGGCTGAGGAAGTCACTTATTAATGTTTTAAAATCCACTCTGGCACTAACACCATGGGACCAGTTCTGCCCTGTAGAATTCCGATTTCACTTTCATGTTTTGGCCACCTCTCTCCATCTCCTGCATGACAGCTGTCTGGTACCTCTGGGAAACCAGCCATCAGTCCTTACCAGAAATAAAATTCTTCAGTACAGTCAGTAAAGAAATAAGAAAAATTGACTGCCTCTCATGGTGTTTCTTTCACAAGTAACAAACTGCTATAAATACACCTGCTCAGTACTCTCTCCAGTGAAAAAAAAAAAAAAAGGACATTACCTGATACATCGAGTGCACTGTATACACCGAGTCATGATTGTTTTGACTAATGGGCCAATGTTCTTGTCCTCCACAGCACGTTTTCCCTCTCTAAATCTACTCCTATCGCTGCCAAACATCATTGATTGATCCTAGAACAGACAACAGAAAACAGACATATCCAGGCTGCTGGAAAGCACAATTTCACCTAAGACAACAGTATTAATACATAAGTCTAGACAATTTAATTGGATGTTGTACCTGTAGATCACATTCTCCACCCTGATCACAGATAGGACAGTCCAATGGGTGATTTGCCAGCAGGAACTCCATTACACCCTCTCTGTTGGGTTCAGGAATTAAAGTTAATGTCAACTTTACATCATTTAGCAGATAGTACAACTAATCAGCTATAGGAGGCTAAAAGGTACCTTGCTTTCCTGGACTTCTCAGAGTTTGTCAGTATGTTCCAGCCCTTCATAACTGGCATGGCACAAGCAGCAACTGGCTGTAATCATACAAAGCAAGCATGAACGCAACATATTTCTTCTCAACATGGGCACAAACCCCAACCTCTCCCCCCCAAATTCTTACACAGGCATCTGTTATTAATTCAATATGTTGTAGAAATAAAAAGGTATCTGCAAGGAAAAAAAAAGAAGAAAATCTAACCCACAAAGTCACTCGAAGCAATATTTATTAATAATCTGCTATATAAAAAGGTTAATTATTTGTGATTTGTTTATTGTTAAAGTTGAAAATTTTACACTTTCAGGTTCCAATTCAAGTAGTTAATAGCAAGAAGAAAGTCAGTTGTAACAGATATAAGGCAAATCAAAGAGATTCAGCAGATATCTGGAAAACCTCTAGAACTGAAGTTCAGAGTATGCATCATTTTAGACATTTATTTGGACAAAGCCTATACAAAGAGTCTTGGAATAAAATTTGTCACAAGATTACTGCAAGATTAACAAAAACTCCTGCTCAGAAAATGAATCCCTCCTACTTTTCTATTACGTCACGAGATAGACCATCATGACTTCCATCTTTAGTGATAACCCAACATTTCCAGAGATGCAAAGCTCAAACTATGGAATTCAAGTTGAGGTGAGCTAGAGTTTTATATGTGAATGTAAGTATGTAATCCAAGACTGAACTCCAAAAGAATGCCTCAACTTTCTGCATAGATTTCTTGATACTGCTGAAGACAGCCTTCGATCCTGAAGTCAACTACTATTTTACAACAGACATCAATGGTACATAATGCATTAAAACATGAACTAATAAGTAACCACAATCTCTACTTAGCTAGGACAAAACTGCAGACACTAATCCTACAGCTAAATTCATACAGTATCTGAAGTTTACTATTTGTGTAGTATCAGCTGAAAATGTGTGGTTGAAGCATGAATTACAGAAAATAAAAATACATCTGACTGAAAATGCACAGCTATCAAATGCTCACGTCCGGGAGCAAAATAATCCATAAGAGCCTGAGAACTGACTTTGATCCATAGGCAATCACTGCGGTCCAGTGGGAAGAAGTGAAAAACCTGCTTCGAGCAGCTGAGTAACAACAATTTGTGTGCTAATGACAGTACAAACAATTATTTACAAGATTTGAACTAGGCCCTAAGTACAGCAGAAAATTGTAATTCCTACGAAACATATCCAATACCTTGGGAGCTTTCTCTATTTCCACAAGACACATCCTACAGTTTCCAGCAACAGAGAGACGATCATGGTAACAAAAACGAGGTATCTGAATTCCAGCCTTTTCACAGGCCTATAAAGAGTAAGAAACAAAGGATAATTAAATTTTAGTTAGACCTTTCAGTTCCACCTCATAAAACATTATTCAGTTTTTCAAAGAATAACAGTGTTAGTGCTCAGGAAGGTAGTGCATTCAACCTTTCATCTTAAGAAGTGATCATAAATAAAAAACAGTGGTCAAGCAGAAACATGTCAGGCTATCAAATACATTTTTTCCAAAATTTGTAACTGATTGAGGAGATGAGAACTGACCTCTCTTTCATTCTTTCCTCCAGGAACAGAGATAATTCTCTCTAATATATAGGACACTAGCAATAAAAATAACTTTTACAGAAAGCATGCACTATTTAAATAAAAGTGCACAAAAGAGGAAAATTTGAAAAATATAAAGGAAACAACAATGGGCGTAATGATTTCTGGCAATTCAGCAACACTAATACTCTCTATAAAGGTACTGGAGTAGTACTGATAGTCAATCTTCAACTTCAGTAGAACCCCAAACTCAGAAACAGTCTTCCATGACATGTCTGAAGAAGAGATGGGAGGACAAAGACGGCAGATTTCCAGAGAACAGAGGAAGACAGCCTTTCCTGTGTAAAATCCCCATGGCTGATGGGATCTATGCTATAGCGCTAGCTATACCTGCCAGAAGAAACACCACTGAACTCAATAAAAAAGAACAAGATCTAATTTTTCTGACGATTTCTACAAAAAAAATTATCACATGTAAGCAAAATTAAAAAGCTAACAAAAAATAGCGTTTAAGAAAATATTACATTAGACTCCTGCTAGTGGCATTCTAATGCCAAAATAAATTAGTAACTTGTATCCAAAGAATGAGGGATCTATTTTGAAATAAACACTATGTACTTTAATGTTCTAACTCACTATACCACGTTCCCATTTTATGGCTTCTTAAAAAGAAGATCTTAAAAAGATCTACTTGAAGTTTTGGCCTGAAAAGCAACAATGCTGAGTACAGACTGGGAGATCCAGGTTCAATTTCTTCCCACACCAAGAAGAATAAAAGCAGCAAAGGATCAGCATTCTGAATCATAAGAACTAATAACCAAAAGGAGACAATCCCTGATTTACCTGAGACGCCACTTTAAGATACAAAATTAACAGGTTCTGAAAGACTAAGAGGTCACATAAAGTTCAGAGCTCGAATTTCAACCAGAATTTATCAAAGTCTGTTATTGCGGAGCGTAATTTTTTGCAGTTGGGATTCAAGCTGCATGCATCTTCTTTCAGGCAATCATGGCAGATGCTTCTTTTTCAAACACTGAACTCTTCCCCCCAAGGATTTCTACCATGTGAAACTGTATCACAGTCAGCGAAAACACCCATAAAGAATTGCAAGAAACAATGCAAAGGGGTTTTTTTTGCTATACAGAATATAACAGGCTGCCAAGAAGTGATTTGGGGAGTCCAAGAAAAATTCAGCATGCCACTCCTCGCACCTGAAGTACTGTGGTTCCTGGGTTCACCAGTACCGGCTGACCATCCACAAACACCTCTATTTGGTTGCTGGCTGCTGTCGCAGTTGTACGTCCTGAGAGACGTGGAAAAAGAAAACAAACGCTTTCAGTTACTGCTAGACGCAAACTGTCAGACCCCACGCTCCTTATCTTACAGTTATACAGTACTGATATAATTCCAGTTCTATAAATAGCACAACACAGAATTCCAGAGCTGCAAACAAAGTATGCATACGTGCCCTTCAGTAAGTCAATTACACGTACATTGATTTTATCACCATACACACACGCATAAACTAGAGACACTTACCACACACTTTGGAGGACTGGGCAACCCCAGCTAGGGTCCTGCGGACTGCAGGTAGTCGAAGCATGGTGCTTTGGTAAGAGAGAAAACAGCACTGAGTTTTTATCAGTTCAAATGTTTGCCGACAGGTTTTAAACAGGCAGAGTAAAAACTTCTGTACCAGTGGCAAAAAAGTATGTACGTGCCTCTATGTGCAGAGGAATAAGAAGTTACTTTCTTAAACTACAAGATACAGCTCTCTTTTTATAACTATCTATACTTCGTATGCATCTATGTCACATTACTGTAAAAGTGGTGCAAGTCACGATGACAAACAGCTGGCAGCCTAGCTCAAGCCACTAACTCTGCAAGAGCTGCCAGGAGCACGGACGAAGGAAGAGCAGCCACCCACAACGGGCGGCAGCTTCACGGCAACCGGTGCGTGTTTACGAACAAACGCAAAGGCACACAACAAGCGCTCCGCCGCCGTCCCGAGCGGCGGCTCCGGCCAGAAACCAAGCAGGCTCTCCGCCTGCAGCGGGCCAACGCGCGGGGCGCCTCCCCGCCCCGTCCCCCCAGGGACCGCGCCGGGGCCTTGCCAGACGGCGCAGCTCGGCGGCGGGCCCGGCGTCCCCATCCCCGCCGGCGGGGCCTTCCAGGTGGGCGCCGGGACACTCCGCCACAGCGCCGGGGCCGAGGGCGCGGCCCGCGGCAGCGCCGCCCGGCGCGGGGGGTCACCTTGGAGGCGCCTCCACCGCTGCCCGCCGGGCAGCCCCCGGCCCGCCGCGGAGCCCCTCAAGGGCACCGGGAGCGGCTACGGGACGAGGGTGGCCTTAACAGCGCCGCCGCAGCCCGCCGTCCCCGTGCTGCGGAGGCGCCGCCGCCGTCCCTGCCGCGGCGTCCGCCGTTACCTGGCGCGGGACAGGCGGCGGAGGCGCCCCAGCCTTCCCCGCCGCTGCGCGGACTGCCCTCCGCCTCGGCCTCTACGGCGGCGGCCTCGGGCCTTTCCGCCGCTCCCCGGAGCCTCCTTCGGCTATCTCAGCGACGTGTGTCGCTTTCTGACGCGCGCATTCGGCAATCTTCGGAACTAACCGCTTCGGGGATTTCCGTCAGATTATCGGCGAACGATGGAACTCGGCAGTTTCCGCCGTTCTCCCAGAGCCTTCTCGGCCACCGTCAGACACGCCACCCTCGGCAATTTCCGTCTCCTTCCGCTTCTTTCTTCGGCCAACTCCGGCAACTTCCGCTGGTACCTGCGGGGGGGGGAGGAGGGGGGGTGTACAGGGAATGCTGCGGTCCCCTCGTAACACTGGAAAGCTTCCTGGGCTTTATCACTGACTTCACGTTTATTACCCCGATCCTTCCCGCACCTCTGACGCCCTGCCCGCTGCACGCCCTGCGTTGGAGCAGCCAACCCGCGAGGAACTACTTCGCGGTTCATTCTTGTGGAGGGATATATGTGCGTGCAAAGTTGCGGAGGGATATCGGCTGGTATATAAAGGCGGCGCAGGGGCTGCTGGGCCTCTTTGCGCGGCGGTCGGGCTGAGGGTGCGGGCGGGAGCGTGTGTGCCGCGGCGTTGCCGTTATGGGCTTCGGGGACCTTAAGTCCGCCGCTGGCCTGCGGGTCCTCAATGACTTTCTGGCTGACAGGAGCTATATCGAGGGGTGAGAGGCGGCTGGGGGAGTGCTGGGGCTCGGTGGAGTGGGCCCGGGCCGGGCCGCGGTGAGGCCCGCTGGCCTGACGGGAACTAGCGAGGGGGGGCGGGGGGCCGTGCCGGCGCGGGGGGGCCTTTAGTCAGGCGTGCCTTTCAGTCCCTGGCAGCTGCTGCCGCAAGGCCGCTATGGGAGGCGCAGCGCCGGAGCCGGCCGAGCTCGTGGGCCGCTACAGCGCGCCCGGGGTGCCGAGCCCGCCTGGCTTCTCGCGCTTCTGCGGTGCTCTCCGCTGGGCTTAGCAGCAGCCTGGCGGACGGACCGAGCTGCTGCTGCGGCGCGGTCGTCTCTGTGCTTGGCGGCTGCCGCTTCACATCCTCCTGCGTGCACCGAGGAAGGGGGTTAACTTCGGCTTATTCTCCACAGGTACGTCCCTTCTCAGGCTGATATAGCAGTCTTTGAAGCAATCGCTGCCCCACCTCCTGCAGACTTGTTTCATGCTCTTCGGTGGTACAATCATATTAAGTCGTACGAAAAGCAAAAGGCAAGGTATGGTTAAACTGCAAAGCTGGAATATGTGTGCGAACTGGCCTACGAAGTGTTGCATTTGTTTTTTTCGAGTTTGAACAAAACGGTGTTTTTTCACTGGTACCATGTGGCTTTTTGTGTTGTCATTGGAACTGGAACAGCACTAGAAGCGGAACAGACTTTTTCTGTCAGTACGTTACACTTCTCAGAGTTTAGGCAACCTGATTCTGTCTCAGTTGCTGAGATTTCTGCTAAAACTTCTAAGAAAGGCTTGAGTTTTGTTGCTGCCACTTGCACAGATAACTATGCTGAAAGCTGGAAATTACTTACCAGTAATCGACCCCATAAAGGCAACACCAAAATGGATTAGAAAGTATTACAGGAGTCTTTAAAGATAAATATACAGTACGTAGATGATAAATAAGGAAAGTGGCTCGCTCAGGTTTTTAGTCCTGGAAGATAAAGCAAAATCAATGATTTGCAATGCAGAAGCACATATAAAGAAGGGGAAATATGAAAGCAAATGTTATCTTCTTTCTCTTTTAGTGATTTTAGTGTTCATGAAAGGTGCTGTATTGACATCCATGGAGACTGCAGGCCTCTCTAAAAAGGTACAGCATAGGTAGTGTCAGTACTGCTACACTGCCTCCTCTATGTGCCTCAGTCCTGTTCAGAGGGAACTCTTGCAAAGTTGGGTGGCTCAGTCACCAGCCCGTTTGGGAAGCTCTTATAA
Organism: Aptenodytes patagonicus; assembly: GCF_965638725.1. NCBI lineage: Eukaryota > Metazoa > Chordata > Aves > Sphenisciformes > Spheniscidae > Aptenodytes > Aptenodytes patagonicus. The sequence goes on along the minus strand of NC_134954.1, from coordinate 46,394,173 downwards.
TGCTAAAGGGGACTGAGATTATAAAGTTGCTTCACAAAGTCCACTCTGTGGAAACTACGTCTAGTTCCTGAAAACTAAAGCGAGTCTTGGGACTCTCGTAACAGCAGTTCACGGTAACAGTAGAACTACGAGCTTGTTCTAAGACTACAGAACTGTATGAGCTATAGGAGAAGACTAATTCAGGGGGGTCCGGTCCCTTGCGTGCTGTTGAGAGCTATCTTTCAGAGCAAAGCATTCGCTGAAACTTCCAAAATCACAGGATCAGTTACCTTGCAACAACGTGTTGTCTGTTGCTATTAGTTTTTAAACAAACGAAAATATTTTTAGGGAAGCATGAGAAGTTGATAACTCTTCCTACGCAGAATACAATGCAGATAAATGATTACAATAAGAAAGCTTTTTCTAGCCATATACCTAGGTGGAGCAGCAATGTTGGGCAGGATCGTGTCAGCTTAGATGAACAATCTTTGAATATGGGATTTGCTGTAGTCTCAACTAGCATGTCGGGAGCATTGAGGATTGTCTTTGGGGAGGTTCTGTTTTCAAGTAGCAGAATTAGATACTTCGTAAAAATGCTGTGCTAAAAAACCTATGAATGGGCTTGTAGGTACATTGACAAATCAGCAGTATTTGTATTGATATTTGAGTAGGTTCCTGATACCTGCCATTTTCTTTCAGCTTGCCAGGAGTAAAGAAGGCTTTGGGGAAATACGGTCCTGCTGATGTTGAGGACACAACAGGTGCAGCCACAGATAGCAAAGATGATGATGACATTGACCTTTTTGGATCTGACGATGAGGAGGTACTTGGGACCTTTTTGTATTGTATTTGGGTTTTTTAGAAATACCCAGGTATGCAGATTTTTGCCTTAACTAGTTTAAGTTACTTAAATTTGTGACCTTGATACCAGATCCTACTTGGAATTCTCAAATTCAGCTGTCTTTGCAGAACAGAAAAGCTTGGAAGGTAAAAACTCTAGAGTTAGAAAGGAATGTGTTGCAATGGGGTGAACTGTCTACTTTAACTTCGACTGGTTACATGATGAATAAAACAAAAAATCACCATCTTTCGGCTGACAGTTGTGATGATTTGTTTTTGCCTGAGTACATGCCAGTCAATTTGGTAATGCTTTAAAGATGCAGGGTTTTGGTGCTTCTCTGTAACTTTAGATTTCTCTTTCAGGAAAGTGAAGAAGCAAAGAAACTGAGGGAAGAACGTCTGGCCCAATATGAATCAAAGAAGTCCAAAAGTATGTCTACCAAGAAGTTACTAATCTTTTATGCTTGGGTTAATTTTCATGCATTTGAACAGGATGGCTAGAAGCGCCAATTCACTGTAATAGGTAAACTTGACAGGAATGAGATGGGAGTAACGCGCTTCACTTGAGTTGCCTGGGAGCTTAGCCTTTCCCATAGCAAATGAGAACCTTAACATAGTTTTTTGTCCTGTTTAATACGCTCTTCTTTGTCTTACCCAGAGGTAAAAGTTTAGAGAAAAGGCTGCAATATGCAAGTCCCTCCACAGCTACTGGTCTGGAACTGTTCAGAACTGTAGCAGTTGCAGTATTCCCTCTGTGGAAAATAAACTGTTACACGGCATTAAGCTCCTTCTCAGATCCTCTGAAAAGGACTTCCTATGTAACAAACAATGTTAGCTGCTTAATCTGTGTTTTCTTCTGAGACTATTTCAAGAACATATGTATCTACATCTTGAACATTGGGATATGCATAGCTTAAATACTTTCGAAATGTATGTTGGTACAAGAGGCCTGTCACAGCTATGTGAGGAGGTTCTTGTTCATGAAGTTGGAAAAGTTGTTGTAAAGCTAGTTTGCAAGCATATTCATGAATTTTTGAAAATATCTCAGCTTTTAATGGTGATTTTCTTCCCCTAGAACCAGCTGTTGTTGCCAAATCATCAATCTTGCTTGATGTGAAACCTTGGGATGATGAGACGGACATGGCCAAACTAGAGGAGTGTGTTCGAAGCATTCAGGCAGATGGCTTGGTCTGGGGATCTTGTAAGTAGGAGAAAATTTCAAAGCAGGGAGAGGGGAGATAGTGCAGTCTCTTAAGGTAGTGCATGAATAGGTAGACTTGCGGTCACTGTTTGCTGATGCTTGAAAATGTGGGTAGCTAAAACAGTGCAGGAATTGCAATATTACAGTAATTAAGTAATCTTGAAATAGTCAAAAAGGTGTGTTAGTGCGGCGGCCAGGTTAAGATTCAAATACAGGTTTTAAAAGCTTTAGAACTTTGGCTTTGCTATCCAGTGTCTCCCTGTACAGTTCCTGAAAGAATCATAGAATCATTAAGGTTGGAAAAGACCTCTAAGATCATCGAGTCCAACCATCAACCCAACACCACCATGCCCACTAAACCATGTCCCTAAGCGCCTCATCTACACGTCTTTTAAATACTTCCAGGGATGGTGACTCAACCACTTCCCTGGGCAGCCTGTTCCAATGTTTAACCACTCTTTCAGTAAAGACATTTTTCCTCACGTCCAATCTAAACCTCCCCTGGCGCAACTTGAGGCCATTTCCTCTCGTCCTATTGCTAGTTACTTGGGAGAAGGTAATGATGCAGCAAGGAAACACCCATACACCCACATCACTGGGTGACCACCTTGTAATGAATGCTGTGTTGATTAGGCAGTTTATAATACGGAACAAATTATGGGGTTTATGTGTTCCTGCAGACTATTTTGGTCAGTTCAATCTTAGATTTGCATTTTCATGCGATTCTACCAATCAAGGAGTACTAAATGCTTTTTTCTTTTTTTTTTTTTTTAGCCAAGCTAGTACCGGTTGGCTATGGTATCAAAAAGCTTCAGATCCAGTGCGTTGTTGAAGATGATAAAGTTGGAACAGATATGCTGGAAGAGAGAATAACAGCTTTTGAAGATTATGTACAATCAATGGATGTAGCTGCTTTCAATAAGATTTAAGACTTGATATATCTAGAATAAATGTAATTGCAAAAATTGGGCTGTGTCTGTAGTTACTTCAAAATCATGGTGTAATCCAACTCATAAATGTAAAATTTGGTTGATGGGTAAGGCAGAAGCTAAAACGAATTTCAAGGTTGCTCTAACACCCTACTGTAGTACTCAAGAGCTTAAGCAGAGAAAATGGAAAATTTACGTGTACCATCAACCCAGATTTAACGTTTACATGGCTTTAAAAATCTGAAATGCTGTCTGCTCCATTTTGGAGGAAGTTGCATCTCTGGAAATTTCTGTAATTTCTCTGGAAGGAGGGATGGCTTTAAGGGAAAAGCACAGGGCTCAGGCAAAGTGCAAATAACTTTTTTTTTAGCAGTCAAACAGTAGTATAAGTTCCTTTTGTTTAATAAGGGTGGTGACTAACCAAATACATCATGGCTTTTGTTGAAAGCTAAAATTCTGCTGTCACTGAGGGAGTGGAGATGAAGGTAAGTTAGAAGCAACACGGGGGACTGCAATGCATGAGAGATGGCAAGGCATATAGCGAAACAGACCTTTTATCTGGCCTGAGACTACCATGGTGTCTTCTCATCCCCTGTGGTGTGGACTTGGAGTGCTTTTCCTCCGAGGTGTGAAAACGTCTGCAGTGAAACTACTTCAAGTTTCGCATCTTTTCCGGGGCTGCTTAATTAGCGCAGCAAACAATGGTGCTGATAAAAGCTCCTGCTTTCATGTTCTAAGGTCCTTGCGCGTCCTGCACCTTAACAGCCTGGGCAGGCATTGGTTAGCCCGGGGAAGGCGACTAGGGGGCAGCATGCGCCTTCCACAAGCACTCTCGGGCACCAGCTGTCCGACCCCCCAGCGTGGACGTCTGAGGAGCAATGGGGTGCGGTCACCACAGGCTACAGCTAATGCAGGTGGATAATTCACTTGCGTAATAAACTTGAAGCATGCACCAGGCTAAAAACAACAAAAAAAGGCGTTCAATTAAAATGCAAAGATAAAGCAGCATAATTAATGACCGTTTGAGCTGCTTACTTGGCTCCAGATCGGTTTCTAGATCGATTTTGACATTTTTTAAAGACTGAAGAACCTATCGGAACTAAATTGTTTTCCAAAAACTATCCATAGGAATGATACAAATGTAAAAGCTGTCAAAGTTGCAAAGCTTCCAGACAAATTCACATTTCCAGGCCTTCTGTTGGCCTGAGGTGATAGAGAATTTATTGTGACCATGAAATGGTGGAAGCCTTTTATGTGCCACGTTGGTCACCCTGAGATGAAGGTGCTTGGTGCCGAAGCCTGACAGCAGCAGCTAAAATAACTCTTTTTGTTCTTCTTTCACAGAGCGTCTCTGTGCGGTTATCATCTGGCACAGCAGGTCCTGTTTCTCTCTGTTTAAAGGTCTGCCAACTTCAGATTATGTAAGAAAGAGCTTTGTTTTATAATTTGTCCAAAAAAAAATCTGCCTGACAGAGGTTTAAAGCATGATTAAAGAATTGAAAGTAAGTATAATTACAGGCTTCATTCCCACCTTCCATAAACTTAACTCCTACAGGACTAGCTTCATCCCGTGTGTAATTAATGCACAGTACCCTTTCTGTGGCAATTCTCTAGCTGTCACTTCTGCTAAATCATGTAGCTTAGTTCTAGCAATTCTGTCATGGTGCTGTTAAAAGAAAGAAATTAGCAAATGCTACATCAGAAAAAAATGAAATAAAAATTCTGACACAAAAATATAATTTTTATTATCCTTGGCCATCACTGTTTCTGACCTCCCATTCAGTGTGCTTCTTGCCTTTAAACTCTTTCCTTGACCTTGAAATTAAAGCTCTAAGTGGATAAAATGGTTTGATTTATAGACTGTAACTTTGCTAAAATACAGCACTATGAGCCATCCATCTGACCTGCCAGACTGGATTTTTGTGTGTGTTTTTCATTTATGCTAAGCATGCATGTACAAACTCTGCAGTTGTTGGGATTTCTTTTGTGGTTTTTTTTCCCCTGATGTTAGAAGGAAACTTGCTACACAGGAACAAAACAATAAAAGCTAGAGAACACAGTCTCCCCAGTTACAAAATAAATAGGCAAGTGGGCAAGAGAATTCCACAGAATCCACATATATCTCTGTTAGGGGTTTTTGTGTAGTATTTGGGTATGTGCTGGTATATTACTGTGTCATTGTGCCTGTGAAAAATCAGCATCTTAGAGTAAACGAGACACTTCTAGCCCAAGCGCACCCCATAACAGAAAGATCAGCAGAAAGTTCCGTAACTTAAATATATGATATACAGGAATACTGGGAAAACGGTTTCAACAGAAGTATTGGTTACAAACTAATGTACATAACAACCTTCAGAAGTACGAACTGTTCAGGAAGCAGATAAGAGTAAGTAGCCAGAACCTGTCTATTACAAAATGTGTCAATCGCTATTATTCTTGAATGAATGGTTGATCGTAGAGCTACTTCCTGTGAAGTGTTTTTCTATAGTATCTTTTAGCATGGTAAGATAGATCCCCTTCGTCTGGCTTTTTTTCCATTGTGGTGGGTTGAATGAGCGTTCCTCAGTCCAAGCAGCATACAACTGCTGGTATTGTTTTGGCCACTCTTTGGAAACAGAAACTTAGAGCGTTATCTGTTTTGTTTAGGTATCTTCCATTACTCTTGCAGAAATGATTTGGAGATAATCCTGTAACTGATCTTGCTGTGAATGAGGTAGTAGTTACATTGCAAAATTGTTAATCCACTTAATTCCACAGACCAGGACTGACTTTGGCCTTCTTCAATTGTGTTCTGTATCTCTGTTGTCTACTTCAGGGGAAGCTTTCTCGTAATTTATGCAAGACAGCATATGTATGTTCCCCCATTTGAAAATCAATCTCTTTCCTGTATATAGCAATATGTGTGCTCACATAGCTGACGTGCAAGAAGAAAGCTGACATAAACCTTAATTCCTGTAGTAGAAAGGGTCAGGGCTTGCTTTCATCTTGCAAAATCTTTGGGAAGGAGCGGTTCTAAGAATGGACAGTCACTGCATATTGCTGCTTAGAAAAGCAAATGAACATGCTCTTTGGAAACAACAAAATTTTATTACTTCACTTGGAGTACAGTCAGGGGAGTAGTGCTAATACATCATTCTTAGAAAGATGTCAGGGAACATGTGAAGAAGAACTGAAAAATGTTTGATTTAGGCACATTCAGCAGCACTGTGCCAAAATATTATGAGTCACTATGTACCAGGCAGCAAATGACTCAAAGGAAGAGTGCTGCTTACCAACTTTCCAGCCCATTGAAATTCCACTGATCCTGCCCGACTCTCCCAAACTCTGAAACCAGAGCCCAAAGAAACAGTTACAGACCACAGTCAGACTGTTTCTATTTGTCCAGCTACCAATACTGGATGTGCTCATGCATGCATATATAGATATATATCTTATACAAAGCAAATGTATTTACATATAAGGCCTCAATTACAGTATAAACGCTACTTAGGTGTGTTGGCAGGCCACAGAAACTAGGTAGATTATCTGAAAGGTAGCTTTATTCTATATACCTAGGCCAATAACAAGGAAAAAACAGTTGAAATTTACCCAAAGCTTTTATGCTTTTACTTTTAGTGGAGTTTTATCCCACATTCAACTTTTTATTTAAGTGGTATTGCATCAGAAATTGGTCCACTCCACTTAGCATATATATTTGCATTGGTACACATGTGATTCTGCAGCAAGCAACAAGTTAGAACAGAATATAGCATAACTGGGACCACTTCACCTTTCTTACGGGAGTGGACTCCATTTCCTGGATGTACTGTCTTGCCTCTCATTTGGCAAAGAAGTCCAAATGTGGCTACAGACTTGTAACAGAATATTGTTGAATTCACTCTGCCCATTTTTTGAAGATTGGCATTAAGGCAAACAAAATGTTATATTATTTCTTTACCTTTGACAGAGCAATAAAGAGCAACCAATAGTTGTAAACCTCTTTGAGCCTGAAAGTTTAAACATAGAAAAAGAAAACTGTGGCAGAGGGCTTTTAATCTCAGCTTCTGTAAGAAACATTTTCACTAATTCTTTGCACATTTCAAATGAGCCTAATACCTACATGAAACATCTGCTCAGTATTTTGCACCCAAATGGTGCCAAAAGCACAAGAATAAGTGACCAGAAAACATGGTATCTCCTGTCTTAGTTTTGAGTATAAGATAAAGAGCACTGGGAGAAAACAGATTTTATTTCTGTATTTTTCTTTTTTGACAAAAGAAGGCAGCAATTCAGTGTTGTCTGTCTTGGGATCCTTCTCCAGCTGCAGAGTGGAGCCACTGATAGCTTCACTTAGCTGGGATGTAGCCAGGTGATTCCTACTTAAGGCAATACTAGACAATCAGGAGACTCATGACCCATTGATGTATGGCCACGACCGCTTGGATGAGAATGCCTTGATCAAGAGTGTTACCAGTGATGGCAAGGAGGAATATTTTTATTATGTGCTCTTTTGATAGCAATGAGATATGGAACCACAACAAAACAACAGGATTACAACAACATTCCTGATAAAAACCCCATTAGAGCAATTCCACTTATTCTGACAACTTTCAGTTCAGGCTGTGTGTGCATTGCAAGTACACCACACCTAAATGATGTGTCCTTTAAAAACCTTTCAAGGAAAGCAGCAAGTGCAATTAAGCCAGCTGTTTACATAAAACTGTATATGCAAAGATGCACATCTGACTGGCAGATGTGAAGTCAAGAACACCTCGAAATCTCCTGTCAGCTCTTTCAGAGAGGGATGGTGACAAGAGCAGTCACTGAGCAGTTTCACAATAGTGCACAGGTGCATGGGCGTTGTCCGAGCTCCACAGCTGCTCACTGACAGTTCCCGAGCGGCTCACCTCCCACAGTGCCAATTTTAGCACCTCAGAGACTGTTGTCTTGACCTGGGCCTGGAACTTTTTGCTAATCAGAACGTAGAGGATTGGATTGAGGCAACTGTTGATGAAACCAAGGCCAGTGGAGAGGGGAATGCCATCCTGCAGTAAGTCATGCAAGTTTTCATCGTGGTGAGCAGACAGCTCCACAATGCTGAATATGTGATATGGTGTCCAGCAAACAAAAAAAGCTACAACTACAGCAATGATGGTCCAGAAAAGCCTGCTGGAAGTCAATACAGTTCTCCTCTTCACTTTGACAATCAGCAATGAGTAGCAAATGACCATGGTCACTAGAGGAAAGAGGTAACCGAATGCAAGCCTCACCCAAATAAGAATGTGATGTGTCAGCAAAATAAGTTCTCTGTCATGAACATGGAAGTTGTTGTAGCAAATGGTGACGTTGAGAACTGTAGCTGTGTCTCTAAAGTATAAGGCAGGGCCACCAATAATTGCAGCTGACATCCAAATGATCCCACTAAGAATGAGGGTGTTCCTTACAGTCCGATACTTGTAGGAAAAGACTGGGTGGACTAGGCGGATGTAGCGGTCAAGGCTGATGAATGTCAGGAAGAAAACACTGGCAAACATATTAAGTAGTGCAATGAATGAGTTCATTTTGCACAGCCACTTCCCAAAAGGCCAGTGGAAGCCCATTGCCACATATGTTATATAGAGGGGCAGGAAGAGAACAAAAATGAAATCTGCAATGGCCAGATTGAGGAACCAGAGTGTAGAAACAGATTTATCCCACTTGAAGCCCATAAACCAGATGACGATGGCATTACCTGGCACTCCCAGCAGAAATGCCACACTGTAAAAGGAAAGGGAAATCATATGGGCAATGCTGAGGGAGGACTGGGGTGATTCATCTTCCTCAGACAAGTCGTAGAAATAAGAGTAGTTCTCAAAATCTTCAAATGTCATGTTGCACAGTTGCTTTCTGGGGAAGAAAAGAAATGGGACAGTCAAAGGAGAAATGTTTTACTGCACTTCAAATAGTAACCTGCAATTCCTTTCAGTTCTTGGTCATAAAAAATCCCAAAACATTGACTTGGTTTCACATATCTATCACTTTTTAGTTGTCAGTTGCTAGCAGAAAGCTTGTGGAATATTTTGGTCACAGGCATTTCAAGAAATGCTCAAATCAAGACAACACTTGAAATCTTCAGGAACTGTTTTCCTTGCATTTATTTCTTAACAGAGAGCACTGAGCACAGTATCACTGATAAAGTTCTGGGAGGCCAGATGCAAAGTTTTACTGAAGTGTGATTTTTCTATTCTTTTCTAGACAGGTTTCGTATTTTACTGCTGTGTTCGTATTTGAAGCAAGTTTATGGATTATATCTGTCAGAAATCAGAGAAGCACCAGACACCTATGTAGGCAAAAAAGTGCAATTAAAATGCCAGGAAGCCATTTTTTATAAAATTACCACACACACACACACTAAAATTATAGTTAACAAAATCATAGACAGTGATTTCTCCAGCAACTGAAAATTCATGGGTTTATTCCTCTCTATGATGTATCTATCTTTGTATCAAGGAATGCTGATTTTCAGACACATTCAATATATTAAGTTTCCTTAATGCAGCAAAGGATGTAGAGAAGGAAACATACATAACATATTTCAGGGACAATACATACAATTGTGGTATTCTTCCACTAGTGAGCTGAGAAACAGGTAATAGATAAAAGAAAAATAAAGCTTCCCAGGAGAGTAAGACACACTGTAAGAGCTATAGATGAAAATATGTGTTTCTCCTTTTTTCTTTTTTTAAGACAGAACGACGGTCTCGGTTTTCTTCTGTTGCAAAAGCTTCTGGAACTTACAAGTACAACATGATTTTCACATAGGAATTTTCTTCTAAAACTCCAAAGGAAGATTGTGGGAAGGAGGGGGGGTGGGAGGAAAATATAAACCGAAAGAAAAACCCAGGAAAAAAGAAATGAATGGGAAAACAGATAGCAAACAGAGATTGAACAAGAAAAAGCACTCAGAAGTTATGTATTCATTCCACAGTACAGACAAAGCTACAGCACAGATGGCCACAGTCTGACAAAAGTATCTGCCATGGTCAAAACAAATATTCTGCTAAATTCTGTTATCATTTAAAGCTATATTGTCTGGCTGGACTCGACTGCACTAAAAACCTGTCCCTGAGAGCAGGATACAACCAGCCCATTAGCTGTACTATGGATAAGCTCACCGGCACACTTCTGAGCTCTAGCTCCATTCAGAAACTGAAATTCAGTCCGCGCTTTTGGAACCCAGCCCTGCATTCCTGTAATTCCATTAATTTTAGCATGCTAAGGACAACAGAAGCAGGGTCTCCAGAGTACACTGCCTGCAGAACCACATCTGCAAGCCTGTATTCATGTACATACCTTTCCTTCAAAAAAAGTAGTTTGCTTATTTTGAAGGATTACTCACACAAGTGAAGCTACGCATGTGCACACACAGTAGCAGGATTAGATTTCTCATTCGCAGATGGATAGACAAGGGGGGGGGAAGTTATGTAATTTTGTATCTCCTGATAAAAAGAAAATAGGTAGTAAGAGTCAATACAGCCCATTCTGTCAAGAGGCTATGATAACATTTGCCCTTTGTAATTTACATCAGGCTGAAGGAATGTTATTTGGTTTGTTGTCCTGATAAAAATTATACTTATTGGGCTGCACTTATGTAATACATGTCCCTTGGGTGTAGATTCTGCATCAAATACCAGTACCACCCATCTGAGTCATTTTTTCAAATAGCTTCACAGCTGCTGAGAAATAGTATAAACAAGGAGCAGTACCACTAACATCTGGAACAACATTACATTTGGACAGCTTCAGAGGACAGTCAGGTTAATAACTGGATTTTTAAGTGTCTTTGCCTATATCCAGAACTATACCTTCACACTGAATTTATGCAATTAAACAAAAAAAAAAAATCCATTTTTTCAGACTCTTGTTGATTAACATCCTGTATATCCCAGTCACTAATCAATTTTGCTTTTAAGTTTCTCAAGAGCTAGCACAATACAACAATACTTGGATTCAAACAATTCCTCCCAAAACCTTTTTTTTTTCCTAATGGTGCTAAAAAAACATGACAGTAACAAACATTTGCCTACTGCCCACCAATGTTAATTTTATATTTAGAATTTGAAAGATGATGTATAGCAGGAGAAAGAAAACATACCTAAATAAATACCAAATATTTACCGAGCCTCCTGTAGTTTAAAACTCCTCCATTGAAAGAGCACACCTTTAGAATGCAATTATTTTTCCAAGCTTGTATTTTTCCTCATCTCTAACTCCTAGTCTTCCAATGCAGTAACTCTTTAGCAGTGGGGGCAAAAAGGCAGGAGGAACATTGCTTACCATGGCTCCCAGTGCACAAATGCTGAAACTAGACTCTATGGCTAGGGTTCAGCAAAGACTGACAATTACATTCGCAAAGCCCAGAACTTTTACCTCTGACATCCACATATATGAAGCACTTCTATAACAGGACTCATGGTGTTAAGCCCTGCCCTGAAAAAGATAAGCAGTAGGGGATTGTCCATGGAGCTATGCTGGTTTACATCAATAAGGACCCAGATTTTTTCTTCTGGGATAACCGTTAACCATCATTCAGCAGGGATGTTTCTTTGTGTTCTTGAAACACACGTAGTCTCAAATACATGAGTTTGGTTTTTATTTATTAATGGACTTTCAGAGTCAGAACTGTCTTGCAGTTCAAGTCTAGGTCTTGAATTGAATTCTATTCCTTATTCTGACTGATTTCCTGTATGATCTTTGACAAACGGCCTAATTTCCAGGCTGGAAAGACTCTCATGAACCTGTCTGCAAACAGACGCTCAGTAGAGAAAACAAAACTTTTTGCCAGCAGTTTCCACTTGGCTTTCAGGCCAACTGCTAGAAAGGCTAAGGGAGGTTTGGTGCAGTTCACTGGCTCAGTCCCTGCTGGTCCAGCATTGCAAAAAGGAGCCAGAGCAAGGAAAATATTTTTCAATAAACAGGAAAGTGTGGTTAGAGGCCTGGCAATAGGACTTGGGGGCAGCCACAGGTTACAGAACAGTGTTTATTGCATATGGATGAATATAACCAAGTTTAGACTTCATCCTCTCTTTTTTTTTTTTTTAATAGTAAACAGCCTGTGTAAAGTGTACGCTCGGCAGTTGTTTGACTGGCATCTGTTCCTGTTTGCTGAGGTCACAAGCAGCTCTGGAAACTGAGCCTCCTTGATTCAGTTGCTTAATTATGAATATAGTTGCTTAATTTTACGCAAATCGGTTTCAGAACGTTTGACCAGGAGGTTTCATTTCCTGTCCCCTTCTGTAAAACAGAAGTTAATTACTAAACGACTTCATAGGAATATCACAGGCCGGCACCTGGTGCTAGTACCTTTTAGATCCTGGGACAGAAAACAGAATTACCAAGAAATACAGATCGTTAGGAAATATTTCTAAAATACAAAGCCACAGAACTTCTGGGAAGAGACTTCACCATGTCCTACATGAACTGTCTTTCTCTGAATTTCAGCAGGGAATTACAGAATTGGATCTCAATCGACATATTCATAGCTTTTTACTACAAATACCTAGAGTTCATTTTCTCTGCCACCATTACAGTATTTCATAAAGTTGAGCCATAATGGTAACTTGGACAAATGATTGGATCTGCTTAAAATAGAACAGTTTTTGTCACACTAAGAATGGCCTTATAGTTATGACATGGGACCAGTACTTTGGACTCTATTCATGGCTATGCCACAAGCATCCTGTTTGACCAGGGAAAGTCGTTTGACCTCTCCACGCCTCAGCCCTGAGGTCAGTGGAATGGCTTTGGAATTAAATTACTTTGGGTTTTCAGTCTAAAATAGGAGAAAACAAACAAAACAGTTGCAGTTTCCACTCACTTCACTTGATGCAAAGTCTTCCTGGGGGTTCAAAGTTCTCTGGGCACTACGCAAGTCAGGGTCCAACTTAATTACACTGGTAGTTTATGCCACATGTTTGGGCTACAGCCCACACAACCTCTCTCTCACATTTGGTCTTCATTACTTTTTAAATGTATGGAGAGGTTCAAGGGAAGAGCTTATTCATTGTCTATGTTAGTTAAAAGTTAACACAAATATTTGAGTGGTAGTCCCGAAATCTATTTGTTCAGTGTGATAAACAGTGCTCAGAGCCTCTGGCCAGCTAAATTGATTTCAGATGTCACAATCGTGGATCCTGACTCAATAGGAAAATTATGGTTTGCGGAGTTGGCTGTCTCAACAGTTAACTTCATAGAGGGAACAGATTACACAAACCCTCCTTTTAATGTCTTTATGAATAATTCTGAGCCTATCACATTCCACATGTATGATCTATGGCTAAAGGAAAGCTTATTTGATTGATTCACTTCAACTTTTGTCATGTGCAAGAGTCAAATGTTGGAGAACAACTAGTTTCTCAGAAGGTCACCTAAAGCCCGCTTGTCATACTGTCTCAGCAAGTTTGTCTGGATATTGGATTCATTTGAGAGCCCTCAAAAAAACTTCTTGGAACTTTTGAGGTGCTAAATTTTGAATTTATCTAGCTTCAAAAACATAAACATGAAATTCACCCAGTAGTTTATCTGTAAAGTTCAAAACACAGAAGGCTGAGCAAGTTTGTTAGAGGTATATACATATTTCTGGCAAGCATTTTACAAAGACATAAGAAAAGATCCTAAAACTCACAAGGAATAATGATGAGATTAGAAACTGTCATAGACTCATATTTCTCCCTCAAAAGAACAAAGCCAAGATGACCACTTGCCTCCATGTAGAAACATTCCTATAGCAGGAAGTGCCTGATACACCCATACTACAAAATTAAATCATAGCTATGCTATAATTTAAGCCTAAAGCTGGCCCTGCAGACAAAGCTACTAGGAAACGAGCATTTTAAGCTAGTATACACAAAAGCAGAATCAAGTCTTGTTGTATGTTTTCTCTTTCACAGACACATACACAAATGATTATCTCTTGACTACTGTTTTAATGGTCATTAGACATATAGTAACAAAATGATTTTGTAAGCCACCCTGAATTCAACAACTAGAATGGGTCATAATAGATATATGTGACTCGAAACCTTTTCAAGCCACGATATAAAGGTATTTGTTCTAGCAGACAAGACAAGAATGCAAATAACCATCATTCTCCATTACGTCTCTCAGTGAAGCAGTATTAGAAATGTATACGCAATGTACTAGCTAGACATCTCCTAAAATTTATGCCAAAAACAACTTACTTTGAGCAAGGCCAAACCTGACCCTGTTAGTCATAACGCACCACTCATCTGTGGTACTGAAGCCATTTGGCCAGATAATAGCCTCACAACGTTTTACACAAAGTGAGTGTTACAGAGGGATTAACAAACCCTTATAGAGCAGACTCAGTTAACATTTGTAAAGCAATGATTTCAGACCAGCACTTTTGCTGCCACAGAAGTGTTAAACAACAAATGGAAACCCCAACTTTACATCTAAGTAATGCTGCTGTAATAGGAAAAGTATCTACAGTAGGTCTGGCCTGAATATAACAAATCATCCAGACAACTGCTGCAATTGAGCAGCGTACCATTTCCACAATCAGGTAACTCATAAATGTCTGCAACCAGCAACTGCATATCATCAAAAGTGATTTATTTTCATGCTGATCCCAAGCACCAAGACTTCCATCCCCAAAGAAGACAAAGAAACTCAGATGTCCTCAGGATATGCACTGGGGAGGGGGGAGGGGGGGCACTTGGTAACTGTGTAACTAAAAGTAGAAATATCTTTTTTAATATTCCTTTTGAACGTAAGGAGTTGCCGTAACTGCAAGCCTATCATGTGACCACAAACATACTACATCAGAGTCAAGAAAATGACAGGTGATACCTGTGAAACACTTAAAGTGGCCCCATTCGGGGGGGGGGGGGGGGGGGGGGGGAGAGGAATCTCAGCATTCTCACAAGCAGGTAAAAATAGAAGTTTACCTAAACAGTGATACTTGAGATTTAAAATATGGTCTTATATTCTACGTGTCAGCACTGCCGAAGTATTTACATAACCAGTCATAACACCTCGGTATTCCTAACCCTTAGTGAAAGTGGGCTCAAGTGAGAAGTATCATCAGTCTGGTTTACAGGCAAGAAGGCTGAGAATACCTACAGGAAGTCTCCAATCAAACCAGGTGCTAAACCTAGAGTCCCTGCCTAGTGGTTCAACCACAGTCCTATCCTTCTTTCTTAAACATAACACTGTCCTCTCACTCGTGATGGAGCGGAGAAACCACAGCTTCACCTCTGGGAGACGTTCCCCTTCCTGAAGAGAGGTTCTCCCCTGGGCCATCACGCCCACTGCGTTGGAGGGAGCCAGCCCGTACCTGGGCAGCCTTTGCAGATTCTGGTCTGTTTTCTCTACACTGAAGAGAAAAGGAACCTGGATCTCCAGCATTTGCTTGTCATATATATTAATCTGTCCCTGCAGGCCCAGGACATACCTGAGAGTCATTAAACACACCTCTCAGATGACAAAGCCCAGCAGGTACACCATATATAATATTGGCTGTGTCCTCAGCATGTAAGATACACACACTAATGAAGTATTGTTCCAGGGAAGTTTCATGTGTTTTCTATTCTTCCACAAATGCCAGCAGTATTTTCTTTGGCTGAGTCACCATAATAACTATACACCTAGAATAATGGAGATACCCGATTTAAAATTTTTACGTGCCTCAGCTTCACAGTGACTAGATTGATAAGATAATGAATGCTTGTATTTCTAATCAAGCATGGCTTTTTATGTTTTTCATGCAAAAATTATTCAGAATTTTTACTTTGCAACTGTTTCATATATTTGTGATGAAAGAAGATTTTGACTCTGATCATGTTTTTTAAATGGGTGTACTCCTTCAGCAAACACATGCTTTAATGACAACTCCCTCCTAACAGGAAGTAGCAAAGTGAGAGCAGAGAATAAAGAGTGAATGCAGAGATTTCTTTCAGACTATCAACTGTTGTCTCAGCAGACTGATTAAGGCCAATTAAACATACGTTAAACAACAGCCATTCTAAAGGTACTGCAGGGTAACAACAGGTCATTATGGAAAAAATAAAATAACCCTCTCCAGCAAGATACAAAATCTCCATCAAATAACAGATAAAAAATAGCTTACAATCTGTTACACTTACAGTCCTTTTAACAAGAAGAGTTAAGAGCTAACCCCAAAGAAAATTAGCAACACGAGTCATTCCTCAAATATGCCTTCTTATATCCTATTCTATTTCACATATTAATTTCACAGTCACTTCTAACAGTATGCTTGGTTATGTACTGCCCTCTAAATTGATCTCTGTTCTTCCAGGTTTATTCTACTGCTCATTAAATCTACATCAGCAGTTTCTTCTAGCGTGATTGTAATATTGCTAAGGTTATTACTCTTGACACTCTTTCATGGGTATATCAGAACATCCAATTCCAAAATAGTGCTAGTACATAACCAAAACATTCCAGCTGATGAGATAACATACTTTATTTTGTCCTCACAGTTAATACACTAGGATCACTGTGTCCAGTACATTAAGGGTGTCTGCTACTGTATCAGTGTTCCTCTAATACTCCTACTCATACAAAGCTAATTCTTTACTTTAAGTTCAAGTCTAAATAAGCACTGCCTGTATTCCTGCAAAACTGAAAAATTCATATTGTTAATACAAGTTCAGGACGGCTGGATATTTATCTATCTCCTTAATATGGCATTGGGAACACTCCCTAGCACTGGTAAGAATAGATGGCGCCTATGATTAAGGTGTTAAACTAGGAGCTTGGAAATACTGGTTTTACAGGCTTCCCATATTACCTCTGCAAATCACTTCTATGTCATGTTGAATTTGACTCCACCGGATATGGTACAACACCCTCAGTTAAGAGTTTAGGACCTCAACAACACATTACTCAGTTTTCTTAAATGGACAATAGTTCTTAACATTTCCAAAACATCTCATTAAAATAGGATCACTAGAAAAAAGAAATGGGAGTGTAGAAAGTGGTAGTACATTGATGGTACAGGACTTACTGCTCACCACTTTCTCTCTCTCATCTAGAAGGCTTCAAAAGAGAATAAAACTTCTGTGCCAGGCTCACACTTGCTGAAAGAGGCAAGTATTTTACGTTGGGAAAGTACCCAAAGGCCCTAGCCCTTGAGATCAAAGTCTCACTGGATCTAGGCACTATAAGCACGTAATGAGATACAACTCCTGCCTTGTTTATAATTAAACAGAATAAACAGACACAAGAAGAGTAGGGAAAGGAACAGAAGTATCTTGCCCAAAGCCAAACAGTAGATTCAAAGGTAGAGTTGGAGGCAGAATTCAGACCTTGCCAAAAGAATGAAGAGGTAAATATCTTCTGTGGATAGAGGGAAAAGGTGCTGGTTCTTCATACTTGTGCCTTGTGATTCTTGAAATACATCCTCCAAGAAGTATCCAAAAGGGACAAGCGAGCCTGGGCTGGAGAAGAGAAGTAGGAGAAGGCTGCAAACTCTTTGCTAGCTAATGTCCCTGGCAAGAACTGGAGACTTCTAGAGTGCTGGCCTTTGCAGATAACCCTTGCAAACAAACCTGACTTGTAGCAATGGGTTTTGTTAGTTTCCCTTTGAGCCCACTAATGAAAAAGTATTGTATCTGCAGCAGGTCTGTTCAGTTCATCTAAAGAATTGTAATGCAGTAAAATGGTGGGCCAGATATAAGAGATCTGCAGTAAAATGGTGGGCCAGATATAAGAGATCTGCAACAATTCTCTCTGGAAAAGAGCAGCCGTGGGCTGATACAGGACTTTTTGCTCCTGTCTCCAGGCCCTCAACCTCTGGAACGTATTGAAGATACAAAGTGCACAGAATTAGCCGAGCTCCTCTGGAAGTACTATGTGCTTGAGGACACATAATTTTTCTTTTTGTCTCAGGAGCCTCAAGCACACTGTAAAGTAGCAGCAAGTGTGTGAGAGTTGATCTGTGCATGACGGCATCTTCCCTTCCAAAACTGAATGTCTCTTGGACACCGCCCACCCCAGTCACAGCAATCCCTTATTCTGGTAACAGGCCATAAGAAACTGTTCCTCCCACTGAGCTCTCTTTCACAAAGCCAGCAACAACAGAGCCCTGCACTGTTGTGAAACTGCTAGCTTCAGACTGAATGAATACAAATCAAACCATTATCAGAAATGATGGGTGAAAATTAGCCAGACAACCAGCCACCACAGTAAGAGAGACAGCTGAACTGTTGGCACATTCCATAAGACAAAATGAACAAATAAGCAAGTAACAAGATCATTCAACAGACTACAATCCTCTGCAAAACTAGCCGCTTAGTGCTTGGAATAGCAGAGTTATTAATAAAAAAATATATCTAAGAACAGATCACAAACTTCAAGTGGCTTTTAAGAAACATAAGGAGAAGAAAATTCTTTAAGGCAACTGGCTTTATTAGGAAACAAATTTTTCTCTTGAATCAATCTATCAGAAATAAACACAAATCTAAGCATTTCAGAAGTTGCTCATTAGGTTGTCAGCAGAGAAAGAAATTTTTAAAATGAAAAGGAAGACTTTATAATGTATAGTACATACAAACTGCATTACTGTCATCAACGGTTTTCCTCTGTCCCCACCGGTGCAGTAAAAATCTGTAATCAGATCCTGCCTAGGAACCCTTATATAGAGTTTCCCTGACTTATGATCCCTTTCCACAAAGGCAATTAGAGAATCCAAACCATAAATTCATTCTCCAGAGTCAAATAACTTCCACTACGCCACACTCAAGGAGATTCTAAGTGCAATAAAAGTGGACTCTAATATCATTCATAGCACATATAAAATCCCTAGGATTAAAGTAAACTTGGTAGGACCTCTATCCTGTCTGCCTGGCATAAGTGGCTGATAATGTTTTAAATTTGGGCAGAAGTTGCAGTGACATTAAACAAAAGTAAACTGGGTTATCAAAATATTTGCATTTCCTAGTTCAGCTGAGGCAAAACAATAATATGATGCTAGTGAAAGTAAACTGCCATAAGCAAGTTAATCCTGAATCAGTTTCTACAAACCTGGTCTAACAAATTCCTTTACCCTGACGTACCCTCACTCACTCTCTTCTCCTTAGCTATGAATTAATAAACATTTAAAATTACTCAGTAATACAATTTTATTCAGCTAGAAAGCAAATGTGTTTTAATTCATAGACAATCTATGCATCTTCTACAAATCTACAAAACCAGGTCTGGGATATTGTTTGGCTTTGCAAAATCACATTTACAAAGGCTACAGGTGATAATGACATGGTTATCGCTAAGTCTGAATAGGAGGTAGAATCTAGCCGTCTTATTGTGCGGTAGTATATAAGGCTTCAAATCTTCTTGTCACTTCCTAGGAAACACGCTCCCATGCACTTAGTGACAGCTAGATCCACATCCTACCTTATTCCACGATGGTTAGGTAAAACACACACACCTTCCAGCTCAGACCACAGAAGCCTTTTTTAATTCTGCATGACTGTAATTATTTTGTTAATCTGCTACTTAAGTTGAAATGATTTCCAGTTTCTGTTCTAGAATCTGTTCAGATCAGAACTGATGTACTTATTTCTAATAGTACTGGGAATTGCTATGGCTATAGGAGACATACTATCCCTAAGCAAATCAAAAAATTAAAACCAACACACAAGGGGAGGCAAGGGGAAGAGAGAGAAAGATATTTAAGTTGAGGTCACTTACCATTCTCTGACAGGATAAAAGACTCCTTGAAGTAGGTATAAACACATTCAGAAGTCATTAAAAATTAAATTCACACATATTTTCATATCTTTTCTTGCTGCAGGGGTGGTTCAAAATAATCTTTGAAATAAATGAGTATCACATTCTTTCTTCCCAGAAGCTCTTTTAACCAGTATATGCTACACTACCTTACAGGATTTGCCTGCAAACGGTGGTGTAGCTGTAGAAACACATTATTTAGAAGGGAGGGAGAGAAAGATTTAAAATGTAATAGAGAGATTGACCTACCTCTTTCAGTTATTTGGAATGAAACGCACTGTAAATCAGGGATGTGAGCTCTGTAGCAGAAGGAGGAATGAAGTGATCTGCAGAGTTCGGAGTGACTTCAGTGTGATTCCAGCTGCTTCACTTGGCTACTGCCCTCCCTCTAATAAAGCTGCAGAATGATATAACGCCGTGTTTGTTTTCAGCTGAGGAAGTTGTTTCTGACTTCCCTTGGTTTTCTAGACCCAGTTTTGAAATATTGCCTTTCTGTATAATCCCAGTATTTCACCAAAAATAAATGTTAGACATGTGAATGAATCATTTTGGTCAGTGTCCAAGCAAGCAACAGATGTGGTGGCTGATGAATGGAAAGAGACCTTACAGTTGTAGGCTGGTTTTTGTTATGCAGAGAAGAGGCTGAACAGTATTTCTTTGTAAGCGCTCTGGTTTATAGAAAATAATGTTGAATGAGCAGAAAGATGCTTAAAAGTCACACTGAAAGCATCATTTTGTAACTGTATGGTGAAGATACATTCATTTTGTATTTATGATTAGTAGATTAATCTACTTTTGCATGTAAGAGAGAAGTGAGCTCCTCAAAATATCACTAATTAGTGCCTCTGTCTGTCAGTCAGTGCAACACTGGTCAGAAATTTGAACTGGGTTTTAGGAGACTTGGCTTGATTCCCAGTTCTGTAAAGAGACTGCTGAGTTTTTGTGGCCAGGCCTCATGATCTCCATGTCGCTTAGTTTCTCAGTCAGTAAAATGGGAATATTATTCCACTAGTATCTACATACCATAGCTTCACCTGACTCTGATGGTACTGCACTGATCATACCATTTTAAATCAGCTGAGCATCTGTCAGTCTACCCTTACCAAAAATCAAATCTTCCAGTGGAAGCAATAATCTAACAGTGGTACTCCTCTGTCATTAATGCAAAACATGTAAAATGTTCAACACTGATTGAATCTAGTCAATTCCAAATTTTCCAGATATCAACTCTATTGATTCCAGTGGATATTAGAAAGAAAAAACCAACCAAACAAAAAAAAACACAGAAGAGGGAAGTGCTTAGTGAGAAGCATCAATCCTGAAATTTCAGCATCTGGTTAGCAAGGCTATCAGTTTTAACCACCTCTCTTACGGTCCACAGATCACAGACGCTCGTAACAGGAGCCAAAAACTCCTTCCAGCAAAACTACCCTGCTTTGTCTTTCCTCCATGACAGCTCTTCCTGTTCTGCCAGTGTAACTTAAAACGATGATAACTTGTACGTGAGGGGGAAAACCTATGAATGAAAGGAGGATGGAGATTATGCTACGGTGGGACACAAAGTCCCTGGACCACAAGGAAAGGACAGGGGGGCATGATTCCTGTGAACATATAACATAAGAGACGAACAGGGAGGTTGCCTGAGGAAAGAGTATGGAAAGACTCAAGGACCTCATGATTTGGCACCTCACTTGTTTATTTCTTGCATTTTAAAGATTTCCTGTTTTCTCTAGGTAACTGATTGGTGAAACTTCACTGATAAAAGCTCTTTTAACAGTAGTTCTCTTCTTTTGTAAATATTGGGATAGGGTAAATATAGGCACCGTTTAACAGCATATCTACCGAGGTTTTTTTGCTTGTAATGGCACATGAGTCTGTGTGTCTCTAGGTACTTTGCCAAATCCAGTTATTGTAAGGCAGTTAATTCAAGAGCTTGCTCAGTACTATTTCAGTAGGACAAAAGAAGAAATTACTGGATAGACAACCCTCAGACATGATCTACAGTAAAAGAAAAAAAACCTCAACAAGCAGAGTCACACATTTGCCAAAAGCTCTCCACCTTCTCGGTGAAGGGAGCATTCTGGAGACTGCAATGCATTCTAGCAGTTTTGGGGTAGTGAGGAATTGTCCTTAAGGGGCTGTGTCCTTCACCATAAACTAAAACAGGCTTGGGACTACTCTAACATACTGGGAATGACAGTTCAGCTCCTTCATCCTTCAGAACCAAGGGGGGATTAAACCTCACACAGCAATTTTCCTCACCCTTCCTACCACTGTACCAAATACGAAATCACACCTGCTAAGGACCCAGAAGACATTTTGTGGAGACAATTTTTCATAGAAAATGAGATTTTTTTTCAAGAACAGCAGATTACTGCATTTAAAAGAATTTTTCTACCAATCTGTCCTACCTATATTTGCTCCTTTTCAATTGAAAGGGATTTTTGCTCTGATGAGCAATTACCCAATTTGCACAGTATAACCAACATATGTAACATATCTGGGAGAAAAAAAAGAGAACAGAATTTTACAGAGAAAATTGCATTTAATCTGAAAGGATTTTGTTCTGCTTGCTTTCTGTTTAGAGCTAAATACAGCATTTTATTCTTCTACAGTTTTGATTAACCACAGTGGAAATCTTAAGTCCCTGAAGAATATAAGCTTGGGCCATAAACCTTTCCTTGTTTTAGTTCCTTCTATGCTCAGACACAGTAAAACTGGAATGGTGAGTCCCAAATTACATGGCTTTTTAATACACACTTTCATGCAACCCATTAACATCATTTTATGAGTGTGATCTTTTCAGATAATTTTGTGAAAGTTATATGCTTGGAAGAAAATTAATGAAAAAAAATGTACCTTGTTTGCTTTCATGTCTTCTTTTTCTACTCGGAAGTTGTATTTTATTTTGCCATGTCATTTGTGCTTTTTCAACAGGGTAAATTAACGAAGTCTTGGGAGTTTTTACTCTACATTAAGTATGGCAATATGCCAGAGCTATACTGAAGAGCGACATGCATTCATGAACATACAGTGCATGTGGGACTTGCAGAGCAGAGAAATACTACTTTATACCTGATGGAAAAAGAACAAAGGAGAGCATTTTCATACAAATAATAGATACTGGGTTGTCCAGCAGTGAATAAACTAGGTCTACTGAAAAGCAAATTAGTTTTAAAAGCACTTCTGATTCTTTGTGGTTTTTTTAACCCTGTAAAACACAACAAAGGCAGAGGTTGTATGGAAAAAAAAGATATAGGGGAAAAACCTTCAGAAATACTTTACCAGTATTAACCAAAGCGCAAATTACAAAGCAATAAACAAAAATAAAGTAGCTTTAATTTACCTGGATTACCAACAATTGCCTGATAGTTCTGATAATCAAGCTGTCTATTAGTATGTGCAGATAATCTCAGCACTAACGAACACCCCAGACTAAATTTAATGTGCACTAATTCAATTACGTTGTACCAACCATGAATTTGCAAATTAGGTCAAACAAAAGATATTTAGTTTTTCTCAGGGTTAATTTAAGCTGAACAACACGAGAAAGAAATTACTTACCTTTTAAGGATTCAGCTGTTTACAGTTCTGCTTAAAAATAAAAAAAAATTAAAAAACAATTCTTCGCTGTTCCTTTGTCCTCACTGTTTGAATTAACACCTCATCGATTAAAATCCACTCTGGAAAGACAGAGTTTAACTACCTGACAATCAGGAAAAGGGTAATTTCCTCCCTTCCTGTGAAACTAATGACTATTCATGCCTGTCCTTTTGGTAAAGCTGTAATATTTACTTGTGGCTTAACTGCCCACTATAGACCATAGTCAGCAACTATGACAAAATTCTCCAGCGATACATTTAAACCAAACCACCTGATGAAGGGAGGTTTGGCTCATTTAGGCAGGTCCACATCCTCTTTCTATGCTGATATTAGAAATATGAAGATTTTCATGTATAATGTGTTGAAGAAATCCAGTAATTCTGCAGGAGGCAAAATCCTTCATCTAACTATTACTTTAGTCAGGTCAAAACACACAAGCATATAAATTAATTGCTATACGTGTATGTGTGTGTATACATATGTATATACATACAAGTTCGAGCAGGATCTTTAAAAGCAGCACTTCATGTAACTCCTGCAAACAAAGTCAGCAGGGTGTTACATTCTATGAAATCATGAATATTAGAGAATAATTTACAAGGAAGGGAAAGAAAAAGATATATTTTTTTATTATGAAGAATGATACCTGGAAAAAATACTATTAGAAATAGCCTTTTTTTCCCCCACAGATTTTGCTTTTATACTTGTATTTTTTCTCATTTTCCACAAATAAGCAGGAATTATTTTCTATATAACTTTCAGACCACAGTTATTCAAATTTTGTATTCATATGACAATAAAATAAGAGATTGCCACTCAGATAACACTTGAAATCCATAGAATTTTCGGAGGGTGTCTTAACAATGAACCTTCTGATATGTCACTGAGTGCTAAAGATTATAGTCACTGAATAGTTAAACAGCCAGCTTGACAACAGTATTTTTCCATTTTAGCCAAAGTGCCGTCTCCTCCCATTCAAAGGAATGCCAGTGTTTCGAAAAATAATTTCAGAGAGAACTACAGATTACAGAAACAAAAATACAGCTACACAAACTATAGTTGTTTCATTATGTATTTCACAATCTTTAGTACTGCTATAGGGATTAACCAGCTTGCACTTTTTCACCTCATATAAATTACCAGGAGCTATAGTGTCACTTAGAGAGGTCTTAGAAGACAAGCCCTCAAAAGGGCAGCCAGAATTTACTGTTAAGCATCTAACTTACAACATATGGATTGAGTCAGATGTCTCAAACTGCCCAAAGCCTAACCAGCCTAGGTTCAAAGAAACCCAAAGCACAGAGATGAACCTGAGCCACACCTCTTCAGGATTTTAGCTGCCTCCATCCACTCAGGATCCAAGTCACCAGCATAGCTGCCTACACCTATTCTTTCAAAGAACTGAGATCTTATTTTCCATTTAAAGTATAAACTCCGGAGATTCAGTCATCCATCTTTTATGTAATAGGTCTTTTGATTAAAACCCCAAATCCACAGTTCAAATAGGATTATATTATGGTGTTACATACAATGGACATGACTCAGTGACCCAAGAGGCATTTAAGTTTCATGTTCTGCATTCATCTATTAACAATTCACAGCTAAGTTGTTGAAGCCTGTCATGATGAATAACAACACATAAAACAAGCAGATCTGCAGGGAGGGGACGATTACAAGTTCCGGTCCCTCACTATTCTGCAGCTAGACTATTGCTCTCGGCTACTGTGCTCACTGTGACAGAGCTGGTCTTAAACACTAACAAACTGCAAACAGGGAAATTCAAAAGTTCTAATCCCCTGCAAAAGACACAGAGCAAAGCTGAGGGTTGATACAAAATGAGGGATAGCTCCCTGAAAATATATGCTAATAGGCAGGGTGCCTATACAGGACTCATGAGTGATCAAGCAAGGTTGTTGCTTTGCAGCATTACTACTCAAAAATCTTAACTAAGAGAAACACCTATGCACATGTGGAATCGTGGAGCCTGCTGGTTACTCTTTATAATAGTAACCAGCCATTGACATTCCTCAGGATTTATGCAAAGGTTTTAAATTGGACGGTAGCTCCTTGCAGTGGAGAATGGTTCCTCAACATCTGTGCAAAGCTGGTGCAAATCAAATCCAAATCAAATTCAGTCAACTACGGATGTTCTGAGAGGCTGCGGTCAGTGGTTTCAGCACGTATTCATTTGCATTTTTAAAGTTGCTTTTTATAGTCAGCTACATTTGCCAGATTGTTTTTCTGATTAGTGGATGTAACACATTTTGTGAAAGGTGCCAGGTGACCTCGACTCCACGGGCATTTACGTTATTTATCCATAGAAATGAATGTGAGACAGAGAGAATCAATGCAAGTTTCTGCATTTGCCCTCTCCTCTGATCACTCTCAGGGGAGAGAACAGTTTTGCTTCTAAACCCTACCCAGCTCTCAGCCTCTCTAATGAGATGGGAGCTGATAAATCCCAATAAATCTGCTGCTTGTGATACAGGCAAAGCAAATTATTAGAAGCTCTGAAAAATGCTTTGCTAGTTAAGAGCTCAGTATATAAAGTCAATATTAACTCTTCCATTGCCTTCAATGAAAGCAAAACTAGCACTCTCTCTAATAAATTGACAGTGGGCTCAGGGAAGGAAGCAGAGGAAATCAGTCTAAGCAAAGAGGCAGCTAAACCCTCCAATATTTATTTGTCCATTCTAGTTCTATTCCTTAAGCTGTACCAAGACACACAAAGGTTAATTTTAAATCCTTCTTACTTTGCAATTTTTTTATTTTATTTTATTTTTTAGGAAGACTATGTGCCCCAAATTCAGCACTTACAATGAACTTGAATATGGAATTTACATGAATGTAGAGACTAGAATTGCAGCATTTTCTGTAAAGGCTATTTAAGTAGATACTTGTCTTTTTAAGACAAGTAGGCTCCCTTCTTTTCAAGAGAAGAGAAGGGAGCTTGTGGAGAAGGGAACAGCCACTTCTCCATTTCCAGATGAGAAACTAGGCAAAGGGCAGTTACACTAATTGTATGTAGCTTGGGTGTAAACCAGAAACTGAACTCTGATTACTTCAGTATTAGAAACATAGACCATCCAACAACATAAAAGAGACTTCTGGTTTTACTGATGGACCAGAAAAGAGAGAGACTAAACTCCGATCCAAAGAACTACTGCAGTTCCAGAAATAGTATGTGAAATGCTGAAGAAACACAAATAAAAGGGGTTTTGTTCAAAAGTTCTTTTTCTCGCTCTCTTTTCAACTTTTTCCATGAAAAAGTCTCTACATTTTCAAACTATGAGAGAAAGAGGCTTCTTTCAAAGGCTGATGTTTTTGCTTATCAGCATTCCTAGCGTAAATTAAGTTTTGTCCTTGGAAAAAAACAGAACTTGTTTAACTTTCTGCTTTTTTCCTGAATAGGATAAAGAAATCTTTCTTTAAATTATTCCCAGGGTAAAGCAAGGTAGAGAGTCTGCTTGCTCTCAGATGTAAGAAAATACCTTATGTGGTTTATTGTGGGAACATTAAAAAATGTAACATGATTTAGAACAGCCAGTGCAGAGGAAAATAACACTTACTTAACTACCTTGGGAATACATTTTGACCCCACCTTAAATTAACTGCAGAACATCCAGTGACTCAACATAATAGCATATGTATTTGGAACTCCCTGATTCCTATAAATTACACTACAGACAAGGAAGCTTGCAGAGGTACTTTACATTCAGGATCATCTTACATTCATCTGCATCTATTTAAAACCAGAATAGTTCCATTGAAATTGATGGATATAAACATTTAATTCAGAATATTCTGAGGGGTCAAGGCGGGTTCTCAACTTCTGGAAGCTTGAAAATTCTTGAAAAACAGAATTAATAACCCACCAAGAAGCTTTAAGAAAAATCACCTCTTTGTATCAGAAATACATTATTCCCTGCTTAAGTAATGGGAATTAATATTTACTTTTGCAAAAATGCCTTGGAGTTCCTACTGTGATAGAATGTGAGGTAGGCGAGAAGGGAGTAATAGTCATCTACTATACTTATTTAAAATATTTCAAGACTCTCACATTAGCATCTGATTTTAAAAAATCCACATTCATTTTGTACCTTATCTATAATAAGAAGGATGGTTTAAAACATGCTAATCAAAACATTTTGCCATGCAGATGAGAATAATTCTGTTCTGAGTATAAGTGTATTTCAGTCATGTTATCTGACTGTGGTTAATACAAGAACCTATTGGTCTTTCTGTTCCCTTCATAGCTGAAGGCTCTCGGGTTGTAAAACTCCATTCAGCATGGGGAAACAGAGTCACTTTATGACTTTCCACTGCATTTTCCAGCACGTACATGTCAGAAATTATCGTGTATTTCCACGTAATTTGGTAATGAACAATTATACTTGAAAACTTTGCCAATTCTCAAGGGTCGATCTGACTATATCAATCAGAATTATAAAATTGGTGTTATTTTTGAAAAGAAATATGAAACAATGGCAAATAGAATTGAGAAATTCTAAGGGACTGTTATTTTTGAAGCTAAAAAAAATTCCATGCACAACACGAAGGTCAAAGAACATCCTGCAATTCATAAGCAGTCACCTACAGGCAACCCCCAACCTACTTCCTGACCTAGTAATTTTCTTTGTGTCACTTCCCTAAAAAAACCAGGCATAGTTATTTCAGAGAGATGAACTGACTGAACAATCATTAACAGAAAACAGAAATTACTGTGAATGTAACAGTAAACTGTTCAGCATTTTATGATGAAAGACGTTCTCTGAAAGCAGAATGCTCTTTCAGGTTACAAACAGGAAAAGGATTCGGGGACGAGTTTCCCCTTTACTTTAACTCAAGCAAATTTTACTGTGCTCCACAAGAGGGCTGGCTGGCTGGACACCAAGACCACGTTTTCTCCACGTTGTCTTAGGTACAGCGTGGTTAGTCTTGGTCCAGTAAAGAAATACTTCATACAGTGTTAGAGCCATGGCATACAAACCTCTCAACCGCTGATTTAATTTCCTTGTTTTCTTTTAGAACAGAAAGTCCTAAAAACATGTTAATTTAAGCTAATGGACAGATTCAAAACAATTGCAGCAGTGTTAGGGTATGCATTTGAAATGTAACGTAAGAACATTAGTAGCCCATCATGCAGAAACTTTCTGAAAACACTGAATTTGGATAAATTTTGTAGCCATACTGTTTAAAGTGACACATTTAGAGTTGTCTCATCAGCTGTTCCTTCTGGATGACCTGTCAGCAAATGAACAGCAGCTGTAACAGCAATAATACACTCTGGGATCAGCTTGAATATCTCAGAATTTTGCTCAGCACTATTATAATAAAAATCTCTGTATTCTCCAAAGTGCATGTATACAGAAATATATTCTTGAGAGCAATTTTAGTGAAAAAAAAAATAAGTGTAAAAACCATACAACTCTGAAAAACTAAGCCCATGAAAACAGCAGCACGGCCTTCAAATAATAGTTACAAAAAACTTAGGGAGGATTTGCTTCTAATAAGATATGCAAAAAGATTCAAACTGTGAAGTACTTCAAGTAACCTTTTAAAAATGAAAAACCATATTACATGAAAGTAAAATAGTATTTTTTGGAGAAAGTTATTGGCCCATACATTTAAAAAATGCTTTTCATAACCCTCTCAGTTTTAAAAGGTATTTTAAACTTCTTCCTTGGTCCCTATCCAATCGTGATTCAATTATACTACTACTGCTGGTTGTTTTAATGATTAAGCAATTGAAATGGTAATTTAAGTTGCAATTTTTTAATCTTAAGAAGGTAGTTCTGGCAAGAGAATGAAAAATAGAAAGAACAACCTTTAAATTAGACTATCCCTTAAGTTTGGGGGTTAGGCTAATATCCCATATATTGAGGATGTTTTTATTGTTAACTGAGGCAAAGTTCTTATTTTAAAATTTACAAAACCTTGAGTACAACACAAAAAAGCAAGCTCAGTTTTAGATAATGAGAAAGTGAGCAGAATGCCCATAATAATTTAAAAAACCCAAAGTATAAAAATCTGTTTTTCTTTCTGGCTTGCATTTAATTCCAGTGCCATACCAAAGTAAATAAAATACAATTATTATTTTTGAAAAATACAAAATGAAAAATACGTTTTTTATGTTTATAATAGAGAAAATAAATGCATAATAGCAATCTGTCAGCCCCAGCAAATGGTCTAAGTAAAGCACACCAAAGAAAACAAGAAGCTCTATTTTGAGAACAGATTGTATTTGCCTTTTACACAAATGAGAAATTATTTTATTTTACTTTGAAAGCCCTTATTATTAAATATAACTGAATTTATATTAAAAGGAAAAAATCAAAATACCATAGAAGAACAGATCATTGCTCCATTTAGTCTGGTATCTGATACTTGACAGTGGCCAGTATCAGATTGTTCCGAGAAAGACAACAAAATTCTTTTAAGAGAATTTTATACTAGTTAGTAATTAAAGATTTTAATGTAATGCCAGGCATTATGGAACATCCATTCTGCTATACAGTTGAAAAGATCCGCCTTTTCCAAGCTTATTCAAAATTTGAAGTGCTCTAAAATCTACAGATGTACTTGGACTGTCTTGAAAGTTACAATGCTTGTTAGATTCCAGGCTAGATCTAGCAATCCATCTTTGCAGACATTTGGCAGAAGTACTCTTTGCATGGCTTAAACCCCAGCCCTCAACTGCTGTCAGTCAGTCAACACTTAGCTCAGATCCCTTGAAGAATTTTACCAAAACAACAATTTAAGGATAAATTAGGCTTTTAAAATTAGAATGTACAAAGCACGTACGTAACAAACTAAAAATCTAGGCAAGAGTTTCCTGCCAGCTACTTTTACCAACCTTGATTTTCTCTCTTTACAATCTGAACCCAACTGTTGGAAGACATTTGAGACTCTTTTCAGGAAAATAGCTATTGTTCACCTTTGTCAATTTTTCTTAATGTTTTTCGCAGGTATAACATTGACATATATTTTGCTAATGGGAGTGGAGAAACATAGCAAATCAAAGCAAAAGTAGAAAGCAAAGCAGTGAAAGCTGTATGGGACAGTTTATGGAAATTGAATAGATGAGTATAGATATCAGCAAAGAGAAAAAAAGTCAGATGCTTAGACCAGAAGAAAGAGAATTTTTTAAAAGGGGAAGGAAGTTTGTCAGCCCTGCTCAGTGTTCATGCACATATGTGAGGAGTAGGTTCCTAGGGGGGAGGAGGAGACTGAGGGAAAGGGATCTCTCTCAATACCTTACCTGAGCTTGAACCAAGGTACAACCTCAAGTTTATAAGTACAGAAAGAGTTGAAAGTCAAGAAATACTTAGCAACACAAGCCTACATTCTGCGATCTTTGAATGATAGTCCAAAAGACAGAATATTACATTCTATCCTTGTGAAAATATTCAGGAACATTCCAAGGACAAGCTATATGGCATTTTAAGACAGACCCTATAGCCTTCTCTTTGCTAAGGACAACTTCTGTTTCACATGAGCCATTCTGGAAAAGAAATGTCAGTACTTCAGCTACGTAACTGAGCTTACTTTGTTTCAACAAGTTACAAAGGGTCAGCTGAGCTGCAGTAACTCACTAAGCCTGCTACAAACCATCATAAAGGTAAACTATTTTAATTTAGTTTTAGTTCATTTTAGTTTACCTAAGATAACGCTTCAAAGCATGTTTGCCACAGATGGAGTACACACATCCAAACAATACAGCTCTGCTGACATGCAATAATTTGGGCACATATTGTAAATCTTCTCCGCAGAGACTGCATCTGCAAAATTTTGACTGCTTCTTACAAATCTCCACTTCTACCCGTAAGATTCCATCTAAAACTAGGTTTTCACTTGTCCATCACTGAATTAAAAAAATCCTTTCCATGTTACTGAAGTGACTGGTTCTCCCACATATACTTGTATTGAAATCTTCTATCTGCCAAGATGCCTCAACTAAGGCATCATCTTATTCAGTTATCGCCAACAAAATAAACTTAGCTAAAATGAGTGTAGAACGATCAGGGGATCCTGTCAGCCTTAAAAGGCAAAAACATTACGCTATACATAACTAAACAAC
This sequence comes from Aptenodytes patagonicus, assembly GCF_965638725.1. Lineage (NCBI taxonomy): Eukaryota > Metazoa > Chordata > Aves > Sphenisciformes > Spheniscidae > Aptenodytes > Aptenodytes patagonicus. Next base: position 46,362,810 of record NC_134954.1, on the reverse strand, counting down.
TAAAACGTTGTATCCTCCCTTTTTTTTTTTTTAAATCAGCTCCAGTTTTGCCAAGTTTTGTATTATACTAGGCAACAAAATATCACCAGGCAACTTCAGTTCTGTATTAACTACTTATTTTTCGGCAATAAAACCATATGAATATCTATGCACATATCAAAATAATTCAACAGCAATAGTCCCCTCCTAAAGAAAAGCCTTCTCCTGCTGTTCTTCCATTTGAGATTTGTGTTCAATTACTTGTTCAGCATGGGTGGACATTTCTAAGCTATGGTTTCATAATCACACAACAGCATCTTTTCACAGCAGCCTCTGTTTAAATTTTCTGTATTATGGTGCATTCAAGATTTTTTCCCCCCCATTGCACAATCCAAGCCTGTATCTGCACCTGTCTTCATACATAAGGGTGTTGATTATCTTTGTGTCTGCCCAGATTTCTTAAGAAATCCTGCTGCTTCAGCATAACGAAAGAAATACGCAATAGCTGGTTTCCCACGGGAGATCAGATAAACGTTAAAAACCTACAGCTCTAGACAAGAGAACCTTAAATAAGGTCATATTATTAAACCCACTTCTGAGGAAAAAAAAAATAGTCTAGCATTAACTCAAAGTCAAACTAAGACCTTTCACTTTCTGATAAAATCTAAGCAAGGTACGCCATGAAAAGCAAGCTATTTTTAATGACAGAAAATGAAAAAAGTATAAACCCTATAGTCCGCTCCCAAGCATATGAAATAATGTGTTTTGAAGGAGAAAATAACTATCACAGTTGTTGAAATAAAACTTATCGAAGACGCTACCTCCCAAACCAGAAAAATCCCGACTGGAGCTGACAAAAAGACGCAAACCCCCGGCTTGTTGGAGCAGGTTTCCAGCGCCTTGGCTGGAGAAACGAAGGCTTTTCGGGCTCCGTTCAAACTGCATTAGCACAGCCACAGGGGCAGAAAACCGCCCGGACCGAAAGGGCGGCAGACCGCGCCGGGCAGCTCCCCGCTCCACTCAGGCAGCCGCCACTACGGACAGCTGCCGCCCTTTACAAGGCCGAGCGCGCCGGGAGCAGGGAAACGGCGGCGCGGGGGCGGGGAGCTCCCGCGGGGGCGGCGGTACGCCTCGCCCGGCGGCACGGGCTCGTCTCCCGCAGCGCAGGCGTGTCTGGCCCCGGACAGGGGCGCGTAGGAGCTCGAGCGGGCGGAGGGAGACGCTGAAGGGAAGCGGGCGCCCGAAGGCGGGCAGCGAGCGGTGGCGCGGTGGCGCAGCCGCTCAGGCCCGGGCGGGAAACAGCAGGCCCGGCCCGGCCCGGCCCGGCCCTGCCCTGCCCTGCCCTTGCCCTGCCCTTCCCCTCCCCTCCCCTCCCCTCCCCTCCCCTCCCCCAGCGCAGCCCTCTGCTCCGCCCCCACCGCGCCGACCCGACCCGGAGGAGGAAGCACAGAATGGCGTCCCTTGACCCCAGCGTGGCACGGAAGAGCTCATGGGGAAGTGATGGAGGTGAGACGGCGCCGGCGAGGGAGCCGGGCGGCGGGAGCAGCGGGAATGCGCACGGCCGTGCCGCGCGGAGGGAAGGAGGCCGGCTGGGGGCGGGAGGGGCCGTTGGGGCCGGGTTCGCGCGCTGCTCGGCGAATCTCCTGCGCGCGCGTGCGCGTTAACGCGTGTGGGTGCTCCCCTCAGCCCCTTCTGCAGCGGGGAGCCTTTGCGGCAGGGGCGGGCGCCTCGGCTATGCGCGGCGGAGCTCCCTCAAAATACAGCGGGCCTTTGCCCCTCTCAGCCGGCGGCGGGCCCTGGGAGCTGCCTGCGGCCCCGCCCCGGGCGGCGGTGGCTGGGCGGTGAGACGGGGCGAGGGGGGAACTGCGGACACGCCGCTCGGCAGGGACGGGACCCGCAGTCCGAGCTGGTGCTGTGTGGCAAAAGCAGTTCCTGAAATAAGTTATCGCCTCCCTATTTGTGCTAATGCTGTTGGAAGACAGATAACTTTGTTTAAGGGAGAATTTTTCGTCTTCTTTTCCCTCTGTCTACCCAGCACAGGCAGACCTTCTCAAGTGAAGGGCCAGTAGAGGTTTTCGTGAGGTGTTTTTGGAGGAGTAGTTTTAATTGGCCTTTTTGCCCGGTTTTATTTATATTTTGCCTGTTGCAGTGCAGGAGTGACACTGGAGAGTTTCTTTGATGCCTTTGACACTTATATACTATCAGAATGCACCACTGATGTTTTTTTATGTGTACATTTCATGCCTTTTGGTTGCCTCTTTATGAATTTCTCTTGTTAAATGGGACTGGCTGAGGCTTTTCATCCTCTGGCTGCTGTACGCAGAGTAATTTGATAAAACCAAAAAGAAGCATTGGTGTTAGAGACAGCTAAAGTAGCCTGGTTAGAAATTTACCAAATCAAACATTTCTGTATGTAGCTAGTTGTTTTTACATTTGTTACCATTTACAGGATTTTTCAGTGGTAAAGTATTTAAGCTAAAACTTGTACAGATATTTACTGTTTTAATCCAACAGTTTAAGATATTTACAGTTGGAAGTATCTTAACTAAGCTGGAATTTTGCAGGCTTTGCACAGACATCTGAAAAATCCTTTGTGGATTTATAGCTGTAGTTTCTGTTTTGATAAAGTAAGGATTGCAGTTACATTGTCCAGATTTTGGCAACATAGAATCATAGAATAGTTCTGGTTGGAAGGGACCTCTAAAGGTCATCTAGTCCAACCGCCATAAATAAGGCATCTATATAGCAGATTTCCTTTATGTTACTAGCCTGTGGTTTGAGCTTGACTTCAGATGGTAAGCAAGCTGTATATAGTTTAAGTTCAGATTTTTTTTCTTTGTCCTGTACGCTAGTATTCTTATAAAACACTGAAATAAAGAGAATAGGTTTTCCTCTCTTGTCAGCTTTGTACATAAATATCTCTGAAAGATCTTCCTCTGATGTTTTTCTGTCAGTTACTAAGTGATAGCCAGGCTTCTACAAGTTTTACTTAACATGCCCCTCCTCCAGTGAGAAAATCTGGTCCATCGAATCTCCTTGAACTGTAGAAAGATGAGGACATCCATACTGGAGTAATTCAGTACAGTTATTTTCATAGTCCTGTACTGTTTAAAGTTACTACTCTCCTAGCTCGGCTTAAACGTGCATGAGTCTGTGTCTTCACCTACGGGTGTAACGTACAGAATTGTACTTGCAGATGAGTGAACTCTCAGTAGCGCACCACCATTGAAATTATTCCTTGAAATAAGGAAGTAATAAACCATTGTAGTAGTTATCCTCCAACATATTGCAGTTGCCACTGCCAGGCATCTCTAAGATGAAACTAGATATTTGTATATTGAGTTGCTTTAATCCAGTTTCGGGGCAGTGGATGGGGATGAGTGGTTGTGGTGTCCCCTGCTGACAGTCTGACCGCCTTGTCAATGGGGTAGCCTCCTCTGTGGTTGCTACACTCTTACTGCACTCCACATTTGTAGCTTTATCTTAAGAATATCTATATATAGTAAGACCTTAAAAAATCAGTAAGTTGACTTCGGGCACGTGGAACAAGTTATTTTCCATAAAGCATCATTCATGAAAGACAGTCTTGTGGGTTTTTGGATCCCAGCTGTGTATAGGACACTGAACAGTGTGACTGAGATCAGTTGATCTACCAAGAAAGCTTTTTCTCAGTTGCCTGATGAGAAGGTTTATAAGAACAGCTGGGTGGGGTTTGTTTGTTTTTTTAATTAATATTATTACATGAATTGATACACTATGGGAAGGAGAACGAGTCCGGTGTGTTGGTTGGGTGGTTTGTTGGTTTGTTTTTTGGTTTGTTTTTTTTTTTCGAGTTGAGATATTAAGATATTCCTTCTGACCATAACTGCTATAACAGCCCTGCTATTTTATAACAAGCAGTGCATAGTTGGGGAAAGAGCAGAACAAGTTTAAAGAAAACAAACAACAAACCACGCATCTGTCAAGCCTGATGGTATGTAGCCTCATATAGGGGCATCTTTTCTACATATATGAGAACAGGAAAGGAGAAGGGAAGGAATGATTCTTGTAAAAACAGTTTATAAAGGATAAAAAGTAAAAGTGGTTGATTTGAAACTTTATCATCCCACAATTACATAAATGGTAAGCCGAGAGCAGATCTAAGAATTGCTAAGTCCTGAGTTTTGAGACAGGATGTGGTACTTTCACTGTGACACTGGTGACAGTGATTGTGCAAATTATTGCGGCCTTTGTGTTTTCCTGTCTGTAATGCTAAAGATAATACTTCATTGAGTATGTAATGATTAATTTATAAAATGCTTTGAACATCCAACCTACTGTGAAATTTCCAATTAATGTATTATTGCAATATCTAACTAGTTTATGTAAGATAAGCAAAATAAAACATTGTTTTTCTGAGCAGGTTCATGAATGATGCTCAAAATAGATTCACTTCAATTTGGTTAATAATGAGGAATTTGTTTTCTATTATTGTAGAAGTATACTTAATTTCACTAGTGCTAGCATCCAAAATGACAACAATATTTGATACATAGGGACTATGAGGAAGAAAGAAGGAACAAAGTTATTCCAGAAGGAACGGTTAACATTTATGTAGGAAAGACTGTCAAAACAACTTCCATAATAAAAAAGAAGGATGTACTGCAGACTTCAAAAAGAGATTTATTCATTTTACTGACTGACGTGTTTGCAAAGTGGTGCAGAAAAATCTACATGCCTTAGGGCATGGAAAACATGCATTATTAACTCTGTTTTTAAAAGGCTCTTTAACTTCATTGTTGCCAGATGGGATGAGAAAAGATAAGTGTCCTGCACTGCCAATGGCCTCCTGCTCGACATTTATTGTTTGCTAGTCTGGAGTCAGCTTTGGTGGATGAAGAAGGTTGATGACTCTAAGGTTTGTACTAGAAAGCTGATTTTATGCTTGCATTCCATAATGTAAAAGGACTGTGTGAAACTCAGAAGTCCTTTGTGTTTAGGCAGCCTAAAGCATGTAACTGCATGTTGCTGCAGTCATGTTTTAAATAAAAATTGTGGGATTCAGTATTGGTTTGCAGGTCTTTTGAGCAACAAGGATTACTTTTCCAGCCTGGATAATTATTTTGTGTGGTCTAGGTCTTGTATGGTTTTTATTAGCATACATCTTTGATCTTTATTGTAAAGGCAACTTAGGAAATTAAGTAATTAAATGAATTTGACAAGGTTATTGCTTAATAACCTAACAGAGTCTAAGCTGTGTTCATAAGTATAGTATTTGACTTCGTTAATTAGATCAGAAATTAGCCCCTTCTATGAAATCTAACATGCATTGTTAAATATAATATTAGGGTAACCTAGTAAAGCAGAAATTTATTTTTACAATGCAGCTTCATTTAAGTCAAGTCTTGGCCTATAGCTGAAACAATGCAGTGCTTCTGAACAGCTTGGAGCTTGGACTGAAGGATGAACTTGAAGATGGGCTTTACTGTGTTGTGTTTTTTTTTTTTATTCTCAGTTCTTTTATTTTTTTACTTACAGATGTTTGACAGAATCAAACCATCTGATGAAGCTTCTGCTTCTTCAGCACAAGGTGAGAAGTTTAAAGCAGATGTTTGTGTTGCAGTTACTCTTTTTTTTTAAATGTAATAATTAACAGTAGAAGCATTAGTTCACCTTGTAGTTTCAATTGCTTATTTTGATTTCCTAAATTTCATTACAGAACTTAGATGGAAGAAGTGACTTCTGAATCATCCACAGAGTTTCCATGTAGACGTAATTTTCTTGTCCTGTAATAAGCTGTTTTAAGACATGCTCCATTTTATCTCAGTGATCACGGATGTAGCAGTATAAATGTAGATTGCCTAGTCTTGATTCCAGACAAATCAGTAGAAAAATTCCCACTCACCTCAACCATGAAAGAGTAAAGCTTGTTTTATGAAGCTCTTAGAGGACCTTTGAGGACAAAAGGATCTCTCTCTACATGCTTTCTTGAACTTACTAAATTTTTTATCTTCCTTTAAAATAGTAATTTTGACAAATGCAGTGTAAGAGAAGTAACTAATTGCAGGTAGAACTCTTCCATCTCTTTGATATTCTGTTTGTTTGTTTGTTTTCTTTAGGAATTGAAAGACATGGTGTTGAAGGCTCTCTACAACAGGACAGCAATAGCAGGTAAGTTAGGTGATGATCTAACTGGCATCTAGCTTACTGCTTACACAAGTAAAACAGGAAGAATGTTTTTTTCAACCTTATCTGTTATCTTGTGTAATGGATGACAGTGACACAGTATAGATCAAGTGTATGATGGACATCCTTTTCATCTTGTACCCACATACTATTAAAAACTGTGGGGAAGGTGCATTGTAATGCCCAAAAGTAATGTGTGGGTGTCAAGATTTCTTTGTCTTTGGTCTATTTTTTTTAATTTCACAATACTAAAAAACAGAAGAATGAAAAGATGTCTCTGCCTTTTTCTGGAGAGACAGTTCTCTTCAGATTTCAGCGAACTGAAATAAGCATTTGTGTTAGCTGTGCCTTCAACCTGTTATCCTTTGTTCTGCAATTAAGAAAAATTTTCTTTAGCGAAATTTGCTTGGGAATACCTTAAAATATGTAGTCCTACTTGCCATTACAATTCTGAAATAGAAACATTTATCTTGCAAGTTTGTTCCAGCTCTATAGTAAGATAGATATTTAGAATTTCTATGTTAAGAACATGAATTAAACAATCCAACATGTCTTGGTAATATTACCTGCTTCTTTCAGTTTACACACAAGAGGTCAAGAACATCCTCGGCCAGGAGTAGCCACTGTGCAAAATAGACAAGGATACTGCAACTGTTGCCACGTACACTACAGTAATCTGGAACAGGTGAGAAGGCTTCTGCGTAATTCAGCAACAGATAGCAAGGAGTACCAAAATGCTTTATCAGCTTATAAAATATCAGTCTCTACACTGAACAACCAATACTGAATGAAAAATAATCAATTTGTGAATTGCACAATGTGTACACTGAAAAGAAGGTACCCTTCTTATCTGTTACCTGTTGAAAAGATGCTGGTGGAGTGGCATGGCTACTGCAGTCTGCTTTTCTGAAGTGGCATGCTGCTGTGCATTGCATCCATTAGGTTTATTTCTGTGGCTTTAATCTTGAGATCAGTATATATTTTAAAGTATTAGGGTTAATACGTTAGATATCAAGGCTGAAGACATTTGATCAGCTATTTTCTGTTCTTTAACTCTGTCAGTCTCCTGTCTTTTAGACTTTTCTAATTAGAAAGTAGAAGTCTATTTAATCTTCTATGCTTATGAAAATTCTCCTTAATTCAAGTGAATTATAGGATGTTTACTCATATGAAGTTGAAGAATATTTTAAGTCATTTATAGATACATTTAGAGTATTTATACTAGTTACAAGAGACTTGTGAGCAGCTGTCAGAGCTGCTAATTTAGGTTCCAACTCAGAAAGATTTCAATACATTTTATTATTATTTGAGACTCCCTAAGCATGCTTAAAAATCTCATTGAATCAAGGCCTTAAAGTAGAAAAGGCTGAAGACTTTTCTTTTTATTTAAATATTTTCATAGCAACAGTGTAATGTTTAACCTGGGCAACAGTGTAATGTTTAACCTGGGCAGTAATTTTTAGGAACAGGCCAGTGTGTTAACAGTAGTATTAAACTAGTGATCTGTTTTATCTTTCACCAGCATATTTTCAGCTCTCAGCACAGACATTTTACCACTTACTGTAGGAATCGTATGGGTACCAGTAGCTTGATGGAGCGTTTCCTGCAAGATGTTTTACAGCATCATCCGCACAGATACCATGACAACAGGTATAATACAGGTGGCTTTTTTTTTTTTTAAATATGTGTTGGTAGAATGCATGTGTTATGAGTTCTTATTTCTGTTCCACTGCTGAGCAGTAAATTTTGCCCATTTGAGGTGAAACTTTCACATTGAAGACAATTTAGAAAGAGTGTATTTATATAAACATTATCCAAGTATATTGCTTTTGTGTTATCTCTGCACTTTTAAAATTTGTTTCACTACTTAAGGATTTGATACAACACTATTGATAGCAATTAAATGTGAAGACCTGAAAAAAGAAGGAATATATGGGTCAGCGGGTATAATGGCAGACTGTACAGTCTGACATGCATTTACAAATTCTTATAATTTGGGCTTTATATATATTATTCTTATAATTCTGGGCTTTATATATATATATTTAGCACTATATTTTATGGTATGTTTTGAGAGAGTTCATAATTTTGGTTTGTTTGTGGATAATGTCAGTTAAATATGTATATGTTTGTTTTTTTCATTATCCTTGCAGTTCACACATTAACTTAAATACTTACATGAATTACATTAATTGGCTAATTCATTAATGCTCAGATTTTGAAAAGTGTTCTCTCTATTTATCATGTGCATGTTTAAGAATGATAAGAGGGTCACTGTGTAAGTTTTTCTCTGTAGATGAAGGGAAGTCAATTTAATCTCATTCCTTGTTTGTTATGTTCTGCAAGGCAGACAAAAATCCCAGTCTGAACCTAGTACAGTGTATCTTGGTATACAACTCTGCTATGGATCTGACAAACAAGTAGAAGGGTATTTTGTTTGAAGGCAGTCATATTGATATTATCAGGGATGTGACAGAACAAGCTAATAGGCATGTCTATGATAAATTAGCCCAGGACATGTACACATCACTACAAATAAATAAATTAATCCTTCCATCTCAAATAAATAAATTTAATCCGTCTAGTTCAAGAACATCCACATTTTTTTGCCATGGAGAAAATACAGGATTCACTTTAAGGCAACACCCAAATGAAAAAAGCCCTCTCTTGAGGTGTTGCCTAATACAAGGTTATTCCTTTGGTGAACAAAACCTACTGACGAGGAAGAACAAGTTACCATGTTCCTCTAAGTTGTTGGAAAAAGGAATGGAATGAGAAAAATGTACAATATCTAGATGAAGCTGGAGGGAGAAGGGAGAGGAGTAATCCCAAATCTAGACAGAGTTTGGAGGAAAGACAGCAAAGATGGAAAAGAAAGAGTGAATAGATTTATGTTGTGATCCTGATCTGAAAAATGACTGAAAAGTCACATTCTTAACTGACATCTGAGGTAAGAACTGGATTCTCTTCTTTCATACATAAAAACACTGAATTGATACACAGTTTCACTCAGTTCTTAAATACCTGTTTTTACTATTTAGCTGAATTCACACAAGGGATCTTAAGAGTGTTATTTAAAAGGATTATAGAAATATTTGTGAGACTTGATTTGTTTTGCAGAACCAGTATACCTAGTAGTGATGTGGAAAAAGGAAAAAAAAAATAATCAGAGCTTTGCCTTATACTGAATTTCAAAGGATATTGATGTTCTGCCCCTCCCTCAGTAAAAAACCCCACAAACCAACAAATCATTCCTTCCTCCAAACTCTTGGTGTAGAAGTTTTTTACGTAAAGAAATAATATTGAGCATTTAAGAGAGTAAATCTTCACTCTGCTTTTGGGGGTAACTTGTAGCAAAACTGTCAGAAGTTCCTAACTGTATGGAACTGTAGTTCTGTTCCCTCCACCCCAGAGACATTTGCTTATAAGTAATTTTTGAAAATTGCTGTTAAGCAAGCTAGAAGCCTAGGAATTTGCTATAGTTTATCCATACCAAAATCCATTTAGTCCTATATTCGGTCTTTCAGCAGTATCCAGATGCCAGGTGTTTCACACAAAGGTGGAAGAACTGTGAAGTGAGAAAGTTAAAAGATTATTTCTGCTGCCTTTGGCCTTCCCTTTAGGTCTAATTCTGATCTGCAAGATTTTGAAGTCTGAACAAAGGTCCTTTATCTCGGAGCTTAGGTGGACAAGAATGCATGCAGCAGTAGGGCGCAGCAGTTCAGCTGACAGGCATTGTTTGATCATCTGATGTATTTGATTACATTGCATTCATATGATAATAGAAATAATCCTCTTTAATGTTTCATTATATGAGGTTTCTCCTTTTGCTTAGTCAGTCCTATAACCCTTATCTGTACTCTGGTGAATTCTATCCCCTTTGCTTGGATAACCAGAATTCCACTGTATTCTAAAAGATGATACACCTTTGAGGAAAATGTTATATTTTTGGAGTACACAAGGAATATTGCAGGCTGTGTCATAAAACTTTATTAATTTTCTTTTAAAATAACACATCTTGAGCAGGGAGGAGTTGTATACTGCTGTTGGTGAATCGATATGGCTTGTTAGGGTCATGCAAGGTGTGTTGTAAGTTTTATCCCTTGTTTATCAAAATTTGGCTGAACATCCCTATTGTGTTCCTTTACTTAAATTATTCAGAGGGTCCTTTTAGCATTTCCTTGTCATCTGAAGATTTTAATACTTTACTCTTCAAAAATTTTGAAAGGGGCAAGTCAGTCATTAAACTTAGCCTGAACTGGAGGGCGTTCTGCTTCCAATCTTGTGTTGTGATGATGAGTGATTGTTCAACCCTCCTATTTGATATTAGCAACCAGTTCTTGGTGTTTGATTGGGGTCTTTTTGCCCCCCCCAATGATTATTTAGCTTTGTAATAGACTCCCAGGGACCTTAATGAAAGCCTTTTGCGTATCGAAGTAGTACATCTTTTCTTCTTTACCTACTCCTTTATCACTGACTAACACATGATCCAGAGATTAGTGAGATGCAACTTTTCCTTTTGAGAAACCTTGATGGTGGCTAGATCTTATAGTCTTCCAGCTATTTTATTTTATTTTAATTGTTGTTACTTGAGCTAACTTGCCAGGTATAGCTCTAAAAGCTTTTAGTTGCTATGAAACTTTTTGTATTGCCACCTATAACTTCATTACGTTTTTAAATGTCAGCAATGTATTTATCACCTTCCAGTCTTTTGTAACTGTAATTATTTATAATAGAAAAGTTTTGTTGTGGCATTTTTTCCTTCAGACTTTCAACCTGTGATTGTGTTCCATATGCATTACCAGGAATAAAACCAAGGTCTGTGGCAGGTATCAATTAAACATCCTTTACAGTAAGGAGGAAAAATATAATTTGGCATCTCAATTATGTCAGTTTTTGTTTTGTTCTTTCCTTTGACCAAGATAGCCATGTCTTCTGCAAGATTCCCACTTCTGGTATGCATGAGCCATGACAGCTACCACTTTTAGTTTCCTTACTTTCACTTAAATTGTGTATTATTACAATATGTAAGGGTATATGCATTCACACATACTTCATTCCTACACACACTCCCCACACACCGTTTTTATAGATACAGGAACATCTGCATGTCTTGTACATGCTTTTGAACACCATGTAAAATTGTAACAAGTTAGATAGGCATGGTGGCCTTTATCTTCTAACCTCTGGAAAGTAAACAAAGGTAAAATTTTGCAACATGAATTTTTCAGCATTTTAGTGTTTGGACTCAAGAAAAACCTGGACTCAGCTTTACCTATGGAGCCATAGGTAGTGAGTCTGTAATAACAAACATCTTTTTTGGGGGTGTGTGTTAATATACTTGAACTAATGGTGCAAGTTCTTGGCAGTCAATATTTGATATGTACATCACTTTAGTGAATGAAGAATAATATGCTAATAGCCAAAGTAAAATATAAGTTACTTCATTATAAATAGCATGCAGTGCTTTATCGCTTTTTATGTAGCCAGTGTGATTTTTGTTATGAGTTGCAATGATTGGAGGGGACTTTGATCTACAGGATGTTCATGTGACTGCCCTTGTGTTTCCTTGGAAGGCTTTTTTTTGTTTGATGGATGGTGCTTCAGTCCCTGCACTGTGAAATACCTTGTAGGTCTTGGTCTTCTGATAACTTTAATTTCCATGCTATTTTGCATTAAAAAGTTGTTTTGTTTATGACTGTTAGTGGCTCTGTAGTTTTCCTCACATGACCTCAGTAAATAGGGTTTTCAGCACTCGTGATACTTAGTACACTGTGCAGCGGTCTGGGAGCTGTTAGTAATTATTTTTGAGAGGCCACGGAGAATGTGTGGTGTTTCAGAAGGACTGGGAAAAAACAAATGTAGTGATTGTCAATTATCAGTAGGGGCAGAGAGAGGATTTGTTTACAGACTTCTTTGCTTAAATTACAGTATTTCCCCGAGAACTGAATAACCAAACTGTTCATAAGAATCTAGAAGACAACGAAGTGATGAGTAATGGTTACTGCTGATTTAGTCGAGAAAAATCACATTAGGCCATCCTAATTTCCTTCTTTGACAGGATAACAGACCTTGTGAATAGAGGAGAATCATCCATCTTGGTGCCATCTGTCATGTCGCATCTATCATGCCATCTCTCAAAAGCCCAGCTTTTGGCATGTTCTTGTATGAGGTTTATAAGCAAGCTAAGGAAAATGTGATTGGAGATTAAATGGTGATGAAATGAACACGTAGCTAGCTGGAAAACTGTTTTCTTAATTGTTAGTGGCTCAGAGAGAGAGAGAACAAGATCTCATGGTGGATCACGAGCCCTATCACTGAGCCCTATCCTGAGGCTTTGAAGTAGGTGCTTTCAAGTATGAGTTATTGGCGAGGGGGGTTGGGGAGTTTTGTTCGTTTGTTTTGGTGGTGATCCTATGAAGTATGCTTTTCTGGACTAAATCTTGTTAACTCTGTAGAGTTCAAATGTCAGTTTTAAATAAATTTTTTTTTTTTTTTTTTGAAACATTGGCCAAACCTATCATTTTTTTTCAACTATAAAACAGTTCTTCCAAGCTGAGAATTCTTCTTTTATCTGTCATCTCTCAGTGAAAGGCTGAGACATAGCTATATTCAGATAAGTTCTCTTGTGATTGTTTTTCAGTGTGAAGTAGCTAGTTAGAAATACTTGCTACAAGTTTGCTTGGTATCAGCTGGCTTTATTAATAACTAATGTCTGAGTCCTTCAGGGACTTCTGCACATGGTGGCTATTAAGCATTGCTAATTCTATTGGCTCCTGATTGATTTTTAACTTTCAATAAATGTGGAAGCTGAATGTTTATAACCAAGGAAATTACTGTACAATAAAATTTATTCACAATACTTCTGTTAGCATATGAATGCACCATAAAAGGTGCATGGCTGTCTGCCATGTATTAAAGTAAGCATCCATTTGGGTCTTGCAAGGTCTGCATATAACTTTCAAATGAAACATAATATTCTCTCTGCAGTTATATTTACTTTTAAAAAAAATATTTTCATTGGATTTGCTCAGCTGTTACACATTGAAGCCTTGTGGGTTCCTGTGTTGCATAAGAGAAATAGTCCATATCTGTCTGTTCTGTTAGTTCTGCAAGACATAAACACTTGTATTTGAAGCAGTCCTAAAGACAGAACTGCCAGTTACAGAATATATAAAAATCTGCTGTTGTCACAGTGAGGCTGAACAATCATAACTTGGCTTCTTACAGAAGTGAGTCAGAAGCTGTGGTATGTCTGTGAGAAACAGGAAGCATGGAATTCCTTGGCAACATGTGCAGAGCTCCTATCAGGCAGCCACATTTTGTAGGGAAAGGGGCATTCATACTCAATAGTATTTTTATACTGTGCCATATTATAATGTTCCATTTCTCTACAAAAGCTCAATATTAATTAATGATAGTTTTACCAGTGAAATAACCTCTTTATAAGCTCACAACTTCAAACAAAAGAAATATCTTTACTTTTTCTCGCTTTGCTGTATTTACAAAATGATCGTAATATATATTTGGCCATTCTTAATGGGTGGTTGCCTGAAGAGGGTAACCAACTAATGCCCGAATTGTTATCTTTAGCTTTGTGGAACGTTCCCCCCTCCCCTCTGCCCTTTTTTAAAATGGAATATCTCTGCTAAAGTAGCAGAGCTGGTAACTTGAGTTTGTTCATTAGGTGCGATGCACTCTAGGTAATTACTCTTTTTTTTTAAAAAAAAAAAAACACTATTGTTTGAAAAATCTTAAGCATATTTACAGAATTTATATAAGGTGGGTTTTTTTTCCCATCCCCTTTAGACCAACCTATGATGACATGCCACTCCCCGTCACTCCAGAGGCTGCTAGGATTGCTCGCCTGTCCGCAGAAGAGATGGAGAAAAAGAGGAACAGAGACAGTCAGGAGATTTCCAGCAAAGATCAGGAGTCCGTTGGTGAAATATGCTCTTCTGCTCCATGCCTGTCTCATGAGAGCACAAAGAACACTTCTGTAACACAAGCATTTATTCAAAAACTAGAAAGAGGGCAGGAACATGTTATAAGAATATCCCAACAGTCTATGGGCATTTGTAGCAATGAGAAATTGGATACCCTGAAAGGTGGTCAAATTGCAAATCATAGCCGTGAAGGCCAGTTTACAGCTGTGAGCCCTGTACCTCAGCATTTTTCTGTCAGTCCTTTAATCCATAGTTCTTCTGTTAATCATAAAACAGGAAAAAATGTTAGGCGTTTGGCAGCATCAAATCTGATTCCGCTTAGTGGATGTGATAAAACAGGAATGGAGGTATGCAATAGTGATGTGTTACTGAACCCATGCTTGAATCCTGCTCCGGCACTGGTTCACCCAAAATGCCCTTCAGTTTCTCATCAGAATCCTATGTGCAGCCACAGCCATTCTTTATGTATTACCTCAGGTCAATCTCTCTCAAAACGAGATGGTTTAGAAACTCAGGATGAAACTTTGGTGTCTGATTTCCATCTCAGGGATACTGTGGGTATCAGCAGCTCCCTAGATCTTGGGACATCCCCACAACTAGCAAGATGCAAAAACATGAAGACAAACAGAGGTGATGAAAGTTCAGTGGATGAAACTATTGAAGATGTTATTTTGAAATACTGCCATGGAACTACATCTGAAGAAATTTCTTTCAAAGAGGAGAATAATCCCTGTTTAACTTTTTCATCACTTCTGGACCATACTCATTTAGAGGGTTCTGAAATGAGTTTTGACTGTGATGCACCTATTCAGGCAGGAACAGACTTACCCAAGGCAGCTAGAAAAGATATAGAATTCCTAAAAGAGGTCCAAATAAGTTTGCAAGATAAAGGCTATGGAACACAGCTCTCTTCTGTTTTAAAAAGTGAGTCAGTAGAGAAAATAGAAGCAGTGAAACAGGATGTTGTAGTTCATACTGAAGAACCAGTTCTTCCAGCTCTGCCTCATGTGCCTCCTTCTTTTGTGGGAAAGACTTGGTCTCAAATAATGTATGAAGATGATATAAAAATTGAAGAACTTGTGCGTGATTTCAGGGAAGGTCGTTTTCGCTGCTACTTTGACAGTGAATCCTCAGCCAACTGTACAGGGAAGAGAATGAAGAAAAAAAAGCAGAAGGATGAAAAAAAGAACAATATTGTTGAGGGTAATAGAACAGAAAGTGCATTGGTTAAAGCATTGCCAGAATTTAATGATGCTTTAAGTGGTGGCTCTGATTTTGATAACCCATCTTTAGCCTCAGATACACTATGCAACCCACAAATTCTTAAAATGCCTAGGAAAAGGACATGGCGCCTGGCTTCAAGATGCCAGGTGGTTAAAGTCAGCCATGGCACCCAAACAAGTCTATTGAACTACCCTGTAGCAAAAAGAAAAATGTCTAGAAGGGAATCTGATCCAGCTGATCAGAAAGCAAGCATCGTGTGGCCGGAGAATGAAAAAACTCCAAACATGAAAACTAGACTATGTGCCCTTAAACTTCCTGAATCCTATAGCAAGATTATGAGTCCTGTACAGCCCAAGACAGTGGTGTATGTACTTTCGTGCCCAGAGATAAAACAGTGTAAAGGTAAACCTATAGATATTCCCCAAATGAGGAAAAATCGTAACTCCACAGATAGCAAGGACTCTGTAAGGTATAAATACAAACAGTGTTCTTTTAAGTATTATGACCCACTGACAAATCGAATTCTGAAAATGCCTCCAAAGAGTACAGTTGGAGAAAAGGCCAAAAAGCCCTCCCATGTTCGACAGCTTTTCAGAAGTCTCAGCTTTGATGCAAACATGAGGAAACTAGCAGATGCACAGAGAGAAAGCACACCATCAAAGTCACTCAATTGGCCAGACTTCTATAGTTCATCTTCAGCATCTTTCCTGCCAGATCCAGGTAAAGGGAATGATGCAGCATCAAGTCAAAAGGCAGATGGATCTTCTGTTTCCACAGAAAGAACAGATTGTCTGGTATCTGGTCAGTCTGAGAACTCTTTTAAACACCTGATCATTTCACCTTTGAACTCTCACCAGTCTGCGGTAGAAGGAGATAGTAGATTAACACCATTTTACAGTAGAGTTACCAAAACTCCTCTGACCTCCATCAGGAGTGAGTGGTTAGAGAGGGAGAATCCAAAGGCGATATGGAAGAGAAAAGAAGGCACTAATAAAGAACCATTTTTTTCCAAAAAGGCTGCAGCACCTATGTCTGTCAGATGTACTGTTGGGAGGAGAGGAAACAGAGTAACCGCAGGCAAACAAACTTCCAGAACTAAAAAACAGCAAAAAGAGGGGATGCGAAGGAAACTTCGTCCTCGTGCCCAGAAATCTTCTGCTTTCTCCATCCATAGGTGCCAGACAAGGAAAACTACAGTGGGAAAGCACCTTAAGAAAGAAAAGCCTGATGCTAAAAAATTAAAGGTGAGGAGGAAACCAAAAAGGACCTTTCTGAACTCAACAGTTGTCACAGGGATTCCTGAAAAGAGGCAGAAAGTCACATCGGAATCTTTTCCCAAGAAGCCAGAGCAAGCTTCTTCCAAAGTTAGGAACTGGGAAGTAAGTGGAGATCGGGGTCACCCTAGCACTGTGAACCAACCCTCTAGAAGAACTTCTGCTGTACCGTTACTTCGAAACTGTCTTGTTCTACCAGGTGAGAGCTAGGTACCAAAAGAGCTTTTTTTTTTTTTTTTTTTTTTAATAGCCAGCACCTGGAAAAAGATTGAGGAAAAGGAGAGGGAACAAAAGGAGGTCATAGACGAAGCAGTTGAAGTGCTAGAGCTGCAGAAAGTGCAAAGCCAGTCTAATGTGAAACAAGTACAACTGTAAACTTGGCTCTTGTTCCTGGAATATGGGGACATAATGTATTGCACTGGTCTACTGTGTAAAGCTGCAGAAGTTGTGCATTTGAGTTAAAAAGCACTTAGAATCCTATTTACTAGACTTCACCTGTACGTCAGAAAAATGAGCTTGAATAGTATCATATTGGTTTTATGGTATTATCAGTGCGTAATAGTGCACTATAATAAGGTAAATTAGAAGCTGTATTAATTAATTGTGCCTATTCTCATTTTTCCACGTAATTCTAAAGTGCAAAAAATGGCTCAGTTGTTATGCTAGAAATTAAATGAAGATACATTAATCTGGGCTGAATTCTGTGTATGTATTTTGCGTTTGTGTATATGCACACCTCCTTCAACAGGTAATATATACTTGCCTATGGAGTGGCATTAAAATTAATACAGTATGATACAATTCAGATCAATTCAGTGCTTTCTTGAAATGAAATGTAATTGTACATGTTTTCATATTGACTTTTTTCCCTGAAACCGTGTCCAAAGCAGTTATTTTGTACAAAAAGTCACTGCGGGCTCTCATCAAGCAATAATGGACCATGCCGGTAAGGAAATATGTCTCTCTAGGGCACTATTCAAATGGTGGTGGTTAAAGTGAAGTCTCAAATTCCAAAAGAAATACAGGCTTAGGGTTTGGGTTGGGTTGTTGGTTTTGGGGTTTTTTTTCTCTTTTTAAATGGCTTATTGATTAAGTTTATAGGTGAATTTCACATTCCTTAGTGGGGGGATGGCAAAATTATAATACAAACAAATAGCAGTGAGTTGTTCTAGAATTTCAACCTGAAATTTGAGTTTCTGTGCTTTTTTGATTTTAATTGGGTGTACTGTTGGTTACGTTTTTATGGACTATAGTTGAAACTTTCTTTTTAAACTTTCAGTAAAATATTTAAATAAACCTAAAGCAGCATCCATCTAAATGTATTAGAGTTCAAATATCTGTTAAACAGGTATTTAAATCTGTTTAAAAATATTTAGTTGAATTAAAATTATATTCCATAGTGATTCATGTTTGGCCACTGATGCTCTAACTACTGTGATTTTATGGCAAAAAATACCATATTGTTTTGGTTTAGTTTTTTCAGGGTTTTTTTAATAGTTATTATGATGACAGCTTATTTAATGTGTTTAGGAGACATAAACCCCAGTCTTGCAGATGTTTCTATGCTTTAAAATCCAAGATTAATTGTTCATTTGTATTAAGTTAAGCATATAGTTAAACATCATCACAATCAGGGCTCTGGTTTGTAAATCTGCAATTTGGTATATTATATTATCTATCTTACTTTAAAGGTCTTTGAAACATAGAAAAGAGCAGACCCTGCTCTCTCTGCCATTGAACGTGATATCTGTGCATTTTCCCTTGAAAAATCATTCTTGATTCATTTTCTGAAGCGTCAAGGGTTGCTGGTTTGGATTGAGATAAAGGTGGACTTCGAAATATACAGTATCTGAAGGAAATATAAAAGCTGTCATCATAATCCATGTGTTCAAAAAATATTTTGGGGATTTTTCTAATGTATGTGCATATTTCCCAGGATAAATAAAAGATGTGCATGTACTTAAGCCAGCTGGAAACTAAGTTCCTTTACGAGTCAAATATGGTCTGACAGATTTTTGAAAATTTTTTTAATTTATTTTATTTTTGAAATGAAAGTTGATTTCTATGGATGAATTTTCCTATGGTTGTCAGTAGACACAGAATCTTATGACCATATGGCAAGTCACTGGAAAATGAAGGGTTATAATATGAGTTCTTGCAGCCCTCTTAACTAATTGTGCCTGTATAATTTAATATTTTGTCTAATATAAAACTGATTTTTTTAAAGCAAAGTTTTAAAGGAATGGTTTTTATAGAAAGGCTAATTTTTAGATAAAGCAAAAGAAGATTTTTAAATAAAGTTTGTTTTAAAGCAAAGCTTTAAATTAACTCTATAGATAAGTCCCATTCTAACATATTTTTATGATACAAGAATGTTTTCCTATCTAACTTCTTCCATCTTATTTTTTGCAATATTGTACACATGAAGAGCATGAATTGTTGTGTGTGTGAATAAGGTTTAATGCACATTGTACTTCAAGATCACTAGTGCATATTTGTTTACAGCCAAAAATACTGTTCTCCATACTCATTCATTGCAAGTTTGTGTTTCTCCAGCACACAACTTTTCCTTGAAACTTTGAGTAATAAAAATATCTTGAGGACTATAGAATGACTAATATTTTTAGCCTGTAATGTCTTTTTTTTTGTAAATAATAGACCCCCTTGTCAGGGTGGTTTTTTAAAAAGAAAAATGTATTATTTAAATAAAAGTGTAAGTAGCTATATATTTTCCTTAACAAACAAACAAACAAAAAAACCCCAAAAAAACAAGAAGTATGAAATGTAACAATTAAAAAAAAAAAAAGACTTGGGGTACAAGTCTGGAAACGTTTCTGTGGTTGACAGTGTCAAAAAAGATTTACTGTAAGCTTGGGTGTTATTGTATGCCTCACTTCTGACTGTTTCGACACCTCTTCTGTGCATGCTCAGTGACTACAAGGAAAAAGAGGGGAGATTGTGATGTGAGAAGTAAATGTAGAAACTGCTTTGGGAAGAGAATTGGTGAAGATAGGTGCAAAACAAAAAATTGCAGAGACACTCAAAATATCATGTGCATGAAGGAGAAAAGACGTTTTCTGGGGTCTTGAGGAATTAGTCAAACACTTCCCTATTAGAGAAATGATACAGATTCTGCTGCCATTATTGAATAGCATATTGTTTCATTAGCAGCATGGCTGAAACTTTGAAACATGATTGTGAAGTCTACACCAATGGAAGACTTCAGAGCTGAAATACTTTCTCACTGAAATTGATGGGAGGGTTGGCTGGTTTGGGATGGGGTTTTTTAATTTTTTTGGTTTTTAACGTTGGTGGACAAAAATGTTTGTCAGTATGTTTGCATGTCTTAATCTAGAGAAGCAAGAAAAAGTAACTGGATTAAAGAGGAATAAAGTCATGCCTTTTGAATCTAATTGGCAGCAGTTAGATGCAGGATATTTTATAATAGTTGAGAAAAATGTTATCATTTCTTCTTCCATGCATATGTAATTTTGACCTTCTGCAAGTTCATACTTAGGTTTTTTATACAGTTCATAGTTTAAAAAAAGTCTCCCCCCCCCCAAAGTACTAATTCAACCTTTTAAAACAATCTGATTCTAAGCAGCTTGATTTTTACTATTTACTTCTATTGTGAACTTTGAGTGTCACCCAGACTCATACTGTGCCAGGTGCTAAGCAAACGTAGACTAGCAAGTCCCCAAAACTTCAGATGTCCAATGCTAGCACCTAGCAGTTCTTCAGTTCCTTTTCTGATAGGGTTTTTTGCTTTCTAGTTCTTTCTGACAAGTTTGCATCCAATGTTGTAAATCGTAGTATGAAAGCGCTTCTCTCTGGGACTCAGATAAAATGAGGCATTTAGTTGTATTTATGATGAGACTATGACTTAATCTGAAGCTGTGTTTAAGTTTCATGCTAAATTTGTGCCCAAATTAGAACACGTGTGTTTGTGGTTTTCACATTGTCTTAATTGGTCATGTATTTTGCAATACTCTTGCTTGGTGCTGTAATTTTTTATCTGCTTCTCTGTCTCTGCTGTCTGTGGTCATTTGACACAATGTGAGTTTGCAAGAATACATTGATATTACAAACTTGTCCAGTGCTATTGCTGGATGTTCTTTCTTTTTATCTTCAGCTCATTTAATTTCAGATTTATTGTTTCCATGTTTTTCCTCAGTCATGCATTTGGATTTTTTTTTATGTTGTGAAGAGCTAAATCACAGGACAGGATATTCTGTTTGGAAGGAAATTGGTGACAGGTAACAGAAGCGCATGGTCTCCTGATCTGAAGTGTAGAGGACAAGATGCTATATGTGCTCTTGTGCTTGGGAGTCTGCTTACTTCGCTGAGTAGTGCAAAACGGGAGTGGGATGATGATTCTTGATTTCTTTAGCTGTCTTCCTTTCGCTTTCCCCTAGGGTAACTCTGCCTGAGAATGGAGTAATCTGAATTCATACTTATTTTGAAATAGAACAGTGTTTCAACTGTTGACGTTTTGGGGACAGATAGGAAAAGTAAAATGTAGCTCACTTGCTAGTGCAATTAAAATCCCAGAATTTTTGTCTTTAATGATTTATCTGCTATGAACTACAGCCTTCCTGATGATCTTTTTCAGAAAACTTTGTAGTAGCGTAGGTCTGAGCATGCCCAGAAGCAAAGGTTTTGTTCCTTGTTTGCTTATGTTTTGCAGTTATGAATTTATTCATTCCTTCAGCAGAACAAATCTTGTTTTAATAAAATAAAGACTGACTTTGCATTTTTGTAGTTTCTTTATTCGTGAAGTGGAATTTAACTTGAAACTATTTGCTATAATGTGTTGTGAAAAGAACACAGAATGCTATGGAATAAACTACTACTTTGAAGAAGGCCAGTCATAAACAGCTGTTCACAACTGTATGATATCTTGACCCAGTGAAGTCTTCTGTTGACTTCAGTGAAGCCAAGATTCATCCCCTCCTGTGGCAACTGAAGTAATGACATCCTAGGATGGCATTGAAAAAGCGTCAGATGTATTTGAGGTGTCTAATTGCATTTTGGCAGCAGGAAACCAAGAAGCACCAACCACACGGCAAGCCAGATCCCTGCAGAACTTACTCATGAACAGTTTTTTTTCAGAATGTGCACTTAATAAATGGGGGCGGGGGCTGGAAGTATAATGTTAAGTAGCTTTCTATTTTATGCAGAATGGATTGGCTTCTCTGTAATCATAGACCAAATCAATCCTGATTATGGCCATACAATGCATGCAGAACTGTCTTCAAAGCTGTGTGCAAAAATACTTTTAAGAAATTTTTCTGGTAAATAGAATACTAGAATACCTTGAACAATAGAATACCCTGTGTAGAATACCTTATTTTTAAAATTTAGTAGTTATTTGCTGTTTGTAACGGTGCCTGTTTAAACCAGCATGATGTTTTGCAGGAGCAATGCACACAGATGTGTCAGTTTGGATCCATAAATGGCTGAAAGGCATAGGTATATTATTTCCTGAGGCCTCAATATGTCATAAAATTTCAGGACACGCTTTGCAGTTTTCAACCCATACTTGAAGATAGCTATGTATTATGTAGTTGGCTGAATGAAGTTACTACTGTGCTGTCAATAATTCATTAAAGACATAAAGGATTGTTCAACCATCTAAATATTTAGTTACAAACATGATACTGTAATCAAATTTTAAGTCTGGTGATTGCATCTTTCATGGAAAATATAAGCAGTTAATGATAGGCTTATAGAGTGTCAAGTACAGTGGAAGTCCAGTTCAAGTTGGAATATTTGAGAGTTAGGATGAAATTAATAACGTGGTTTTAGTTGGCTTTGGATTCATTGGAGTCATTAATGGTTTGATACACAAAATTATTGTGTTTCTGTGGTCCTGGAAGTCATAATGATTTTCTTGAAGGGCAGAAGCGTTGTTTTTGAGGAAATGTATGAACACAGGTCGCTATTACAGCTTATGTGATTTAACAGTGTCAGTGATTCTAAACCCAGGTGCTTTTTTTGTCAGTGTTCTTTCCTTAAGGAAAACTGAAAAACAGTTCTTCCCAAATACTAGCATATGTAAACAGGTTTTTAAATCTCTCACATCCTCAAGTAAAAATGTACTTTAGTGTACTAAAGCTGGTCAGCTTTTCATATTTGCTGTGTCATATGGTATTAATGTTGGTACGGGTGCAACTGAAAATGTTGATTATAGTTTACTTAGTCATTATTAATATTGTACAAGCAAATTGCAGGATGAAAACACACCCTTGCTAGCTCATGCAGAGAGCTTAGACACTGTCTGCTGGCCTGGAGATTGTGCTGTAAGAATTAACAGTGAAGGGGGTAGGTGTAGTTCTTGGCATATGTGTCGCATCCCTTGTGGATGCAATGCATGTGCATGACTTGCTTTTTATTACACTAAAGTTTTAAGATGAAGAGGGAGGTAGAAGTGAGGAGTAAGACTTAAAGATGTAGTACAGATTTGGAACTAGACCAAGGAATGTTCAGTTTTGGTTCTTTTTTTAGTATTTATCTCTGTTTTGTCTGAACCTTTGCAAACAGTTGTCAAAATCCATCTACTTCCTGCAGTGGTTCAGCTCAGATTCCATCACTTTCTCCTGGTATGTTACTTTATTTGCTTAATACACAGATAATATTTCTCTTTACTGCTGCTTGTTTTGATCCTTTCAGCTACTGCTAAGAGGAGAAAAATGATAACAAAGATTGTGCACGTGCTTCTTTTTGAAGGCTAAAGAGAAAAGTTATAAGGCAGTATATGGCTACCAGCAGATTTCTCCATACATTGAAAGGAGCTCTGTTAAAATTCTGATCTAATGATGACGAATCAATCAGTTGCCCAAATGGTGACGGAAACACTTGTGCTTTTCGTTTTAATGGTGTTAGACTCAATCTGCGTACAATTAAAAATAAACATACTGACTTTTTGGTAACGGATATTTTATGGATTTCCAAATGTGTCTAACACTTTGATTTTTCCAGTCTGTTCTAGCAAATTGTCATTTCCTGAGTTATTGTCAACACACTGTAGTTTTGATTGAATCTGGGGTCAGGATAATGTTGGAGTGAAAGTCAGCATATTTTCACCTACCACAATTAGTTAATGTTCATAGAGCATTTTTTGTGGATGTAAAGAACTCTTAAGTGTTCAATATTATCAAGAATTATCTTCTATATTCTTATTTTAGACATTAGTGTTCAATGGTTTTTGTGAAATGCATTGATAAGCACAATATTTCTTTTTAGAGCTTAAAAAAGAACACACTAATGAAATTGTATTTTACATATTTTTATTTCCAACTTTACAGAGACTGTTCACTTTTTCTGCATTTAGCAAATTTCTTTTTTTTCTTCCTCACATTCCTCCATTTTAAAATAAGAATTCATCTGCAATGCAGAGTTCTCCATTTTTATTTTCTCAGAGTAAGGTGTGATGAGTGTCATTTGGCTGTGTCATGAATACAGTTTTATGTAATTATGTAGTTATTGCCTATGCCTTCATAGACATATGGAAGCTGTAAAGGGGAGCCAAGCATCCACACCTGTCTTGTCTCTAGTCTTTGGGTCTTGTTTTATTGCCTACTGCATCCTTTTCAAGCTCCCTAGTGCAGCCAGTGGGTCAACTCCTCTATTTTCCTTTATTTCCTTTAACTCTAGAGTATGTTGGAAAACAAAATTTTTTAATTCACAGAAAAAAATGGGTTGAAAGTCCATTTTCAACCAATTTTTTCCTGTAAGAGACTTGCATTCTAGTGCGTGTGTGGGGAAACAACAAAAATCTGACAGTTGTATTTTGGCAAGCCTTGTCTTCCCACCATTTCCTCCAAGCTCACAGAACTGCAGTAAGGGCTGAGGTTGGCAGGCACCTCTCGAGACCATCTAGTCCAACCCCCTGCTCAGAGCAGGCTCAGCTGGAGCAGGCTGCTAAGGGCCACATCCCATGGGATTTTGAGTATCTCCAAGCATGTGCACTCCACAGGCTCTATGGGCAACCTGTTTCAGCATCTGACCACCCTCACAGTTAAAAAGGTTTTTATCTCTGTGTTTAAATGGAATTTCCCGTGTTTCAGTTTGTGCTTGGTACCTCTTGTCCTTTCCCTGTGCACTGCTAAAAAGAGTCTGTTTGCCCACCGGCAGCTGGACCGCTGCTTGTGCTGTACGTCCCCTGGTGCGCTGGCACGCTCTGCAGTGGCTGTAGGGAACAGCTGGCACTGAAACCCTTGCCCAGCTGTGCCAGGAGAGATTTTCTTCAAGTGGGGAGCCCAGCCCATAAAGGAGAAGGTGGCTGTGACAAACCAGCCAATGAGGACCTGTGCGGGCTTTGGTTTTCCTGTGGTTTACCTGGCTTCTGTGGCAAAATGAGTCCTCTAAACCAACTTCTCAGGCTTAACCCTCCCTTCTTTTTATCCCACAGGAGTTAAGGGGTTTTGTCCAATGGAAGATTTTTCCTTAGTTCTTTTTTGAATATTTCAAGTTATATGGGTTTTGCTGACTGTAAATCTAAAACTTTGTAGTTGTTTGCTACAATTGTAAATTCGTTACGTGTCTATACAGTTCTTGCATATGTTCTTTTCAGGTATTTTTTTCCTCTTTGCTTTTAGCTCCGTTGGTTTTTACTTGAGATGGTTTACTTTGCTTTGTGTCCAGTATTTTGTTCTAACTGGCTTAGTATTAATTTGATTTATTAAATATTTTACAAATGTAGTATTTGGGGTAACTTGCTGTGGCTTTTTACTTTTGGGCTTGTTTGGGCTGTGAGGTTTTTTATTGTTTTTGCTTTTTGTATATTTTCTCTGAATGAATTTGAGCTCCACTGTCATCAGTTTGTATTAACCTTACTAAATTCTTGAATTACATCTGAAGAGGAGGGGAAAGACATGGGCTTGCAAGTCACTCGGACTCCTCTGGAAATTTTATGTGAAGTATTTAAGTTGTGGTGAGTTTTTGTTCGGGTTTTTTTTCACCTTTCTTTTTCTTCAGCACCGTTTTAAAGAGCTACATTGCGCTTCTATCAATGTCTTGACAAGTCAAAATGCTCAGGCTATAAGAGAATTTGAAAGGACCAAGTGGTGAAATTCAAGCACAAGTTGACTCTTATTTTTAATTTTCATCTTCATGTTTTTAACACTTAGAAGTGAAGAGGACTCTCTCTTATATCACAGTCTCAGGTTTGTACTTTCAAGGAAGGAAAATTTTGTTTCTAAATGATGAATTCTGATGGTATTTGTATGCTAAGTGTGGATGCTTCTGTGGGGAAAGGTTGTGGTGGTTTTTATTTTTATTTAAAGTAAATGTTTAAACTTAATGCACTTGATGTAAGCGAAGGTCATGTGCCATCTCGGAAGTCTAGAGATCATTTTGTAAGCAGCGTGTGGGAGGATACCTGCTCTTTTTCAGCCTTAATGCATGTAGAATTTTTCTTTTGTGATTGCAAAATACATGTGTACTATGCTGAAAATTAACCTTGGAAGAAGTATTAAGTAAAGGGGCAGGAAACACTGTTCTTGATTAAAAAAAAAAAAAAGTTGCATATAGCATAGAAGGCCTTTATGGCATTCGCTGTGTGATATCAAGGTTTTATCCATTCATATTTGTGCATGCACTGGGCTTATTTGTCAGCGAAAAAGTGTTTCATTGAAAGATGGGTCTGAAACATTATTATGTTGAAGTAACTGAGTTTTTGGAAAGTTTGGATGTGGATCCTAATTTTGCAGTTTGAGTACATGAATTTAATAAATACAAAATAAACTTTAGAATTGCTATATCTGCTCCACTCAAAGGGAGGGCAATAGGGCATCAATCCAGTGAGTTAGAGCCCAAATCATCTAAGAGAAAACCAGCAAGTTTCCGTCAGTTCAAGGGGACCTACTTCTGAGCTTCAGCTGAAATCTGTAAGGTTTTGTGCTGTTTCAGAGCCAGAATGCTGCATGCATAGCAGAATATTCATCCGCGTGGTTGGGCTGAAATCAGCTGGTGTCAGTGCAAAAACCTCCAGTGACAGACATGAGCCTGGATCTGTCCCCAAGCAGGATGTGCCGTTCTGTGGGGTATTCATTCCACTAGTCATACTCTGAGAATATTTGTGCTGTTCATTTGACTTAAATATACAGATTATTTTGCTATACAGTTATTGATAGTGAAAAAGCTTTACAACTACAGGAAGCAATAATTTCCACATGAGTCTACCTGCCTTGTACCAAAACACCCAAGAAGGTTAGTTGCATTAGAGTTTCTTACCTGCTGCTTCCAATTAAGAACCTATTTAGCTTGATTTTCTTCAATGGATTGCATGTTGGGTAACTTAAAATCAAAGACCGCTTCCTATCACTCTGCCTCGAGCCAAAATGCTAATTCTTCCTGTGTTCTTAACTGGTGTTTTGATAGCAAGTATCACAACACAGGCGACTGCACTGATAGGCTGCCAGTGTATGTTCTTCTCCCCAGCTGCGCAGCTGCTTCAGGCAAGCTAACTATAGCTTTGTTTTTGTGAGTGGTATGTCAAAGCCATCTCTATTTATAAACCAAATTAGAAAATGCCTTGGAACTGTAATTTTTCTTTCAGGCTTCACTTTCAGCTATCCAGAAGCTCAGTATTCCATATTCATAGATTTGGTTAGAAAATTTAACTTGCCTGAAGAATAAAAATAATATAGTAAACAAACAAAAAAGAACCCTGTTAAATTATTAAAATTTTGGAATATAGATAATGGTCATAAAACATTTAAAAATATTTTTATACCTTTACCTGCAAGATGAAACGTGAAGGATGTGGGGATGCACTAACCAAATAAAGAAAACGCTTCTTTTTTTTCTTTCCATTTTCCCTAATTTCCAATTAGTAGTTATCCTTAAAAATATTTCTTAATGATAAACTGGTATTATGCTTGTTTTAAAGATTGGAAAAGTGAGGTAAGATGCTTAAGAGAGACATTCTAAACATGTTCACTAGTTTTGACCTTCTTCAGTTTCAAACCAAGATGCACACTGATTGACTTTTAGAGGTTTGAATGGCCTGGATGCTGCTCCAAGTCTTTGCTAGATATTTATGAGGATCAGGCCCTAGGTAACCTGAAATGAATATAAAAAAAAATGGCATTCAACATAAATGCAGATCCTTGATAATGTGAGGATAAGCAACCTGCCAGAATCCACAAAAGGGACACAAACTCTCCAATTCTTTCCGATTTTCAGATCAATAAACTGTATTACAGGGGCCCGACTTCTCTTCTGACTTAGTTGGGGCCTGGCTGAAGTGGTGGAGTTTAGATCTTGATTATATGGGCTAAACTACATTAAGCTCCTGTGGAGTAACATTTTAGTCTGTAAGCAGCCAGCCTTTTCTCAGGGGAGCCATTCTCTAAACATGAGAGCAGACAGCACAAGGAATTAATAGCCTATAGTTACCCAAAGGTAGGTGATGTTAGGAGTCTATGCAAATTATTTTGGAAGTGTTTTCTTTCTTAAATAATAGTCCTCTCTCACAGATTAATCTCCTATAACTAAGCACTTTCTTTAAATATAAAAGGCTCTGTGCCACTTTCAGAACACTCAGATTACTTTGTTAAATTATTAACCAGTTTTTATCATCAGTAGGGGAGTTTTTATAGAAATGAGAACAGGATCTTACTCACTGGTTATTTTTAAAATGTGCCAATGTGAAGGCTTGTACTTGTGACAAGGCTCATGAAGCATAACAGAGCTGTTGTATAGATTTTAAAGGAATTACAAAAATTAGAGATAGAAAAAAAATCTTTTTAGGCATAAAGCTCCATCCAGGTTTGGTCCTCACAGTGTATTTTATGTTCTGCTTTGGAAATCGGTGGATGCTGAGGTTGCTCAGCAGCTCTTGGTAAGTTTTTATCATATTTCAGGATCCAGCTAGTAGGCTATGAATATTGAAGCAATGGGAAAGCTGGTATTTAAGGCTTAATTTACTGGTAACCATTTTCTGCCTTGACATAAGACATGGGTTGGCAGTAGGCTATGTCATCTTCTCTCTCTTCTCCTGCTTCTTCTATTATTTGCATTAAGGGCTGCAGCTACAGAAGCACTGAGGTCCAATTTTGCTTGAAGGCCTGACAGGAGGAAGGTCCCCCTGTAACGGTATAGCTGGTGGATCGCTGTGGATTAAATATTTGGAAGTCCTTACTCCCAAGCTCTCCATAATTTGCTTGGAGGGTACCAATGTACCTGCTAGGCAGCAATTCCAAATCCTGGGCAAGTGGAATGGGGTCAGGCATGGAGAAGTCTCTGTAATGATGTCTGCCAACTTCTGAGCAGCTCACGTTCTGGAGAGGAGAGACACAGGCTCTTCCAGACCTGGAGCTCCATCCTCCTTGGTAGGCAACTGAAAACAAAACAAGTCTGTTTTGCTCCAGACTGCAATGAAACATAATTCAAGAATATATCAAAATCCACCAGAAAATTGAATTACCTTTCTGGAGAGTACAACTTATCTGTTGTTGGTGAAGGATGGTGTTACAAATGAGAGTTGAGAGAACATGGGTGTCTCTTCCTCCTAGACCCTACAGCGTTACTTTCTCCAAATAAATTTCAAAGTCTCTGTTTTAAATCTCACATGCCTGTTCCAATTTTCCTATTCAGCCAGTTAATCACATAAGTATTTGCTGAGCAAGTATGGATGTCATGAAGGTGATCTGTGAAATCTCTGAGAACTTGCATTACATGCCCATTTTTTCCTACTAGTGTCAGTGTGCCCAAAGTTAAAATTTAAGATTCAATAATATCACCCTCTGTGTCTTGTTATGCTGTGGTGCATTTCCACTTCTCCTTTTTGCACTACGCAAAACCAGGTTTTATTTTCAAAGAAAAATTACTAAATTTCAAAATTGTGTATGAATATATGCTTTGTGCAGTTTATATAACAAAATGGTCTTCTGACATTGGCAAGGCATATTCAGCAGATGGCTGGGGAGAGTCTAATCCTCTCCCTTCTGGCACAAGGTATGCTAATTACTATGTGCCTTGAGCAAAGAGCCTTCTAGATATTCAGCCACCTTTCATTTTGGGGCAGAAATGTCTGCTGGGGAAGGTAATGGAAAGATCTCCATGTAAATTTCTTGAGGACATCTTTTCTTAATTTTTTTTCATTTTTACAGTAATCTCTACTATTTCCAAATGTCAACTGGAAAAGTAATAGGGTTTGCTGTCAGACTAATTCAGATCCCACCAGAGATTTGTGCTGGGTGGAGGTCGGGTTTGGCAGGGTAAGTGGGAAGAGATTACAGCTGCTTCCCTCAAAACAGAGTCAATTTTCAGGGGAGGCAGCAACGGATCTCTCTGTGTCTCCTCCTGACACAGCCATCTGAGACCTGTGAAAGACGTGGTATGAGGGTCACCAGACACTCACTTTGGCACTTCTTGTCTTATTATTTGCAGTTCCATTGAAGTGACAATGTAGCATCGCAGCAGAGGAGCCAGAAAAAGGCCAGGAAAAACACTGCTTGCCTGACACGGGAAAATTGCTCAGTGAAACCTGAGACACTCCATGGTGAAAGCAACCCAGAGAGCTCCTGTACTTCCAGAGCTGTTCAAAGAGGGGAGGCACCCCAAATGCTGACCCAAAGTCCTCGTTCGCAGGTGCCTCAATTCCAACCGACATGACGGGAAGCCAAGGGACGAGAAAGACAAAAGGATACAGCGCTTGCCCTGGCACCCACAGAGACCTGGCTGCCCTTACCCAATTGCTACAGCCACCGAGCCCTTCTCTGCCCCTGCCCCACCACTTGCACAGCAGTGAGCGTGAAAGGTGACCTGGCTGCAAAAGCTGTAGGGACTGCTGGTGCCTGATCTGGCTGGCAGCAGGGAGCCGGGGAATTTGGAGAGGTGCTGACCAGCGTCTTTACCCAAGAGTGAGGTTTCCTCCAAAAAAGAGCCTGGAGATGGCAGTGGGGATGGAGAAGGAGCTCGGTGCCTGACCCACATAGCTACCTGTGAGTGTGTGGTGGGGAGCCTCCTGGGCTGCTGGGAGGGAGCCAGTCACCTGGAGGCTTCCTTGTCTTTGTATTTCCAGCAAAGGCCATCAGGCCCAGACACTGCAGGTCTTGGGCATGATGCTTAGCCCTTTTCCCTGCGTACTCTTGGAGCCTTTTACCCAGGGGCTTACTCTGCCAAGATGATCCTCATGAAACAAGCCCCCCCATCCCTACCCAAGCCTGTCCCCAGAAGGTGAATGCCACATGGCAACTCAGCCTCTGGAGAGACAGCAGTAGTGTGCTCTTCCAATCTCCTCTGTGGCAGTAAGCCATCTGGGGGGATCTCCCTGCCCACAAGTTATGTGAGCAATACTGATCTGTTCTGGCTGATATGGTGGCATCAGCCAAAAAAAATTCCAAAGGGTAGACTATTATTTACCCAATATCTGTGCTTTTTAGAAGTTAAAGTTGTTACCACCTGCTATTTGCCATCTTAATACTCTAACATAGCAGCTGCTAAAGCTTCTGTGCTGACTCTTTTCACTTGCCACTAGAAGGTCCCGTTTCCACTCACGGCAATACTGGTGGAGAAGCTCTCGAGGTCCATCACTCCTGGCCTGCGTCACTGCTGCTGGGCGCTCTGCGAGGTCCAGCGCCAGAACCACGGTGGGAGCCAGCTGAGAGGCAAACGGGGCAATCCAAGCTGCGGTAGCAAGCTGGGAAATATGCTATCTGCACGCTCAGAGAGCATTCCCCTCCTGTATGAGCCCGTTATTTCCTCAGTGACCTAGTTTTATGAATAAAAAAGTCTTCCCTCTTCATAACTACAGCAACAGAGAATTTTATTAATGTTTGCCACTATAAAGAAAAGGTTACTGTGTCTTAATTTTACTAGGTTGCTTTAAAACCTATAAGATCTTTATGGAAGTTAGGAGATAGCCTGTGATCAGCTGTCAGTCCTGTGTGCATGCTTCTTCTAGAAATGAGTCTGTAGGGATGACTCAGGCTTGGCAGCCCAACAAAAGATGTTCCCTCTGTAAAACAGTTACATCTGAAAATGTAAGACTGTTTCTTCATTGCTCTCTTGGAGGGGGGGGGGAGGGGAAGATTGCTAGGATGATCATGAATATTTTAAATTTGAGCTCTGCAGTTCAGCTGCATGACAGCTTGTATAAGCCAAATAACATTTTATACCCTGACTGGATAAGCACAGTAGTGCTTCCACTACAGATTTTAGTTTTGGCTTTGCAACTTGTTGCCTTTACACGTATGCCTGCGACCAAAAAGGGTTCCAGAAACCAGCATTTAAATGTCACTTTAAATCTATTCATGTACATATCTAAGCCTAGACTGAGGGCTGTTACCATATGGCCACATCTGTAAGGGCTGCTCTGGCACTAGGAATTACTAAATATGAGGCATCTTTCCCTGTAGCCCAGCAGCAAAGAGGAGGTACCATGTGAGCTCTGCCCAGCAATTTGCCTCTCTAAAAGGAACCCTTAAAAAAGCAATGAAGGCAGATTTAGGGTTGCTGTACTGCTGAAGATAGGACCACAGAGAATCCAAGGTCATGTGAAAAGTCTGAAAGTCTTAGCTGGTATCCACACTTGGAAACTAGGGAGAGGTTTCAAGCGTGGTAGCTCCTGGGTGGTAACCCGTGCTATTTTAGACTGGTCTGGGTACTGCACTGCAGTGTAGAGTGGGAAAGTCAAGTTTAAAACAATTGGGGTCAAGAAAATAGGGTGATTCTTTAGCTATCATAAAACAGGCTGACACTTTGAACTGTACTGTTGAGTGGCCAACCTTCCTGAAGCAGAAATAGAATTGCATGGGTTTCTTGTGGTTATAAGAATGCAAAATAATGCAAAAGAGCTGATATAACTCTGATTGCATTGCTTTCATTCTAAGCATGATTTTTTTTTTAATTAGTGATGCTCCTTGTCCATATCCATTCAGCTATTGTTATTTTCCCCATAAAGATTGTAGGTGGTATAATGTTGTGAAAGACTTGTATTACTTTAACAGTCACCAAATCAATGGATGGTTGTGGCTGTTCAGAAACAGTTTTTTCTTCTACAAGAAAAGTCAATTTATCTATAGGCAGAATGAGGAAAAAGAGACATTTTGTGCTCAGCAGCATTTCTTTGGTAAATGGAAGTTTCATTGATTACACAACTCTGTTGGAGAGCAACATAAATTTTGGGATGGGGCTAAAATAATATAAAAAAATAAAGGCAGGAAAACACTGTCCAGTGGAAAGGGCCTTGAACTGCCTTTGGCCTGCAGAGGTCAGATTGTCCTTTGGACTGTGCAGTTAATCTGTTTTGTACCCTTGGGCATGTTCCCCTGCTGTTTAATGCTTCAATCCACCAAGCCCTACCAGCTGAAGCTTGTTTATTTATTTAAGAAATTCTTTTGCACTGCAAGCTCCATATGCAGTATCAGCACATGAGAACAGCAATAAAAATTAAGAATAATTCAAGTTTCTGTGACTAAATTCTTTATTTTGCAGCCCTATTATACAAGTTTTGTGTATGCATTTGTTATGGGAAGAGGATTTGGTCTGAAACCCAATTTAATCAGAGGTGAGATTTCTTTTGATTTTGGTTCTTGCTCGGGCACATTATCCTTGCAATGCTTTGATTATCAGCAAACTGGTCCCTTTCAGCTACAAGTAGGAGCAGGTAATTTTCTGGAGTTGCTTACAATAAGCAAATATTTTCTGCTGCAAGTTAATGCATTCCTACGGCTTTCTTAATATTTATGTGAAATTCTTTAACTGTGATAGTGTAGTTGGTGCAACTCAGCCTTAACTGGAGGTGTGAACTGCTTTTGGTGATGTCTCACTTCAAGCAGTGGCTGGCACATGAATGCATGCAGACAACTTTGCCATGCCACTTCAGCTCGTCTGCAGCAAAAAATTGTTCTGGCATCATTATGCATTGAAGCCTTTGGTTTCTCAAGGCACCAGTCTTGAGAAAGGAAGTGACCTCCTCCTTTATTTACGGGGCTTCTGGTACCCACATGTAAAAAGCAGGATGAAGAGGATGGGAAACTGAAAGATGGTTAAAGTTGGAGCATTTCTTAGCCATACGATATGGAATTTAAGAGATAAAAGCAAATTAATTAATTCCCGGTAAGAAGCAGTTTCATACGTAATAATAGAAAAAGTTATTTTTGAAGTATGGGTTTTGAATAATAAACATGTTCGGGGGGGGTAGTATAGGAAAACTAGTGCTTTTTCAATCATATATGCTACAAAGATACTCCATGCAGGATAAAATAATGCTGCTTTAATTTCCAAGGAAGTCTTAAAAAAAATGCTGCATTTCCATAGTAACAACAAATAATAATGTGTGTTTAAACTTATAGTTAACTAGTGGGATAAGCAACTCCAGAAAATCATGGGGAACATATGCATATAGAGAAATAATACCACCTTTGAGGGGTGACTAAGTGCAAGTTCATGTGGGCGAGAGGAAGAATGGAAGCAGCGGGGTAAAGGGCATAATTTCACATCCCCCAGGTGTGGGTTCTCGACATGACAGTCCACATGGTCAGGCTGCGTGTGGCTCCTGTGGGTGTGAGAGGAGTATCCACTTCCATGGTTGTGAGGACTTGGGGATTTTCTGTGCTCGAAGGATTCGTGGCTGAGATTTTTGCCCAGAAAATTAGCAAGAAGACTGAGGGGTGCATACTACAGCGGGAAAGACTGTTTGGGTCTTATTTGCCTTTCTACCAAGCTGTCAAAGCAGAAGAAGTAATCCCCTGAAGTATCTGCTGCATTATGGCACTGGCAGTTTGAGTCTAGCAAACTAATAAAATATTATTGGGCTGTGATTCTTTCTGTGCTTTGGGAGATGGAAATTTTACTGCAGCTTCCTTAGGAAGCAAGAATCTGCTCAAGGAATTAACAGCAGAAATTATGCAAAGCATTCACTGGGATCTGTGCATAATTTTGATGCAATGTTAAAAGATAACTATGTTGACATTAGCAGATGCTGTCTTTGGCAGATGGGTCATGAGAATCACCAAATCTGTGACTGACCTCTTTAAAATCTGGGAATCCATAGGTCCAGACTGATTGGTGGGGAGAAGCTGAAAGAGGACTTTCTTTGGTTGTCTATCAAACTTGTAAGGAAATGAGTTTAGAAAGTCTTGGGGGGGGGGAATGATAACACACCAATCTGTGATCCACATCCAACACTGAAAGTAATTTATGTGACAAAAAATGTATTTTAGTAACTCAAATGTGTCAGGGACACCCTAGGACTCTAGTGCAACACTTTGATAATACTCTGCACTGATTTTACTTAAAAATTCAGACCATGTCTCTAGAGAAATGATGGTTAAATGTTTTAGGCTCTCTAGAGGAATCAGTGCCAAATGCTAGATACATCCTCAAATAGGAATCTTTCAGGATAGTGTGTTTCATGTCTGATTCATCCCTGTGCCTAATTAGGGAAGGAGCAGGGAAACTGGTCCAAGTTTGTCTACAGAGAAAAGGCAGGATGCCTAATTGGATATAGCAGTTTCTTTTTTTTTTTTTTTTTTCCTGTTTCATAGAGCTGCATTTTACGGAAACACCAGGACTTTCCCCATCTGACTAACGTTGCTGCTTCTCAGCATTTTTACCTACCTTTTATAGCATATGATGACAGCAGTGATGGCAGCAGCATCAGCACAGGTCTCTCTGCTGAATGCAAGACTGTGTAGAAGTCTCTTACCTGAGCAGCAGCCTCAGCACCTGCAAATTATTGGAGGAAGAATATTTTTATTTTTATTTTTGGGTGAATGTAAGAAAAGCAACTATAACACCTTTAAATGCTGCATGTCCATGCCCAGCGAACCAGCTTCCAAGTAGTAGTAGCTGTAGCTAGGTAAGTTCCTTTTCTCGGTGAGGTTTAGTAGCTCAAGCATGCGTTGTACTGGCATGGCCATATTCCTTCTGCTTCTCAAGCTAATGCAGTCCTTGCTATTCTGGGCATCTC
The DNA here is from genome assembly GCF_965638725.1 of Aptenodytes patagonicus. Lineage (NCBI taxonomy): Eukaryota > Metazoa > Chordata > Aves > Sphenisciformes > Spheniscidae > Aptenodytes > Aptenodytes patagonicus. The sequence goes on along the minus strand of NC_134954.1, from coordinate 46,327,297 downwards.
TGTGCTGAAGATAACATCCTTAATGTTTTCAACTACAGTCTCATGAAATTTTCACCCATCACTTGGGCTTAGATGCTGTAAGCATCAAGAGTCTGGTCGTTTCTACCAGCAAGGGGAATGAGCTATTAATGCTAGCGTTGGCACAGGAACAAATGGGTTTCTGTTAGGCATGAATAAATTTAGGCTGGGAAGTAGGAGGATTTACTTAGTGATTCTAACAATGAATACAATGAATTCCAGGCTTCTGGAACAGCCTTCCAGTGGTAGTAGAAGGGCAAAAACCGCAATTACTTTTAAATGAAATGTATGAAAAGAACTGTGCTATGGAATAGCCAGTGGTAGCTGGAGGCTGGACTTGACGACTCAAGAGATCCCTTGTTGCCCTTTTCTCCCCTGTGCATGTGCAAGTGGGTCAGGGAAATAGTGATGATATCTTCCCTCCCCTTTGCAAAGTCACACTGGGATAGCTGCAATCTGGCTTTTTTAGAACCTACCACTTGGAAGTATTTGATCAGCGGTGGCAAGTCCTTGGGATGTGAACATGTATTTAGTTTGAAGGAAATATAAATCAAAGTACATATTTAAGTAAGATTTCCCCTGCCACCCTGTCTTGCTTTCTTGACACTGTTTTTACATTTTAACTCACAGGAGTTAAACGAGCTAGCAAGGAGCAGGCTGATGTCACAGCCACAGTTAGAAGTGCTTGCTTATTAGAAAAGCAGCATTTTTTTTTTCTGCTGGTGGCATATGTTTTCCTTGCTAAGTATATCCATATCAGAACAGCTGACAAATATGTTCTAGATAGCATCACTGACCAGTATGTTTCTGCTGCTTCTCTGTCTCTTATTAATAAATTGGACAATATGGTGAATAATTGGAGCCTTTAGTATCATAATATTTCAATTGACGGCAAAAATACTGTATCACTGCAGTATCTTGTATACAATGACTTACATGCATTTGTTTAAATGTTGCTGAGGAATCCTACTAAACAACTTGTGAAATCCTTTGGCTATGAACGCTTAGTTAATTGCACAAGAGTACACAGTGAGTTAATTCTGAAATTACAGTCTGGTGTGGTTTATTCAAAATAGTTTTTTCCTGCAATCAAAAGTAGATTACTGATGCTAAGTTTCACCTGGATACAAACTGGACTGCAATTAATAAAACCTCTAGCTCTTTTGCTATTAGCAGCACAGCTGTGTTCCCTTCCCTTCCTTGCTGAACATTGGTAAGATATATTCTTTTTATCATCCTACTTTCTTCGCTTGACCTTACCACTACCATTTCACAATGTTGAGGGGAGGGGGCTGGCAAGTCTATCCTAATTACCATGTACATTCTAACTTGTAGTGCTGGAACATATGGTACTCACAAAAGAGTTCATTTGTGTAGTACCACTGGTGAGAGGGGTAGCTAATGATGATGTGCATGCAGAGCTTGGTAAACGAGTGACAGTTCTGATGGAAAAGGGGCATTTTTACTCTATTCTATTTTATAATATTACTATGTTTAAAATAGTGTTGTGCCCAACATTGTATATTGTTCCACTATTGTACATGGAAGGGAAAGCTGGGTTTAGGGCTCTGTTGAACTACGGACTAAGTAGCAAGAGAAAACTCTTCCTCTGAAGAGTATGAGGTTGAAATAAAGAAGATGGAAAAGTGAAGAGCAATGGAAACCCTGTTCTGTTAGATCTTCAGTTTGTAAAGTGATGCTTGCTTCAGAAGAATCGAGAACCACAGCTCTGTTTCCTGAATCAGTCTTGTGTGTTTGTCGCATTTACACTTTTTTTTCCCCAGTCGCTAAAAGATATTTAAAGACGCTAAAAGAAACAGAATGAATGAAAAGTACTTATTTTTCTGACCAAATGCTGGGTTGCTGCTGGGCTGTTAGGTGGTGGAATGCGTAGCAAGAGATCATCACATTATAAAAAAGTTTTTAACGTATTCTCTTTCACACTAATGACTGAGGAGCTCTTTGAGAATAGCTGAACATGGAGAATCAGTGAGTATTCAAACACGTGTGATTAAAAAACAGTTATACCAATGCAGTGCATTGTTCATTGCAATTCCCAGGTTTCTTCTAAGTACAAATTATCCATACTTACACTGCGTATGATATAAAGTAAGGAAACATGAGTAGCATGAAGTTTCAGTACAGCTTTGTCTTAGCTGTTAACCCCCTGTTGAGAAACAGAGAATGGCTACCACCTTCTTTTGCATGCAAATTACAGGTTGTGTGGATTAGTTATGTGCCAGCTAATGAGGTTCTATTGTTGTTCAATGTCCCCCGTGTAATTACCGCTTTTTAGACCTGCAGTGTGCTTGGTACCCCTCCTAGAGCTGTTACATTTCTTCTGTTATTTACAGCACTGGCTGACTTATTTGCTATTGCAAATCAAAAGGAAATTTCTCTAACAGACCTGTCATTTTGTCCTGTGTCTGTACAGCATGGAGCACAGCGGGACCTTGGCCTGTGGCTGAGCCTGCTAGTAATATGAATAAATCATAATCATACTTGACTACTGCACTCACCTGATAGCAGAGTTCAGCAATGGCTGCTTCTACTCTGCTGTTCGTGCTGCCTGTTCCCTATGGCGTTATACCCTTCATCACCAAGTCTTGAGCTGCCCAACTGGTATCACCTGTTATCACCAAAGTAACTGTGCTAGTCTTCCTATGCTTAACCTCCTGTTAAACTGAGTATTTGATATTGTGGTTTCCTCTTCCGTAATGATCATCACTATTGTAAGCTTGGTAGCCAGTGTTCCTACGGCATCCTTGCAAAGACTTTTTTATAAATTAGTTATCCATGTTTGTATTTCCTGAACTTGTCTCCTTCATATTCCATCTACAACAGTAATAGTCCTCTTTCTATTAAACTGGTGAAGAGTTTGTCTGTGTGAGGAATATCCAGGAATGCCCAACCTGCTCATTTGTTACAGGACCCAGCTGGATTCTTGAAATAAGTGTTAGATAAGAGACTACTGTTGAAATCCAGAAATTTTCTTTATTTCCTAGTATGACACAGTCTTATTGTGCTCACTCAGCAAGGTCAATATTACTTATGTCTTGGCAAGGAGCAAGTTGTTTAAAAACGTATTCCACATAGAGACTTGGCCAAGTGATATGCTGACTTTTTTCTTTTTTCAGGTGATACCAGAAAAGGCATTTGATTGTGTTGGAAGGTTGTATCTTTATCACTGGGTTAACAGAGCCTGGACTAACATTTCCTGACTGGCCATCAATAGGAACAACCAAGACTACTATCAGCAGTTTTGCATCTGAAGCCTTTTTGATTTGAATTGTAGCATTACAAAATTTCATCCCATGTGCTCACTGGCCCTCATCCTGATAAAGTAGCAGTGAATTTAAAAGCTCTGGGCAATCATCTGGAGATGTGATGTAAAGTTTACTTATCACCCAGATTGAAAGTATGTATATACCTTGCATAGTATGCCTTTGCTGATAGCCGGTGCTTCAAGACTGGCTACGGAGCAGTTTCCTGCGTGCCTCTGACTCAGATGTTTCAATTTCTTTCGTTGGACACAGATGTTGCTATGATAATCCATGCTTCTGGTATTTTGTTTTCAGATATCTGCAGTGCAATCTATCTGGGATTATTTCATAGGGTCTTTCAAAGATGAAAGCAGGTTTAAAAAAAAAAAAAGCATCTGTCATTCCTAGTGGGGTATTTAATCTTGAGCTGATTATGCTCTGTGAACTGCACATGACCATCTGAAGGTTTGCAGCAGGTGTATGAAACACAGCTTGAGTTACACGTCCACCAGGGACTGGGAGACTGGGCACATCTGCTTCAGACGGTTATTCAGGTGATTATTTCTGCTGCAGACTTGTACATGAGTTAAAAGAACTTCAGAAAATCTTTGCCTAGACAACTGTTGTAGAAAGTTGCAACCATTATTTTCTCCCCTCAAAATCTGGACAGCAAAAATAAGAACTGATATTTTCAGAGAGCAGGTGTTTCTAGCATTCATTGTTGCTAGACTTGTTTTTTTTGTTGTGTGGTGAAAGTTTCTGGATTTTATTTTTCTAATTGTATGGTCATTCTACTCCTTTGTTCTTCTACAATTTTTTTTTAATTGTATTTATTTTAGATCTAGATGCACTGACATAACTTCATAACATTTGATCTGTTTGTATGTTTATGGGGAGAAACAGGAGCTGCTGTTGGTTGAAATGTTCTAGTGATATCTAATGATGAGGAACAGCTGGGCTAGGTGGGCTGCATGGAAAGTGTCTGGAATCGTGAGCATCAAGGAAGACCATTTTGTACAGAAAACTGGTACAGCTTTCTTCCTAGACCCAGACAACAGATAAATCGTAAGGCACGTTTTCTGTTGTTTTTCACACCTGGTTATCCTGGGGGTCTGTGTCTTCTATGTGTTTGTCTGCTGTTACACACTTAGATTTTGAGCTTCCACGAGTAGCACCTATTTGACGAGCATGAGAATTCAGAATTTATTTTTTTTAAAAGTAATAACACTACTGCTAAGAAATAGTCTGCATGGTAATGATTTGTAAAACTGCTTATACTTTCTAAATTAACAATGATAATGAATTCAGGCTGGAATCTAAAGAAAATTATGTGCAGCAGAGAAAATTCCTATCTTTCTGGAAATCCATGTGGTATGCAGACTCAGATTAGAAGGAATAAGCTGACAAATAAAAAGCAATATCCAGACAAAAAGGAGAGAGCGCTTTATTTCCTCAGCAGTGAGACCTGCACCAAAATAAAACATCTATTCTCGGGCATTAGGAGTCTGCTGGGCAAAATGTGCACTAAGAACTCAATATCTAAACTTGTCTCTGAACTCCCTTCCAGGTTTTCTGACTCCTGAAGCCATGGAATGAATGCAAAGCAGCAGGTTAATCTTCTCGTATCTCTTTGAAGTTATTTTTATCTTGCAAATATTCTTCATGTCGGTGGTTCACCCCAGGCATGCTGGACTGAAGTATGAGAGATACTACTCACTGTATAGAAATGCACTAATACTTCTTTCTGTTCGTGGTCCAGACTGTCTGCTGCTGAAGGCAGCACTCCAGAGAGGACTTACACCAGGTCACAGTCTGATCGTGCACCTTCCTGCAGTGCTTCCCTTTGTTTATTGTACACACTTCCATTTTCTTTGTCAATATACGTACACCCTTTTGGTAACATTGGTTCTCACCTCCACAACCACTTCATTGCAGGTTGGCTGCAGTCGGCGAGGATGAACGGGTCACAGGGACTAAAGAAGAGAACAAGGGGGGAGACGCAAGATTTGCAAGGAGCAGATCTGTTGGCTGGCGGCGTTGGGAGGGAGCAGAGGGGAGCCTGAAGCTCCACACAACACTTGGAGCAGGAGGAGAGGAGGGCTCATGGGAAGGGCCCCTTGCAGCCCTCCGCAGCGTATGAGGACTGCAAGTTGTGAAATGGCTCATTTGCCTTATCTGTGCACGTGCAGAGCTTCCCTGGGAGCAAACTGACTCGTGGCTTCCTCTTCTTGTCCCCCAAAGTCTCTTCCAAGGTTTGCTTTGGGCGGCCAGTTTTCAAAGTAATGTCACTCTGCATGAAGTTCTTAAAAAATAATTTTAATATTTCCAAACTCAGCTTCTTGCAATTGTGCACGCTGCAAGAGTGGGTTTCTGTGTGTTACCCGGATCAGGAAATTTTATTCTCGCTCTCTGCCTGCCCTAGGTGCAAGTCAAAACTCGTTGGTGCTTGTTACGGCAGTCGAGGCGTCGCCTGTCCTTGTCGCCCACCCCCGCGGGCAGCGCGGAGGCCGTGCCCCTGCTGCAGCTGCTGCCTGTACGCTGTGGCCTTCCCCCCGCGCTCCGGGGCCGGGAGGCAGCTGTGCGCGCAGCTGGCGGCGGTCACCCCGCCGGAGGGCAGCAACACCGCGGGCTGCTCAGCGCGCGTCGTGACCCGTGACACGAGGGGGACGCGGCGTGCCCTGCCCCGGTGCGCACCTGAGGGGTGCGGGGGGGGGTCGGGGGCGGCGCGTCCGTGTCGTCCCGCCACCCCCGCAGCCGCGCGCGTCCGGCGGCAGCACAACGGACAGCGGCCGCGCGGCCCCGCCCCATCCCACGCACCCGCCGTGGGACGGGGTCGGCGCGCGTGCGCCTGCCGTGGGGTTGGCGGTTGGTAGGCGGGGGGGGGGGGAGGTGAAGGGGAAGGTGTGCGCGCGCGCCGCTACCCACCCGCCCTCGCGCTGAGGTAACGGCCTCCCGTAACGGTGGAGAGAGGAGCCAGACGGGCGGCTGCCGCCGTGGGGAGCCGCCTGCCTCACTCTGCCTCCGCCGAGCTGCTCCCCGGCCGGCCGCCCCCCGCGCCGCCCCGGGGCGCTATGAGCCATGAAGCCGCCCGGCAGCATCTCCCTGCGGCAGTCTTGCTGCGGCCGCCGCCTCCCCGCCGCCGCCTGCCGCCCCACGCTCCTGCCGCTCCTCGGCCGCCTCGTCTCGCTGCTCCTGCTCCTCCATGGCTCCTCCTGTCCCCGGGCCCGCACCGCTGCAGCGGCCGCCGGTGGGTATGACGGGGTGTGTGAGTGTTCGTGTGCGTCAGGCGTCTGCTGCTGCTCGGTACCCGTCCTCCCCCTCCTCTGGCTCCCCTGCCTCCGCCCTGGGTGATAAACCCCGATAACATCCATTGCCCCTGCACGATTTCTTCCTCCGCCCCTTCCAGCTTTGTGTACGTGTCTGTTTCGGCGTATAGAAAACGGGGCTCAGTGTTTCCTTGGCTTGCTTGCTTACTAAAAAGAGAGAAATGTGAGGTTTCGCCCTCAGATCTTCTGAAGCCAGTGCTGCAGTGTTTTAGATAGAGGATGGTGTGCGTAGAAATACGCTGGTGAGGTATGCGACAAAAAAAAGGCTTAGGTGCTTTTTGTGTGTGTTAGGATGCATGTGTACGGGGATCTGACTGGGAAGCTAATTTGTGTGTTTGGGGTTGGATTTTCGTGTGTGCTTTTTGTTTATTTGCTTTTGATTGCATGTAGATGGTATGTGGAATGCTGAATATAGTCGGTTTGTGCATCATGTTATTACTGTTACTGTTATATTGCTTGTTGATTGACTGTAACTTGAAATTTTAATGAGGAAGGATACAGGATTTCATCTGAAAAGCTGCCACTGAAGAAAAGGGTTCTTGTCAAAGTTGAAAGAGAGAGGTAGAAAACTTCCTATTATGTAAAGGGAATTGATTAGCATTCAGTGCGCATGGACTCTGTATTCAGTTTGTCTTAGGAACGTGGGGAGTATTCTTAGCCTTTTATAGATGTATGTTTGGTTTTTTGTGTGTATCTTTGAGAGAGAAGAGAACTTAGCTATCAAAGAGAGTGTAGGGGGTAATTACATATTGGTTAAGTTGTGGGTTTTTTTTTTTTTCCTCTTGGTGGTTGAGGGGCATTAAGATATTTATAATCCATGACTGCATATGAGAATGTATATGCATTTAAATAAATAATGTTATTTCTGAAATCAATTTATGTGTGAAAAATGAATCGGATCTAGCTCAATGAGTAAGCTATCTTTTTGTTTGCCTGAGTGATTAATAAAATATTAGAATACTGCAAGCTAAATATGTAGCTTTTTATGGAAATAAACACATTCTGCCACCTAATTTATGGCTGGCATATCTTTCTTCCTCAGACCTGCATTGGAATGAAGCGGCAGGCAGTATAGAGGGAGTACTGGCAGATGAAGAGAATACATTTCAACAGAATAAAAGCAGTAACAGTAAAAATAACAGCTACAGCAATGCAATCCAGAAAGAAATCACACTGCCTTCAAGACTAATCTATTACATCAACAGAGACTCTGAAACCCCTTACCATATCCTGGATACTAGGGCAAGGCACCAGCAGAAACATGACAAGGTAGGGTAAAACGAGGCTCATCTGCAGAATTTTCAAAATGGTAATATGTGATGTGGAACTGTGTTTGAATGTTTTATTCTGTAGATCTTCGAGACTTAATGGTGGTCCTTACCACCATTTTTAGGAATCAAAGGAGGACATGTAATTAAACACGAATGTAATTTCCCTTGTGTTAATTTAAAAATAATTATTTTGAATTTCAGGATGGTTCAGAAGCTGAACTGTAGATAAAACAAATGGGAATTATGCAAAGTGGACTTGTCTGATCAGCGTAGATTCCGGTGTCTTGACTTGATGGTATACCATCATCAACAAAATGCTTCTTCCAAAATAGCTCTAGACTGCAGAAATGTCTGCATAGGGAGTTTCTTTAGAATCCTGAACTTACAGCATGAGTTAACTTGGCTTTGAGTGTATCATGCACTACCTAATAAATGCAGTATTGGTTCCTGCCAGCATATGACCAGTGAAGACCACTGTAAAGTGTTACCAGTTTTTGTCAAATAATACCTGCATTTTTCATTTTTAATGACAAGATCTAATATTTCATTTTCTATAGATGCAGATAGTAATTTTTTTTTCTGAAATTGCATGGGATTGAACAAAATTGGGTTTTGTGAAATAACTTGGTAAAAAAGTAAACCTATTCTAAACTATATCACTTAGGAGGCACCCTTTAAAATGATTCCATCTTATTTTTATAAATCTTTAGTTTAAAAAAATCAATTTCTTCTTCCCACAGGTTAAAAAGGTAAAGTGAAGGTAAAGATGGCTTGTATAGGAAGAGATTGCCATGGTAGAGAAGAGAGACAGCAAAGCAGATCAGTGTGCGTGATATTACTGAAGGACTTGGCTATAATGGAATTCCTACCTATTGAATTTCATTTCTTTTGAAATTTTAGAATGTAAATTTGTTATGCATTACATGTGCTTTTGTTGATATTGATAATGTGCTATTTCAGATGTGGAATTAATATGGAGACACTGTATAATCTTTGAAAAAAAGACAAGATAGTTGTATAGTTTTGATGTTTTAATGGGAAGAAAGGTTGCTTCCTAGCTTATTGAACTTGAATACCAGTACGTGCCTTTGGATGCATCTAAATACACCGATGTGTTATGGATGGCACAGAAAAACTGTTCGATTGTTGGAAACTGGAGCTACTTAAGAGAATATTACATTCAGAACTAATACCCCTTTAAAGTGAGACCAATCTTTTAAATAAACTTATACACTAGGGACTTTCTGTTCCCCTCTTTGGAGAGGGGTGTGGGAAGAAAGGGATTTGCAAGTGCTTGCAGAGCTGCCTTTGGGAATTGTGCTTCCTCCATGTTTCTACATGAGTTTTTTTCTTGGGAATCCACAGAGGAGAATGTCTGCCAATTTCTTTACTTACCCAGCATTGTCCACGAGAACATTGCTGCCATGGCCTATCCTTCCTGTGCCCTACCTTGTATCTACCTGTTGGGGTAAAGCTCTGCAGAAATCAGTGCTGAGAGAATTGGTATTGATTTCCTTGGGTATGCTTGCTGCTGAGTATTGTGTAAAGTGGATCTCCTTTCTACTCAATGTGTCCCTTTTAAATGTAGGGAATGCTAACACTGCAGTTTTTCCCACAGAAGGGTTCTTTAAGCTTGGGGCTTCATGGAGAGTGACATTATGTTGACTTCATTCTTCTGGCATGAAACTTCTATTGCTTTGATACATTTAATTGAAGGAAAGGGTTGATTATGTTCCTTGTCTGGATTGATCTTTGCATGTCTTGCTTCCAGAGCACCATAGAGGGCTTCCCCCCGCCCCCAACTTGCATCTTGTGTCTTTCCTTGCATGAAGTCATTTCTTTGCCCTTCCATGTACTTTACCAATAATATAATAACAGATATTTTGGTTATTTTGTTCTGTTTAACATTCACTATAATCATCTCTGTAGAGCAATAACTGGGGGGGGGGAGTCTGCCTAGGATGTAAAAGGAAACCCATAAAGGAAACAGAATGCAATTGGATTGTGAAAGATACAAAGACACAGGAGGGTTTTCTCTCTTCCCCCTCCCCCGGGGGTGGGGAGGGCGGTGGATTTTTTAGTACTTGCTGTTATCCTTTCCCAGAATTAAAATAACTGCTATATTGTAATAAATCCTACTTGAGAGATATTGCTGTCTCCCTTCTAGGTATTTTTGTTATTTCTTTTTATTACCATTATAGTTAGGTAAAGAAGGAAATCTATATTTAGGACTGATTTTTAGTATGTGAAAAAAGTAAAGACAAATATGATGACCTTATATACATACACAGTGGACAGTTGAGGAAGATAAATACCATTTTTTTTTCTTTTTTATACTGTTCTTGGAACCATATATCCTTTAACCTGTATTTTCTTGTCAGCCTTAATATACCGTTCATAGGCATATGTTGTGGATATGCTCCCTAACTATGGATATTATTCAGTAGATCCCTTTCTGTGGAACTTCGTTATAGTGGCCAGAAGAGTATAAGCCATATGGATAGTTTGTGGGATTAGGCCTGAATACCTCAGAAATGCTGAGTCACTATAAGGAGAGGGGAAGAGTAGAGGAAATGATGTGCACGTGGGAAGAAAGAGGTAAAGCTAGAGAAATACGTAAAATGATTTAAAACATTTTGGTTTTTTAAAGTCTTTTCCTAAAAGTAAGGGTCTACAACCTTCATGAAATGTATGTAGAAATGAAGGGCTGGAGGAGAAAAGAGTGTACTAGGGAATCAAAAATTTAAATAAATTGCTTTCTTATCACTGATCCTCTTTATCCCCTTTTGAATTTGGTGAAACGCGATCATAATGAGAGGGTGTATGTGATCTAAACTGTTGGTAGAACCTCTCTCATGCCTTCTTATTCTTCTAAGAAGCTTTTTCTCACTGTTGAAAAAAAGAAATGTTCACCACAGTTTTGACTAAGTGAAGTGGTCTATCTCCAAGGTGCACAGAGTTCTAGTGTATAATCTGTTTTCTCTTTGTGTTCTAAAAAAAGGATATTTTAAATACTTGGTGCTTGAAGACTTTAAAATCTGTATACCTGTTTCCTCATAGTCAAATTAAGGCTAGCTGGTTTTTAGTTCTTCTGAAGTTATTTTTAGTGTGAAATGTTCATAAATGAGCATCTGTTTATAAAAACACACTGAAGAAGCTCACAAGAATCCTTAAACTTGCTGAAGAGGTCTGAGTCATCTGTGTTCTGCAGCTCTGTCTTTCTAAACTTCTGCAGATGGAGGTAGCGTTTTGAATGAACTTGTAATCTCTTTAATGAACCAGATGACTGCTTTGATTGATTTTCACAGACTGCATATGCAAGATTGTTCGGACCTAGCGGGAAGACTGTATGGGACACAAATTGTCACAAAAGGCTAGGAGCAAGTCCTTATGGTGGTCAGCAGAGGGAAAAATCTCACAACACAAGATGTAATCTCAAGACAATAGGATTGCCAGAGAAACGCGGCTCAGGGCAACCTTACCAAATTTTGAGTCGAAAGTAGCTTGAACTAGGTGCATATGAAGGAAGACTATCTGCTGGACAGTTTCTAACTGTTTTTAGATCACTGAATCATAAGTTTCCAGAAGTTGTAAAGAAGCAATGTCTTCATGAATAATTCTAAGCTGTTAGTGTAATTTTGGGGAGGAGGGAGGTGTTAAGAAAACTGTTTTGCAGACCCTAATGACTGGGAAAAAAAAAAGTGTGATAGTAGTTTTGACTGTGAAGACAGTTCCACTCCCCCCCAAAAAATTATATTCATTTTGGGCTATTTTTCTTGGGATGAAAATTCCAGGTGCCTTTATTCAGCTCAGCTGTCTGTCATTTAAATAAAGAAAATATTCCTGCCAGGCTGAGAGTTACGTTTTCTGCTATGTTGCCCTGCTTTAAAGGTTGAGATACAGTGCTGTCTCAGTCCTTTATGCAACTTTGGTATGTAGCATACGAAAGTTGAGAGGGAAAGCACGCTTAAGATGAAAGGAAAACAACTGTATCACAGCCGTTGCAAAGGAGGTGGTATTGAAGAAAAAGCAGGCCTGTTTTGTAAAAGATGAAAGATCATGGTTAATAATCTCTCAAGAGGTGGCATCATGTGAATTCTTACTAAAATCCAGATAAAAATCTTATGCATTAATTATTGTCTTCCTTTCCCTTGCCTGTCTTAGGCCAGGTCTTCACTTTTAATCCCCGTGTAATGAAAACTGATCAAAATAACGAGTGAACTTCATGTGGCTTACGTGTATGAGTTTAAGACTGTTGGAGAATCTTTGTAGTGTTTCACTGGCTTTGCATTTTTTTGCAGAGTTTTCTGTGGTGCAGCTTCAATTTACACTACTTGCAAATGGAAGATTTTGTCTTTTTTTCTATTCTATATTGAATTTATATTAATGCAAAAGGCTTATCTGGACTCTGCGTCTTCAGTAGTTACTGACTAACAGGAGGGTTGAAATTGGTCTTCCTATCTTCCTTGGTTTCTGGGAGTAGAAGGCCATCTTCCTTATGCCAACTTCTCCTCAAGTAGATCTACATCTTGGTTTCCTAGCTGAAATGTGAGTCATGATATTTCTAAAACTTTTTAAATCCTTTTTTTCTTTTTTTAATATATTTCTGGATCCTCTCATGAGCTTCAAGCGATAACCTATAAAAGGTTTCAGTTCCTAAGTGTTAGGTAGTGCAACACTTAAACTTGTTAGGCCTTGTTCTGAAATAAAAAAAAATGATGTTTATAGGGTTTTTTTTTTTTAGCATTTGTGGAAAGCTGGGTACTGCAGGAAAGTGGTCCAAGATGTGGATGCACTACTTTGTAGAATCTTATGAACAAAACCCTGAGAGGGATATGATTTGAGAGGCCAGTATCACTACAGATGGGTATCTAAGTATTGTCATGTTGGGAGAGAATGGTGGGTTCTGGCCCCTGGGGTTAAAAGAGCACCAGTAGGACTGCTTTCAGAGGTAGGCCTGAGCCTTTGTTCACGTGCCGACAACCATTCTTTCAAAGAACAGTCTTCAAGGCTTGAGGTTCAAGTGTGTCAAAGTAACCTCTCTATTATTAATCATTAAAGACCAGAAACAAATCATCAACAGGAACTTTTCTGAAATCCTGTATGTTTTAAGCGTGAGTTTTTACATGCTGCGGTGACACTTATGTATGCTGTTTCAGTATGAAATGCTTTATTTCCAATGAATAGTGGAAGGTTATCACGGCATATGTGCCGTATAGTACGTGTTTTCCAAACACTGAAGGATGGCTTCTGTATGAAGACTGAAGATAGGCAAACAAGCTAAAAGAAGAATAAGGAACTAGTATATAGTAAGTCACGCTGATTTGTGACAAAACTTGTACTATTATCAGAACGAAGGTCTAGATCAAAAAATGTTTTAATGGTGTAAAATCCATCTAAATCTGACTTAGGTTTCTAATTCCAAAATGGGAGTGATGAAACCCCTTGCTCAGCTGCTGAAATGAGAGAGGCAGCTTTTGGCCACTATTTTAGTCAGCTGAACTATATGCAAAAATAGATTTCTAAAAGCAATGAGCTTGTCATTTGAAGAACATATCTGTATGAATACAGCAAAAGACCATAGGTACTATCAGTCAGTTAAATAATGCTGTTACTTTTGTTTAAAGAGTCGTGACAGAACTTAGTGTTTTTGAAGGGATAACACATTATTGCATTTGGCATAGTTTTACTGTGAAGAAAGTAAAACCAATACAGTACTTTACTGTTGGTGATGATGGTGGTAAAATTCCTGAAAGCCTGGAAAAAATGAATTATGGACAAATGATGCCCAAATGCAATAACGAAAACAATGAAAGTGTTCAAGTTGTGACATGGATCAGTAGAACTAAGATTCCAGTTACAGCCTTCTAGTCCATTTTTATCTTGAAACTTACGGTAAGCTAATGACTGATTTGAAAGAAACTGGAATTCTTTATGTATGTGGATTTTTAGCTTGGAAAAAACCCTGAGAGCTACTGCTTTGCCCAAGCAGCTACAGCACTCTTACAATGTCCCTAGTATGAAGAATCTCTTATTACACTGTCTATGCTAGTAATCTGAGCTTCTAGAACAGTGAAAAAAGACCCTCTCCGGCAGGACACATTGTAAAGACTTGGACCCTCTTTCAACCTGCTCCTTTATGTATCATCAATAAGTTTTTGCTGCAGAAAAACTTTATGTAATTTTGCAGCTTTGCTGTTGGAGTAGCTTATAGCTGTCAAAGTGGGAACCTCTGCAGAGGTTTTTAAATGATAAACATGTACAAAAGAACTTGGTCTCCTGTTTATGTGAGTAAAGAATACTCATGCAGATGTGAACATATCACGTATGCAAGTGGTACAAGAATTTGTACCTGGTACACAGGTATTTTTCCTGTGAAAAGACATGGTAAGATATCTAGCCCATATATATTCTTCAAAATATATGCTAATCGACATTATATTCTTGTTTGAATTTATATTTCTAGACCAATCAGAAGAACACCATATTTCAGATTATATTTCAGGCATTGTATTACACAGCAGCTGATAAGAGAATATATAGCATATATGATATATATATCTCATATATATATATATATAGAATATGGCAGATCAGACTAGACATCTATCTAGCTGTCCCTGAGAGCAATCAGTAGCAGATGCCTAGGGAAGGATATAGGAGCATAACAGTCATGGGGTGCTACTTCCTAGACTGGTCTCCCAGACTCCAGCAATTTGTGGCTCAGGATCTTCTGGAACCAGAACTTGTCTTTTGGATTTAATAGCCCTTGATGGGAGTTCCTGATCTTGAGGTTATCCTTTCTTTTTTTTTTTTTTTTTTTTTTTTTTTTTAACACACATACATTTTTAGTATCTGTGATGTCTTGTGCTGAAGTTTCAGGATTTTGGCATATTTCAGTATACCATGATTGCTTTTGAAGTGTGTTTTATTATTCGAGGTAGTATGTCATCCTCCACACTTCAGCATTTTCTTAATCAGTTAAGTAGCTTGAATCTTCTTGAAAGAAAAGATATTCAAGAGTTTGGCTTATTTAGTTGGTTTGGTGACAGTCACAGTAGTGACAAAACCAAAAAAAATTTAAAGTGGGAAACAAAATACTTCGGTATCTCTCTCTTGCAGGTGATTTAGCCTTGATGCTGCTCTTGTTCTAAAAAGTGTTTCAAAGAGTACCCGTTTTAAGTAATGCGTACTCTGTTAGGAGAAGTGAAAGAAATGCTGTGCTTGTATCAAGCTGAAAAGAAAGAGTGCAGACTTTGGCCTCTTCAGGGATGTGCTTGGTAGCGTGCCATGGGACAAAGCCCTGGAGGGAAGAGGGGCCCAAGAAAGCTAGCTAATAGTCAAGGATCACCTCCTTCAAGCTCAGGAGCGATGCATCCCAACAAAGAGGAAGTCAGGCAAAAACGCCAGGAGGCCTGCGTGGATGAACAAGGAGCTCCTGGACAAACTCCGACACAAAAAGGAAGCCTACAGAGGGTGGAAGCAAGGACAGGTAGCCTGGGAGGAATACAGAGAAATTGTCCGAGCAGCCAGGGATCAGGTTAGGAAAGCTAAAGCCCTGATAGAATTAAATCTGGCCAGGGACGTCAAGGGCAACAAGAAAAGATTCTATAGGTACGTCGGGGATAAAAGGAAGATGAGGGAAAATGGGGGCCCTCTCTGGAACGAAACGGGAGACCTGGTTACCCGGGACACAGAGAAGACGGAGGTATTCGATGACTTTTTTTTGCCTCGGTCTTCACCGGCAAGTGCTCGAGCCTCACCGCCCAAGCAGTAGAAGGCAAAGGCGGGGACTGGGAGAATGAAGAGCCGCCCCCTGTGGGAGAACATCAGGTTCGAGACCACCTAAGGCACCTGGAGGTGCACAAGTCCATGAGACCCAATGAGATCCATCCGCGGGTCCTGAAGGAACTGGGGGATGAAGTTGCTAAGCCACTATCCATCGTATTTGAGCAGTCGTGGCAGTCCGGTGAAGTTCCCAGGGACTGGAAAAGGGGAAACATAACCCCCATTTTTAAAAAGGGAAAAAAGGAAGACCACCCGGGGAACTCCAGGCCAGTCAGTCTCACCTGTGTGCCTGGGAAGATCATGGAACAGATCCTCCTGGAAGCTATGCTAAGGCACATGGAGGACAGGGAGGTGATTCGAGACAGCCAGCGTGGCTTCACCAAGGGCAAGTCCTGCCTGACTAACCTAGTGGCCTTCTATGATGGAGTGACTCCATCAGTGGACACGGGAAGGGCTACAGATGTCGTCTACCTGGACCTCTGTAAGGCCTTTGACATGGTCCCCCATTGGTTAGATGATCTGGATGAGGGGATCGAGTGTACCCTCAGTAAGTTTGCAGATGACACCAACTTGGGCGGGAGCGTTGATCTGCTCGAGGGTAGGAAGGCTCTGCAGAGGGACCTGGACAGGCTGGACCGATGGGCCCAGACCAATTGTATGAGGTTCAACAAGGACAAGTGCCGGGTCCTGCACTTCGGCCACAACAACCCCATGCAGCGCTACAGGCTTGGGGAAGAGTGGCTGGAAAGCTGCCCAGCAGAAAAGGACCTGGGGGTGCTGGTCGACAGCCGGCTGAACATGAGCCGGCAGTGTGCCCAGGCGGCCAAGAAGGCCAATGGCATCCTGGCCTGTATCAGAAATAGTGTGGCCAGTAGGAGTAGGGAAGTGATCGTGCCCCTGTACTCGGCACTGGTGAGGCCGCACCTCCAATACTGTATTCAGTTTTGGGCCCCTCACTACAAGAAGGACGTTGAGGTGCTGGAGCGTGTCCAGAGAAGGGCAACGAGGCTGGTGAGGGGTCTGGAGAACAAGTCTTATGAGGAGCGGCTGAGGGAACTGGGACTGTTTAGCCTGGAGAAAAGGAGGCTGAGGGGAGACCTCATCGCTCTCTACAACTACCTGAAAGGAGGTTGTAGCGAGGTGGGTGTTGGTCTCTTTTCCCCAAGTAACTAGTGATAGGACGAGAGGAAATGGCCTCAAGTTGCGCCAGGGAAGGTTTAGATTGGATGCAAGGAAAAATGTCTTCACCGAAAGGATTGCCAAGCATTGGAACAGGCTGCCCAGGGAAGTGGTTGAGTCCCCATCCCTGGAGGTATTTAAAAGACGAGTAGATGAGGCGCTTAGGGACATGGTTTAGTGGACATGGTGGTGTTGGGTCGACGGTTGGACTTGATGATCTTAGAGGTCTTTTCCAACCTCAATGATTCTATGATTCTATGATCCAGAGGGTAGTGGTCAATGGCTCAATGTCCAGATGGAGATCGGTGATAAGTGGCGTCCTGCAGGGTTCCGTATTGGGACCGGTACTGTTTAATATCTTCATCAGTGACCCAGACAGTGGGATCGAGTGCACCCTCAGCAAGTTTGCAGATGACACCAAGCTGAGAGGTGCGGTCGACACGCCAGAGGGACGGGATGCCATCCAGAGGGACCTGGACAGGCTCGAGAAGTGGGCCCGTGTGAACCTCATGAGGTCTAACAAGGCCAAGTGCAAGGTCCTGCACCTGGGTCAGGGCAACCCCCAGTATCAATACAGGCTGGGGGATGAAAGGATTGAGAGCAGCCCTGCCAAGAAGGACTTGGGGGTACTGGTGGATGAAAACCTGGACATGAGCCAGCAATGTGCGCTCGCAGCCCAGAAGGCCAATCGTATCCTGGGCTGCATCCAAAGAAGTGTGGCCAGCAGGTCGAGGGAGGTGATTCTGCCCCTCTACTCTGCTCTGGGGAGACCCCACCTGGAGCACTGCGTCCAGCTCTGGAGCCCTCAGCATAAGAAAGACATGGACCTGTTGGAGCGGGTCCAGAAGAGGGCCACGAAAATGATCGGGGGATGGAACACCTCTGCTATGAAGAAAGGCTGAGAGAGTTGGGGTTGTTCAGCCTGGAGAAGAGAAGGCTTTGGGGAGACCTTATTGCAGCCTACCAGTACTTAAAGGGGGCTTATAAAAAGGATGGGGGCAAACTTTTGAGCAGGGCCTGTTGTGACAGGACAAGGGGGAATGGCTTTAAACTAAAGGGGGGTAGATTTAGACTAGAAATAAGGAAGACATTTTTTATGCTGAGGGTGGTGAGGCACTGGCACAGGTTGCCCAGAGAGGTGGTGGATGCCCCATCCCTGGAAACATTCAAGGTCAGGCTGGATGGGGCTCTGAGCAGGCTGATCTAGCTGAAGATGTCCCTGCCCACAGCAGGGGGGTTGGACTAGATGACCTTTAGAGGTCCCTTCCAACCCAGACTATTCTATGATTCTATGATTTTGTGTTTTTTATTTCTAAGCTAACCCTGGAAAAAGTAGTCACTTTTGATGTTACTTCTTTGCTTGACTTGGCTAAGTGTAGCATTTGGGATCACTGGCAGTATTGTTTCTAAAATGACTTATAAACATCATTAATGATATACTACACTGAGTAAATCCTGATTGGGCAGTCACTTTTTGCCATGTTATGTGTGTCAGAAATGTTATGTCATAGATCTGTAAATGATAACCTTATCTTAAAGGAAAGACTCAATCTTCATGGTTTGTATGTAAAAAATGCAATATACTCAAAAATACCAGGTTTATCACTGAGCAGGAGATATTTTGAAAAACTTCCAAACTGATATATACATATAAAACATAATAAAAACTAGGTACTTTAAGAAATTCTGTAGTTCTCATTTCTCATGTTTCAGAATGATCTTAGTGGAATAGTACATGTTCTTTTAAACCTTCCAGATAGTTAATATTGAAGGCTTGTTTGTGGCATATATATGAAGACATGTAATTTTAGGTAAATGTTACATGTGAAGGAGACTCAGTGCAGTAGCTCCTGTAACTAAGTGGAATCTTCATGGGTCAGAACTAACTGCAACCCTTTTCCTGCAACAAATTTTCATGCTTTTTTTTTTTTAAATTAAATAAATACATGTGCATGTTGAAAACATAATGAGGTTTTTGTCACAAACAGGTGCTTGAAAAGCTCCTTGTGACACTTGTTCCTTGGTTTCACTGTGCAAAAAAGTGGAGCAGGGGCTGAAAAGCTTCTCCGACTAGGCATGCATTTAAACTGAGATTCTATGCTTTTTTTTTTTAATATATATGCTAGGTTTCATCCTTACAGATTCTCTCTTGATGGAAATTCTCTCCATGAAGTCACCTGTTTGTCTTTATACTTAAACTGTTTCACTCTGGTCATTTAGAGCAGCTGTAAAGTCAGTTTGCCAGGCCAGTGTTGTCTCAGCGAATTGGTGAACTGGTGAGATAACTGTTAATATTCATTTACCAATAAATGTAACAGAGAGAAAGCTTGATACTGGTTTGCTTCCATATTATTTCAGATATCATCTAGCAATATTATTTTTAAAATTCTTGTTTAAAGCTATTGTATTTTTTAAATAAAAAACAGGCTTTAAGTAAGAGATTGTTTAATGATATTAAAGATCTTTAAAATATTTTGTAACTACATGCTTTTTTTTAAAGGAGCTTGACAACAAAGCTCTGTGACCCTGTTGAAAGGGAAATGATAATTCTGGGGGCAAAGAATGATAAACACAGGAAACACCACAGCTGATTTTAGTAACTATAGCAACTTTTAGAAATAGTTTTTTAAAATTATATTGAAGGGTTTTGTGAAAGATGATGGATACCTTTGCTGAGAAACAAGATGAAAATCAGTGCTGCTCTGTGTAGTACAAGAATGGAAGAGGAACATAAAGAATTTATCCTTTGTGGAAAAATTTCCAACGGAGAATAAAATTGTAGGCCTTGTGGGCTGTAAAAGCTAGCCTTCATATTATTTAAGTTATGCTGTAAACTAGCTAGAACTTTATATAGTTTTCGTGACATACCTGAAGATTCATTGTGGTGTTTAATAAAAAATAGTATTTTTTTGTCTTTTGATTAAAGGACTCAGTCATAATATTCCAACTTTATGTAATTATTAATGCTGTATCAAATTAGTGTATAAGTAAGCATGATTGGATTAGGATGTTATCAGGGAAGAGGTTCTATGACATTCAGATCTAATCTCTTCCACTCTGCTGGAACAGCATCTTCACAAAAAGAAATTCTTGGATCATCTCTTCTCCTTATTTTTCTAGAAAACAGATGAGCATGTTTTAAATGTCTTTGGCTTCAGTTACAACAGTATAGAAAAGAATAAAGAATACAATTTATATATCTGACAGTTAATTCCCTATGCAAGACAAGCTAATGTTTTTTGTTGTATGTTGAACAGCATCAGTCTTCTGTACACTGGTTTGGCTACAGTGCCAAGTACAAAGCGTTTAATTGTGAAGGGATTACTTTGAAGGAGTCTTTCATAACATGTAATACAAGCCTTGCCATGATTTTCTTATTTGAAGGCATGTATTACAAATGCTTTAATTATTTCAGGCCTTTTAAAGTGAATGAACACTGTAACATAATTAAAAGAACGGTATACTACATTACTTATGCTTTTGTAACATAGCCATCTGGTTATGGCAAAATATAGACATTTATGTGAATCTTTTTTCTTTTTTTTTTTTCTTCTTGTTTTTGTGAGGAATGAGTGTGTATTTGAAAGCATGCTTTTCAGGTACCATTTGCTTCTCTCTCTTCCTTTACCCTCTAAAAAGGCAAATCCTTTTGAATCAGAATTTGGTACAAGGGCAGAGCTTTTCATATGCCTGTGAGATTCATGAAAATAAGCGTGTTTTCCATAATTTTGTTTTTCGCAGGTGTTTGTCACATATTTGTTGCGTATAAAGCTCAGTGATTCTTTTGACAACTTTAAATGTTCTGCAATACTGTATAGTACTCCTGTGTGTTCATGTTTACAGGCTGTACATCTGGCCCAGGCAAGTTTCCAGATTGAGGCCTTTGGCTCCAAATTCATCCTTGACCTCACATTGAATAAGTAAGTGTACAATTTGAGGTTTCTTTCTTCCCTGTTCTTATTGTCTTTAACTTACGGTACAAGGTCAGGGCACGTGAAGAAATATGCCGTTATCCAAGTTTATTAATACAAAATAACATTTAGCCTTTTTTAAGCAAGGTAACTGTTACCCTTGCTGACGCCCATAACATGCATACCTTTAAAATTTTATCATTCATGATAAAATAAATGATGATAGAGTGATTCCAGTACCAGTAGTGCTTGAAAGGTGTGGATTTTCTTGTGCATTTTTTTTACTTATTGATGAACTGTCATGCAGATGTTATTTTGGCTGCTCAAGTCAGTGTGTAGGAATATTGTAAATACTTGTATGAATAGCTCATCTTTAATGATCTAGAAAACACGCTATTGTCACTATAATCGTGAAGTTCCTAATGAGGTGGGAATCCTAATGGTTTGGCTGTACTGAAAGGTGCAGCTAGAGGCTGTTTACCAGTAGAATAGACAATTTTACATAATCATTAGGTCTAGAAGATCTGACAACAACGGTTTAGTTGTTTGTATCATATCTATTTATATCCCCAGCTGAAGGTATGGAACTATGTGTTTTTCTAAAAATTGTAATGAAGCTTTTTTTGCCACTGAAAGTTTATACTGAGAAAGCTTAAGAATAAGGTAGAAGTATAAAACAGTACTAAATACTGGACAGGTAAAATTATCTATGATATTGCTTAAAAGTGCATTTGCCCCTTCTGCTGCCCTTGAGCCTTTCAGCACACTTAAAGGAGAAACAAATTTACAGGAAAAATTGCATACTGGTTTAAAAAAAAAAAAACCAACGTGTTCCTCTGGTCTTGAGGCCCGTATTTTGGTCTTAACTGTCATGTAATGAAAGTTTTGTTAGGGAGAAAAATGCAAGCTTATTAAATCTAATAGCTTTTCAAAGCAGCAAGCTGTGGTTTTATTAAATTTGCTGAACGGTTATATTGACGTATTTTGCTGCTTGGCTACTAGTTATCAGATGTTTTGCTGTAAAGGTGAACTGGAAACATTTTCCTTCATCCATGCATGATTTTGAAGTTCGGTTGCTCTTGCGGTTCCATCTTTTAAAGTGTGACACAAAGTCTTGAGTGGCTGGCAAAAGATGAGTTAGTATGAAGGCAGGGAATGGCACACAGAATGGAAGGAGAAAGAAGGCTTGAAGATAACTGGGTGTTCTCTAGCCTCTGGAAGAACTATAGTGTAGTGCAAGACTGGTGTTTTATGAGAGTCGGAGTTGGACCCATGCAGAGTAATTCCAGTGGGGTAATCGTGACATATTTGTGAAGGGAACCTATATCTAGTGGCCTCTAAGCTACAGGGAATTTCTCCTCTTAGTCTGCTTGCCACTGTTCCTGTTTGCACGTCCAGCCAGTAGCGAGACTGAGCACACGTTCCCAAGATGGCATATATAGCATATGGCTGGTTGCACAGATTGTCACAGAGAAAAAACATTGCCTTTACTGGCACCACATATAAATGCAAACAGCACTCAGGTGAACAAGAATACAAACAGCTGATCAAGTTCTTCTCCAGCTGATGGGAATTGGAAGCTTGCTAGTGAAGCATGTGCACCAGCCCTCTCCTGATTCACAAGGATGCCCACATTCACAGACTCAAATGTTAACACAGGTTTTAAGTTCATCAGATATTCAAGTCTAGGCCTGTGGTCTCTTACTTGGTCACTGGTTTAGACCTTAGGTCTTTCCAGATACAGGTCTCCTCATAGTTGTTGTCTGTCTCTGAAATTTGCTTGCACATCACACCTATGCAGAATAGAGAGCAAAGTCACACAGAAAATATTACAAGTAGGACTCAATAAAAACATAGGACAGACTGCAGTGATCAGGTGCAGGGCTGGGCCAAACAAACCTACTGACTTGCAGCTTACACTAATGACTCCTTTTTATGCCACTTTCTCTCCATTTTCCCACACTTGTTCCATCCTGATTCACCTTCCCTACCTTTGGCACTTCCCCTGAACATCCCATAAAAATGTTTGCACATTTCCACAAGCCGCTGCAGACATCCTGTAATAAGTTTGTTCTTTCCCAGGAGACCCATGATGACATTGTTTACCACTTCTTATCTGTTCTAAAGTTCTGGTTGAACCTCTTCAAGGCCATGCCTGAGTGGCTCCTTCCATGGCCCATCAGGCAGTGATCCAACAGAGATAATAACAAAGACCAGAACTCTTATTTCTTGTTCATTAGGGTTTGTGCGTCTGGGTGTTGGTTGCTTTTCCTGTCCTAGTCTCTTATGCTGGATGGCTGTTAACCAAATACCATCACAAACCCGATAGCCTTACATTCCCCATATCCTTGCAGTGTTACTCATTGTCCAGCCCTGCTGTTTGTCCTTGCTTATTTATAACAAATAATGGTCCATAAAGAAAGTAAATGTACATATTTTTTCCAACTGTGGTTGCTTTATCAGCAATCAAGAAATGCAATGTCTTTCACTTCAAAAAGAGAGAGGGAGATCACTTGCTGTGTACCTTATGCAAAGAAGTTCTGCTCTTGGGGTATCAAGAATTTTCTTACTGGCTATATGTAAGGTGCAGGGTGTTCAGGTGCCTTACTGATATCCCTACCATTTGCCTCTTTATACATTAGGTCTTCTCCTAGCTTCCTAAGTGGTTTTTGACTCATAAACGTTTAACTCTTTATCTGGTTCTGCTCCAGAAAATAATGACTTCAAAAACCTGTCCTACTTTTTGACCTGACATAAGACTCTAAAACCGTAAGTCATAAAACTTTTAACAGCATAAATTGTAAATGCCCATAGACAATGATTTGGAAAAGACCCATTCTCGTAGCTTGGTTACCTTTATGTGTTCACCAAAATGCTGCCTTTTGCTACTGTGTTGGATTACAATGAGTTTTAGTTGGCATACTGGTATTACTAATGTCTAGTCAGGAGGAAAGGCAGAAGAACAGCAGGGCCACAGACTTGAGCTGTTATGTGCTGTTGGCCAAAATAATTCAGTCGCGTGTGGAATACATATTCAAAATCTGGAATACCCTTGAATATGTTGAATATACATTTGTATCAGTTACTCTAAGGTGAGTTAATGTCACCTACTCTGTGTGTGTATTTTGTGTATTCTGGTTTTGTCTCTGCCTTTTTTAGGAAAGTTCTTTGAGTATATAAAGCTAAAATCAGAGGATGGTTGTTGCCTACAAACAGGTTCTAGTTCTAAGGTTTTTTTACCTTTGTTGGAATCTGTGCTGTTGCCTACCTTCTATGTTCCAGCTTCTCTTTTTTTTCCACAGCAAGTATTATAACCAGGAGGTGAAGAAAATTGGATATTCACTTGCATTAATAACTGTCAAGATTTTGTAAGAAGAACAGGTGGAAATCTGAAAGTTTCAGGAGCATATTAATATAAATTTTTACTTGATGTTTTCTATCTTGCTATAGTGCAATGGCACAAACAGCTTAAAGGAAATACAAGCCCATCAAACCTCTTGAATCCAGTGTGCAGAGACAATTCAAATGTAAGATTTATATGGAGTTTGGGTAACCAACGTTCAGTTGCACGAGGCCTACAGGTGTTAAAACAGATGAAATATAATTTGTTATCCTAAAGGTCATTGTTGGCAGCTTTTTCTGATGAGAAAACTCGGGGGAAAAAAGATTAGTTTTGAACTCTAACAACGTGGGCTACTTTGAAGTTTCAGACATCTTGCCCCTTGTTACACTTAAATGTTTGACCAATTTCAGGCTGTCAGTGTGATGTCATTTATGACAATGCATAATAATTGCAGATATATGGATTATGGAAATAATTTGCTGCAAAAAGTAATACTTTTTCTAATCTGTAATGGATTAAATAATGTTTTTAGTTAATGGTCTTAGTCCAAAAATGAAAGATTATAGGATACTAGTGGGGTAACGATTAATCCCATTTGAAAAGTTAGTTTTTATAATTCAGCTATGATTGTCTGCCCAAACTCAATAAGTTCCCTATGCAACAAGTAATATGTAGCGTTGTCTTAAAACCCAATTTATATAAAAAGCCTTTAAAAGTGTTCATTAATTTCAGTAAATTCATATTTTTGTCCTCAAACAATACTGTCTATTCATTTGTTGTAACAATGTATTTGAGTAATCAATGATCCTAGTATATCTGAACAATTTCTTATTTACATAAAGAAATGTCTGTGAGGTGCTAACACATTACTCCTAATGATCTCTTTTCCACCAACATGTAAAAGGTCTTTAAGTTGCTGCTCTTCTGTTGAAGGACAAGTGTTTCTGCAGGTAACTCTAATGTCCTGTTTAAAGCTAGCAGTCTATGTTACGGTGTAGTACTAAAACACATTAGAGAGCGATACTACCAAAAGCAGTGAATTAAAAATGTCTACTTGCTGTTTTTTTAGTGATGAGGGAAGTTGGCTATATTGTCTGGCAGTTTTCAGCCGATGGTCTAGCACCAGTCTCTAAATAAAGGAGTCTCCTCCAGCACTGGGGGCTGGGGCCATGCTAGAGCCTTCTTCCACTGAGACTGTGGTGACTGAGGCACATACAAGGAATGGGGAGTTAGGTACCTGAGCTGGACAGAAACAGAAGGTAAAAACCAAATACAAAAACCTCTCTCCCTTTCTACTGAAAACTTCCCTCAAAATTTAGGATTTTGGGGGAAAGGGACAAAAAATCAGCAAAAACCAGCCTGTATTTTTCAGCTTTTCTTTCTTTTTCCTTTAGAAGCCCACCTTTCCAGGGAAATGGATTTTCTTTTCAGTGAAGAGATCATATGAAAAAAATGCGGCATCTTTGGCTGTAATATGTTGGCTGTAATGCTGCACTTCATATAAGAGACTGATCGCTCACAAAAGTCATCGTATTTTAATGTCTCAAATATTTAAGTCATGTTACAGTCAAATGTGGTGGTGGGGCTTCAGTTCATGCCAGTTTTATCCATCAGTTTAAAGCTTATAATTGTTGTGTAGTCTTTGTGGTGTATGTTTCTGTAGGTCTGAATTTAACTTGAGAATAGTCCCAGAGGAAGTTACCAGGAGTCCCA
The DNA here is from genome assembly GCF_965638725.1 of Aptenodytes patagonicus. Classification (NCBI taxonomy): domain Eukaryota; kingdom Metazoa; phylum Chordata; class Aves; order Sphenisciformes; family Spheniscidae; genus Aptenodytes; species Aptenodytes patagonicus. The sequence continues at coordinate 46,301,485 of NC_134954.1, read as the reverse complement.
GATTGTTAGCATCGTTTAAAAAAACAGTAGGGCAGTAACTGGATTATTTGAGCATCTATTTGACTCTTGTTTTTTCTCAAAATTCTTTTGTAATGGAAATGGGAAAACTAGTCACAGTTTTCAAGAAGGAAACTTCAAATATTTGTAACATTTTTTAAAATAAAAGCTTAAACATTTAGGGTACTAAATGGATCCTATAAGATACACAAGCTGTAAATTAAATGTGATAATATTACTGTGGCAAGTTTAACGCTAGTCTGCTTTTTAAAATTTGTCACAGATGAGATGCAAAGAACTCGGGATTTTACAACAATGCATGTGTACTCCTGTAAGCGTGGTGTTGGGTGTCTCAGCTGTAGATAGGAGCTCTACTGCCTCATTTGCCACTCCCAGAACTCCTCAGCAGGCATTTCGCATGCAAAAAGACTTAGAAGCAGATACTAAAACCTCTCCATATTTTTCAAGACATATTAATGTGTGAAAAAAGCTTTCTTTTGTCATTTTTAAAAATTATAAAAACCTGATGGTGTGAAGAAGCTTCCTTCTCAATTACTGTGTTCAGCCGTAAATTGGAAGCATTAATTATAAGCAGTATTTCAGTTATTCTGTCTTCTCTTAGTATTTTGTTTCTGTAATTTTAAGTGTTTAGTACTATTCTCTTCAGGTATTCTTTTCCATCCTGTCGCTAAGGTTATGATAAAAATGTGTATTTTATAATATTTTGTATGCATGCACATTTGTATGTTCACTAATGTGCACTGTCTAGTGTTTTACTCATTCACTCTTCCAGGAGTACAGTAGGAGGCAGCACCAATCCTGCCATTGACCAAGGGCTTGCACTCTTAGCTCAATGTCTCAAATATTTCTCAGCAGTATTTCCAGCTCCATGTCATCTACTTCTTTCATTCCTCCTAGAACTTTCCAGATCAGTCCTTTTAATATTTTTTCCTTCTTTTTTGAACTTATCTTTCTTCATCTCATCCTGTTCTCTTTAGGAAATATTTAGAAAATAGTAAGTGTGTATGTGTGTCTGTTTCTATATATGTTCTATAGGGGAGAACTTATAACTGTAGCCATAGAAATTAATGTTGCAGTCCCTGACTTTCAAGCACTCAAGTTTTGGATTCCCCTGTAGTAATTAAGTAATGTCCCTATGCCTGCTGTGCAATTTGCAAGTAGAGTTGTGCTCCATAGAATGGCTATCAATAAAATCATTGACAGCAGAGCTTAATTTAACAGGACTACAAGAAACTCAGCATAGGCTAATTTGTTTGAAATTTCACTTTTTTCTTCTTTTTTTTTTTTTTTGTGCTGATGTAAGAGCTCTTGGGACATATGTTCCTGCATGGGATCTGAGAGTCTCTGGGAAGAGGCATCTTAAAGAATTTGTAAAAAACAAACAAACAAAACCAAAACCCAACAAACCCACAAAAAACCCCCAAACCCCACAGAACAAAAAAACTCCCCAAACTCAAAAACCTGAGAGGTTTGTCAAAAATACCTGTTTGTCTTTTAAAATGCAGACATTGGTGTTGTGAATGTTAGCCCTCTTGTCAGACCACTTGCTTGTGGAATGAAAAGACTTTATTCTGTGCACTCCTGATCCTGGATTTAATTAAGTGTGGGTCTCACACCCTTCTGAACAGGGTTTTGAATGCCTGTCAGCTGAGATGTGACCACAGCCATTGGTTTGGTGGATTGTTAGGGTCAACAAGCTTAGGGCAAGGCAAATACACATCTGGGGCAACAAGACAATGCTATAAAATTCTGTGTGGCAGGATGAGGATGTTTATTGCCCCCTCCCATATAACAACTACAGGTATCAAATACAGAAGGAGGTGCTTCTCACAAAAAAAATTAAAATGCAAATCTTCTTGTCACAGGATATTCTGCATATTTAAACTATTTACAGGAGTTAAAGGATTGGAAGAACTTAAAGAAATTTATTAGGGGCCATTGAAAACAATTATACTAACTCTGGTTTATGAAATCCTAGTGTTGCAGACCACTGGGTGCTGAGAAAACTCCCTGAAAAATTGCTGCATGTGTGTATTTGCTGTCGAACAACATACCAAGCAGTTGTCTGACTTGATGTATCCTTTCTTAGGTTATGTTCTTACTCCTTGCTCACATGTAACCACTGTAATGTGGCAGTGGTGAAGAACTGTTATCTTTCTAATCTAGTAGATTTTTCAGTCTGTTTCTGAGGTGGTCCAGTCTTGTCAGTAGTGAGATCTTTACGCTGAAGTGAATTACTGGGATCTCAAATTCTGTTACAGTCAGGCTGAAATCTTTGCATTTGGAGCTAGTATAAAGCCTGTGTATGCTTGACATATGATTAATCATCAAACTAGATCCTAAGAGCCTCTGTTACTGAGTTTAACTTGATTGAATGACAGAGCTACAGTTGTGCAATATAGTTCAACATGGAAGCATGGATTAAGGGAACCAAAATCAACTTTTAGTTTGCTGGAGTACCAAAATGTTTCTCTGATTCTGCTATAGTCATTAATCTAATCTGATGGTGGTCAAGTCGGCTCTCTACAAGTATAAATACATTTATTTCACTAGTTTTAGGGTTAGAAATGAAATAATAAAAAAAACGCATCCACATCTGGTTGGATTTTTCCTTCATAGTAAGAGTTGGTTTAAATTGTACTGTTACCATTAGACACAAAGTATCAGAACATGTGGAGCATTCAGTGAATTCTTTAAGAGGAGAAGGAACCCAAGTTTCTTTTGTATATAAAAAAGCTTGCTTTAAATGGAGGAAGCTTTGGTAAATACGGTTACCATTGAATGAGACCATTCTGGCAAAGACAGATGGCAGCTCTCAACCTTACACTACAGGTTAATAAAATTCTTATTGATAATTCAAAACTACCTGTTTTCCAAGCTGGTGATGGAAGAAAGGGATCAATTAAAATGCAGTACTGAATGAACTTGAACAGTTGTTTAAATGAAATCTTTATTTTGTCAATTGCTCTTCTAGGAAAGTTCTGTCATAGCAAATTACATTGAGGTACTTTTCATGACACAGTACTCATATCTTCTGTAATATAGACTAGCCGTTCATTTCTTCATATCCTTTTACATAGCACTTTTTAAAGTGGTATCATCTTCAGTGCTATGATAAAGGAAAATATGTCGGAAACTGAGCAACATACTGTTCTTAATATCCTGAAGAACTCTTCAAGCTCCTACTTTCAAAATGCTTGCTGAAGCAGCCATTAAAATATAGCATGCTCCATTCCCAGATGGAGGGCTTCAGGACATAACTAGAGAAAGGATCATGAAGAATTTGTTGTCTGAACTCCCTTGAACTGACTCAGGGCTTCTTGCACTGAGGAAGGCAGACTGATCCAGAAAAGAATCTGGAACATTTTTTGCACCATTCTATACAACTTCAGAACATGTTTTCCTCTCAGTCTTTTTTGGAGATCTTTCCCCATTTGAGGACCTTTTAAAAAATACCTAAAATATCGCTTAGGTAATTTCAGTTTAATAAATTTGTTGTCAGGTCATCCTTTTTTCTACCTGAAAGACAAGCCAAACAAAAACAAACAATAAGAGCAAGACCGTGCAAGAAGTGATTTTTAAATAAGTGTACTGTTTACTGTTATAGAATCATTATGGTATTAATAGCAGAAGTGAGTGGGGACTTTCTTTGATTCCATAGTTATGAAAAAGTTAACCTATACACCTACATCATCAGTTGTTTCTTTTAATTGCTTGTAAACACAGATGCTTCATCCATAGTATTATGTTTTGATTTTTAAGCTCCTTCAAGGTAATATAAGAAGTAGTGAAACCTTGCTGTGTTTTAAAAAATAACAATGAATATTTGCAGTATATTTGTTCCTTGGAGACACTCTTGTCAGAGCAGCTTCAAAGACAACAGCCAAGTAAAGACTACTGTAAATACATACTAGAAACTTAATAATAAATTCCCATAAGAACAGTCGATTCAACAAAGCTTGTGGATATAATTGAAACTGGTAATAGAAACAAGGCTATAGATGGCCATTTCATTAGATGGTATTGTCTTGATGATCTAACAAAATGCCGTAGCAAGGTCTCAATTTGTTTTTCACATCTTTATGTGCTAGTAAACTATATCTGTCAAATGGACAAAAACATCTGATGATGGGTGTTCTGTTAAGTAATTCAGCTAAACTAGGTTGCTCAGACACTGGTACTGAGCTTGAATCATTTCAGAACACTTAAAAAAAAAAAATTATTCCTTGGTAGTAGGTTAGTATAAAGATAATTTAAGAAGTATGCAAGAAAGATAATTAAGCTGTAATCTGATTTTCTGCAGGTTCCTGGAAGCTAACTTTGTTACTTGTGTATGAGATATCTTTTAGTCATAGCCTTTACCTACCCAAATCAATTCTTTTCATCAGGATAGTTAGATACCAGCAGAGGTAAGCCACTCTTCATACTGCAGCTCTCCTGCTAATGAAAACAGCAGCAGTGAAATATGTGCCAGGGAAGTGGATGCGAGTTCTTCAGAAAGCATCTGCTGCTTGCTTTAACAGCTGGCCTGTGTCTTCAAAGGCAGCAACTACCGGGAATGGCGTATCCCTTTCCTGCTTATTTTGCATCTCTCAATGTAACTCGGATAGAAGAGCTGGTGATGCAGGACAGCTCAATAAAAACAATTACCTAAGACAAACAAGGCAGGATGGGAGGAACTATAGAAAAGGACACAGCAGACTAAAATTTTTTTTTCATGAGTTCATTCAGCATGTTGCAATTTGATGTGTTCATTGTAAGGCATCATACTAATGTGTCACTAACCTAAATATGCTGTTGTCTGATGTGATCATGACTTACACAATTGTTTCAATTAAAGCTTGCACTGTTTCTGGTGCTCATAATATTGAAAAACAAATTTGCTGTACTGGATGCATTTCTGCTCAATCAAAATGTGAATGGGTCACTGAAAGGTGATAAAACACAGTCCAGTGTAGATGAAACACAAATGTATTTTCTAAAATTCAGGGCTGCCTTCCAGAGGTAAAGTTAGGCATTCTGGAAATGATAATGAAGGAAGAAGAGTTATTTTGGGATGTGGAGACCCCTACTTTTATGCGTGAGTTCTGTATCTCGTTCCTCAGCCACTTGTACTTCTACATGAGCTCTTAATCAGTGTATTCCAGGCCTTTCTTTTTGATGCCACTTGCATAAAGGATCCCATCACACCTACTGGTGAAATTACAGCGCTCTTCTGTGTATCTGTCCTTCATGTTGGAAAAAGTGTTTGAAAGTTATTTTGGTTAAGTGTTCTTTTTTTTTTTCCTTAAATAATTTCTCCTGTCTTTTATCAGTTTTGTCAGCATTAATAACAGGTAAAAGTTTTGGTAGGGAAAATTTGCAGTAGCAGTTTTAAGCTTATTTTTACAGCTGTTGTTATTCCTGGAGCTTTAGCAAAATATAGAACAAACTCCCTTACCCGAATTCTGTCTTTTTCTTTGCAGCAGTAGTAGAACAATTTTGCTGAATTTTTCAGTCCTAGACTACTCTCTGCAATATCACATTTCAATACTAACCATTTATAAGCATAGTTATGGATGTGTTTGTCCTGATTTTGCTATGAATATGGAGAACAGGACTGAGATTAGATTTATTATAGAAGCAACTGGTTGTATGTACTAGCAGATCCATGTTGGAAAATGCCTGAAAACATACTGTCCCCTTCCTGTTCCCCCCTCTTCCCCTGAATAAGATCATGGTTGTCTCAGATTAGCAGTATACATTGAGGGATTTCTGGATGATTGGAGGTAGGGTGTTCTTTAGGATGTTTGCTAGTGTAGACAGATACTTGAAATAAGAATAAGTGATACAAGGTACCTGGTAAAAATCAGGTACCTACCAAGGTAGAGGCATACAGTTTAAGGAGAAGCTGACTGATTTTTTTTTTTTCAATGGAAAGTTCAAAATTCTTGCTGCCCTGTGGGAAATGTTAAGAGAAAAATGTTCTTGCAGTATGTTGGTGGTTATGTGTGACAAGCTTAAGAACATAATGATCAGAAACTAGCGTTAAATACCCTGTGCCAGTGTAGCATGAGAATGGGTTTGTGAAAGACAATAGCCTTATAATAGATTTTCTACTCCAACTTCTATGTGGTAGATACTGTGTTACATTTGGCAAAAGGGTGGTTCACAAATGAAAGGCACATTTTTGTTTACAACGTGGCATTTGGGAAGTATATCATGAATAGTAGGCCTCAATTTTCTTTGGGGGGAATTTGTTCAGTATGGAGAGTTTCATTGATGTGCTTTGTATCCAGCAGATCCCACAGGACAGTAGCGTTGGAAAGTCAGTGATGAGAAAAGTGTAGAGTCTGCTGGAAAAGCCGCTGTCTGCTGCATCCTTGCTTTATACTTGTAACATTTATACAGGAGTATTCCATCACGAGCATGTCATCTTAGATATCTTATCATGTGGGACACTGTATTTACTACCTGAATCAGAAATCCCTTTGCAGTTGGAAGTAATGAGAAGCTAAAGAATGGAAAAGGTTGGCAGATGAAGGAAACAACCAGGTTACAATAGAAGTTCAACCAAAATCCAAGAAAAGATCATTGAACTCTGGAAAGATTCTGTAAAGGGTGGACTAAAGAAATTTTGAGCAGCTCTTATGTCACCTGAAATGGGATAAATCTAAGAGACAAATGCTGTAATTAAACTACAGTTAGTTGTGAGTCAGCAGACACAGTGGAAAATCACTTACTGCAAGTCTTAGGAGATGCCAAAGCACTATATAGCACTGAAAGCAGTTCTGAGATCAGTTATGTTTGGTTACTAGAAGAGGCCAAAAAAGATGATGTGAGAGTGTGAGCTTGATTTGGAAACAGGTAGATAAATGCTGATCCTGGAATTGGTTTGAGGAAACCAAGCGGTCTCTGTGAATTCAAGCAGAAGTGTCTGTAAAAAGTGGAATCTGGTCAAGGCCATTTCAAGTTGAGCATAGTTCCAGTGATTAACCATCCTCAGTGATTTTTTTTTTAAACTTATATCCAATCAGAATTTTTCATTTTCCTACTTGTGTCAGTTACCTCTAGCCTTGTCTATACCATCCCATGAAGTACTGAGGATGGCAGTCCTTATGCTTCATAATAAGTATGAAAAATGCAAAGAAGGACAGGACATTATCAACACTCTACAGTTTAATTGCTTTGTATATGTAATCCTCTTTAGAAGTTTCAAACCTTGCCACATTGAAGAAGTGAATGTTTGCATTGTAGTCAAGCGGTTACACTATTTATAAAGCATTTGTGTTCTTTTGCAGAAAATTTATAGCTTACTATGATACAAATAGAGAAAGTTAAAATGATTTTATGCAACTGAATTTATTTTTAAATCTGTACTTTAAAAATATATCTATTAAATATTGCTATCAAAATGAAGGTTAAGACAAATGATGAGACTTCGGTAATTATTCATAGCTATTAGTGTTGGTTTTGCAGGTGTGGAGTGCCCATAATGTGGTCTCTCCGTTCCATGAAAAAGGACTTTTAAGAGGGCCACTGGTAACTGACTTCTGCAGGATCTTCTCTGATAAGTGTAGAGCCTGATAAATGTAGCATGAAGAATTGATTTTATGAGCCAGTAGTCTCAGAGTTAAAGTGTTATCAGGATTGCTAATAGCCTAATCTGAGTTAGAGATACCCATTATCCTAAGTTGTTCTTAGTTGGAATTCCCATCAGAGCTATTTTGTCAGACTAGGCTTCCATAATGATAGTATTTTTTATTCGTAGCAACAATGTTTTTGTTTTGATGTATGTACCACTATCAGACCCTTTAATGATTTCCCCCCCACGCTTTGGAAGGGTACAGGCTCTTAGGGGCTTGAAAAATGCTGAGAATTCTGGATCACGTTAAGCAAAATGCTTATTTTGCATTTATAATGGAGCCAGTTAACATATTTAACTGCTTTTCTCTCCCTGGGCTGCTGTGCTGCAACCCTGATTATAATGGGGTGAGAGGTGAATGGGGCATTGAAGTTATCCCAGGATATGTACAGGCTAGCTAATCTTATTTAAAAAAGAAATTTGAACTGTAAATTATACAGTATGGGGAATTTTTATGCTTCAGAAATTTGTCTTGCCAGAGTTAGGAAAAAAAAAAAGTGAGAAAAGAATCTGAGAAGAAAAAGTGAAAGGAAGAAAAGGGGTAGTATGGGGTTTTCTTTTTTGTGTTTTTTTCTTTTTTTTTTTTTTTTTAGAACATTACTGTTTTTGGAAAAAATTGAGTATTTGCAGTTGTGAAAGTAAAGTACAGGTAAAGTATACACTCTTGTCTTCATAACAATTGTGCATATATTTGTTCAGCCTTACATATACTCTGTTTAACTTTTAGATAAAATATAAAACTTACTTGAAAACAATAATGAACTAAACATATGTTTTGTCAGTACCAGTTACTGGCAGCAAACAAAGTTCTAAAGCCATGGGATATTTTTTTTGCATATTTATAAGGCCGATAATCTAATTGTAAAGCTAAAATACAGGGGATTAGATTGCAGAATGAAATTTCCCCTTCTGTAACACACTCTGACTTCCAGTGCACCAGCAAACCATTTACTGGACACAAGCTGCTGATTTTTTTTAAACTAATTTACAAGAAAAGAAAAAATGGTTTGAAAATTCCAACAAAAACCCCCAAACCCACCCATAGCAGTAGAAAGAATAATCAGATTTTCCTCATCTTGATTTATGCTTTCTTTTACAGTGACTTGTTATCTTCCAATTATGTGGAGATTCACTATGAAGATGGAAAACAGAAGTTTTCTAAGGTATTGTGCTCTTAAAATGTGTCAGAATGGTCTTTCTGAGGGAACAATGCCAATAAAATGTTAAAAAAAAGAAAAAAAGCTTTGCAAGACTTAAAAACACCAGAAGCCTTTTTCCACATACAAGGTAACTGTGATCTCATCTTGTAAGGATACCTCAGTAATACAAGAAGAATTGTACAAAAAAGGAAAGCTGTGTGTCGGGGTAGGCAGTGGTAGGTGGTAGTAGTGAAGATGATTCAGATACTGCCAGAACAATTACATCTTGTAGAATGTAGGGGGTAGAGGGGGTGAAGTCACCATCAGTATAGTCTTCATTAATTATTTACATGTCCTTAGCACAAAGTGCAAGGGGACGGGATAGTGGTAATGTAAGACATTCAAACAAACCAAAAAAAGTTGCAGTGACTTTTCTTTGCAAGAATTATGCAGTGGTGAAACAGAAAATGAAAGACTTAACTGAAACCTTAACCTCTGGAGTTATTACAAAACCAGCATGTTGCTTGACATCCAATTAATTACATTTGTCAAACTAGCTCCCAAATTGAATTCAGTGCCATAGTCTATTGATCCAAAGACAAAGAGATTAAAGTTATACAAGATAGTTCAGCCCTGACTAAGGGATCCAGATCAGTCTTTTTGTTTGTTGTAGTAACAAAATGAGGACTGGTAGGTTCCTAGGAAGGTTATAAACTACATTTTCAGGGAATGACTTTTTTCATATTTGGTACAAATACTGGAATGTTTGTTGTGAGCTTATTACCTGTGAAATATATCTCTAAATAGAGTGGAAGAAAGCAAGCATTCAAGTTGCATTTATGCCTTCAGCAAGTCAGGACTGTTGTTTGTCCAAGTATTAGATGTCTAGTTTATTACTTTGCCTTTGTTACAGAGGATCTCAGATAAAACAATATATCACAGATTAGGGAAAAATTAAACAATTACATTGCAATATAATTATTTGCAATATACTGTTGGTTTTTTCCACTGAAGAAGAAAAATAATTTCCTGTAACATACTAAGGAAGTTGTTTCATTAAGACTCAGTACTCTGCAGAATAGACAAAAATGCTAAATGATGCAAGAAAACAATTCCCTCTGGCTTTTAGACAAGCTCATGCAATTGTCAGCTGCAGCACTAGCATTGAGCACTGCGGTTGCTGAATCATGAATCTGACTGGAGAATTATATTAGAACTTTAGACTCAGCAAATGGACTACCTTTGCATGCCGCAGTAACTTGATCCAAACTTCCTAGGGGATGTTTTCTGAATTGATTTATTTAGAAACAATAATAGACCTCCTGAGGTCACATTAATCTGTAAAAGTCTTTATTATAAGTTCAGAAAATAATCACACAGTTTGTGTAGGAGATCTAATAAGGACTGTATCCTGGTCTTTTGCAGTATCTTATAATCCTTTTTAGACCTCAGTAAGTAAAAGATTGGTTTGTTTTCTGATGTGGATGTAAAGAAGTGAGAACTTGATGAAAAGTATTGTACTTTCTAGAGAGGGGTAGTTTATTACAAGAGTGAAAACACTGAAGAACAAACAGCAATTTCTTTACTCGGATGACTCTCTCAAAAAAAATTCTTGAAAAGCTACTTGTGTGAGAAAGATAATCACGCTTTATTTGTTAAAAAGCATGGCTTATGCATTCTCACTGATGGAAGGGTAAATATGTAGTGATTGCTTTCTGTGTAGTACTTTGATTTAATTATGCACAGTAGTCTGTCAGGAATTTCATTCAGAATCTGAATAACTCATTAAATAAGATGCAAAATGGAAATAATGCTGTGCATACTTAAACAAAGAGCATTTACATTTTTGGTACTTCCTTGAGTTATAATAATTGCAGAAGGAATGGGTCCAATATGCTTGCTGGAATTCAGATGACACATGACACCAGAATTAAGACTATTTTGGTGATGAATGGTACGTTTTTTAAGTAATGTGTTAGAGAGGCAACCACACTTTAGAGTTTTTAATAAAACTTTTTGAGAATACTTTTTATCTTTAGTTTAGCTGGGGTTATTGTTGATAGACATTAAAGACCAGCTACTTAAATGAGGTAAATTAGTATAATTCAGTTTTCCTCATTTTAGCTTCACTGACAAATAGCAGCAGAATTTCTGGTGTTTAACAGCTTGTAAATTTACTAGTTCTTTTTCTTTGGGAAAATTAATGCTTTAAAAAGTCAAAGTAATGTTTCTTGGTTTCTTTCTGAACATTCATAGCTTGAACAGTCTGTTAATGTTGCTCTTGATGCTTTGTTTCTGTTGATAGGAAATAAATATACTCTTCTTGTTTACTCAGTTGAAACATTCCTATGAAGCCAGTTTATTTTACCCTTAGTCATGATAAGTAGTTCTATAAGCCTCTAACAGTCTAATCAATTTATTCTTCAGCGATTTATGGAATTCTAGGGATTAGTAATTCTGCTGTCCAGCAATAAGGATAGAATTAATTTCTGTATCAGAATAGAGGTAAAAGGTTTAATAATTTGCCATGTGACTGCCTATAGTATGTAATCCTAAAAATATGCTAAAGATTTTAGGGTTTTATACATATTTAGCTATTTACAATCAAATAATACAAAACTCTTGATAGTGCACTAGAACTCTACTTCAATTATATGGAGAAATTAAATCACACAAATTTAGTACATAGAAGAAAACTAGAACATATAGAGAAAAATGACAAATTGTGAAACTACAGAAAGTAAAAAAAAAAATGGACATTTAAAAAGATCTTAATGAAATTATTTTAACACTAGTAATTCTTGCATGTGAGTAGATGATGCTTTGACAAAACAATTATTTCTGAATTTCTCATCTGAATCATTTATATATTGTAGTCTGCTATTAAGACCTCCTCCTAGAAGCTTCCTAGCCTCTGGCGTACAGAATCATGCTTCCTCTTTCTGACTTCATAAATCTTTGTTTTCTACAAAACGAGACTGCTTTAGCTTGATTCATGTAGGCTGCTCTGACACAAAGTAGCCAATAGCTTTGGAGATAGAGCACACTTTTAGGAGGTGGGGAGGTGTGAGTTGACTCTCCTCAAGGTGACCTGGGAAATTGTTCAGCAGTTGGGAAACCTGGGATGAGTGCTGTAGTTATTAGCCAGAGAGGGGCATTGGCATGTAATGGTCAATCTTATAAAAAGAAAGCCACTGCAACTCTATTTTGTGAGAATCTGTCTTGTCAGTCTGTCTTAGGTGTGTTCTGAGCATGCCTGAAGTTCTCTGCCCACTTTAAGGAGAGCTTGGACAGGAGCTAGTTGCTTCAGGAGAGGAGAGCTAAGCTGAGCTCATTCTGTGGTGAAAACCAGGCAGGTCCAGGGAATCTGCACTTTTAATTCAGAGGAAAGCACGTAGCATTCACTAGAGTTTAGTTGGCATCTGAGCAAGGCTTTTCTGGATCAGAACTTTAAGATTTTAAGTATGCACCAATTCTTCTCTGTGGTATTTTGGTCTCCTGCTTTGTCCTGTTCACCCCCATACATATACATATTGCAACTTTCCTTACGTTCTTGTGGAGAAGCGGAAGGCTATACACAAGAGCTTCATTGCACGCCCATCTGTAGCACGTTTTGCACTAATTCTATTCAGTCTAATCCCTGCATCAGTTGACTGTCCAAATCTTGCATTGCAGCATTCAGCAGGGTCTCCCTTACTTCATATCATTAGGGCCTTTGAGAACTGAGGTTTTGGATCACAGTTTTGAATGTAGTTTGCCTAATTTCTGGGGTTTTTTTGAAGTCTCTAACATTTAAACACACTTGTAAGTAATTTAAATGTTATTATTTTTTAAATAAAAGGCAGGACCTTGTCTAAAACGTGATTGCTGACTTCCTTAGAGAAACACAAAAATTTGAGTAATTTGGGGTTTGCATCTATTTGGAATTTTATGCGGTTAAAATCAAGAGTTGACTTTTAGTACCCTTTTGATATGTACAGTAAAAATGCAACTGTACACTGTAGTGTTGCTAAACTGGATTCACTTACTGGCTCATTCATCATTAGTGATATTGGTACCTACAGTCTAATGATGTAACATTTTAATTGATAAATTTTTAGTGAGACAGAATTGGTGGAATCCAGATCTAAGCCAAATACGTGCCAGGTGATTGATGAACACTGTATCAGTTGTAATTTTAACAGACCTGGAAGGCGTCAAGAAACAATTCAAGCTCATGTAACCTGCATTACATAACATTTTTACAGAATCAATTTACAGCAAAGAAATCAAGAATGCTGTGACTTCAACAAAAGAATAACCCATGTTAGGGCTAGTCATTGGTATTTACTTTAGCAATCACTGCTTTCTCTTAAATTTTACCTAATGCAAGGTGTTAGATCTTTTTTGCCTTGTTTTTAAGCAACAGACATTAAATCAGGGTAATTTTTTGTGTGTGTGATTGGTTTTGTTTGTTTGTTTTTAAACATTATTAGGGTGGAGAGCATTGTTACTACCATGGATATATCAGAGGTATCAAGGATTCCAAAGTTGCTCTTTCAACTTGTAATGGACTTCAGTAAGTGCATGTTCTCATTTTTCAAACAAGGCTATTAACTAATTATTACTCTTGAATATTATTTCTTAATATGTGAGGGGCTGAAGGCCCAAAGATTTTTGATGTTTTGAAATGCCAGTACCAGCTATGCCAAACTGCTAGCATTTTTTTTTAGTATCATTGGGTTTAAAGTCTTTTGATGCTGTCTCATGAAACCTTTGAATAAGGTAAGTGCAAATAAATATTTCACCAGATGACTTCTGGTAAAGGATAAACAAGAATTGTACTTTAGCAGTTTGCATGCTCAGTATTCATGTATGATTCTGTCAGCCAGTAGAAAAATTGATCTTTTTGTTAGACTGTACAAGGAAAAGTAAGAAATTAGTCCTTACTAGGATTAATTACTGTTAAGTGCAACTCAGCTGTTGATTATATTCTGCATGCTAATGTGTGTCTTAGGACTTCCTCTTTCCAAGGTCAAATCTTTACTCTTTTTGGTACTTTATCATTACATTGCCATTACATTCAGTGTTGGTTCATCAAAATGCGCCTGATCTCTTAAAAAAAATTCTTAGCTTTAGCCACATGCGGTAGTAATGAACATGTATGGAATTTATGTTAACATTGATCATTTTTTCAGCCCTAAGTTTGGTTTTGTCTCATCAAAAATCATATCCTGGAGTCAAATTAATTGCCATGTAATCCTAAGTATCGCTTCTTTTTCTCCACGTTCTAGTGGCATGTTTGAAGATAGTACTTATTTGTACTTGATAGAACCGATGGATCTGACCCACAGTGAAGTAAGTTTATTTTTGTCTAATTTATTTGGTTTGGGAAAGAGTGTGCTTGAGGAATAGCAAATAAAAGTATTAGAGTAAATCAATAAATGAGTGATCTCTCTCACGCATTCATATGAAAAACAAAAGTATTTTAAAACACTTGATTGGAATTTATTTAAGGCAAGAAATGTGTAAGTATGAATTACCTAAGGTTTTTCTCTGTTTTTCTTTTAATCTTTCTTTTCCTAGTTATTGTTGATCATGTAGATGTTGGCAGTAGACTAATAAGACTGTTTCCATAGCAAATGGTTATGGACTGTCAAAAAGTGTTTATCAATTTACTCTAGTACTTGAACTAAAGGATTTATAAATTCATAGAAGGGATCTCTGGAAGTCATTTATTCATCCCTCTCTAAATAGTTGCATCAGTTTTCTCTTGACTTACCATGTTTCCACAAAGAGTTTAATGAAGTAGATAATTATATCTGGGTATCTTACACTTTATATGTGTTAAGTCAGTGGTCGCTGTATAGCTTAAATGATTCTGATCCAGCACATTCAAATATATGGCTATTCTGCATCAGCATATAGGACTGCATTTACACAAATACCTTGCGAACTACTATATTTTTGTACTTCATGTTAAGTATTATAATACAGCTGTTCCTAAAACTTTAGCTGTTAATAGAACTGACTCAATTTCATAGACAGTAGTAAAATCAGGTAGATGTCTACCTCTTGAATGGTTCAAAGATTTGGGTGATTTTCAGTGAAATGATTCGGCAACATTGAGACAGAGAATTCTTAAGGTTTGTATCCCGCTTGGTCTGTAGGATGTATTCCAGATGATGTATCACAGCTTTCAAGCTTGTCTCACTCTAGTACTTGTCAGTATATGACAAATAATAAAATGCCGCAGAACTGATACGTTTTATTGACTGTAAAGCTGAACTTACAGTCCAAAGAAAGATCTGTGAAGTCTTGGACTCCTGACGCTTTCAAAGAAACTGGGTCAGCACTCAGAGTAATCAGTATCATTTGGATGGTCAATTATTGGGCTGTAAATGAAACTATAGAGACATGGGAAAATATTATATCCAGAACGATTTCTCAGTCTCCTCAGGAACAATATTACATGCCACGTGTTAAGCTATGTAACGCATTTTGATGTAGCACATATTCATAAAGGTTGTAAGGCTGAAAACTGACAGCACAGATACAGTCAATTCATGGAGATTATATTTATACAATGGTATCCGTATAGTAGGCAGAGGAGAATTTGACTAAACTGTTTTCTTGCTTGGGTAGACAAAGGAAACCAGGATCTCTGTGTGATAATTCAGTAAAACTTGGAAGTAGAGCAAAAGTTCTAGTTATAAAAGTGAGATACCATCTGCCAACTGTGTTAAGGATTCAAGTGGAATTCTAAATGATAAGAAGACGGATGAGATTAATATTTTTCTCAAAACTACTGAAGATCAAAATAAATCAGCTACAGAGAGCTTTCAGAGGCTCATTTTTTGATTGTACTACACGAGATAAGTATCTTGGACACAGCCTTCAGCATGTAGTTTATTCGGCTTGATTAATCTTAACTATAGTAGATACTATATAGAGCCCCCACCCCCCAAAAAAAACCACACCAGCAAAAATATGCAGTATTTTCCTTCAATGTGTTATGTATTTCTTACGGAAGCTACAGAACAGTAGCATCCTACCCTTTGAAAAGAAATGCTTGTTTTGGCAGGCTCTGCAGAGGAGGTGTTACGGAAGAAAAGATAGTTGTTTTGTAGAGCAGATACCAAAATGTGATAATTTGGAGCATGTCAGACTTCTAAAGAAAATATGTATTAAAAGTCGTCTCCTTTTTAAGTGTTGTATACACCAATAAAGCAGGGTGAAATAATCCTCTTAAAGAGAGCGTATTGATTAGTTTCTTGCATTTTGCTGCAATTAGAAAGATACATTGTTGTCATAAATAGTAATAGTTGCTTTTCATCTGTGGGAGGAAGATTTCGGCTAGATATATACTCTCTAATTTGATTTATTGGAATAAATGGTCTGTGTTCTCTAACACTAAAGCTTTTAAAGGACTTTTTTCAAGTAATCTCAAAGACATCTGTGATACTTCAGTTTTGTAGAACAGTAAATGTGCTGAAGCAGAGAGGCTCCATGATTTGCTCAGGATTGCAAATAGATTGCTTCAAATTAGTACTATGCCAAATTGGTACTATGGTTGCTTGCATTTTATGGAAAAATAACAAAAATGATAAATACTGAAAGAAATGCCTCACTTTTCACTTGACATTATTAATTAGAAGAAAATGTCGCATATTTTTCTTATCAGGAAAGTAAAAGTAGGCCACATATCATCCAAAGAACTTACGGAACACAAGCCTCCAAGCAGTTGCAAGACCTTGGTATGTTTTTGCTTATGTTATGAGTGTTTCAATATTGGAAATAATTGTATATATAACTTCAAAAATTTGAATATTAGGCTAACAGTCTATATAAAATTGCTGATTATTTAGAAAAAATTGAAAAACAGATACTAATATGACTTTTTTCACAATTACTGCAATGGAATTTAGAGTTGTCAAAAAGCAGCTGAAAGATTTCCATCCATGAAGACCTGTATTTAGCTTTCTTCTGCAAATCATTTAATTTAATCAGTGATACTAATGCTATTGAGGACACAAGATGGAAGAAAACGTATATTCTAAGCCCAGGTTACAATCTCTTTACCTCCCCTTGCATGCTTTAATTTAACTTTAGATTTCTAAATGACTTGAGTTTTGATATGAGATATTTTACATTTTGTGTATTTTAAAAAATGAACTTTTCAATAGCAAAGGTTCTTCTAATTTTGGTGATCTTAATCTATTTTTGGTTTGGACAGTGTACATAAGTAGTTTAAAATAATGCCATGAAATTCTTAAATTGTGATTTGTACAGAGACTGAATCTAGTTCTGAATGGCCCTTTCTGTCTGAACTACAGTGGCTGAGGAGAAAGAGAAGAAAGAGAGCAGTGAGTAAAGTGTGACCCTGAGTTAAGACCATTTATAAAACCGAAACCAAACCCACTAATTTCCAGATTTTTTTAATGTTGAGAGAACACAGGCTTTAGAAAACAAATATTTTTGGTAGCTTAATGTTGTCACATAATACAATTATTAAATGATAAAACAAGATTATTATTCTTTAAAAACAGAATATTTTGAGAAAAGTGGATAAACTTTCTGAAGTGACAGCAATACTACATATACATCAATTGAATGGAAGTTTGGTAGTGAGAATGACTTCAGAATTTCAAGTTTTGAGTCTGCTTGAGGATAAAGAATAATTTTGAATAAAGTTTTGCTACTTTGTAGATATCTGACTTTATTTTCATTTGGCTCATTAAGTAGCATGATTAAATTAAAAATCCAAATGAGGACACCCAGAACTGGGTTATTGAGAGAAAAGAAGTGGACAGTCCTCATAATCTGCACAGGGATAAGTGTCAGCTAGGGGAATAATTGAGTTAAAGAAGATTAATTTGTATTTCTTCACTGAGTTGCACAATCCACAGCATATTTTTTGAGGGCGCATCTACTTCTAGTAACTTCCTTCCTCATTAAATCTGTACAGTAGACCAACAGATTTTGGTGTTTGAGATTTTTCTCTTTTGTGAAAATGAGAGGAGGGAAGCAGTGGTGGCTTCTGCACTGAACCAAAAAGAATAGACTAAACATTCTTAATGATGTGACTCAGATTCTCAGCCAGTGTCTATCATAACTCACTAAGTTACTGGAGTTATGATTATTTACCCTGGTTGAATGTCTGACCCAATTTTTACAGGTTTACACACTATGTAATATTTATGGATAATCCTATTAAATCAGCTGCAGTTATTTTTGAAAATCACTACATCTTCATGATTTCTCAGAGAATTTCTTTAATCCATCAGGTATCTCGTGGTATCTTTGAAGAAATGAAGTATCTGGAGCTCATGATAGTCAATGACCATAAAATGGTAAGTATATCAATTCAGCGGTAATCCTCCTTTTGATTACAATTTGTAGGTTGATGTACAGCACTGTGCTGCATCAGCTACTTTTGGGTCAAATATTTCGTTTATCAGCAGCTGTTAACATTTGTACTGTAAGACACAGTATAGGCCATAATACCTAATAATGCTTAATGTTATCTAAGATTTTCTACAGCAATTATATATTCAAAACATGTCTGAAACACTTTGGTATCATATGGATAGTTTAATATGCCCATAACCAAGAAAGTAAAGCAACAAAACATTTATGTCCAGAACAAACACGCTAAACATTCTAAAATTACATCCTATCCTTAAAGTAATAAAGAAAGAGGTCAGAACTTGTTACTTTGAGTTTAGTTTTACTAACTTAAATTTTAATGCAGCAAAGCATATGGACAAAACTATCTGATTGCTCTTCCTGGCTATTCCACACTTATAAACAGGATTCATAATGAAGTCCAGGATAAGTTGTTTGTTTGATTTAGAAAGTGTTTGTCATTTGATTTTTTAAAAAAAAAAAGGGGGGGGGGAAGTCCACTTTTTTTTCCTTTTTGTCTTGAGGGATAACTGGAAAAAATCAGACCAGGTGACGTTTGTTGTTTAAATAGTGCTGCTTTCACCAATTATGCCAAGTAAGGCTATCAAAGTGTCTGTGTGTTACCCTTATGAAAAATCAGGAGAGGGGCCTGGAGGTAATAAGTTTGTAAACCTATTTTATAGACCCTTTTTGAAAAGCATCACAAATTTGAGTCCAATAGATACATTTTAACTAGAGCATATCTGTTATGGTAAAATACTCAGCGTAGGTTTAAAAGTTTTCTAGTAACAAAGAATATATTGCAACTGGCAGTGAGTTACTCCAAAAATAATTTGATTGTGCCTTGTTCTGAGCCCTTGTCTTGCTTAGCTTTCTCAGCTGTTCATTGACTAAGAGGCAAATAAGGATCATCAACTCTTAGTATGACTTTGCTTCTGTGTGAGCAAGACCTTTTTTTAAAATCAAATTCTGTTGATAAAACAGTTTCTGCTTATTTTATGTGCAAGTAAAATAAACTTTTAAGTTTCTGTAAGAGCTCCTTGCATCTCTCACTCTACTGCATGTTTTCCCAGTGCTTTATGTTGTGTGGGCTATTTTGTCAACACTGCAGGATGATTTTTAAAGAGCCAGAAATAGCAGATACCAGAACAGGATGCAGTATTTTGTACTTGTTCCAGTGCTGAATAGACAGATAATACAGCCTTCCCTCATCTGTTTAATAAATCGTAGAAATAGTCTGGGCAAAGATGATCTCTATTTAATCTGTGTCAATTCAGCAATGGGGGGAGAATTTGAATGGGTGGAAAGAGTAGGACAGAAATTTCTTCAACTGTTTTCACTTGTAAAGCCACCTGGTAGGAAACTGTTCGAAGAGTGCTCATGTGTTAGTTGTTTAGGGATAGGGCACAGTAAAGGAAGTTACAGACACTTTGTTGCCTTGTTTGAGGTCTGTGGTTAGTGTTCCTTTTGAAGAGATAATATTTCTGTGTCTGTCTGTTTCCTCTGGCCTCTCGTATTACCGACATGCTTAAAGGACAACCGTCATGTTCACCACACTTGTTACAGACACTAACTGTTGTCCCCTCTCAGGCTCTATTTGTTAGAACTTTAGACCACAAGCATTCAAGATTTGTTGCTTCAGAGCTGTCAGTGACTCGGAAGCAGATAATAATTCTTTTCAAGGAATAAAATGGATACACTTAAGGATGTGTTCACAATTACGAGTTAAAGCCTGCCAATCCAGGAACTCTCTAAGTGTACTGTTAAGGTTTTCTCCTTACCAGTAGAGGGCAGATTTCTCCTGCAGCAAGGTGTTCTGTGTTGGAACTTCTTTGGCCATTGTGTTGCTAAGTGGTTAATACTACGTATTTTCACAAAATTTCCTTTCCTGTAACACTAAACATGACACAGCTAAACGTATTTAATTAGGTTGTTGCACTTTTTACTGACTTAGCTTAATTTCTGTTTTAGGAGCTGTGTTTAAACACATTATGTTGTATATTGCTATGGATTTTGGCATTTAAATACTTTCATGAAAACCAAGAACATTTTCCAAAGCGCATTATTTTACCTGTCCACTTCTGAGAAAGTTTGGGATTGACTCAAAACAAAAAACCAAAGCCACCCTTCCCCTCTCTCCCATTATTTTTTTCTAGAATGGCTCCCTAGGGAGCAAACAGAGTCCCGTGATATGGATACTCTTCTCAGTGTATATCCTAAGCACCTGCTAGCATTGTAGCTGAAAGTGCTTTGTTTTGAGAATAGTTATAGGGGAGGGGGTCTCTGCAAACCTATGTTGTAGCATCTTTGGGTATTAAAACCTGCTGTGGATGTGCTGAAGCATTGTGGAACTTAACAGTGAATAACTGCATATGTAAAAGATTTATCTTCCTGCAGTCAGATGAATGAGTGTCATCAGTAAGTTTGATGAACTTTTTGTTATCTCTATGGCATTTCATCCATCATATAAAACTAGATTGCTTGTGCAAAAATAACTGGAATTTAAAGGGATGGAAAATTTGTTATCTAATAATATAGTGTGTGTGTCTGTGACTCTTCTGACTTTCAATTTGAGAAACAGATTATTTAACTTCAAAAGCATATATGTCTTCCAGTTTTACTTTCACCTTCGCACCAAGTAGCATTCTGGAAAATGGGATTTGTTGGTTTTGTAATTCTGATTTGGGAAGGTAGTTAATCATCTAACTTATTTGATGAAAGTAGCTACTCAGCTGCTCAGAGAAGAGTCAGACCCCCTAGTTTCAAGGCCTCTTTTTGGGTACTGTGTTTCAGAGTGGGAATAGCTGACGCTTTCATGGAACTTGATAATGTTTGCTCATGAGTTTGAGATTTGTTGCTTTTAACCAGTAGTTGAGATGAGTAAGAGTTTCTTAATGAAGAATTTTTACCCTCTTTGTTCTATGCAATTTGCTGTTCCTTTTCTGTGAAATTTTGAAGACTTATTTTTCCTGCCTGGAAATCATATTGTGTAATGCAATTTTGGTTTATAATTTTACAATTTTTTGAAAGTCATGGATTCATGTTCAGATACCATAGCAGCATCTTTGGAAAATTTGACTTGGAACAGAGGGGACTTGTGGGGCAGGATGAGGAAAGACGTGAAACAATTGTAATAACATGCACAGAAATTAGGAAGCAGAACTTGTAATACAGCTCATCTAAGTCTATAGAAATGGAAAAAATTTGAAGTTAAAACGTAAGGTATTCAGCTTAACTCTTTCCACATTCAAACACATATTTACTTTTACCATGCACTCCCTCTTCCTTTTTGCCTTTTGGTATAACTAATGCTACTTGTCATGAAAGTCTTGTGCTATAGTAAAGAAAGGATGCCTTTGGAAAGAGCTGTACACAGGACAAGTGGTAAATGCTTCATCTTCATGTCTCATAATGATAGTCATGGAATGTGGCTAGTGCAGTCTGATGTTTAACTCATCAGGTTAAGCACAGTTTTAATGGGTACAGCATCCTCTCAATTTTGAGCTCATGTTTATGTTCACGTGTAACTTTGTCTCGAACATTTGAACTCTGATTCTAAATAGGATATTTCTTGTGGCTAAATGCTCCTTTTATAGCTGTGAAAGGCTGTCTAGCATACATGGCTTCCTTTGTCTTCCAGGGATTCTTGAGTATGAGATATAGGCTGTGATCTGAAAAGCTCTTTGAGTTTTTTCCCTTACTCTTTCTTAAAATACTAATTTTCCTTTCTTGCTGTAAAAATAAAGAATTAGTAATAAATATTTAAGTTCTTACTGTGTTCTACTTTCTCTTCTCCTTTTAGTTCAAAAAGCACCGTTCTTCAAATGCATACACAAACAATTTCGCAAAGTCTGTGGTAAACCTTGTAGATGCTGTAAGTATCAATGTTTCTTCTGAAAATTTTATCACTGACTTTGTTAGTTTAGCACTGTGTTTTAAAAGTTAACATTACCAGATACCAGGATAAAAAAAATGAGCAGCTATAAAGATTACATTTAAAAACTCATTTCTGCAGAAGAATAGCCTGGGGTGAACGTGTAAGAAAGCACCAAATTATCCTTGGCATTTTTCTCAAAGCTTGCAACTGCCAGAGTTTGCCCTTGGCAGCGGAGATTTTAAACTTGAAGGAGCTTTCAGTATCTGTCACTGCTTAA
Source organism: Aptenodytes patagonicus (assembly GCF_965638725.1). Classification (NCBI taxonomy): domain Eukaryota; kingdom Metazoa; phylum Chordata; class Aves; order Sphenisciformes; family Spheniscidae; genus Aptenodytes; species Aptenodytes patagonicus. The sequence goes on along the minus strand of NC_134954.1, from coordinate 46,279,163 downwards.
GAATGAGATTTAATCGAGTTTAGATTTGTGAAACAAATCTAACCACAAGTGGCTGAAGCTGCGAGTATAGTTTACAAAGGATATACATATCTGTTGGGAGAAAAAGAGAGTGTGAATAAAAATTATCCTTTATAAATCTGTATTTATAGCTTAAAACCAAACAAAATCCCATTGTAGTACATTATAAATGGGTGGCACTGACACAGATACGATACTTGTATACGTTACTAACTTTAGAACAATTTCACATAAAGCGTATTCCAACCCAAACTATTCTATGATTCTGTAAGAGTAAGATTTGTGGTAAAATTTGATTTTTTTTTTTCTCTTTTTGATATACATGTAATGACCACACATTTCAGAGATGTGTTTGTCGTGAAAACAGGATAGATTCTCTAGTAGTGATGAATACAAAGGCTAGCAGAAGTCTAACTCTAGAACTGTGTGATATGATTCAGTGCAAAACATTGTCAGTAGTTTAGTTCAGAGGAAGCAATACAGTATTTGTTCTTAGTATCTTGCATATAAAGTATTATGTATACTGTATGTATATTGAAAATTTAGGTGAATATATTTATATTTATAATACATGAAATACTGGAAGTGTTTTGGAATATTTTCATGTAATGGTCTGAAAATGCCAGTAGTCTGAAAAAAGTTACTAGAGCAGATAAAAACATAAATAATTGAAATAATATTTCTGTAATTTATATTGGCCATTCCCAAAGAAAGAGTGGCATCTTCATTTTTTTTCTCATCTGATCATTATTTCTTTGTATTTCTTCTGCATTTTAACAGTGACTTTATCTTTCCTTTCTCTGACTATTCCTTCTGTTTTTCCATTTTTATTTGCTGTATCTGTATATACAGAAACATTCAGCTTCTCTCCAGTGTAGAATTCAGTCCCCTCATAGAGATCTTGCAAAATGACATCTTAATGGTCTTTTCTTTAAACAAAGCATAAAAAGGAGCAGGAATTTCTGCCTTGTTTATTCCCTTGTGTTCACAGGGAGTGAGCTGTATTTCTTACTGATATATTATTGGGAGAAGGATATTGGCTTTCAGAGGCTTCCAGGTTCTCTGCCCCCTATTCCATTCTTTCCTTCTCATTTGCTTCAGGAAATACGGTTTTCCTCTCAGCAAACACAAGTAAAGCCTTTATTGATCCACCCATATGTAATTTCTGGGGTTTAATTTTATTGATTTTTCTCATGTCATTAACCATTTTCTGTGTATGTCCTCAGCCTGTCTCCCTCAGATTGAAGTATATTAATATTCTTTTTTCCTTCAAAGTTCTTGGACAAAATTGAGCTTAGCTGGTTGCTCTCTCTCTCTCTCTTATATTTATTGCCTTTTTTTTCCTAAGCTGAATATTATACTTTGACTTTTTTATGAGGATAATGCTGCCTTGATAGAAAAGACTGTCATGCTAGTCAATGCTAGCTTATTCAGTATAAATACCTATCGTAACGGCAGGAGGATATTTGCAATTCATGTTGTGTATTGTAGGTATAATTTGGCAAAAAGATAATAAAAGCATATATTTAATATGGTGCCTCATGGAAATGACCAAATAACTTGCCTTTTGTGTATTTTATGCATTAGGCAGCCAATGTATTAGTTATCCAGCGCTTTTAGATCATAACTAAGTATGATCAGTAAGTGTTCGTCATGTCCCATGTAAGACTTTTGATGGGCAGACTGTCTATTGCAGATAAGGAATGCATCTTTTGTAGATCTGCAAGTTCTGAATAACCTTAGTTAGTAGAATTTGGCATTTTATGACCTGAACCTAAAGAGAGCAGCAGGTTTTATTTCAGAATCAAGTATCGTGCACAAAGTTAAAATGGATATTTTAAAGCTGTTTTGTAATTATTAGGGCCTGATTGTCGTTTCCTTGTCTATTGTTACAGTGACATTAAAATTAATAGAAAAAAGTAATATTCTTACTTAATTCTCACATTACTTGAGTAGCATTAAGTGATGATACTATAAATGAAAATCAAGCATTATGTGAATTAAATTTTGGATATATTGGAGAACTGAGAAATTATTTAATCTTGACTTAAGAATTGGCTTTGGCTATTCTTTGTCTTTGAGATCTTTCTTTTCTTCTTCTTTGAGATCACCCAGTATACCTTTACATTTCTTCTTTGCTGATTTTTGTGCAGTTTTTCTGCAAAACTCAGTGGTGAATTTTAGAAAAAAGGGAGTAGCTCAAAAAAAGAGCAACAAGGTTTTTTTGTCCTCGAAAACATAAAACTAATTTGATCAGAATATTAACTTTTAGGAAATCCAAGGCATTACCAGCTAACTGTTTCCCCATGTTTCCCTCCTGCTTTACCCCTCTTGTCCTTCTGCTTTACTCTTACTGGCTAACTGTGCATGTTTGACCCAGTGTTCTACTCCTGTGCCTGTCCTGTCTCTGCCCTCAGATATACAAGGAACAGCTGAACACCAGGGTCGTTCTTGTTGCTGTGGAAACTTGGACAGACAAAGATCGTATTAATATTCACCCTGACCCTCTGCAGATGCTTCATGATTTCTCCAAATATCGACAGCACTACATCAAACAGCATGCTGATGCTGTGCACCTTCTCTCGTATGTACTATTATACAATGGTTTAGACTATTACAGTTTTATATACTTTTCTGTCTACTGCTTTTGTCTACCTGTCTCTCTTTGCTTACTTTTTTGCTTGGTAGTCACTACATCAATCAACATCTGCCTTCCTTAGGAAGCTTAATCTATTTTGTAACACGTTAGTCTATTTTTAATAGGTGTAGTATATACCATGGTCATGTTGATATATATCTATAATGAAATTTTAATGTCTTTGCGACCTGGAGATAGTGTCACATATTTGAAGTGTCTTCTGATGAGCCCTTAAGGACACCTAGTTTTGCTAATCAGGTGTGTAATGTACTGTTTTCCCAGTAAAGAGCAGGAGAGGGCAGAGCTGACAGTATTATGTGTTGTCACAAGAGCATTCCAGTTACTATATTTATTCACACATGTAGCTTCAGTGATGATTTGTTAATGGAAGGTCTCCTCCTTTAGAGCTGTAATGAATTGTTTTCTGAGACACAGTGCATTTTGAGGGGAAATTCCACTTGCATCATTAGGCACAACACCAACCTTGAGCAACAGTATTTTTTTACTTCACGGCATTGTAAGCAAAGAGGAGGAAGAGTGTGTTCCCCTGTGCAGCATAAAGATCTTAAGCCTTCTCCCAGCAGCATGACATACTACAAGGATGGAGTGACAAATGTCTTCCATGTGATTCTCTTATCATTCATCTTCTGCAGAGGAAGATAAAAATAGGGGATGAAGAATTTCCTCCAGTCTGTCATAGCTGTACTGCCTTAATACAGGCATTGCAATACAACGCTAATTGCGTTTTTCTTTCATCTTGTGCATTAAGTGCACTGATGATGTGCACTTTTAATTACTTTTACGCATGTATTGTATCACTTGCTGAAGAGCTTGCCAGCGGGCAAACAGGCTCTTCTCAGTGGTGCACAGTGAAAGGTACAAAATGCAAACTGAAATACAGGAAATTCCATTTAAACATAAGGAAAAAAAACTTCAACTGTGAAGGTGGTCAGATGCTGGAACAGATTGCCCAGAGAGGCTGTGGGGTGTCCATGCTTGGAGATATTCAAAAGCCAATGGAACGTGGCCCTGAGCAGCCTGCTCCAGCTGAGCCTCCTTGGAGCCAGGGGGTTGAACTAGACCATTTCCAGAAGTGCCTGCCAACCTCGGCCCTTACTGTGGTTCTGTCTGTTGTAAAGCATCTAGCTTTAAGCATTTAGTGTAGTTAAGCTGCAGTTTGAAAGTTTTGATGGCTGTCAGAATGTTCTGAAAAAACAAATATATACCTGGCTGGAGTATTCTGTCATCTAAAAAAACAAAAGGGACATTGATTCTGCTCTTGTAAAAGGACTTAATTTTCAAAGATTAGGGTCATTTGTTACACATGCCCAAGGCTGTGTAGATTTATTATTATGCCTATGAGGTTAAAATAGGTATCATTGAGAATCGTTTATAGACATTTTATAGAATAATTTATCTCTTCCAGATTACATTAACTTAACTAAATTATTTGGGGCTTATTAACAATAAATGAAAGGAGGCAGGGTTAAAGAGCAGTATTAAATTACTTTCCCTTTAGGTATACTTCTCAGTCTTTTCATTTGGAGTTGAAACTAGACCTTGAATTGGTTTGGATTAAGAGCATAATCAAAAAAATTCTCAACACTGATACATTTCAGTACAGCATTCCTTCCTGACAGATTATAAATTGGAATATATTGTTATCTTTTTAAAGGAAATGTTATCATTGTATTTTTTTAGGAATCTCATACTCTAGCTTTCTCTGCTTGGATTGTTTGTGGGTTGGGACTGATTCTGACTCTACAAGATAAAAATAGTATTTTTGTTGAAAGTTGTATCTAATAGACTCTTTCGATGTTGGTGTTCTGTTTGTAAACTTGCAGTTGCTTTTGATGCTAGATGAGTATTAATGTGCATGCAATGTATCATAATATGTGTGAAAGTGTGATCTTTCAATAAGTTCTTGGTGCCCAATGTCAATGTGTTATATTTTCTTTATTTGTTTGCAAGGAATGTGACATTTCATTACAAAAGGAGCAGCTTAAGTTACTTTGGAGGGGTTTGCTCTGTGACCAGAGGAGTAGGAGTGAATGAGGTAATTTTTTTTCATGACTAAAGTGAAATAAAATAGAAACTGTACATTATAACCTCAGATATGTTTCAGTATCCAGGGCTTTAAAGATAACTTACATATTAAAAACTTAGGATTCTCACAGCCAACTTTCTTGTATCATCATTAAACTACTGCTTACTGTGCTTTTCTTTTTAAAAAGCATTCCTCCTGTCTGCATTATTCTCTTAATAAGATCTTAAATTGGCTTTTAGTATATTTGACAGAAATTTAGACCCAAAAATCTCAGAGAGGAGTATTTGAAATATAGCCCTGAACATCCTTTTGGGTCTTCTCATTATAAGAGGCTTGATCTTCTGAGGTGCTGATGACATGTAATTCTTACTGATTTTTTTTAATGTTAAAACTAGAAAATTTGGTCCCTGTGTATTGATTTTTAAATATTTTTTTTCCTCAGTGCAATGTTAAATCGATAATGAAAATCTCCTGTTTTAACATGCATTAATCATACTATGCAAAACTGTATTACATATATATATATATATATATATATATATCAAACAGACTCCTTTCTGTAGGTTAACCAGCAGACAGGGATTCCCTCAGGTTAAGAGAGGAAAATTTTTTCCGTTACGTACTTCATTGTGTTTATTTTCCTTATATGCACACAGAACTGTGATTGGCTGTACAGAGTTACTGAAGTAGTAGGTTTGTGGTAAGCCAGAATGAGCTGGTGTAGTGTTCATTACAATAACTTACGTTTTCTTTTCTCTTAAATTGTGCTCCTCTTGAAACGCAGTATGGCCTCCCTTTGGCCATGGCACAGGAACTAGCACAAAGTCTTGCTCAGAACCTTGGAATACAGTGGGAGCCAGCTGCCAGGAAACCGAGTATGTACATGGACATGGAGTCTTCTTTTGTCCTCCTTAGCTAAATATATAAACTCTTCCTTTGTAATATTTGAAACAAATCCCAAACTTGCTATAACTGTAGAACAAGAATTGCTGCTTTTAGAAATATATGCACCAAAATTTGAGTTTAACCAAAATAAGAGCCACCAGTTTAGCACTCACTTTGTAATGACCTCAGTGATGTCCTCTGTCAGGAGGTTAGATTCATAACCAACATTCAAAGGTGTAAGGGTAAAAACACCATTAATTTAACTCGGAACTCCTTATCTATCATAATGAAATCTGTAATTCCTATAAAACTATCACTGACTTCTTAAAATAAAAAAAATACCTGATTTATAATTCAAGAAACGGTAAGAAGCTGTAACCTAGTCCAGGGTGACATTTGCTCAACTTGTTAGCTTGCTGCTTCACAGCCAGAAGATTAGACTGACGTGGCCTTAACACAGGTAGTGTAGGTACAAAAGCTGCTGCAAAAGCCCTTTTGGGAGCTAAAGAAAACTGTTGGGTTTTTCCAGTCACATCTTGTAAGCAATTTGGCTACTCTCTCTCTCTTTGTTTCTTCTTTAAAAATGTGAATGATAATGCTGACTTTATTTTGGAATCACTTCAGAAATCTGTGAATTAGGAAACAATGTGGAAAAGTTTAGGGAATGTTGTTTTGTAAAGCATTGCTTTTGAATTGTGTAAACTTTCAAATGGCTAAATTATTTTCTATATCATTGGTTTTTTGATTACAGGTAAAACAGAGTTCATATAATTCGGAAATTAGAATCTTTTTTAACTGTAAGATAGAGGTTTTTAAAATGATAGCTTAGTTTCCTTATTTGGATACCCTTTATAGAGAAAGATTAATGAAAGACTTGAATAGAGCAGAAGTAACCATATAAATAATCTGTGACTGTTTTCTGTGGAGAAACAGTATGGATTTGCAGTAGTAACTAGAATACAGAACCTTTCTTCTTGAAAATCTTACTACTTTGGTAGATAATTTTTATGGGCAGTTTGTAACTTCTGTTTTACCAACCATAAGATGTTGATCTTTTTTATTTTATGAATTTGGTCACTGTTGACTTACATGCTGTAGCTGTAAGTAAACTGTAAATCCATTTTCGCTCAACTACTTTTTCTTATGAATGTTTGATTGGCTTATTCACATATTACTAGTAATAATTCTATGCCAAAGGGAAAAAACGTGGCCTGTCCAGTAACAATTCTCCTTCAGGGTGTTCTGTACATGTTTTAGGGAAGAGGATATGTGAACATTTTTAATCATCAGTATCGTGTGTACTGCACATACACTTATGCCGCCTGTTTTGAGAGCACGTAGGGAAGAACGTTGCCAACTATTTTTAGCTTTCTATACTGCCTGAAACTTTGAGTCTAAGAATGTGCACATATGGTAATTTGAAAGTAGTATATTTTATATATTTATATATATATTTATAGCGTTTATATTAAGTATATTAGTATCTCTTCAAGTGGGCTGGTTTCCTTTTTAGGGCTAGAATCTGTACAGTCAAGCAACCATCTAATCTTTGTATAATTAGTCAAGGTCCGTTTTTGTAGTGAGTACTTTATATTTATTGTAAGCGTATTTATAACTGCTTTCCTTTTCTGTTGTATTTTGGTCTTGTCTGAGAAGAGTGTGACTGCACTGAATCCTGGGGTGGTTGCATCATGGAGGAAACGGGGTATGTCATAACTATCAGTAATTGAGGGCTTTGGAATGAGTTCATAGTTTACATTATGGCATAAATATTTATGTATTGGGTTTTGTCCATGTGTTTTGGTACTTATAAATGAAAAACTAGAAGCAGTTGGAACAACCCAAACATGCAGATCAATTATTTCAATTTTCAGCTGTTCATTCCCTTCGCTGTTCACATTTTAGGAAGCTATTCATAAAACTTGTATTTTGAAGTGCAATGCAGTGTATTCAGTAATGCTTTGCTATACCTACAGTGATTGAAAAGTAAGGAATGTATATTTTTCATTAAATAAATCCAATTATACTTTTTACATGCAGCTGAAAAAGTGTTATAATACAGTTTTGATAAGTGATATTTCTATTTTCCTCCTAAATTTTAATTATTTTTCCCCCAATTCCTTCAAAATTCTAATTTTGAGTGAACAGATATCTCTGCTTCTGTTCCAGTGAATAAAAGTAGAAACCTGAAGCTTTCAGCAAGTGCTCTCAATCCTTCGCTAAACGGTCAGTGAAGTCTGAGGGGGAAGCACATCTATGTGGGAGGAAACCAGGTTTCATTGCCCTCTACCTTCACACACTGCCAGAGACTCTTTTCTCTACACTGTAAGCAATTGATTAGAAAAAGATAGCTTCTGAAACATAGGTTTTTTAGTCTTATAAATCACTCCTGTCAGAAGCTCACTGTGGAAGCTTGATTGCAAAAATCATGGAGAACATTATTTATAAATAAAGACAGAAGGAAAGGACCTTAGTTTCTTCATATGGTATTTGGAAGTTGGTTCTTCAGTAGAATTACTGTGTGGCTTTACTGTAGACTTGTAATTGTCAGCCACCGTGTGAACGCAACAGAAAATTATTCAGTAAGTTTGCTTCTGGAATCTGAAGTAAGGCATTGATCAGAATAGATACTAGCTTCCTTCCTATGGTGAACTTATCAAAGTATCAGTCTTGGATGGAAATATCAGTAGAAGAGGTTGTAGAACAGACCTCTTCTGTAGTTAAGGTAACAGTAAAAAAAAATGCCAGGAGCAGATAGTAAGTCACCTAGAAGCTGGAAAAGGACTGACTAATGAAATGAGTGAATAATTAGCTGTAGTGTAAAGTCTTTTCACTTAACTCTATCAGTGCCAGAAGACATTTTTATTATATAGAATAATTCAATGTAGAAATGTCAGCTCAGTAGCAGTAAGCTGCTAGGAAAGGAATGGAGAACCTCCTTATGGCATGGTTACCTCCATCTTTAATAGTGTGAATAGTTCTCATTCCCAGATCTCAAAACATGGCTAATAAAAATATCAGTTTCTGCGTGAGAAATGACTAATAAAGTATGTTTTCATCAGGCTGGGAAAAAGGTAGAGATGAGGAAATACGAGAGAAGTCTGTAACATCATGAACAACATAGCAAATGATTACTGTTTCTTCCAGTGTAAGAACTAGGGAGACATGAAATGAGACTAGCTAACAGGTGACAGAAAAAACAGGATGAAATTGTTCTTCTACCAGTCTGTAATTAAGCCGTGAAACTTCTTGCTGTAGCATCTTGTAGATGCTAAAAGATTTTGAGCAAATTCATGGGAGAAAATACAATGCAGATTATTAAATAAGACAAAATAAGGTTTCCCAAGAAAGTCATTGAGCTGAAAATTGTTGGAAGCTGGAAAAATATTCTGCAAGTAGTAGTACAGTGCTCTGTTCTCTACTTTTCCTTGGCCATATTCTCAGGGCCAAAATCAAAGACGGGTTTTGGGTAAAGTGGATTTTTAGGCTGACCCTATACAGCTGTTCTTATGGCTACAATTACTTTTACTTTAAAAATTAACCTTATTAACAGGATCAGATGAATTGAGTGGTTTTAAAACCCTGGCATGACATCAGGGATCTGGAATGTAATCCATCTTTTTAAACTGAACCTGCAGGGAAAACAAACCCAAGAGAACACTGAATTATGCATGCAATCGAGAGGGTGCATAGCAGCTATTGTGATAATGTGGTTTCACCTTATTAAGAAGATTAGAAGACTACAGTTTTATATACTGTAGATACATATAATAGAAATATAAAAATGCAAAATGTTTAAAAACTTTTTCTTTTGTTCTGATTTTATTGTTTGAGAATAAGACTGAGCTGACATACTGTTGCACACAGTGGTTGTAAGAAACTGGGATTTACAGTATTAAAAAAAAAAACGCTGTGATCCCTCCACCCCCTTCCAGTAACTGTTGGTGTTTCAAAGCATTTACTCAGCTAATTCTTTGCCATTTTAGGGTATACCATTCCAGGAAATTCTCCAAATGCAGCATTGCAGAATACAAAGAATTTCTACTTCGTGGGGGAGGTGCCTGTCTTTTCAACAGGCCAACAAAGGTAATAAATATGTTGGTAGTCAGCACCCCTGCTAAACTTTGTAATGAAACTGTAATAATTTCACTAACACCAATCTGTTCTCAAATTTATTCAAATGTCTATGTGGGTATTTTCTTGAGGTTGCTTGTAATTAGCTGACTGTTCATTCCCATAACATTTAAAAATAATCTTAAGAGGAATGCAACTTGTTTTCCATCAATTCTTCATGCTCAAATAATGACAAATTTTGCAGTTGATTTTTCACAGCTAGATACCTCCCCATTCAGCATAAATGCACTACTTATTAAGCTGGAAGTAGCACAAAATAAATACAGAAATGAGGTTGTAGTGCATGTTCCACATACGTAATTCTTGGACTTTTTGCCTGAGGTTGTTAAAAAGAATGCCAATTACCACACTAGGAATTAGAAATCAATAGCTTACTTCACATAGACAGTAGCAGCTTGTGGTTGTTCTCAAAGTTAACTTCATTTCATTTCAGATGTACATCTGGCAAACTCTGAAATTTTTAACTCTTTCCTTGTACCATCCATTGCTTTTTTTCCCATAAAAACTTATCCAGGTCATAATTTTTTTTCTAAGGCAATATTAGCATCACATCCTTCTAAAGCTGAGTAGTATAAAAATATTCGATGTGGCTCTTTTTGCAAAGTAAGATCAATCCAAAGTATTAATATTCTATTTAATCACGCTGTCAAACTTGCTGTCCTTGTAGAATTCAATACCACATGAGACTATTAGGCTGTTCTGTTTATTGTGCTGTATCCTTTGGTAGACCACCACCTTGCACAATTAACTAAAAAAATTTTGCTTGTTAGAGTGTATTTTAATCTTTTCCCAGGGTAGCAATCTTTGCTTATAGAATAAGAATGTAAGAATTCTTACAGAAAAGAGTAAGTAGGGAAAAAGAAAAACACAGCTTCATTTTTTTGATGATGGTTGTCTTGCAAGGTAAAGTGAACAAATCATCAAGTTGACTGTATACAGAATAAAAATCTGGTTTACTTCCATGAAAATACTCCCAGGAGAGTGGTTGAATTATCTTTATGTGTTATCTGTGTCAGTGTTTCACAGCTTTGAAGTTAAAGTACTTTGGGGGGAAAAAAATCATAGTGTGTTTTGAATCCTATTATTTGGAGGTTGGGAGGTAAGGTAGAAAACAGCGTGTTTGATCTTTAGGTAAATAAAATGTAGTTGTGTTAAGCAGCCACCATGATATCATTTTTAATTATAACCTTTTAGTTATGCTCTGACATGTATATTAACATTAGATGGTTCCTGATTAACGCCGTAGGAAATTTTTGTGTGTTCTGTTATTTTCTTGCATTTCTCTGGTTGACCCCTTTTTGTTTTCTTATGGGCTACAGGTCAGATAAGCAGATCTGTTTAATGGAGAACTGAATTTCAGGTTCAGAATAAGACATCTTGCTGTTTCCACTGAAGTATAGTAGTAACAGTGGCTTATAGAGGAAAAAAAAAGAAATTTCAGTTTTCTGAATCATGTCAACATTGCTAGTGAAGAAGAGTACACATGGGTATTTCTTCAGTGTAGTTTTGCTTCTGGCACCCAAAATTGTAGGTGCTATTGATTACCTATGTGGTTTATGCAACAAAAGTAAAATGTTTTCTTTCTTTTTGGTTAGGCATTATGATTCCTTCCCCTGCCCCGCAAAGTACCAAAGAAGAATTCCATCCAAGTTTATAAATAATTTGTATTGTATTATATGTTATGTTTTATATCCTGATGATCCTCAACAGCTGTACTGCCACTAAGCCAATGCAGAAAGAACATGTTTACTTGCATCTTTCACCCTTATCTAGCTGTAGATTTATCTGTTCTCATTTTAACTTGTTAACATTTAACTTCTCATTTCAACCATGGTCTAGTGATGAATGTGTTTCTGTTGCTAATATCCCAGTTAAACTGGAGAATCCTGATACTCTTATAGGATTTCAAAGCAGAATTGTTATATTGAAAACGGACAAGGTTTTTGCAAAATTATTTCTGTGACAAGACTGAAGAATATCTTAAATCACCTTTAATCAAAATTATGATATGTGAAACCAGCATAGAATCTATATCATCCTGAACTGTAGAATTTCTGTATTGTATATATCTGGTCCTAGGATTAACTGTTTAGCACTATCTATATGTGGTTTTGTTATTCTAACTTACTAATAAGGCACATAGAACTTTGTTTTGCCCGTGTTTCTTAATGTTTCTTATTTTCATGCACAAACATGTTACACTGGAATAGACAGTAGCTAATTACATGAGCAAGTATGGGTACCTGAGTAGATCCCACAGATCATATTGCTGACTGGTTTCTTGAAGGAATTGTCAGAGAAATGGGAGTCCATAGAACAGGAATGAAGTTCAAATGTTATCCCCTTGAGTATTATTTTATTGTCTCTCTGTTTATCATAATTTTCTGAGATCAGTATTCTCCTAAAGAGGGCTAGCATCCAAGTGATTTAGCTGTACATCTTTCATGTCTGAACAATTCTGATTAGCAGCACTTGAAAAACATGCTGCCTTCCCCATCGCAGTAGCATGGCATATATATTTTCTGTGAGAGCGTGTTTCTGTAGCATTGCAGAAATGGGCTATGTGTGACAGAAAAGTCATTTGATACTAGTTTTATTCTTACTTGGGGGGGGGGGGGGGGCTTTTTTGCTTTCAGCTTTTTGAAACCACTGAGTGTGGAAATGGATATGTAGAAGCAGGAGAAGAATGTGATTGCGGTTTCCGAATGGCAAGTAGAGTTATATATTACTCCACAAGTCTTTCTTACAAAATATATTAAGATACATTATGGGATTGATAAGGGAGGGGGAGAGGTTATGGAAATGAATTTGTTTTGTCTATTGTTAGGGAACAACTTCATTAAAGGACTGTGTTAAAACATTTTTTCAAGTGAGAATGAGTGCAAAGACAGAGGGTGTCCTCAGAACAGTTCCTATTTCCCAGCAATTTTTGAATTGCACTGTAGAAGTGCTTACCCCTTTGCTTTTCCTGGATAGTGTGCCTGGAGTGGTAGACTCCTTATCTATGCTTTGGAGACAGGTGCCATGTTCGGACAGAATAAGTAAACTGTTGTTTTCTTCTCTATTGTAGAAATATTCCAATAATGTTTTTGCAAAAATCTGCCCTGTAGATTTGAGTCCTAGTTCTAGTATTTAAATATAATTGCACCCATACTTACTTTTCTTAATCTTTTTCCTGCATTGAATGCAATTTGACTTAAGCAGCATGCATTTGGCACAGGCTATTCCACACCCGTGAAGAGGCTTCGGAAGGTGTGAATCCCCTTGTTGCTATAGCATATACCTCACTGTTTTCCCTTTACTTTAGTATTTGAACTTTGCAAAGGATTCTTCCAGCTGATAATTTCAAGTCATCAGTGTTGAACTGAATCTTTTTGTCTGCTGGTACATAATAGTTTGTTGGAAAGATTGTGTAGAAAAAACTTATTTAAAATGGAAAACTAAAATTTTCGCTTAATATTTTCTTCAGGAATGCTATGCAGACTGTTGTAAGAAGTGTTCTCTTTCTAATGGAGCTCATTGTAGTGATGGACCCTGCTGTAATACATCATGTCTTGTGAGTGTTGCTGCAGTGTATCTATCGTTCTTTTCAGTTGTCCATGGAAGTCATGTGCAGCCTGTTATAGTTCAAAGTGTGTTTTATGTAGAATGAAAAGGAACAGCTTATGTAGACATAATCTTAGTCCTGAACTACATTCTTCATTTTCTAGTTTTTCCCACGAGGCTATGACTGTCGATATGCAGTGAATGAATGTGATATTGCAGAGTTCTGCACTGGAGATTCTGGCCAGGTATGTACGCAGAAGCTTTCTCTGCTTACACTATTGATGTTTGTTTGCACTCATTTAAGAGGAAAATCCAGATTAAGAAACTGCACACTCATATACCCAAAGTAACTGGGGGGGTTTATTTTTTTAATCCTAACAAAATTTTTTAAACATAAGAATAAACTATCATAAGCTCAAAAAAAAATTAATCTAAGTGGACTCAAAATATGACTTCTGTAGGTTTATTTGTTTTTTAAAATTAGTGGGGTTTTGTGTATCTGTATAGTATTTGTCAGTCGTCATCCTTTACTCTTTGCCTAGTCTATAGCATAAGTACTAAGAATATACTGCAAATGTGCATGGATTCAAAGGTAATAACAGTAAGATTTTATGAAATAAAATAGTTTAAAATATAAGTGTAGAAAACTACAACTAATTGAGTATAGAATCATAGAATCATTTAGGTTGGAAAAGACCCTTAAGATCATAGAGTCCAACCATTAATGTAACACTACCAAGTCCACCACTAAACCATGTCCCTAAGCACCATATCTACAGGCCTTGTAAATACCTCCAGGGATGGTGACTCAACCACTTCCCTGGGCAGCCTGTTCCAACACTTGACAAACCTTTCAGTGAAGAAATTTTTCCTTACGTCCAATCTAAACCTCCCCTGGCGCAACTTGAGGCCGTTTCCTCTTGTCCTATCGCTTGTTACTTGGGAGAAGAGACCGACACCCACCTCGCTACAACCTCCTTTCAGGTAGTTGTAGAGAGCGATGAGGTCTCCCCTCAGCCTTCTTTTCTCCAGGCTAAACAACCCGAGTTCCCTCAGCCACTCCTCATAAGGCTTGTATAAAGTGCTATGTTTTTTAAGAGTGTGCACATATACAATAATTTTTAAGTTGTGGATCTTACGCATTTCTCTTGAAAACATTTGGCTAATACTCAAAAGTATAGGAATAAATAGCAACCAAAAGGTGGTTTTAACTCGAGTTCTTTTAAATAGTCAACATTCTGTACATCTGCCATTTTCACAGCAACTTTGATGCTTTAGGTGATATATGCTCCTTTTCGATACTGAGTATTTAGCTTCAAGGTTATATAAGAATTTCATAACTCTGCTGCAGTCATCTACTGGATCAAGTGCTTAGCTTTGAAGAAATAAGATTCAGGATAGATCACATGTCTCTGGGCATTGGTGGTAATTATAGATGCCAATAAATTAACAGTAACCTCTTCTTATATTATCATCTGAGACATCCACACTTACAGACAAGTAGCTATTGCTGAGATTTTATTGTAAATCTTTTATTCTGTAGATGGAGCATTCTTAATGGGAGGGAGAAGGGCTTTCTTAAGCTAGAAAGGCTGCCCTCAAAGTATTGGCTAATATGGTACACTGCAGCAGCATACCCTTTCCAAATCTTCACAGGTCCCTTTTTGATGAGGAAAAGCTTTGAGAATGGTCTTGCTCCTAGCTTTAGTAATCTGAGGCTTCTGGACCTAATGACTTGTTCATACCAAAAAAGTTTCCAATGCCAAGACAACATGACAATTAACATCGTAAAAACCCCACAGTTCTGTAAGCATAGACTGGTAGGCTACAATTAGGTGCTTGCTTGCTTTCTTAGTGGAACTGAAATGAATGCAGTGGCAGTGTTGCAAACATGGCCCCAGTATTAGCTACCAAATCTCCTGTTACTGAACAGATTTGTTTTGCTTTCCATTTTGCCTCACCTCCTTAATTTCTATTTGGAATATGCAGAAAGTTAGAATCAAACCTTGTATTTCATGGCTTAAGATGTTCATTTTTTCATTTGTATTTGTAGCTATAAAGATTCCTGCACTAATTACGTTATCTACCCCCTTTATATGTTGTACAATTGTCTTTTAAAACCGTGAAAATTCCGTATGTGATCCTTTGATGTATTATTACAGTACACATGATAAAAAAAAATTCTTAATTTTTTTCAGTGTCCACCAAATCTTCATAAACAAGATGGGTATGCCTGTGATTCTAATCAGGTATGCAATATTTTAAAATCCCTGCACATCAGCTAATAGAAATCAACCAAATACAAGTTTTGGGGTTTGGTTTGGTTTGGTTTTTTTGGTCTTTCATATTTCTTCATAAATTTTGTCTTTGGGACATCAATGTTGCTTGTGCTTTATGCACTCTATGAACAGTAAAAATTTCTACTTTGAGTAAAATCTGCTTGGTATCTTTATATTTCACATGTAGATATTTTATTACAGTCCATGTTAATAAGTTCTTTACAACTATGTAAATGAGAAGTATAAAGCAGCTGCTGAAATGTCAGTATGTATTAGACACCAACTGACTTTGAGAATCTGGGCCAAAATGTGTACTCCATCTACCCAAATTCATGAAAACTATTATACATCCCAATATGTGTGTGAAGAATCAAAATAAGACATTTGTTGGGGGAGGGGAAGGAAATGAAATAGTGTTCAGTTCTCATTGCTAACATGTTGTGTTTTGTTTAGGGTCGTTGTTATAATGGTGAATGCAAGACAAGAGATAATCAGTGCAGATATATCTGGGGATCTAGTAGGTTGACTTTACCTTAATTATATTTTATTTCTGGTTCATTCCTGCCTTTGTTTTGTATTTCTAGTATTTTTATTTTTTGTTCTTGCCACTGTAAGTTAGTTTTCTGCTCAGTACAGTAGACTGCAGTGAGAAACTGGAGCTTGATTGCCAAGTGAAATTTCGAGTTTGGGAGTGATGATAGTGAGATTGTTCTGATGTGATGTGGTTGCAGGCATAGGTAGGGCAGCAAATGCTGGACTTTGGTGGAATTAGGTGAGAAAACATACAAAATACTGGCAACTTTGAGTTACTGTTACCGGGGGGGGAGGAAACGGGTTTGAGAATTTTTTTGGTGTAGTTCAAAACAGATGTTTTTGGGATTTTAATGATAGTTGTCAATTCCATTATCGCAGCAGTGGTTCATGCTAAAGCTGCTCGACCTTGGCTCTCTTTGCCATACCATCCCACAAGTCAGGAAAATTAGTACATTGGTGTGAATTTAAATATACATAGTATGAATTGAAGCCCAGAGGTGTTGAGTAAAATAGAATTGCAGTTGCAATGGACTTTGCTTGCAGCGAGGGGGGATAAATGCTCTGTGTAATGACTTTGAGACAGTTCAGCAAGGCAGAACTATCAGGATGTCATGTACTCTAGCAGTTAATGTTTTCTTGTGCGTTTTGTCTAATCATAACTGCCACTGCTGACACTGCCTATTTGAGGCAGAAGAATTATTCCATACTAGGGAAGATGGGAGGGGAGGGATATAGTTTTACCATTTATTGTTTGTCTTGTACAATACAAAAGATGCTATATAAGTGTAAAATTGGATGGAGACAACATTTTCTTTGTCTTCTGATGCCTTTTTGAGCTTTATGTTGCCACCTCACATTTATTGATAATATTAAAGGCAATAGATGTTTTTGTTGACTAATTTCTTTGCATCTTATGCACTTCTATGTTAAAATATTTGGTTTGTCTTCCGTACAAGTGATTTTATTGAAACTACTGTCTTATTTACCTTTAATATTTTATTTTCCTCTGTATAATTGTTGTTCTCTTTTTCTTTTTTAATTGACTTTTTTAGAAAAAGCAAATGGGCTTGTTAGTAAATAATTGTGATTTTAAACCTATTAGTTCAGATTTCTACTAAAAAGCAGTAGAAATAACACTCTGACTGTTAAACCTTCTTTTCTCTGTGAACTCCTAAAAAATAAAATAAAATAAACATTGAGTTGATGTCAGAACATATGCTCATGGTATATGCCATGTATAAAATCTTTGATCTCCTGAAATACAGATCAGGAATAACTGCAGTGCAAACAACCAGACTAAATCTATGTGCAACTGTATCGGTGGTCTAATTTTGTTCACTTCGTAAAACTCAAATGCAGAAGACAACACAGACACTGTGGAGATTGCTTTTTTTAAAAGTTCAGAGCAAATTTTGAACATTGAGCGTTATTTTAGAAAAGCCATCTAGGTATTGCAGTTCAGTCTGCTAGGTTCCCACTGTAGTCACTGGAAAATACCATCTGTGTACACACGCCTGTGGTTAGACTTACGGTTTGTATTAAAAAAATACAGATAACTGCTGCAATAAATTATGCAGGTTTTCAAAGCTTTCATGTTGCTGGTGGAAAGTACATTCCTTTTTTCTTTCTTCAACAGAGTCTTCAGGATCTGACAAATTTTGTTATGAAAAGCTTAATACAGAAGGCACAAAAAAAGGAAACTGTGGCAAGGATGGAGACCGATGGGTTCAGTGTAGCAAACAGTAAGTTCAGCTTGGTAGAGATTATTTGTATTTTAAATAGATTAATACTGGTTTAATATTGCCTACTTTTTCATGAATGTTTCAGCAGTTTGTTTTGCTTTATTTTGAATCTTCTTTCCTTCAGAAGGTTTGCATCTTGAAAAAGTTCCATAGCTCATTCTGACTCTGTGGGTCAGAATATGGGTGACTCAGCAATACACTTGTAAAGAATTCCCGATTTTCAGAAGAATGTACTGTGACTTTAATTCTTTAGGGGAGCTGGGGGACAAGGCAGCAAAAAGTCACAAGTTCATAATATATAAACACCTCAGACTTGGTAGGGATAAATTAGACTGCAAATACACACATTGTTTTCGCTTGCTCTGGGATTGATACCAGATTCTGCTATTTCAAGTTTGTTCCAACCTTTATTTTGACCAGAGAGGACCATTAGACATTTGGATGCTATAGAGAAAATGGCTGATTCATTTGCATGTGATCATTACTAGATGAATATCTTACTAAATTTACTTTTCAAGTTAATGGTCATTAGTGGATAGACTTAAATTTCTCCTAATTTACTTATTGTTTTGTAATTTTTAAGTATGCATGTAAAATTTCAGTCTTGGAATGGTGTTTTCCTTCTTTGACTATCTGATGTTTGTCAAGTGGCATTTGGGGGGGGTAGCATTACATCATTCACTCTTCAGATAGGATCATAAGCAAAGAAGTTGTTCAATGGATTTTTTTTATATTTAGATGAGAATAGTGTTGTTCTAATATGTATATTAAAAACCTTATTTGTACAAAAGCTTTTCTTGGTCAGTAGAGAGATGCAGAAAAATGGTCTAGCTGAAGGGCCATTTAAATTTTTTGCAATTTTAACAAATACAATTTCCAGCATTCATCCAGTTACTTCTATGACTTAGGACAATTAGAGTCAGAGATGGAAGTTTTAAGCTGATATCCTTCTATTGAAGATTGCACATATAAAATAACATCAAATAAAGCAGATTATTTACCAAAATTCAGGCACATACACTGCATGCTAACAATTGTTATTATGGTTCTGTTGTCCTGCAAGGGAAATAAAATACAATTAGAAATTCAAACTTCACATTAACGTACAGCATCCAAGCTGCTAGAGAGAGGAAAATGCAATTTAGCCTGATATAATGAAGCTTTGTATAATTTGGATCCTCTTAATTGTACTGTATTGTATTTAGAGCACAGATAAATTTTTTGTTGATGTCAATATTTGCTGGTGCATTAGAATGAATGATTACTTGTTTCTGCCTCTTGTCATTTATATCAAATAATATTTTATTTCCAGATTTGTACTCTGAAAGTCTGTCACGCGGCTTATGGTAATATATTACTTAATGTGATCAGCAGTCGCATTGCCAGTCTTTCTTTTTTGTAAGTTTACTTCATATTATTCTAGTAACTTTTTGATTTATGTTTTCATTTTACAGTGATGTTTTCTGTGGCTTTTTGCTCTGTACTAATCTTACTAGAGTTCCACGAGTTGGTCAAGTTCAAGGAGAAATTATCCCAAACTCTTTTTATCATCAAGGACGAATAGTGGACTGCAGGTAAAAGATAATGCAGTGTTCCAATGTGATTTTGCTTTGTCAAACCTAATTGAATTAAGATAAACATAAATGTAAAATTGTATGAATTTTAGGTAATTAATATCTTACAGCAAAATCATTATTCTGAGTGGTATTTCTTTTGATTAAAAAAAAATAAAAAGGCTGATATTCCACATGTAAAGAGGGCGAAATGTGGGTTATCCTCCTGATTACTCTATCTGATCTCTCCAGTAGCAGAACTTCACTGAGTTTAATGCTCAGCATTATATTTTTTTTTGGGGGGGGGGAGGGGGGGGTGTCTAATTGCCAAAGACCCATCTATTAAACATAATGTTTTTGAGTATTATATCCTCAGAGAAATAGCTGTAGGGGAGTGAAGGCTGAGAGGGAGGAAACTGAAGAGTTGTGGCAGGATAAGATGTTAAGCTACAGTTCAATTAAAGGGCAGGCAGTTTTAGTCTACTGTGCATAATACTGGATTTGTATTTTAAAGACATTGGCAACATTGCTGTCATGCTAAGAATACTCTTTTACATAGTTAGGTCCTTGAGTGAACAATGATTCTTAACTCTTCTTCTATTCCACTAGTATTTTTATTTAAATGTCATCACATGGGAAGTTAGTTTTTTAACATTTTTCTAGCAATAGTATTTCACAGCATTGGGGAGGGGGGGGAGAAGAAAAAAAAAAAAAAGAAAAAAGCACGGCCTATCAAAGACTGCTAAAAAAGAAAAACAACCCCAAAGCCTAAGGTGCCCTTTTTGAGTATTTAAGTCATTATCTAGTCTTCTTTTTAGTCTGACAACTGGAACACCTTGTCAATGCTGTGGGCAGACAGAAAAACTTCATAATTTTGTTAAATCTGTCTGTATGCTTGAATGAGAGAAAGGTATGAGGCTTTTAGTATCTACACTAACAAGATTAATATTTTCAAAAAGACTCCAGTCATAATAATAATAGTATCTTAAAATTTATTTCTCCTAGTGGTGCTCATGTTCTTTTAGATGATGACACAGATTTAGGTTATGTGGAGGATGGAGCTCCATGTGGACCGCACATGATGTGTCTGGACAAAAAGTGCCTGCCAATTCAGTCCTTGAACATAAGCAGCTGTCCCATTGGTTCTAATGGAAAAGTCTGTTCCGGACATGGGGTGAGTCTGTACTGGGAGTTAGCAGCTAAGCTTCTCCAGCTCTCTCTGCTGTATCTGATCTTAATGTACCCTGTGGAGTTCTCTACCTGCGAGTGTTCCTAAGACCTGTTGATGTGAAAACACAAATGTTAGATTCAGGGGAAGACTGCCATTCTGTGAAGCATAGATAAAATTTTAGAAAGCAAAGTTGTCAAATTAGTTCTGCAATTGCATCCAAACTGTTGTGTTCATTAAAAGCAAGAAAGAGCTTTGACATCAGTTATTGTAAAGACTTCTGTAATGTACTACCCATATTTCAGGCTACTTGCCATCTTCAGTTAAACTTTTTACTGTGTACTAACACCTTTATAAAGTTGGTCCTGTGTTCATGGAGTCATACCTCATGACTTAAATAATTAAAATTCTAAACTGTTGGACCTCAACAGAGATGATACATTCTTCTTGAACAGATGCAAAGTGTATCATTTTACATTCAGGCACATTATATTCTGTTTTTCTACCCATAAGTCCATTTGTCTAAGACATTAGATATGTTTTGATGAACAGATTAACTGTTCCATATCTTAACTGTAATATTGATAAAGCCTTTCTGTTGTGGGATTCAGTGGACAGATACTTGCCTAAGGGCTAGACTTTATACAAGAAGTTTTTTTTTTTTTTTCTTCTTGTTATGTGTAATTGAAGATGAATTTGAGTGCTTCAAAGAGGGTTAGGTTCAAAATCAAGAAGAAAAATTTTAAAATTGGGAAGTAAAGGGTCTAGGAGATCTAGAAATCATCTTGGTAATTTTGGAGAGTGGCATGAGTAGTGAGAGAACTATGTTACCTTTTTTGTTTTGCGTTGGATTATTCCAATTCATAATTTTAAAAGAATACTTCAGTTGATCAAACCTACCATAAGATGTATTTATCTTCAGCTTCCTAGATAAGATTCTTCAGTGAATACTTTAAGAAGCAGAGTGAGATAAAAGTTAAATTAAAAAAATCACATGTACTACTTACTTGTAATCATTAGTGTGTAGGTTATTTTCTGGGGTTTTTTGACACTACGTTCCAGTGTCCAAAAGGCATTATTAGCTGATGCCTAATGACTGACTTAACTTCTAGTCCCATAATCAAAACTTCATTCTTTGTTTTCTCTCTCTCTCTCTCATGTCATGCTTTTTCCGTAGTAACCTCTTCTAGCAACACATTCCATGTTCTTTTTCATATGGAAAGTTTATCGGTATTAACTTTCACCATTGATTTGATATTTTAGGTTTTGTCAGTTGGGTAGGTTTTCCTGTATCTGATAAATATACTGCCAATTTTAGTGAATCCTAAGTCCTTTTTTAGAGGTCATTCAGCTAAATGTAGATTTAGGAAGAGCTATTTCCTCTCTTTCTAGAAGATACGCAAGCACTCCTCATTGCTGTTTAGAAAAAAATGATCCAAACAAATGAAAATCTTGCTATTTTTTCTACATGGGAGCAAGCTGTAAATGAGAGGTTGTAAAGTATGACCATGTCTTGAACCGTTTAAACACAAATGCTTGTATTCCTTCTGGACATCCAGGCTCAAAGTCTAGATAGTTGCTTAGTGAAGATGTAACTAGTCTAGATAGGGGTTATTTTGGATGAGTGTTTCTGTTGTTTTTTACATCCTATGCAGGTGTGTAGCGCAAGTGATGATGGAACCACTGGGAACACTTTTGCTTTTCCTAGCATCTGAGCATATTTAGAGGGTTAAAGCAAACTTTCAGGTTATTGATGTATTGTACTCATTCTAAACACTCAGTGCTACTGTTACAATTTATAAATGGCTAAGTCTTATACTGTGAATTAAATACCTAATTACATGTTAAATAAACTTAATAAATGTAGTTAAAAAACAACTGCTGTCATTTATTTTCTTTTCTAGGTTTGTAGTAATGAAGCTACTTGCATTTGTAATTTCTCCTGGGCTGGGACGGACTGCAGTATTGATGATCCTATCAGGGATACTGGTAGCAAGAAGGATGAAGGACCCAAGGGTTTGTGTGATTTCAGTTTTGATGTTCTTTCAAGTATTTATGACATTTTTCATGAATACATGGTAGTAGAATTATCATTCAGAAAGAGAATAATATTGTGCAGTCCTGTTTAGACCCAGACAGTAAAATTCTGCGTCGTGTAGATGAAGTAGGTCTTTCTGCTTTGAGAATTGATGAAACTTTTATTTTTCTGATGTAAATTTGGGGAAGATTTCAATAGGTAATGGTACGTACTTTCTGGTTTTTCCTTTCTCCCTTATTCTCTATTTTTTATGATAATTTTCTTTGTGATTGGAATCTAAGTGTAGCTCTTATTATTTATATGATAATTGAGTATTTATGTTTTACTAGAGATTTCCAGTTCCCTTAGTTGTTCTCAGCTAATTCAAGAGAGCTGTGGCATAAAAAAGGGAAAGTGGAATGTCCCTGGTGAAAAAAGCTTTGGTTCCTTGAAATCAGATTTCAATGGGAGGAAAAAGAAATAAATTAAGATTTTAAGGACTTAAATTATTCTTACGATCATTATTGCTTACTCTTATGTATTTAGTAGGTATTTCAACGGCATATGAAGTATAAATACAAAGAGGAGCTATTGAGGAAATAATTAATCAAAAAAGTTTTTCAAAGAGGAAGAAAAGCACTTCCAAAGATTCTCTCCGACTTCTCTGCCAAAGAATGTTTTTGGATTGTGCTGTCCAATTTCTGTGTCTTTCCTGTCATCAAGACATTGTCCAACATCAGACTATATTTATCCAGTATTATGCATTTACAGATAAAGTTCCCAATAAACAGCTGAGAAACCCAAACAAAATTTTTCTGCTATGTTCCAGTTCCAGGTGGTTCTGTCCCTTACACAAGGCTGATGGAAAGAAGATAAGAGTTGTTTAAAAATGTAGTCCTTAGAGCTCAGACTCTGTTTACTCTTTAAAATATCCAAGGTTTCACGGGAGGACAGGATTTTGGTGTGTCCCTCCAGAATGGCTCTACTTCTGTCTTGTGTACCTTATTCTTTTGCCCCTTAGCAGAATGATTCCAGTAGATCTTTACCAAGAACTGTTGAAGAAATCGTCTTAGAACAAGTTACCACCGTGAAGGAGGCTCTCTAGAACAGCCTAGATGTGTATTAGGGAACCTGTGCAGGTGCTTTCTGGACTCCTAACCCCACCACTGTTCAGTGTAGAGCTGCTTGGTTTGTACCCTGTCTTACAAAGCTACTTGTCATTCCATTTCTCATAAAAACCTTCCTAACTGTGGAACGCTGCTTGCAGAGTATTAAAAAAATAGTGGAGAACAGCACTATAGAGCTGGTTACTTCTCTTTGTGTGTGGATGAGGAGAGCAGTATTTACAGTTGTGACACTGAGAGTACATGAATTTTATATTGCTCATTTCCAAATTCTGTAGGTAAGAAATAGTTTCCTCCTCTGTAAAAAGGTCTATAGGAAAGGCAACACAGAAGGTACGCTTACCTTGGTTAGATTTTTGTAATTCAGATTAACTCATCTAGTTCAGAATGGAAATACCTTTATGAAAATTGATAACATCAATGCTGAAATATTCTGGGAAAAAATCTTAAATGAGTAGTATGTGCATTGATTTCTGCCAGCTGGTACAGACTGCATTTTTCAATGGAGTCCTCTGCAAAAAGGCAGAGTATGTTTTTGTACAAGGTGGCTCAGTGATTTCAAAAGATGGATTATTTTTACTTATGTTGTTATAGTAATTTATTGATGTTGAGTGACCTAGAAAGGAATTTACGAGCCTGGACACTGACAGCTACTCTAGTGTCTTCTGGTGTGCTAATAGAGGAATTCCTTTGTGAGAAGATGTCAGAAGAATACAGAAGTAGTCTTCTGTATTGTAAAGATCCAACATACTAAAGTAGTTTCCATTAAGTTTTTTCCCCTTATTACCAGTACTTCCTATGTCATATGCCAGTTTACAAGTCTGAGACAGAAACCAAAATGCTTGTTTTTCCTTAGCCCTAAATTTGAGTTTGGTTACATTTCAGAAACAGAACACTCACAATGTGAAAATTCACCTAATAGATTTAAGATTTTTCACACATTAAATCAAAGCATTTTTCTAAGTACAATTAGAACATATGTAGCTAGGAAGTATTGCTATTTATGTATATATTGTTATGATAATTGACAATGGGCTGCTTCTCCTGCTGCACTTTCAGACCTTTCCATCATCTATCAATTGCTTCTGGCTCCATACTGTATTTCAGGATTTAAAAAATTAGTGGTCCTTAATTATGTTGGTATTAATCCATGAGTCTTGAATTACTCTAAACTCAGCAACCTGCTGTATCCTGTACTAGCAGACCTACACAGCATGCTAGCAGTTTTGGGAAGACAGAGTTCTTGCTGTTAGTTTTTGGCTACTGCAGAAACTTTGAATTACTTTAGAGTGTTGGCTAGTAGTTTTGAGATCAGTAGGACTCCATACGCACACAAGATTCTTCCTTTGCAATTTCATTTGCAGAATTAGGCCTTTGTTTGACTAGTGGAATAGTGTGTGTTTGTTTTTTTAATATCAAACTTATGTCTCAAGTGCGTGTGTGTGTGTTTGTGTATATTTATGAAAGAGGAAAAAATTATGAAACCATTTCAAAACAGACTTTATTCAGCATGAAGACTAAAGTTTTTGTCCCTTGGAAAAGTTCCCATTAGACAGGGAATTCAGCTGCTTGCTTGTGGTCTATTACGACTCAATGAATCTATCAAGCTTTTAATCTTTAACATAGGAAACGTATAGATGGTTTTTCTCAAAAGAGTTCCCTTAAAAAATGAAAGATAAGGCCTCAATGTCTTAAGAGGGACTATTTGAACATATTCACATTTCCAGGGTGTTACCTGAAGCACATTTCTAGGGTAGGTTTTTCCTTTCAAAAGGTGTTATCTGTCTTTAGGTCATATAGATAAATAGAGAGTCCTATTGATAAATGCAGTAACAAAGGAAAATATTACTAACTAGTAAAGGAATGGATTAAAAAGTTGGGGGTTTTTTTGTTGTCCTGCGATGGAACTGTTTCCAAACAAACAGTTTTCATTTGCTTAGTTATATTATGGATACAGTAAGTTTCTGGTGATCAAGAGGAAGTTTTCTTAGTGGTGATTTATTTACATTCTGGCTGTTTTAAATAAGCAGTAGGTTGATATTCGCTTTTTAAGTAAATAATAGAATCACAAGCTAAAAGGAATAGTCTTACATTTACAGGAAAACTTCATTGACATATTTGCAAGCATTCAAAGAAAACCAAATATAGCTCATTTCAGAATTTTTAAAGCTACAGTATTTGGTAAATAAAGGTTTGTTAGGAGGTTGCTTATCCGACGATGGATTATAGAGTAAAATATTCCTTTGAGGAATTATTTCATGTTTTCATTTCAGACATATATGTGATCATTTCCTTAAAAAATCTTCCCTTTTCCCTCCACACAGTGAGCATGGCCACTAACAGGCTAATAGGTGCAGTGGCAGGGACCATTCTGGCCTTGGGGGTGATTTTTGGAGGCACAGGGTGGGGAATAGAGTAAGCATTTTTCTTAGTTTGAGTTTTATGTTTGGTGCCTAGTGTGTGAGGTAACCGTATGCACCCGAGCCCTCTGTGTGTTACCCCATTAGCTTTGTTATGTGGTGACCGTATTTGTCGTGTGATTTGACTTGTGTCTGTGTCATGTGGTTTGCTCATGCAGTGTTGAACCTTCTCCTGTCTGGGATAATGTGGGGCATAAAACAATAAGTTTGTGAATTTTTACATTGTCATAGTAAAATTAAATGTCTAAATGTTTCCGTTACACCAAATTATAAAAATAATGGGGAAAAATGAAAGTTGGTGACTATTTTGCAAAATAGACTGAGTATTTCATAAAACGCAGAAATTGTTTATTACAATCTGTGGGGCTTTCAGTATAATAATGGGTCACACAATGTAGCTAGGAAGATGAAAGCTGATGATAATAGTATAGACAGCTAGTTTTACAGTAAAGTTTCTGAATGTTCCATTGCTAGGATTCTGTCACCTCAAGGCAGTAGAATGCTGAAGTATAGAATTCATATATAAGAATATGTATGAGCAATTTTTATTGTCTTTTCATAATTTTAGGAAACTGTACTCTTAAGTGTTAGCCCACTACCTCAGTTTTAACAGTGGCTATTTGATTAATATATGCGTGTGTGTGTATGTATATATACACATATTAAAATGCCCATATAAGAACTCTCTTCATTCTGCATTCACTATGCAGAATAAATTGCTGTTATTCTGCTCTTCTGAGATTTCCAACTTCACTGTGTTTCTAATACTGTATATCACCTCTGTCGTGTGACAGTGCCATCTCTGTGAAGGGGGAATCATAACAAGACAGTTTGATTTCTAATCAGTCTGCGTGAAAAAGCATTCAAATACAGTTCTAATTAAGGCTGCATAGGCAGTCTTCTGGTAGGCAGCATTTTGTGTGTCTGAGTTTGCAGCCCTAGATACAACCTTTTTAGCTTTTGCTGAACTGGACTGTTACATGAAACTCATCTTAGATTCTCAGAAGAATAGAGACCTTTGCACTCACAGAGGACAACTAATGAAACACAAATAGAAGGAAGAAGGTAATAGATCATCTGCTTGAGAAAGATCAGATTGGTGTTTTACTGGTGGCTTTTACAGCTGTTTGCTGAAAACTGCAGACTGTGAAGATTGTAGAGGCTTGGGACCCAGATTCTGGAGCAGAGGATTTACCTACAGGTTGAGGACCATTCGCCTTTTGCTTACATTCTGCCTTATACCCTTCTGTTTTATCTTCCCTTACCTGCTGTCTCAATCCACTCAGCTCTGACCAACGTCCCTGACCATTTGTTCTTGCTCCTGTATCCTTCTGCTCTAATTCCAGCTTTTCTCCATCTTTCCTCTCCTCTTATCACTCACTACCTGACTCATTCTTTTTGTTTCTATCCATGCTTCTTTCCTGGATCCCATCAGTCTTTTCTCTGTCCTCTGGTTCCTTCAGATACAAATGTACATTCAAGCAAGCCGCTGCTGCTTTTTGTTGCTTGGTTTAAAGAAAGTGCATGGAGAACACAAATACCCTCTCTGATCCTAATGCCCTTCAGGCCCTGGTGGCTGTTACCGTCAATGGCGGCAGGGGAGGTTGTGTTCGTCACAACCTGATGCCAGGTCCTGCCCTTCTTCCTCCTTCCCCACCACTTCACTTGCAAATTGTGAACTTTTCCTCAAAGTGCTGAAATAACTTTAGTTTCTTAATGCTTTATGAATTTATTTTAGTAATCATGGGGGACAAAATGGCAGAGTCATTTTTTTCCAGATTTCATCCTAAAACGGATACTTAGCTTTGATAACTTAAACCAGAGGATTTGGCTGGCAAAGTGACAGCCAAGAAAAGAAAACATGAAACCACCACAGTGTGTTGTTACCTGCAGGACAATCTGCAGTAAACTTGCCTCTTCTACAACTAGCGGAGTTTCAAAGCAATGTATATTAATTCTAGTAGAATCTATCTGATGATGATGATGAATATTTAAGGAATAGTCTGAAGTCCACTGAAATTAAAGGTGTGTTCTCTTTTAACACCTTCAGTAGAATTTGTATCAGGGTCCTAAAAGATGTCTAGAGATGATAGGATAGCCATGCCAAAGCAGATAGCGCCTTGCAGGAAGGGGTGGTGTGCCAGGCAGTTACGGTGCAGTTAGTTGCAGGAGCTTCCTCCTGATAAATCTGTGTCTGCAGGTTATAGCAGTACTATGGCGGAAAGAACAAGTATACCAGAAGTGTTGCATCTTGTGGTAGTCTGGATGGAAAATGACCCCACAGTATGGTGGTTGTTAAAACCTTCCTCTTACTTTCGGTTTGCATGTATTTATGTCAAACGTCTGAGTCCAGTGACTAGAGAAGCGTATTTAGCTGAAACATACTGATTTATACTTTTCTTCATAAATGTCACTAACTCAAATGAGCTGATGCAAAGTGGGCTTCATACTGGTAGCAAAATTCTGATTCATTAATAATACCATTTCCTTGATAATGCTTAATAAAACATAAGGCATACATCTTTAAGGTAAGGCATAACATGTAAAAGTAGTCCCATTGTAAGTAGTTTTATGTACACAGTCTGTTACGGTCTTAAAATGGCTTACCAATAATCCTCTTAAATCTCTGTATTTCGAAACTGGAATTCATTAATTGGAGGACTCCATTCTGGTAAACAAGTGGTTGCTGTTTAGTGATCATAAGTATTCCACCAGCTTTGTTTTTATATTGAAGTCAGAAATGAGATTATAGTCTTGTTGATTATCAGTGAAATTTTACCTTGAATGTAGCCTTTACAGTTTCTTTACTAGGAAAAATAGCTCTTTCTCTGCATTCATAGGAACTGCCACTTCCAGCACGCTGTGAAACAGTTTTAAAATTATTCCAGAGGAATGGACATGCCTTTATCCACAGCCATCTATCATTTACTCTGCTCTTAGGCTCTCTCTAGCAGATAGCCTAATTCTCAGAGGCATTTGATTTTCAGGGTTTTTTTTGTGTTAAAAATGAACATCACTTCTTTAGTCACTGATACTTTATAAAATTGGGTCAGATCCAAAAAGTGTTTTTATCAGGACCCATGTGTTATTTAACATAATTTTAGTAACTTTTCGATTAACTGAACCTACTGGTTTTGTGTGTTACTCTCTTCTGTTTAAATTTTGATTGAGTTCTTCCATATTTATAATAAATAAAACCAATATTGATTTCCCATATTGAACGAACAAACTGCTGTTTGTTGAACGGATGGGCACTCTAAAATAGATTCCACCCCGCCCCAACCAGGCAACATAGTAAGAAGAGGGATGTAGAAAAGTGGCCATTTGGTACTTCCTTAT
Source organism: Aptenodytes patagonicus (assembly GCF_965638725.1). Classification (NCBI taxonomy): domain Eukaryota; kingdom Metazoa; phylum Chordata; class Aves; order Sphenisciformes; family Spheniscidae; genus Aptenodytes; species Aptenodytes patagonicus. Next base: position 46,249,719 of record NC_134954.1, on the reverse strand, counting down.
CTAAGTTGTCATAGAATCATAGAATCATTAAGGTTGGAAAAGACCTCTAAGATCATCGAGTCCAACCGTCGACCCAACACCACCATGCCCACTAAACCATGTCCCTAAGCGCCTCATCTACACGTCTTTTAAATACCTCCAGGGATGGGGACTCAACCACTTCCCTGGGCAGCCTGTTCCAATGTTTAACCGCTCTTTCAGTAAAGACATTTTTCCTCACGTCCAATCTAAACCTCCCCTGGTGCAACTTGAGGCCATTTCCTCTCGTCCTATCGCTAGTTACTTGGGAGAAGAGACCGACACCCACCTCGCTACAACCTCCTTTCAGGTAGTTGTAGAGAGCGATGAGGTCTCCCCTCAGCCTCCTTTTCTCCAGGCTAAACAGTCCCAGTTCCCTCAGCTGCTCCTCATAAGACTTGTTCTCCAGACCCTTCACCAGCCTCGTTGCCCTTCTCTGGACACGCTCCAGCACCTCGATGTCCTTCTTGTAGTGAGGGGCCCAAAACTGAACACAGTATTCGAGGTGCGGCCTCACCAGTGCCGAGTACAGGGGTACGATCACTTCCCTCCTCCTGCTGGCCACACTATTTCTGATACAGGCCAGGATGCCATTGGCCTTCTTGGCCGCCTGGGCACACTGCCGGCTCATGTTCAGCCGGCTGTCGACCAGCACCCCCAGGTCCTTTTCCGCCAGGCAGCTTTCCAGCCACTCTTCCCCAAGCCTGTAGCGCTGCATGGGGTTGTTGTGGCCGAAATGCAGGACCCGGCACTTGGCCTTGTTGAACCTCATACAATTGGTCTGGGCCCATTGATCCAGCCTGTCCAGGTCCCTCTGCAGAGCCTTCCTACCCTCGAGCAGATCAACGCTCCCACCCAACTTGGTGTCGTCTGCAAACTTACTGAGGGTGCACTCGATCCCCTCATCCAGATCATTGATAAAGACATTGAACAAGACCGGCCCCAAAACTGAGCCCTGGGGAACACCGCTCGTGACCAGCCGCCAACTGGATTGAACTCCATTCACCACAACTCTCTGGGCCCGGCCGTCCAGCCAGTTTTTTACCCAGTGAAGAGTACACCTGTCTAAGCTGTGAGCCGCCATCTTCTCTAGGAGAATGCTGTGGGAGACAGTGTCAAAGGCCTTGCTGAAGTCCAGGTAGACCACATCCACAGCCTTTCCCTCATCCACTAGGCGGGTCACCTGGTCATAGAAGGAGATCAGGTTGGTCAAGCAGGACCTGCCTTTCATGAACCCGTGCTGGCTGGGCCTGATGCCCTGGTTGTCCCGCACAGGCCTTGTGAGCGCCCTCAAGATGAACCGCTCCATAATCTTCCCCGGCACCGAGGTCAGGCTGACAGGCCTGTAGTTCCCCGGATCCTCCTTCTGGCCCTTCTTGTAGATGGGCGTCACATTGGCAAGCCTCCAGTCGCCCGGGACCTCCCCCGTTAACCAGGACTGCTGATGGATGATGGAGAGCGTCTTGGCGAGCACCTCCGCCAGCTCCCTCAGCACTCTCGGGTGGATCCCATCTGGCCCCATAGACTTGTGAGCATCCAGGTGGCGTAGCAGGTCGTTAACTGCTTCCTCTTGGATTACGGGGGGTTCATCCTGCTCGCCGTCCCTGTCTTCCAGCTCAGGGGGCCGAGTACCCTGAGGATAACTGGTCTGCCTGTTAAAGACTGAGGCAAAGAAGGCATTGAGTACCTCAGCCTTTTCCTCATCCTCGGTGACAATGTTCCCCCCCGCATCCAATAAAGGATGGAGATTCTCCTTGGCTCTCTTTCTGTCATTAATATATTTGTAAAAACTTTTTTTATTGTCTTTAACGACAGGGGCCAGATTGCGTTCTAGCTGGGCTCTTGCCGTTCTCATTTTCTCTCTGCATGACCTAACGAGATCCCTGTACTCTTCTTGAGTCGCCTGCCCCTTCTTCCACAAGTGGTAAACTCTCCTTTTTTTCCTGAGTCCCAGCAAAAGCTCCCCATTCAGCCAGGCTGAATATGACTATATTACTATCAGTTAATCATTGTACCTCTTCCATGGAAAGATAGTATTCTATGGCTAGAAAGAAATCAGCTTTAGAATTTTTCAAGGCTTCTAAAATTTATTACAGATAAATTACTTGTTGTGCTTTCAGTCTTTTGTGTGCAATCATTTGATAAAATCCAGAGTAAGCCGTAGATCTGAGTCAGATACAGTAGCTCATTAGGCTGCTGTTGAAAGCAAGCCTTAATTGGGAATACAATGCCTGTGGAATGGCATTCATTTACCGTCCACCATGCTCACTCCTGTTGATTTGAGCCAGGTGTGACTTTAAAGGTAAGTCCAAATAAGATATGTTCTTCTAAATTGTGAAAAATTACCTTTTAATTATTGTTGTCAAATCTGTGCACTGCTCATATCTGTAAAGCTCACTATATTTCTTTTCAGTCCAAGTCTTTTATTAATAGTCCTGAATACTCTTTGTGTAGTAGTTGCAGGAAGCAATTTTTAAAGCTTGGTTTTCTTTTAGCTAATCTGATCTCCAGAAGCACTCATATGGGAAACATGTAATGGATGCACTGAAGTTAGGTCACTGCAGTAACTTTTAAAACTTAGGGCACGTACTTATTGTAGTGTCTGGGACTGGGCAGAAGGTTTTGTGATACCAACCTAACAGCTTAAAACTTTCAGTTGTTGCAGCTGCCCTTGCACTTTCCTTTGCTGATCTCTGGCTGCTCCTTCTTCTTCCTTATGTTAGCTGTCTGACAGTTTTCCAAACTCGGTTTCAGAACATTTAAAATAGGAAAATTTCAATTGCTGTGTAGAAGCGTTGGTTTGGGGAGACTGGGATAGGAGGTAAGAACTGTTTTTGAAGGCTAGTCCTGGATGTGTAAATGTTTAAACAGAAAGTGTGCAATATGCTGCAAAGGAACTGTTGGGTTGGTTTCATATTGCCTTGAGCTCAGATGCAATTAGCTTTACATCAAAGACTGCTCAATAGGAAATTTTTGTACAGAGCAATTAAAATGTTACTCAAGCCCATTGTCAGTTTTCCTCCACCCTGTGTAAATAGAGCACTTAAGGGTCAATTATGAATATCTTATTTCGGTGTTCTTTTGCCCTCTTCAGAAAATCGCACAAACATAATTTGTGCTGCTGCTTTTTGTTGCTCTTTTTTCCTGCTCCACCCTTCCCCACTTTGTTGTTAAGTGGCTTCTTGAGGATGATGAAGAGATACTTTGATGTTTGGAAATCTTAATGGGAATACAGCTTTTATTTCACCTTTCATTCCTTATTATATAATCCTTTGCTTTTGTCAAACAGCTGTTTGTAAATTTAGCATTGACGTAACTGTAGGGAGTCTGGACTTTGATTAGCAAGTGCTGCTAGATGCTCTCAGCTGAAATTAAAATATCTACCACCTTTCAGGATGTCCATGAAAAAAGTTAGGCTTTTTGATTTTTATTTTTTTTCCCTTCTCATTTGCTGTAGCCATAAAACATACAGCATTCATACTTTTTCCTTTAAGTTAAGGAATTATTCACAAATATCTTAGTGTCCTCAGCTGACAGTTCATTTACGAGATAATGAAGTAAGTCACAATGGAATTTCCTGTCTAATACTAGATTTATATCTATGGTAGAAGTCAACACAGCACAATGCAGAGACCAACAGCTTTGTTCATTCTTACTGTTAAAGAAAAGTAAGTTGGGCTTGCTGAAATTGTCTGGAGACATCACCTTGTGTGCTGTCTATGTTCCTTGAATTGTTTGACTACCCTTCAGTTGCTTCACTTAATGTGAATAAAGTGGTTGGTTCTTATGTCTGTCTTACCATAATCCTTTATCACAGGTCCTAGTGCCACCAATCTTATAATAGGCTCCATCGCTGGTGCCATCCTGGTAGCAGCTATTGTCCTTGGGGGGACAGGATGGGGCTTTAAGTAAGCAATGCCGCATGTCTTCTCTTCAGTGGCTATGGCATTTCTATTTCTTGCTTACATCACTAAATTTTGAGTTCCTGCTACAAGATTTCTAAGTTAACTCCCCCAAACTATAACAAACTGCTTTAAAGAGGAAGAATTACGCATGCACGGAACAACAGGAGGAAATGAATTTGAAACTAGCAGATGTCATCAGGGTGCAAAGTTGAAGAACGGTAAATGAATGAATTTAACTTTCATGAGTTCACCCTAACGCTTAGGGAGTAAGGTCTTTTTTTCACCTTCAGTTAGTAGCGTTGTTCTCAGAAGTTGACTACAGTGGTTAAAAACCCCAAAAGATACGTCTTGAGTAGTAGTCCTTTCAAACTGATAAACTTTTTTATAATTAAAAGACTTCATGTGTAAATGGTAAGTGGTGGCAGTGGCTGAGTAACATTTCAGTGACAAATGTGTTGACATAGTTGACTTGGAAGTACCAGAGCTAACTTTTGTTTGTGGTTACTGATTTTTTTTTTTTAATTATCAATTCACAATTTTTTTAAAAAATTGAGGTTTAGAGAGAACATTTTGAACTCTTGAACTGTCTCCTGAAAGACGAAAACATTTCTCACCCAATTCTAGTTCAATGTGTTTTATAACTATGAAGGGTAACATACTAGTCATTCTGTTTGTGACCGTTAAAGTAAAGAGAGTCTCTTGTACAAAAGTATTTAATTCTTGCCTTTTTTTTGTAGTGTCAAGTCTACCTAAATGCATGGTCCATATTTGGTAAAAAGGATCTAAATTTAGAATCAATGTTTATAACCTTACAAACCATGGAAGTGTTAAGCACAAGAACAAGTAATTTCTCATGGTATTCAAGTTGCTATTTCTTTTCAATAACATGAATCAAGATTAAGCCATGATACAACAATAAGCCATAATTCCTCAATCAGGTTTTTATAATAATTCAAAGAATATTTTATATGGCCTATATTCATATTCTGTGTCTGAGTTGAGAAGAAAAAAAATTACTCCCTAATTGATTAAGGTGGCTATCAAAGTTGAATATAACGATCAGGTTATATTTATCTGTTAAGTCACTTTCAAAAGTCACCTGAAAATGTTTGTTTACTTCTGGTTTAGACCGTTACATTTTCATAGTGTCCGGTGGCCTTAATTACGCGTGCATATAGAAGCAAAGTATTTCTAAATCTCTTTCAGCCTTGCTGAAAACAGACTTTGCCCTTTCTTCTGGACAAGGCAATCACTACTTCCTGTTGCACTGCCTGCCACTATCGGTGTTTTCAGACAGACCCAGCACCTGCAGCATTTATTTTTCTCTAAATGCCTGTTCTGAGGGAAGTAACATTCCCTGCGCTTCCCCTTGACACTGGCGAGAGCTGCAGAGCTGCATGCATCAGCTGTGGGAGTCAGTGCTCCTCATCTGCTTTAGTAAGAAAAGATTAAATACAACACGTATCAAAACATCAGTCTTTAAGCATGGGTGTATGATCTTTGTAAGCCTTTTTAATTCCTGCTGATAGGCTTATCTTGAGCTACTGTATTTTTTTTCTTACAGCTTCTTCTCAGTTAAATAAATTAAATCCACTTATTTGTACAATGAATACCCCTAGGTCAGCCTCCAGTATTTAAAAGTTTCTACAGGGCAGCTCTAAACAACATAGTTGTTTAGTAGTTCAGTCCTATATCTTTTGCATTGTGTCTCATATGGCTGAGATTTGTAATTTACATATTTATAAACAGTAAAATAATTTACTATTTATGCATTTTTGATTTGTTGTTTCATCAAATCTATGTTCAAAGGCAGAAATTCAAATGAGGCGTGTATTTTAGAATATGCAGTGACAGACGTGGATTCGCATGTGGTGTTAACACAAGAAGAAACTGGGATTCTTTTCATTTGATGGATTGAAAGATTTCTGTGTAAAGGCCTAGTCTGGGAATAATGCTTTTTTACAGACTCTCTGAAATACTTGGACATATTCTGTAGCGTTAACTAATACAAGTACATTTACATTTTTTCTACCACGTCCTACGAGATGCAGAATTATAGGAGAGTTGTCTTTTAACCTAAATAAAGCATGTAAACAATACATAAAGATTTCAGTTAGTTGCAGAACTGAGGGGTTTTTTTCCCCCCGCACTCACTGCAATTAGCTTTTTAAATAAATACAGCCAAATTTTCTGCAAAGCTTGCGTTAACATTTCTAATAAAATTTTTGATTTATTGAGAACAACAATGCACGCACATTTAAAGGGATAATACTAGAAACATTGATATTGCAAGTTCCCATGGGAACTAACCAAGCTAAATTTTGTTGGAAAAAATAAATGTCAGATTATACTTTTGGACCAGTTTTCTGCTATCAGAGACATATGTCTGTTACTTAGCAATTCGTATTTCCAGACACAGAGTACTCATCCCTAAATAATACACTTGTATTGCAGAAGGTAATTTGTTGAAAACACAGTACAAGTCGTTAAAATATAAAAAACATTAGGCAGTTTCTTCCTCTGAATCTTTTTAAGCCGCCTTGTGCTGTAACAGCCTTTGCTCTTTTCCATCAGTGCTGCAGCACCTACTAGCAGCTGTCCCAGCAGTCTGGCTGCCGACTGGGGATGCCTACGCTCGAGAGCTTGCATGAACACAGATCTTTAGAAGAATCCCTCGCTGTCTGAAACAATACAGTCTTTAATTGATTGTTTATTTCTTCTTTGTGTTCCACATCTCTCAGACTACTCTCACAAGTGTTCAGCTTTGCATCCTGGTGTCATTTGTTTGCCCAAATGTAGAAGCTTGTTATCCCCGTAGAGGATCTGTATTGGAAATGTCTCTTGAAGCTCTTACTCTCGAAAGAGCAAGATACAAATGTTTATTCTGTAGCAGAACCTCAAATACACTGGCCTGGCCTAGCTCACAGCTTGAAGTGCATGTTTCTTCTGGGGGTCAGAGGGGAACTGAAAAGGCTTTTGCATACAAAAGAGGGCTAGCACATGTAGACCCTCTGATACTTTGCTTCAGATGTATCTGGAGGGACAGATGAGGATAATAAAGAGGATTTTAACTTTTCCTTCTTAAGCAAGTGATATGTTTAGTCTCTGCAAATATGAGAGAAGGTAGCTAATGCTTTACAAACTGGGAGATGTGATTTCTGTTTCACAGGTTATCAGATGTTCATATGAACATACGGTACTGTGGTGTCAAGTCCATATCAAACGTAAGCTGCAACTAAGCAAACTTTGTTCATGAACTGAGGTGGTGAGGGGTGGGGGTTGGAGGGGAAGTGTAAAAGAAGGCTTGATGCAAGTTTGGAGAAGCAAAGTAAAAACAAAACAACTTCCAGTTTCAAGAATGAGTCCGAGGATCATTTTTCTAATCAAGTTAATGTGTGGCTAGAATAAGAAAGAAAAAAGTTAACTGACAATTTTAGGGGGTATAGAGCCTCATGACACATTTCAGGTGGCTTAGAGTTAAAGGCTGTGGGTGGAAACCTTGTTAAGAAGTAGATTTTACTTCAGTTGAGCCTTGCATAGTACTTTTAAAGCTGTTGGTGTTTAGACTGCAGTAAGGGAGTCCTACATATTTCTACCTGAACTCTGCTGGGTAATATACAGAAGTACAGCATTCAGCAAATGTGAAGTTCATTTTAATGTAGGAAGTCTGTGCAAGATTTCAACATAGTGTTTAATATAGGACCGTTACAGGAGGGACATTTTTACCATTAGAGTAGTTCTTCTGTGCATTGGCTGCAATCGCAGTCTCGGGGGCCTACGCTCACTTTTTTTCCTAGCATGTATTCACTTACTTTTGCAAAGCTACTGCAGTAATATAAGCCAATTACATGCTGCTGTTGCTGACTTTAACAGTATTAAAGCAATTTTTGGTAAAAGCAACACTGCTAAGAGGCAGTGCTAGTAAAAGTGATGTGGAAATGCATATGAAAAGCTGCTTCTCGTTATATCAGAATGCAAGAGTGGCTGACAGAGAAGAGTTGACTGTAGGCACAATTCTATTTCCAGCAATTGTTTCTTAGCTGAAGAGCTGCAGGGTTTTCTGTCCCTTTAATGGAAGATTAATGGATGGACCAAAGACTTACCCACTCCTTACAGATGCCAAGTTTTAACTGGTCTGTGCAGATGCATTTAGACCCCGAAAGTTTCTGCCAGATAAGGCAGTGGAACGCTAATGGCAACTTTGTGAGGAAGGTGGTTTCGGTCCCTTACCAGCATTTCCATAAAGCATGGATCGTGCCCTAAATACAGTCATCACTACACAAACATCAGCGTTAGAATCAAACATGAGATATTTTCCCATTTTTTTCCAAACTACCAGAATAAATGGCAGGTCAACATCTTATTTTAAGCTGCTAATTTTAGTCCCTCATTTTGTTGATTTGAATCCGTTTCGTAGCAAAAGGTCATTTATTTAATCTCTTCTTCGGCATTTGAACCATGCTTGAGGAATGCCTGTGATAAACGTTAGCTATTTGAAGTGGTTAAAATACTGGTTTTGGATAAATCTTTAAATACTTAAGTAAAGCTTTGTATTTATGTGATCACAGACAAAGGCACAGATTTGCAAGTAATACACTGTGTAACCACACTCCTAATTACCTGCAAAAAAAAAATGCAGAGGATTGCAGCAAGGTATTTCTTATATACATCCAGCCTTTTTTGAAACCAGTTTTCTTTTCTGAAATAGTTCTCATTTATAAAGATAACCATGTCACAGAGGCAGTGATGTGCTGTAGCATGGTGTGCTTTTTTGATTCAGAATCACCTATAACTTTGTTTTTGTTAGAGACACTTTTTCTGGTTGTATTACAGACTGAAAGGCTGACCCTCATTATTTAAAGAGGCATTAAAACATTAAATTCAAAAAGTTGTTAATGTTCTAAGCTCTTCCACATAAAACAACAAAGAACTAGGAAACAGCATCATTATCCTATGTGTCCTTCCGTAGAGGACTCTTCTACCCCCTGCCTTATTGTTTTACTGAAGCATACTGAAAGGAACCTTGCACTACTATAATATGTAGCCGTAAAGAGGTGCAAATATCCAGGACCTGATACCTAGTTTCCTTTCTTTTTATCGTAATTTTCTTGGGGGGGAGAGAGACTTGTTCTATTTGCTGATTTAAGTGAGACTACTGTCTTCATTTTAGTATTAAAATGGTTGGTAGTTCGGGATGAAGTTGTTAAAGCAGGTCAGGGAATCAGAATAGAATTCCGATTCCTGCAGGCTAACATCTGACTGCCTGCCTCTGTGAAGTGCTATGATCGCAGCAGAGAGATGTGGCAGGCTCTTGTTAATGCTTAGCACATGTGTACTGTGTTCCCTTACTGACACAGTACCTGATGTTCTGTATTTCAGAGACCATTTCAGGCTCTTATGTTAAATGTTCTTTTAGTTCTTCACGTTTCTTTCTCATACAACGCTATTAGCAGAATATCCTAAGTGAAGAAAGGCAGTGGCTTGGTTAGTATCTTATTCCTTGAAGTGTGTATTTCTGCTGGATAAAACTAGGAAATGAGTAAATATATGGTTGGGACAGATGACAGAATGCGTGGCAAGGGCACAGCAGCCTTTGCCTGTTGCCCCATGGCATGGGTGCTGTCTGAGCTGTCGTACAACCGAATGGTCCTTACTGGAATACTACGCTGGTGGAGATCAGTTAGAAAAGATTTGATAGGATAAAAGTCAAAAGAGTTTTGTTACAAGAGTTGTACTGGGAGGCTAGCATAGCATCTGTCCTCTGTACCTTGTTCTAAGACTTACAAAGTCCATTTCTTTAATTAAAATAAGCTCAGGTAACAGAATGTAATTCAGCGTATGTTTTAATGACTTGTCCTCTTCAAGCGAACTGGACTATGGTACTTTCCCTAGAGTAGGAGGACTAGTTATGTCATCTGGATTTTTTACATGCATTGATGGTTTGTTTTAAGGGGACCGACTGGTTGTTCTTCGGTAGTGTTTGAATTCAAGTATGCTAGACAGTATTTAAAGGGGGTGGGGCAGAGGGGGAAGAGAAGCAGACGTGTCCTTTCCCCATTGAAAGTGGCAGGACATAGCAGATGCAAAGCAGGTTCTAACCCACATTTAACCAAGTTATATTATAGTCATACTTCCTATCGTGCAGTTCTGCAAGTTGGCCTGAAAAAAAAATTTGCTCATCTCAAATTTACCTGTGGTACAGAGGAGGATGGATTGAGACACTGAAGTAATGTCAGCCTAATTCGAAAGGACCATTACTGCAGTACTCCTAGAGGGGAAATGATTGAAAGATGAATATAGCAATCTTTCAGAAACCAGCAATTCTTAAGCATTCACCTTGCAAAAATGTAGGCACTGGTACCCAAGGGAAAAACAAAACAAAACAAAGGATGCCCAAGAATTTCCAGTCTCTGGAAGTCTTCTCAAAAAGAAGTTGCCTTTGCATACATCCATTAGTCTCTTAAACCACCAGGCAAACCTTGTGTATAGTGTATTTATAAATATTGTAGCAGTGGTAGTAGTCAGCAGGGCTGCAGAAAACAGAAAATCCTGGGGTTGGTATGTAGCTTTAGGGAATTTAGGAATTCCTGTTCTGTATTTTTTGCATGTCAGTTTGGTGGCGGTAGTGGTGCATATGCCCAATGTTAAAACTAAATGCATGAGCCCCTTGCTTGATGCCCCACATAAAGCCAGATACTGGGGAGGTTGCACCCAACTTTTGTTGTCGCTTCCTAATGTCTTGCTGTTTGACATAGGATATCGGTATCGCAGGAGACTGGATATCACCAACCAGCTTGCTATCCACTGTTAACATTAAATTCTAATCACACAATTTACAAAACTGTCCAGTCTCCTCCGAATGCAATGTCTTTGCTATATTTTGCACCTTACTAAGATTCACAGCGGTTGTGGTCAATAGCGTGGTAAGAGCTCACAGAGGCACTCGCTTTTCCATCACACTGGAATACGTAAACTAAATTCTGGTAGCCAGAGATGGGCACTTGCTACGAGAACTCAAGTCTCCGTGTGCTTATGTATTTCCAGTACTGGCACTTCTGACTCATTCCCTTTAGGTATACGCATGCTTTCTTGGCCTAGTGGGGACACATGTTACTGTGGGCTGAAAGTTTCTACAAATTTAGAGCACCACTTGAAGTACTACAGAAATAATTGAATTCTGTCTGCCAGCATGATCCTTAAGCTGCATAAGGAAACCAATACTCGATACTATGCTACAGAAAGCGCGCAACCAAATTCCATAAATTGTTACCCCTTGGAAAAGTTACTTGTTAAACTGTCTCAGTGTGAGCCTTTTACTTTACTATGACCTTGGCAATGGCTTTGTTCCTGTTACATCGAACTAATGTCTTCCATTTTTCTCTTTTCGTCTCCTTTTGATGCAACCTGGAAGAAATGTCAAAAAACGAAGGTTCGATCCAAGTCAACAAGGCCCTATCTGAAGAAATGCAATTCAAAAAGCTGTTGCTTGCACTACTGGATTTTGGGTATGATGTCTTTGCTGTAGCTGCACAGGAACTAAATCAGTAAGGAAGAACATGAGAAATACTAACTATAAACACAATGTTGGGATGTTAGGATTTGAGGTGGTAGAAGACTGTCCTTTTTGGAGATAAGTTCGAAATACTTCCTCCGTTCACCTTTCTCTTGTTAAAATTAACTGACAAGTGTTACAAGCAAACTGTTTCAAAATCAGGTGGGTTTTTTTCTTTCCTCAAACAAAGGAGACGACACACAGACCAAGTGCAATAAGAGAACTGTTCCAAAACAACGAAATAGCAGAAGATTTTTTTTTTTTCCCAGCCTGCCGGCACTCTAACTTCACTTGAGTTCGCATGACTTCCTTTTTCTTATCAAACTCCAGTGGCATGAGGAGCTAATTTTGAAAGGGTAACCTGCATGGCTCACATACAACCAACCAAGCTAGCAAGCTGACCCCAAGCAGAATCTGCAGCCCAATAAATACAAACCACTGGGAAGCTGATACCAGGCTCTGATAGCTTTTCCAGCCACGCAGTGCATTCTGCCGCTGGACTTCAGAGTTCCCTGCTCTGCGAGCTCGCTCTCCACCTTATTTTGGTCTCCTGGGCCAGGAGTCTCTTGTGTATGGGAGCTATCGAGTGATGGATGTAATTCTTCCAAGAAGGAAAAAGTGTAAATATGGAAATAAGATTTTGACGTATCATTTTCACAGATTATATATAAATATATATATATGAGAGAAAAGGATTTCCATATAAAAAGGTTCTATTCTTTATGTAAATCTATTTTTGATGTTGGGTTCGGTTCTGGGTTGTTTTTTTTTTTGCTCCCCTTTTTTTCTGTAGCATGTTGTACAGCGGATGTTCTGGGCTTGCTCAAAAATAGGCAGATAATAGCATGCAGATGCAGGGAGTTCTGACACCAAACAGATGTGATCTAAAGTTTGTATGCTTGAAACCAAAAACAATTAAAATGTGTAAATCGATATCTATGTATTGACTATAAGTCTGGATTACTTTTTTTGGCTGTTACACAGATTTTCCGTAATATAATGTAAGATAAGTGACACCCTCTCAAACTAATCACAAAAGTGCCAAGCTTATTTTTTTCTTTTTTTTTTTTTTTTTAAAACTATAGCTACTTTTTTTCCTGTCTAGATCCTGTGAAATAAAAACTTAAATAAGCCTTAAAATACTCACAAAATGTTAAAAGCTTGGAACGAGTTACTCTTCTCTTGCCTTCTGCCCACCCACCCAAACCGGCTTGCAAAGGTGACTGACGTTTCTAACTCGCTCCCTGTCGCTCTTTGATGCATCTCACTCTTCAAAGTTTAATGCAAAATTAATGCTTTGACCCTTGGCTACTGATAGCGCGTTACCATCATGAAGCGTGCAAAATCCCATGTAATTTCAGGGCGTTGTGTGTAGATACGCCTTGTGTACAGACAGATTTTTGCAGAGAAGTGCTGGGCAGCAGTACTGTGCCCCTAGCAACCGGGCTGGCCTGAGCCCCTCTGGCTTGAGAAAGGTGTGAAGATGCCTAGTGTAGGCCTCCCTTAAAGCAAAGGGCTGTATGGTCTGGCTCATCCTTTTCATCTTGACTTAAAACTTAGGTAATTCGGTTTATGTAAGTGAAGTGACCTGAAAATTTCATTGCTGCATCTGATAATCAGAATTTAAAACTTTTGTAATTTTGGATTTAATTGAAAGGTTGGATATTAGTAACAACGGAAGTCCAGTTACGCTACTTACTCCATTTCCTGAGTTAGCTTTAAGAGCCAAAACACTAAGAAAATGCTGCAGATTTCCTGTGACTTACAAAATCTCATTTCAATTATATTTCTTAATGTTCAATCCAACAGTCTCACAAGAGAACTGCACTATATTGTTTTGGTTGACAGTTGTTATTACATGTTTTTAAACAGCTTTAACATAATCACATTAACACTTTCTATGGTATGAGTTAAAGGTGCTGCACACAGGTAGTCAACGTTAACATATATTATAAATCTTCTGAAAAATTCCTGCCTGGCTTCAAGGAGAATGAAGTTAGTGACAGTACTTTTATGGTGAACCAAAAATACAAGCAACTGTATTATCGTCCTCTAAAAGTACTTTGCTTGGGAACATAATCCCCAGCTTTCTTAGGGTTCTGCTTCCAAAGCAAGCGTAACCCACCACAGAAACACTAGTGGTTACCAAAAATTAAAATAAGTAAAATCAACTGGCTGTACATAAACTGCCTGTGCAAAAAAAACCTTTGAGAAGCATTTCACAAACACCACTGTTAGTGTACGATGTGATGTTCTAAATCAGACCACAGTAGTCCCCAACTACTGTGTACATATGTTCAGTGCTGGAGTAACTTTTTTATTTACGCCAGCAGTTTCATAGGAGTTATGATTTCTTGACTGAATTTATGCTCCACTCATCAGCCATTGTGAGTATGTGGAAGAACACGTTCGCTTTCTGCCCTGTGTGTACACAGCGCAAGTGACAACACAGCTCAGAGCAGGTGCAGGCTGAAGTGCTTTCTGGGGTGGTAGAGAATTAAAAAACTGGTTTTGGTAGGTGTTGATTTTCTACATCCCGCCTTTGCTGTCCTTTGGGAAGTACGTATGCATTTGGTGTTAATTTGTTCATCACAAAGCGTCATCAAAGACGACCTGGTCAGCACTGCCTCCATTTCATCCACTCTACATTTGCTCCATTATTTATCTATTCATCTGGACAAGAAACTGTGGTAACTGTATAGCTCGTTCCAGTTTGCTGCATGATCTCACTGATTTGATCTGATCCTCCTAAAAGAGAAGTCTACTAGGCAAATTAACAGCTGTATAGGTGCATGTTAAAAGAAACAGATTACTTAAGACTGGAGTTTAACCAATTTTTCTTTACTATGCAAAGATGGGTGTTGCACAAACAAATTTAAGACAAATGTCTGAGGAAATGCCATAGAATACTTGAAGTTATGTTTTAAGCCTAAGCAGTCATGTTTTATAGTCATTATTGCTTCCACTGTTACTCTTCCTTTTAAAAATGATTTGTAATTATTTTTTTAAGTGCACAACTTGATGTTATAAATCAGTTTTTGTTTGAAGTTAATACTCATTCATATCTTGTTGGCTGCTAACGAATGGAAATTCAATAGTCCTTGTTCTGCATCTTAGCAAGATGAGTATTAAAAAACATCATGAACGTGGAATGGAGTAGTTTTTAATTTTCAATCATTTTTTCTTTATTTATTCTCTCCATTTTATTTAATTTCTGTGTTCAAGATATCACCACCTTTATAGCAGTGGAAATTGACTGGAGTTTTCTTTTATTGAAGACCTCTCAAACTGCGTCCCATCTCGCAGCGAGGTTCTGTCTGAGAGGACGCTGCACGCAGGCTTTCTGACGTGCGTGGGACCGACCAGCGCCTCGGCACCCAGGGCTGAGCAGACGTACAGGCGGAGGGCGGTTGGGCCTGCTTCAGCCCCATCTGCTGGCTTCGCTGAGTTGAATCCGTTAATTGAGGGAAGCTTTTTGCAGTTCAAAAATCTGAATTACATAATTACAAAAAGTCTAAAATGATGCAGTTATTCAAAAAATATTTTGAAGGCCTCATAATAACCAAATAATACGGTCATCATTTTAATGGATTACTGAATGAAACTCCGTTTCCCTTTTTGGTTTTTTTGCCAGACTTAACTCTAGTGAAACCGGCCTGGGAAGACTAAATGTGCGCGTGACACAGTTACCAGATAACTACTGATATTTTTTTGCTTTCTCCAGCTCGAGACGGAGGAACAAAATACACTTTTGTCTTAATATCTCCCAAGGTTATGTATGAAAGCATGTTTCTCATTTACAACTGTAGAGTGAGGGAACACTGTCATTAGCGGACCCACTGTCATCCGCTTTTATTTCCTGTCATTTGAATATAGGAGGATTTGTCTGTAAACTCGGTACGAACACGCAACATTTTGGCTATAATTATAGTCGACAGTCATTCCTAAAATAGGAGTTGAGCCTTTTGCAGCACATGAATACGAAAGCAGTATATAGATAGATGCATATCTGCTTTTGATTTTACAAGAAAAATTCTTAAAATTGGTTTTGAAAACTTTCACAATTACAGCATGAAATACTGAAAAGTGATCTCGCTGGGGCACTTACTGTTAAGAACAAAACCAACACAACGCAACAGCAAGTTGTGTTGTACAAGCCCGAAAAACCTTCTTTTGTTCCAAATGCACTTACTACAGATTCCTACCCTCAAGAGCTGAAAAATTAATTTAACGTGACTCATCCATCAGAAATACAATAGAGACTGTTTAAGTGCCCTCAGAAAGCTTGAAGAAAAAAATTAAATAACTGGGAATTTTAGTAGTAGTGCTGCTCAAACCAATACTTTTGAAAGCAAAAGGTCACAAAAACGGTACCTTGAAGCTGCACATACTATAATTCAGTTCAGAGGGCTATTGTTCAGAACTTAGCAAGCACAGCAGCACATCTTCACATTTTTGTAGGTTTGTTGAATAAGTTATTTATTGGAAGCGTGTAACCAAGAGGACATACGGCCTCTAGGTAAGTACAAGGACTCCACGTCAGACCAGCATAGACATCCGCTTAACATGTATTCTTTCTGAGCAACCACGAACTGCTGAAGGTAGCACAATTCAGAATGCTCTGATTTGTAGAAACCCAGCAATCGAGTGTCAGTCTATTTGTTCTTGTTAAAATTTTCTTTTAAAAGGGCTTGTTTTTGTCGTGAGTCACAGGATGCTCCTCATCTTTACCACTAATAGTATAACAGGCCACGCTCACTGTGGCACTTTCTGAGCCAGTACAAGAATTTCCCCGCCAAAGCTGGTAACTCAGAGCATGAAGGAACTAACAATGGTTTTTACCCGCTCTTGCACGCAGGACGCAGCTGTGCCCAGCATCCGCCGTACAACCCGGGGGGAAGCTGCTGCTCTCGGCATTGGCTTAACCAATGCCTCAGTCTCCCAGCAGTCCCCACCCCCCCCAAAGGCTGGGTTTGGTCTGAAGCGCTGACCCAGGAATTGGTCCTCTTTAGGATACGCACTGCTACGTGACAGTTAACTGTGGAGAGGCAGAAAGCGGAACAAATCTCCTGGTCCAAGTCCAGATCTCAGACTTCGTAAGCACAACACTGCACCACTTCAAAAATTTCTCTTAACTGTTCATGTATCGTACATTGACAAATTTCCTCAGCCATCAGACCAAATATTATAAGCTTTGAATTTGCTTTCAGGACTGTGAAGCAATAGGTTCTCCTCTGCACTACCTATGGCTTTGTCTATTGCTTGAAGTCCTGCAGATACATGGAGAAGTTCAGCGAGAAGTGCAGGTTATTAAAGCTATGCTTTTAGCTGAAGACCAAGGCGTGAGCATATGACACACTTGCTACTTTAGAGACTGGTAACATGCTGTGTTCCGTAACATCCGTTTCCCCTCTTCTGCAGCAAGGAAGTGTTCCCACAGAAACGTGCTGCTTCTCCGCAGTCTGACCTGGGCAGTGTCCAGCTAAATAATGATAGAAGCAAACAGTACTTTTGATGGGTTTCCTATCTCCAGCTAAGATGATGACCAGTTTTTTGGTGGTTTGTTTTTTGGTTTGGTTTTTTCCCCTCAAGAATGAGAAGTGTCTAGCTACGTCAAACCTAGTGCTATTTGCCTAAGCTTTAATTTAAGAGAAAGTAGGAGAAATTTAAAAAAAATAGTAGCTTCATGGCAGCTGTGCTAAACTTGCTTCTATATCAATTGCAAGAAGCACTGGGCTAACAACTGGCAGCTCCGAGGTTTCCCATTTGATTCCTTTGGAAGTATTTTGTGCATAGTCATGGTTATATGGAAACAAGAATCAATATCCTTACGCATGGTGCTCTCACACATTAGATCCAAGATATAAATTTGACAATTTGCCTTGGAACAGAATAAGCACTGACCTTACTAATTCAGGACAGTTTTCCATAGATCGGGCCTTTGGACTGTCACAGTTGAGGTTTTAAATATCTACTATGTATCTGCTCTTTAGAGGAGACTCTTCAATGCACGTATTACTTGGGATACTATGGATTCACACAACAGTGGAACACTCCTAATTAGTACATGAAAGCTTTACTGTTCCCAGAAAGGAGCATTTAGTATTCCAGAAAACTGAACAGATGTTCCCCTAGTGTCTAATCCAGACAACAGGGCACCTGGATGCCTTGTGGAGCTGCAGCACAACCAAATGACTCACAGTACTTGTAACAGCAGAGGCATTTTCTTACCTGAGAAACAACCCCCTCTTCCCCTCCCAGCTGCTTTGCATGAGCACACACCTGGGGCAAAGTCCCCTAAGGTGCTCCCAGTCACTACTAGCCAGCAACAAGTGCTGCAAGAAGGCTGCTGGGCGCAGCCTTGTGCCAGACCACCTTCGCTCACTGCGGACGAAGTGCCAGTGCCTCCCCTGAGGCTGGGGGGAGTGCAGGGCCCTGCTACTCTCTGCGAGAGCGCTCCCTGTCTCCAAGCCACCACAGAGGAGCTCAGACAGGAAACCTGTGGTGCTCCCTGGAGCGACTGACGCCCTCCTTCCTGGCCTGCCAGGTCAGCTTGTTCCCGGGGGCTACCGAGCTACAGTCCTGCTCAAGTGGAAATCCCCTCACCCAGGGGGTTACAGAAGAAAATGGCACTAGCAGCAGCAACTGATTTTCCTGTGACCCTGCAGCTTTGACTCACCATGGACAATGTCCTAATGACCTTTGCACAAAGGTGATGGGAGCTGTGCTGAGTGGCACCTTTTGCTGTCAAGCTGAAGGAAGAGCCCAGGTCATGCTGGCACAACACCCACCCTGCTTTCCGCTGGTCAGTGTGCTGAGCTGCGTGGCAGCAGCATTATGGACACTTAAAGCTCCAATTGTCTATAGCACGTTTGGCAAAGCCTGAATATCAGCCTTGGTGCAGTCACATAAAGTATGCTTCTGGTCATGTCTTCAGCTTATGCAAACAGAGATGTTTATCTTCCTAACAAGGACCTCTTCCCAAACCACTATTTATAGCAGTCTAGTTCGCTCCAACGCGCACCAAGAACTACACAATTAGAGAATGACTATACAGAGCTTGCGGTAGCAGTGCTCATGGTCGTGTTAAGCAGTCTCAGTCAGCGCTTTCAAAGAGAAAGCTCACATTACTTTTATAATACAAGGACCACAGTCTAAGCCTCCGTACTCCATTCATATATTTACGTAGGTTTTTGACATATTCTGACCATCCATTTCCTCCCCAGACCTATTCCCTTGTCAACATGCCCCAGCTAAGTAAGGGTGGCACAACAATGAAATCAGATGGATGCAAAGCGCACAAGCAAGCCTGTTTGCCTTGGAGTCAGTCATTCCTCCCCTATTTCCTTTCAGGCACATCTGAACTCTGTATTGCTATTGCAAGACTTGCTCCATTATGAAGTTACTCTTACAGATATTGTTAACAATAACATAGTTTACAGACAATGCACGCTTGACTAGGATTTCTGTGTAATGAGAAAGCAGTTCCGAGAAACTGGAACTATTATAGTGCCCTCCAGCATTCACTGAAAAGCTTCAGGAAATTAAAGATTTTAAGTTCTCCTTTGTTTAATGAGCGGGCCCCAAACTCAAGACTCAAAACTGCCTCGTTCGCAGGAAGAAAGAAACCATTCCCTCACGTAGCAGGATCCTGACTGCGTGCTGTTGGATCAGAGGGCTGGACAGGTAGGTAAAAGATTCAGGTCCCGCTATATTATGCTTCAGTTTTCCTTCCTCTGATTTGGCTGGGTATTTTTCACTTCAAACATAAGATCTCTAGGACAGGAACTGTCTTACTCAAAGGTGACCTTTAGCGCTTAACCCAGGGAGCTCTGATTTTAGGCAGAGCTGGTTGGCTGATAAATTTATAACAAACCCTCACACAGGCATTCAAAAAAATTATAATTCTTCATGAAATATGCTGCTCTTTAGGCATGCCTAATTAAGAATAGAACAGGAGAGAAAGAACCTTGTTAAATCAAACTACAGTCTCTCCAGAAGCTCTGATTTAAAGATAAACTTACTACGTAGAATTTCCACTCTAGTATTACCTTTGTAGCATCTCCTTTGAGAAAAGGTTTCAAAGGGTACAGCTGTGAAATAAAAATGGGGGTTTCAAAGGCTGAGTGGTCAGAGCTATTAAAAAAAATAAAGAATAAAAATAAAACAAATTTTAAAAATTTAAGAAAAAAAAAAATCAATGCTCTATCTGCCTCTGTTCCTTACTGAAAATGTATGGGTTTTGTCTGGTCTAAGTATACCAAATAAGGGAGCTTGTACTACCTCACTTGGAAAAATCATTCAAGGTGGCGAACTTCCCTGCCAATAAGTTATGCATGACAACATAGCAATTCTTCTAATCAGATTTTACATGGAAACAACCATTTTCCTCTGACAACAGCAGTAGCATTAGCGTATGTATAAGGCATCACATCTCTGGTTTAGCGAGATGGAAGTACTTTATGAGTGCCAAGGAGCCCTAGGCCAGAACTAGCAGCAAGAACATATAATAAAGCAGGTATTGTTTGCTGGACTCTCTGAGAATCAGCAGGTAACTAACGAAGGCTGAAGATCCCAGAAGTCCATCCCTTTCACAGGAGACAGAATATCCTCATTACTCTCCAGAACCTCCTGTGACCCATTTCTTGGCCCTAAATAATTTGCTGTTCCCCCCCGCCCCCCAGTTCCTTCTTGCAGACTAGTTTCCCCAAACAGCTTCAGATCTGAACGTGCAGGCTCCTGGCATCGGGTCCTGGCTGCCAGGGGAGCGCCCGTGCTGTGGGGTGAGCGTGACAGCGGCAGGGCTGGCACACTTCCCTGGCTGGCCCACTGGCATGGCGCAGAAGCTGCCCCGAGGCAAGCACGCTCAGACACCCTTTTCTCCCAAGACCTGCAGGAAAGAAACACCCTTAGAGCAAGAAAAGGTAGGAGAGGTAGGAGAGACCACATTACAATCCTACTCGCCTTCAAGAAAGAGCACACTGAAAGTGTTTTTCTTCCCCAGAAGATTTGGCTGTAACACACCAGGAGAAATTGATCCCATAACAGGCTTGCTTTCTTAGATGTTAATGGCAGTTTTATGAAGGCACGTTTCACTGAACTGCTCTTTTAACTGTGACATACGGTTAAAGAAAAAAAATAAAAGAAAAATGTCTTTACTGAAAGAGTGGTTAAACATTGGAACAGGCTGCCCAGGGAAGTGGTTGAGTCCCCATCCCTGGAAGTATTTAAAAGACGTGTAGATGCAGCGCTTAGGGACATGGTTTAGTGGGCATGGTGGTGTTGGGTTGATGGTTGGACTCGATGATCTTAGAGGTCTTTTCCAACCTTAATGATTCTATGATTCTATACCCAAGGTGACTCTCACTTCTGCCTGGAGTGCCTGAAGGTGAGAAGGGTTTCTTTATTGCCTCTGAGTACTTGAGGAAGGAGTTGGGGGGGTGGGGAATCAGGAAGAACCAATGACTTTATTCTTGAGCACGGAGGTGTCAGTGCAGCACCCAAATGGCAATGAATCCCTTCATTCAAAAACTAATAGTTGTCTGGATATAAATATCCTGGATGCCATTAAAATTAATCAAAAGCTCTCTAAAAACTGCACTGAATGGTTAAAGTGAGACAACCCGCCCACAGGACATGAACAGTTAACTTTTAATGTACTATATTAATCAGTTTGGGTTTTTAATTATTTTCTTGGAATGCTTCAGTCTGGGTAGAAATATGGGAGGTTATAGTCACATTCTTTACAGAGGTAATTTGCATTTATTGTGTCCCATGTCACCAACTTCCATTTTCAAAAATATATATTAATTTTCTAACCAACATTTCTTAGTTTGCACTTGTAGAATACCTGCTCCAAATGACTTTTCAAAGGTTGTGTTAAATACATTTGCCACAAGGAATGTTACCTCTTTCACGAATTAATTTAAATCAATGTCAATGATGAAGCCGCTTCAAAATTCTGACTAATGGCACCTAAATTTACTCTTGGGAAAACACTTCAAATATGCCCCTGGTGACAATATTGCTCGCATACAACAGCTAGTAGACAAGGAGAGATAGGAAAACTTCTTTAATAAAGAAAGACAGATCTCTTCTAATAGGGAACTGCAGTTCCTCACACCTTCTAGTAGAAGCAGAAACCTGTGGAGATAAAATGAATGCACACTCGACCCTTTCACACTAAGGCCAAAACATACCAATGATTCAAAAGGCCTCAATAAACAAGGTCCCTACACACCGCTGAAACAGGATGAGAAGATCTAGCAATAAGAGTTAAACCTCTAAGTGCTAAGATCTAGAGATCGGCCACACAGTAGGAAAATCGGAACAGGAATATGACCCATTTGATGACAAGTGGGGAAACAAACAAAACACACTGCATGGCTTGCATGCCACACAAATAATCACCTAACATCAGATTCATCAAGAAGAGATTAAGAACTAGAAATCCTGTAAAAGATTAGATGGGTTTTGGCCTGGTTTTCTTATATGAAATACTAACTGCAGCACCAGCTCACAGTGAAGATATGTACACACATTTCTCGGAGTACACAAGCAATTACCAGTTAGTAGCAACTGGCAAAACCCAGTGGTATTCCAGACAAATACCACAAACGCTTGCTCGTAACTCAAGCTGTGTTCTAAACTTAAGTATCACAAAAATCTATGCGTTCAAATCGTCTAGAAATTAATCAAGAAATTAGACTTTACATTCTAAGCAGGTTTAAAGGTAGGACTTAACAGCAATGAAAACATTGCCTTTTAAAGTTATAGGCAAGGAGAATAGCTAGATAGAGCATGCGTCAGGAAAGAAATACCAGAATATTGCAACTTATAACTGGCTAAGGTTTAGCCAAAGAAGGTGACAAGTCAAAGGCACTAACAAGCTCTGTTAGGTGAGATACTGAAGCCCTTTGACAATGGTGGTGTTACATGTTCTCACAGGGCCAAACAACAGACGGCAACCAAGGCGGGCTCCTGCTACCTCATAAAGACAGGTTGAGGTAACTTGGCTTGTTGGGCCTGGTAAAGAGGCAGCTAAGGGATGATCTAAAAAACATCTATAACTTCCCTTCAAGTAATTGCAAAGATAACGGAGCCAAATTCTTCTTGGTAGAGACATACAGGGAGCAATAGCCACAAATTAGGAAACTCAAGCTAGATAGTAGGAAAAAAATTTCCACCAGGAGTCCAACCACAGCTGACTTCATCTAGTGTTGCTTCAAGCACAAGTTTGAACTACAGACCTCCAGAGGACTGTTTTTACCAACACTTCTCGAACTCCATGAAATCCAACAGAGCGCAGAAGTATGTCCTGGCGGAGGAAAACAGCAGAAGCAGAGTGCCACAAAGCTTGTGTAAGTCATCAGGGGCTTGAGTCCACTGCTCAGGCACAGGCCAGAGACATCCTAGGGTGTCCCACAGCGCTCCAGCTCCTGGCCCAGAAATACACTGGTCTCCTGCCTGCCCATGTCCTGTCTGCTAGCTCCATGGAGATGTTTCAGGTCATCACCAATAGTGTACAGCAGTGAAGACTTCTATGTTTAAGTAACTACATCTCTCCACCAGTTAGAACTAGTTAAGTGTCACATGACATCCACTGACTTTCCTGCTGGCCGTTTCAACAGAGAATAGATCCAGAGGATTGCTTAGAGCAGTGTGGGGTCATCAAACACTTTGTGACTGCAGATTCAATCCGCCAGAAAAAAAAATTGACATCAAAAGTGTAGAAAAACATGTGTTGATACCAGAACTTTGATACAGACTACTTATCAAGAGTTACACAAGCCATCCTGGATGGGGGGTATGGGTGTGATCAATGGTGAAGAATTTGTTCAATTTTGCCCCTTTCCACTTATAAAACAGTCTCCTGCTAATAGGATACAGACTGCTCACTATCCTATATGATTTCCTAACTAAAATTATTTTTTCTGAAACAGATGATACTCGACTTTTCAAACAAGTTCTGCATTCAGAGGCTTTCGTTGTTCTTTACTAGGCAGTAGTGTAACTCTGAGTCCACTCAGAGTCCTGACTCAAAGCCCTCTAAATATCGTTTTAAAAATTAATAAAAAATATCCACAAACAGACTTTGGATCAAGCATGAGTATTTCATTTCCAAGAAGCTCTTAGGTATATTTGTCAGGGAGCCAATTTTAAGCACAGTTTAATCTCCTGCTTAAAAGAGAATTTGAGAAGGCATAAATGGGAGTTAGATTCCCCACTTCGCCTTTTGTGGATTTTGAAGAAAAGTCAAGTCTCTGCCATGTACTATGAATTTAAAAACTAACAGATCTTTGGGTTTTCCCCCCTCTGAGAATCACAACTTTTGCCTTTGCTGTCACTTAGCCAGGTTTCACACAAAGCTGGGATAATTTGGAACCCAGTTCAGCAAAACACAAACTTTCAGCTAAGAATATGTCTTTAAAGCATTTTTTTGGATTAAGGCTTAAACAGGTCTCTGGGTCCAGGTGTGGCTGCTTATGGAAGTAACAGGCAAGCTGTATGTACCATCACACACTGCTGTCTCTCAGTCTCAGTGCTGAATTTAATTTTTTTTTAATTTGTAAATGCTTACTTAGCTCAAGCAAACGTAAGCCATTGCCTATTAACTGCTAATGTTAAACCACATCGGAGGGTTTGCAGGGAGCAAATGCAGGAAGGAAGCAACTCTGCACATAATTGTTTATGCCTTTACTCTATTCAAAATACAAATACCAGTGAGATGGCCTCCTACTTTTCTCTCTTCCCACTCCCTACTCCTATAGCTTGATCATTTTATCATTTGCTTATATTTTATTTTGATATTTTTCTGGTAGAAATAATGTCATTTCTGTAGCGTTACATGATCTGAAATTTCTCTCTTATCTATGAGTTAAAGAATCAACTTTTCTTGATAAAAATATCCTTTTGCAAATGACACTGGATATGACCTACAGCCCATCTGAATTAAATTCAGTCATAAGATATGGAGACCCACTGAAGATGTGAACATGGGCTGTCAGGGGAATACATCATGCAGTGCAATGAAAGAGAGATTATTGATAGCCTAAAAAGGGCACAGAAAGCTTTACTGAGAGAGAGTACATGGAACTGAGTGAGATGGCCAATCCTTCTATGTTTCTTCTCCACTA
This sequence comes from Aptenodytes patagonicus, assembly GCF_965638725.1. Classification (NCBI taxonomy): domain Eukaryota; kingdom Metazoa; phylum Chordata; class Aves; order Sphenisciformes; family Spheniscidae; genus Aptenodytes; species Aptenodytes patagonicus. Next base: position 46,225,108 of record NC_134954.1, on the reverse strand, counting down.
GGAGACTGAGGTGATGAATCCAATTATCAAAAACCTCTTTCCCAGAAATAGATTATGAGTGCTCTGGTTCAGAGGGAACAGACCGTAGTAGGCCCAGGAAGTACTTGTGGAGCCGAGTATTTTATCTGTAGCAGTATTTCCCTTGAGCAGCAACTCTCATTTCTCTGAGAACCCCTGGTTCAGCACCCTTTGGTCTACCAGAAGGATTCTGAGTGGAATGAAACCAATGTCATTCTTGATCCAAAACAAGATGAAGTGCTCCCCAGAAGGGGACTCAATTAAATAAACTCACTTCTTTCTTAACAATGAATCCAGAAAAGTTCCAGATTGGCAGAAATGTCTCAACTCACAAGAAACATTTTTCCTTTTCCTTTCCAGTTGCAGCCTTTTGCTCTACCCTTAACAGCGTGGGGCAGAGTCCTTAGGGAGATGCACCACAGACCCAGCAATGTCAGCAAAAATCATTCCTATGGCATCTTAGTCCTGCTCTGGTCTGGCCTCCTACACCCAGGCCAGCCACAAACACAAGCAGTCTCAGAGCCTCTTCTACCCAGGAGCTGCCTTTAGGTTACACCACAACACCCATGCCTTAGAGGCGCACTTTCCTTCTCTCCCTCACCCAGTTCAACCCCCAAACAACAGAGGCTAGGAGAAGCACACTGGTTACCCACGTGCCAAGGGGGCTCCAGATAGCACACGGGCCCAGAATCAGCTCCTACAGAGCAGACTAAAAAAAAATGCTTAAGGATCATTTTAGCCCTAGAACCAGGGAGAAGGAAGTCTACTGGAATAGCCTGTATTTGACAGCACAGAGAAGAAATGTTGGAGATCCTACATGCAACAAGAGGCTTCCCCCTGCCATGTTGCAAGGGCTCCTTGCAAGGCATTGCATTCTTCAGTTCCTCCTGAAGTCTGTTTCAGCAGTTGGTGCTCACTATTGCCCTATTCCCAACCCCACACTTTTTCAGAAATAAATGGAACATTTGCAAATTTACCGAAGTCCTACAATATAGTTATCTACATTGGTTCTAGCCAGATGTTCTCTCACCCCCAAAAAGTTCCTTCCACTTTTGTTAAAAAGTAACATTACTTACACAAAATACACTTTTTCATGGATTGCTCATTGAGAAGAGGAAATAAAGTATCAGGAGAAAAAAACAACAGTGTTTATTGTCATAGATGCATATAAAAAAAAGTGTTTAGTATCATAGATGCATTGTAAGATCATGGGTTAGGAAAGGAACATGCTTCTCCATTTACATGGACTGGATGCACAGAAAGATGTCAATTATAAGGATATAGATGACTAACAGAAAAATCAGTGTTTCAAGCCAACTTTCCAGCTGGTATAGACCAGTGTGGCCCCACTGACTTCAACAAAGATAAGCCTGGTGATACTGACGCACAGTTGCTTCACGGAGAAAGGATTATGGTTCAAAGTGCAAAGACAGAAGGGAGCTGCCAGTGAAAGTCTTGAAAAAAATGGGCTACTGCTCAGTTGGTATGGACTGGTGCAGCTGCACCGACTTCACACAGTCAGCAGAGTGCTACATGATTTGGCCTATAGACTACACAGTTATGAAAAAAGAATGGTCTCACCCTCCTTATCGCTTCAAATAGTGTTAAAAAAGTTATGCCCGACACTGGTTAGTAGCCTGTTCGCGGAGCCCCAGCTCCTTGGGTTGTATGTTTTATGCATGCGAAGGGGTGGCTACAGCAGGCACTGTGAACACAGGCAGAGTTGTCACTTGCAGAGTTGAGCTCAGGCTTTCCTCTCCATGCTACATGTACCAGGAGATGGCCCTTTCACCGACGGCTTCCTTCCACTTCCCTGCTAGCTTGGCCTATTTCCCTAATGTGTACAGAGGTTTTGCAGCTGTTCCAAGGGGGTGCAGTGGGGAGGGGTTGTAGCTGAGAACGTCACAGGGAGGAAATGCAACAATAATAGACCACTTTTTTTTTTTTTTTCCTGAGATAAAACATAGCCAGGGTCCTCTCCTTTTGTAGGGTTCATAACCCTCCAGGGCAGCTCTCCTTTACCTGAAGTTGTGTGAATTGAGCTGCAGTGAGTAGCTCAGCCCCGCTGCTGCAGTTAATGCCCTTACTGGCTTTCTTCTGGGACTCTGCTCTTCTCTGGGTCTCTGCTTCAATTCCCAGGAGAGCTGGACCTGCTGCTGTATGCTGAGCCCTAGCCAGCAAATAGCTCTAGTTGTGCCACACAGACTCCTGCTCTGGGGTGGAGGGACCTCCAGCAGCCAAGCACAGCAAGCAAGAAGCCTGGAGGCTGAGCCAGGTCCGGACAACTTGAGCTCCAAGGTGAGAACTTGCCTTTTATCCTTGGCCCTCCCGATGCAGCACTGCTAGGAGAGGGGACAAGGGGAGGGGAGCAGCTTTGCCAGATGCCCGGGTCTGTTACTCTTCCACCGCCCCTGGGCCCAGCTTCCCCTCGGCCAGAGGGCACACCGCTGCCAGGCTGGCCCCCAGGAGGGCCGGGGTCCGTAGGGAGAGGAGGACAGGAGGAGAAGAGGAGCGGAGCACGTCTTGCAGCAGGGGCAGCTCCGCAAAGGGAAGGGGGGGAGCGCCGGGTGCCCGGGAGCAGCGGCCGGGGCCCCGGGGGTGGGGGCTTCTCCCCGAGCCCTGACGTAAAAACTAAGCGGGGCTGCCCGCTCCGGCTTCTTAAGGAGCGCGGCGGCGGCGGCGGGCGCGGAGAGCCCTGCCCGGCCCGCCCTGCACGCCGGAGCGCCGAGGTAAGGGCTGCGGGCGGCGGCGGGGCCGGGGGCGCCGGAGCGGAGCGGACGGGACGGGAGCGGGGTCGGGTGGGCGGGGAGCCCGCGGCAGCGTGGCGGCGCTGCCCGGCTCCGCGGGGTGGAGCCGCGCGGAACTCGCGGGGGCTCCCCACGGACGCTCCTCCGGGCAGAGGCTTGGCAAACACCGCTCGCCGCCGAGGCGGGCACCCGCCCCTGCTCCGTGGGACCGGCTTCGGCATCTTTAAGGTCTAGGATCGAGCGACTAGTCATAACTGATAGCTCCAACCAAGTAAAATGGTGATAACGAATGAGCTAATTAACTTTGTCATTGTTGTTATTGTAAGGCACTATTCATGACGGGGAGTGGAATGGGGGGTTAAACTGGGGGGGGGGGGGGGGGGGGGGAGAAAATTAAAAAAGAAAAAGAAAAGAAAAGAAAAAGTCAGAGCCAGAAGGTGTGAATAGCACACACACACACGAACTTCAATTTATGGACAGAAAGACCTGAAGGTTGGAGGGCAAGGGGGGGAATTACGTGGAAGCATTCACCACAGCCACAGGTAAGACATCAGTGAAAACTGACATTTCCTGAGCATCCCCTCAGCTCTCAGCCATCTAAAAAAAATCCTGAACCTTGTAGAAGACTGACAGCAAAATGCTGCCCGAGTTTGACCAGACCAAAAGGACTAATGGTCTTGGATACTGGCCCTGACCAATGTCATTCATACCACACCTGAAATGGCACCCACCCTCATATTAATGCCCTGCCAGCTGCCTGCCCAGGGCAGTCCCTTTGCTCACACCTCTGACAAATCCAGAACCCTTGTCCGTGTCTTACCCAGTTTTGTAACTCAGAAAGTTTCTAAAGGGGCTGGGGGGCAGAGAAAGCAAAGCAACTAGTTTAGTTGTTAACCAGTGCAAACCAGATGGCCCCTGTCCAAATGACAGAACCATCCTTAAAAGCCAATTTTAGTATTACTCCTTTGTTTGAACTATCTGTTGTTGGTGGGGTTTTTGTTTCCTCCCCATGGTCATATCTGAGATTGCTAAGTTGTTCTGAAAGCTAGAAGCTTGATAAACAAAGTTAATTATGTCCCTTGAAAAAGTCTCGGTAAACAGATAGATATTGTGCATATTGCACAGCATGTATGCACAGGTGCCTGCTGCCCAGTGGAAAGGCTCTGATGCACAAACAAGTTAAGAATGGAGTAGTGACTCACCGGATGTCTTTGGTTTTGCTTCTGAGAAAGCAATCAAAACCTGCCTTGTGCAGTAGGGTACAGAAGAATGATGCTTCTGGAGATCTTGGTAACAGCATGAGGACAACCCCATTACTACCACCACTGTCATAAGTGACAACCCACTTGGTAGAGCAGTGTGGGAAGAGTGTGCTGTCCCTCTTCTATTCATTAAATGCAAGATTCAAATCCAAGGCTGTCAAGCAGATTCTCCTCATGAGATCCCAACTGAGATTAAAAAATGACTGTCAGCAGTTGTAGGGTAAAGCCTGCATACCTCCAAAATGTTCCCAGAACCTGACCAGGTAGCCAGATAGGGGGCTGGGTAAGAATATCACTGCCAGCACTGAAATCTCTGAAGAGTCCTTTAGCTCTACAATGAAATAAGTTCCACAAAGCAGCCTACCCTTCCCTGGTCTTGCACACTGGCTGTGGCTAGGCTACCTTTCACACACAATCCACCTGCACACATCCTGCCTTTGACATTTTTCTTCACATAGCAGAGAAACATTGCTTGTGCTCTTGATGATCACTCATGGAAGAGGCTTTCTACACAAAAAGCCAGTTGATTATTAAGTTAAGCTCATTAAGAGAGGTAGCTTCTCCCCCTGCAACACCCTCCAACAATCAAACTGAAAACATAAAAGCATGAACGCTCAACAGATCAGCACACACATCAAACAGAATTGTTTGTCCTAAAAGCTGCTCTCAGATGTTGCCGATTTCCACAAATGGGAGGTTCTCCATACGCCATGAACTACACTAAAAACAACCCCCAAACCTGTTACACATTAGAAATGTGTTTCAGAAATGTAATACTAGAAATACTAGAAACACAAGAAACGTGTTAGAAAATGCACAATAGAAGCACGTACTAGAAATGAAATCTGATGGAGACAGCTGGGCCATTCTGTCCCCAAAAGGTTATCATTCTCAGGATTTCTCCTACTATAGCTGCTACTTACCAAATTTCACAATTGTAACGTAACAGACAATTGTTACAGTGATCTGCAATAAGCGTCTGTACTTTTATATATATCTCTCTTAGTACAGGAAAGACACGGACCTGTTGGAGCGGGTCCAGAAGAGGGCCACGAAAATGATCAGGGGGATGGAACACCTCTCCTATGAAGAAAGGCTGGGAGAGTTGGGGTTGTCCAGCCTAGAGAAGAGAAGGCTTTGGGGAGACCTTATTGCGGCCTTTCAATACTTAAAGGGGGCTTATAAAAAAGATGGGGGCAAACTTTTGAGCAGGGTCTGTTGAGACAGGACAAGGGGGAATGGCTTTAAACTAAAGGGGGGTAGACTGAGACTAGATATAAGGAAGAAATTTTTTACGCTGAGGGTGGTGAGGCACTGGCACAGGTTGCCCAGAGAGGTGGTGGATGCCCCATTGCTGGAAACATTCCAGGTCAGGTTGGACGGGGCTCTGAGCAACCTGATCTAGCTGAAGATGTCCCTGCTCATTGCAGGGGGGTTGGACTAGATGATCTTTGGAGGTCCCTTCCAACCCAACCATTCTATGATTCTATATGCATGTATACATGCTGTGCAATATAGCTGCTATGCTGTGGCTTTGCTATACCCTCTTTTCAGAACTGTTCTGCATTTTAGCAGGTAAAACACCCCTGTTCAATGGATGATTTTGCAACCTACCATTAATTCATTAGAACACACTTTCAACAAATAGTTTTCCACCTGCTGTCCACAGATCCATGCAAGTCTGCAGACTATTTTAAAGGGCTTATAAAATTTTGAGGAAAGCAAGACTGCCTAAAGGCTTAAATTCTCTGTAAAAAGGAATGGATTTTTATTGAAAAAGATTAGGGAACTGTAAATCAAGAAAGGCCAAAAACTTCCAATATGAAGAAGTTCCAGATAAGAGAGTTCATCAGGTGGATTTGAGGATGATTAACAAATTTTAGCACATGCTTCTGCTGCACAGAGTAATGCAACTTCACTAGTATTTATATTCATACATGCAAAAAAGCATACACAGATTTGTAAAGAGCAGAGAAACAATTAGCAACATCTGAAGTGCCTTCTATATCATGTAAGGTACCAAGGCTTTGTTCCTGCATCTAACAGTGAGAAGTTTTTCAGCTTCTTTTGGTTTTGTTACGTTCCAGTGACACAATGGACCTTGGGAGCAGAGGAAGAATCCACTGCAACATGAGACTCACCTGCTCTCTGCTAATCATGGGAGCGTTCTGCGTGACACCTTTCCTCTGCCATAGCCAAATTGATCCACTAGTTCTTGGGCGAGCAGACCCCCAGTGTTGGGAATCCTCCTCAGCTGTCTTACTGGAGATGAGGAAGCCTCGCATTTCTGACTCTGTCAGTGGCTTTTGGGACTTCATGATCTTTCTGAAATCATCAGAGAACTTGAAACATGGGGCTCTGTTCTGGGACCTGGCTCAGCTCTTCTGGGATATCTATGTGGACTGCGTGCTCTCCAGAACCCACGGCCTAGGGAGAAGGCAGCTAGCAGAAGCTGAACAGAAGATCGCTAATCTACGTTCTCAGTTCACAGGGAGAAACCAAGGTTACTACTCCTTTAATACATGTCTCATGGGCAATAACTAGAGTCTAGTAGGAAAGAAAAGAGATACAGGCTTATTGTGTTACGTGGTAATAGTACAGAAACAGAGGACAGTGCTACACAACCACCCCCAACTCCCCTCAGTCCAGTACAGAGCTATGTTTATGTTCAAAGTGATCTCAGTACAAATTTGACCTCCAAATAACCTGAACTCTAATGACAGCTTTTAAGTTTCAGTTTGGTGGGGGAGGAGGGGCAGCAGAAAGTGAAACATGGGAGGATTCAAACAAAGAAGGCAGCTCAGCAACTGAACATACAAAGATATTCTTCCACGCCAGCATTTTTACCACTACTGTGCCATGGACAGGCTAGTTCCGAATTCCTCATTCTGAGAGATGCATCACCCCAGGAGTGCGTCACACTGGTGCTGCTGGCGAGAGTGGCAGTCTTTCAGCAGTAGAGTAAGGATATGTTTACTTGCCATCTCGTAGTCAACCACTAGGTATTTGCTACTTCCATACTGGTAACTTTGCCCAATGCACAATGGAAACAGACCTAGGACTCAGATGCGTGCAGGCTTTCAGACACAGCTACAGCTTCAGGAGAAAGAACGCTACCTATGGCACTAAGTGCTGCAATTCCTAATCTCCAGGTTCCCAGCACCAGAGGGGAATCCCCAGGCTTAAAGTAAGTGTCTCCATATGCAGTAAGGTGAAAGCTGGCACCTCACAGCAGGATCTGCAAAAGGTAGCATGTCACTTAGCCTCCTTATTCCCAGCAGGAATATACAGCATAGCTTTTCCTAAATCTCAGTCCCTTCCAAGGCTTCAGTTCTGATCCTACTACCAACAGATGCATCCTTCCCTTGAGAATGTCCACTTTCAGAAAGGGGCAGGTGCTATAATTTGATGGAGGGGTAGAAGCGCTGCTGCCATCACCAACAGTGTAGTGCATAGGGCCCACAGGGAGAAGGCAGAACTGCCTTTCCACTTGAATGGATTCAGACCCTTATCTCCACTTCCTAGATCAGTGTCTTAGTTATTAAGATTTTGGGGGGAATGTCCATGGAATAATGAAGAACCTCTCTAGGCAGTTGCCCATTAGAGTGTCCCTAAAAAAGGGACTTGAACTCAGGATTCTGAGTGTCCCCCAGGGACACTGTACCACCAGACAGTCCAGCTCTTGCCCACAAACCTTAAAATGTTTTCTGAATTGAAAGGCAGTATTTGAGATGGGAAGGATTGAGAGGTCCTCACCCCCGTTACCTACAGGGAGTATCCTAGCCATTAAGCTAGGAGTTATGTTGGAACCAATCCCCTCAGATTGGAGAACTCCTCACATAACACAGGGCCAGTTTCTAAACTCTGAGCCAAACGACAACTATCTGCATTTTAAAAGCAAGGAGTGGATCCTATCCTGCTTTGCAAAGAATCTGAGCTATCTCATAGCTCTGAGATGATCTTTGCTGTGTTGAGATATGCTGATGGCAGGCAGCATAGAACGCCCTTCTGGTTCCCAAGTGGCCTTAGACATCACAAAGGCAACAAGTTGCTCAGTCCTGACCAGACTGATGCACTTTTGGGTGCAAATGGAATGCAGCTTTAGACACACAAGGCAGTAGTACTATCAAAAACTGAGGTGCCCATCAGGCTAAAGCACCAGATGAATTTTTGTTTTCAGGATTGCAGCTTTGAATGTCCCTGTCTAAATCCCCCCTTAGCCTTTTGTTTGCATCTAGTTCTTCATGTCTATATCACACTGTGATTTTCCTAGACAAAGAGCTTTTGTTCCAGTCAAGATTAAGAGTAACAGTCTGATGTATTTTGAAGAATCAAATTATGGGTTTTGTGATTAATACTGACTTTTGTTTACTCCTATACAGAGAGGTTTTAAGACATTACTAAGTATTCACATTTTAAAACAAACAAGGATTCCTCCCCTTCTCTATTCTTTTACCTCTTTTTTTGGTGAATTGTAATCAGTTAATCTGGTTTCTCTGTACAGTTGATTAACTTCAGTCTGTAGCAGGCAGCTTATAGCAGTGACAGCCTAAATTTTATTTTTTGGTGGAGCTATCTAACCTCTCATCCAAGTCCCCCAGTTTCTTAACAAAGCCAGCTGTTTTAATCTTTATAACCCTTGACCCTACTGCCTTGTTTTGTCAGTGAAAGCAGAAATCAATTGTTAATAATTGCAGATAGAAATCGCATCCTAGCAAATGATGAGGAATAGAATTACCGCTTCTTATGTGTAGAGATGTACAAGCCTGTTTTCTTAGCCCAAAGAGCAGCACTAACGGCATTTGAATGACCTTGTGTACTTCATGTCTACATGGGCAAGTATGAATAGCTTTCCGTAGGCTTGTTCTAGAAGTCAAACAATAAAGCAAGATTTTTTGCTTTATACTATTACTTTTGCAACTGTTGATAACATATTTATTGCTCCATACTGAAGTTTTTCATCTTATTCATCTTAAATATTCACAATTTAAATTTTTTTTTTAATTGCAAACAAGATCATAACTCAGGAGCAATCTGTAAGCTGCATTCACTGTAGTTCCTCAAACATATAATTGAATTGGAAAAGCGAGACAGAGATCTGAACTTGGCACAGAAATGCTAATGTTAAGGCGTTATTCTAGTGTCAGATTTCAGAACTGAAGGATAAATCCCATGAGGTCATTGTGAAAACTGAGCATCAGGAACTGAACTTTTCTAAGAAAAACGAGAAAAGTCCTCCAAGCCAAAAAACCTAGTGAAGTCCTTGGTAAAGCTTCTCAGTAGTACTGAACAGAACTATTCCATCACACCTAAGAAGCACTTCCACAGTTCCCCATACTTTGCCCTCCTGGGAAACAAGTCTGTTTGAGCGTACACCAAGACAGTTGTAGAAGTAGCTCAGGTCCAGACTTATGGGTTCAAACACTGTTTTCTGAACCGATCTAGTCCTGCCAGGCTCCTGGTTGTAGTTACTAACAGGTCTGAAGATACTCTTCAAACTACACAATCCATGAAAAACACAACAAAATCAGAACAGCTGTATGTGAGTTATCTGACGAACTGCCTCCATCCAGCTAACATCCTACTTAACCCAGCAGCATTACAACTTCCCTAGATATCCTGCAGAGAAGTGTTAGTCAGCTTTAAACTGAGACAAGCAGGGAGAGTCCTTTACAATTAACTGGCCAAGGTATCTTCAGTAACTCATCCCTTTCCCCTAACAAGAGCCAAACACTATGAAAAAGCAGGTTTCATAAAAACATTTCCAGTATACTACAACACTGGTGTTAGATACATTATAGTTGTATCTAGCCAGAATAAAACTTAAGAACTACAAGAAAAACATAGTTTCTGTACTCATAGCAGATCTTCCTGAAGAGCAGCTGTACAAGAAGACCCTCCTCAAAAAGCCACATAGCACATCCCCAGTATAAACATTTGAAGAATACAAACACAAAAACCTCTCTGCCTCTTTTCTCCTCACCCAGCAGTCCCCTGCTACTTCGCCACTCAGAGTGGCCACAGCTGTGCACACCTCCCTCCCAGGTGCAGGTAATTGGGCTCAGATCAGCCCTTGCACCTGGCCCAGCTGCCAGGGACACACAACTTGCTGTCCCAACTCTGCTGGGCTGCAGGGTGCCAGGGAAGGTAGTGGGGTAAAGGCTGCTCTATTGTGCATTTGAGGTGTGGTAAATAAACAGATACTGTGTTAACCAGTTACTTTTTCAGAAGACAAATGTGTCTGAAAGAAATAAAGCCAGTCTTGCTGGCTTTTGGAGATCATTGCAAAGAAAACGCCCCATAGTTCTTCAAAGAAATAACAAATGTGCTACTAAACTGTGTGAGAGATCTCATCCACTGTGCAAGGAGGTTGATGACAAGCCAGTGAGTCAGTAAGACTGTGAGCAGACTCGAGTGCTTTGACTCTGCTAATTACAAGTGGAAGAGTTTTATAGGAAGAGTGAAGGGAAAGGTCCATGCTGGGGGAAAAGATCAAAGTAACTCGTCACTGAAAGGCGACTTGCAAATGGAGGGAGGTGGCTATTGCCAAAACAAGAGGTTTAGGGGCAATGCTGATAAAATGGGGACCAGCAGTGGCTAAAGATGGAGGAAACATGGATGTGGGAAACTGAGTATTCAGCTGCTTTTTGCTGTTTGGAAATTGATTACTTATATGCATTTTCATGTCACTTTTCAGGAGTATTTTCTCATACTCAGAGGTCACCAGTTCTGAAGAAGAAAGACTCGTTTGAAGATTTAACAAGTATCCACATGCATAAAAGTAGATCTACGTTACTTGGAAGAATCATTGGAGAGCTAGGGAAAAAGAAGAAATGACTCATTTAGTCCAAGATCTCTATTTGTATTATTTTTTAACTACTTCTCTTTCATTTTTGCATTTTAATCCTCATTGATGTTAATTTACACAGTGGAAGAAGGCCTATAACTATGAGCACTGTGTCTCTGATTAACTTGGACTTGTGGATTTTTTTAATTACCTATGAATTCAGTCTCCTTAATAAACTGCATGATTTATAAGCAGTTGCCTACTCTAATCTGTGTGTACATCAGGCTCTTTATAGTGCATGTGACCTATTCAAACTATTGTCTTCTGGGTGCCAAAACAGGAAACAACTGATCCTTCAATAAGACATAGACAAGCAGAGCAGGAAGTTGCCAAAAACCTCCACTGGCTCCAAGACAGGATTAGAGTCGAGATGGTGATGTTTTATTGTATGCATAGCTGTACACTTGTACAAAGCAACCACTGCTGAAAGACATCATCCTACTAAAGAAAAGTAGTACCTATTTTTATATTAAAAATACCTTCAAAAATGTTTTCAGTTTTCCAGCAAAAGGGTTAACAGGTTTTACCAGCTCCTCTGTTTGCTTTCACATGATAATTTTATGGTATTTTCCCTAAATTTTTAGTTATAAAAAATGGCACTTAAAATGTTACACATTCTCATTTAAAGTGTTTAATCAAATGAATTCTCATACATAACTTGAATTTGCTTCTTTTTTAGTTTGCAAGTTCTTTGTAGACAAATTGGTTTCCTCTGACTGTTATTGATAACCCTAATAGGCAATTTGATATTAAACTAATGCAACATAACTTTGGGCAGGTAACATTTGATGCTTTGATGAAATGAAATATTTCCATTGCCTGGCTGGCTGAATGCAACTACAAAATTCAGCTTTCCAGGGCAACTACATTTAGTTGCTCATTCAAAGTTTCTTTCCTTGAGCATGTGGCAATATTTGGTTGCTTTTTTTTTTTTTCTTCAAATGCCCAAAGAAAAAGTCATTTGCTGGGTGTTCATCAACTTGCAGGAATAGGTTCAAGCAGCAAAATGTGTAAATGAAATCTCAAAATGGTTACTGGGCCTGAAGAAAATAAAGCGTAAATATAGTCCCATTGAGTGAGATCCTGATCTTATGGAAGCGGACAAAAAACTGTAAGAGGGCTATCAGCTTCAGTGGCACTGAATTTGTGCTTAAAGTTAAGCATGCAACAAACCATTTAAATGTTCAAGAGGGGAGGGAACACTAAAGCAGGATGAACGTAGGAACACACAATTTAGTGTACTCAGCAACAGCCCCCTAGCTGCCTCTGTCTGCAGCCACAGCCTATGAGAGTGCTCTGCTACCATGCAGGAGGGAGACAAGAGCATCTTTACAACAGATCTGCTCACTCCTGTACTACTGTTTTTAATTATCTAAATTATATTAATATATCTAAAAGCCCCATTGTGCACAGCTTTGTATTAAGGTAAGAGACACAGTCTTCACCCACGGTCCCTGCAGCTATTCAGACCAGCAACTGACAAAGACTGTGTTAAGGGCTGGATGCCTCAGCCAAGTAGGATTGGTACTGTAGTAGACCAGATGTTACCTGTTCCCAAATGTAGAAAATGTAAAATCAGACAGATTATCTGTCTGATAATATAATATTATAATAATAATAATTAATTTATTTAATTAATTAAAATTAAATGAATTAAATTAAATTAAATTAATTTAATTAATTAAAAATAAAAATCTAATAATAAAAAGGCTGAGGTACTCAATGCCTTCTTTGCCTCAGTCTTTAACAGGCAGACCAGTTATCCTCAGGGTACTCAGCCCCCTGAGCTGGAAGACAGGGACGGCGAGCAGGATGAACCCCCCGTAATCCAAGAGGAAGCAGTCAATGACCACCATTGACTTTCACCAGCGCCACCTGGACGCTCACAAGTCTATGGGGCCGGATGGGATCCACACGAGAGTGCTGAGGGAGCTGGCGGAGGAGCTCGCCAAGACGCTCTCCATCATCCATCAGCAGTCCTGGTTAACGGGGGAGGTCCCGGGCGACTGGAGGCTTGCCAATGTGACGCCCATCTACAAGAAGGGCTGGAAGGAGGGTCCGGGGAACTACAGGCCTGTCAGCCTGACCTTGGTGCCGGGGAAGATTATGGAGCGGTTCATCTTGAGGGTGCTCACAAGGCATGAGCGGGACAATCAGGGGATCCGGCCTAGCCAGCACGGATTCATGAAAGGCAGGTCCTGCTTGACCAACCTGATCTCCTTCTATGACCAGGTGACCCGCATAGTGGATGAGGGAAAGACTGTGGATGTGGTCTACCTGGACTTCAGCAAGGCCTTTGACACTGTCTCCCACAGCATTCTCCTAGAGAAGATGGCGGCTCACGGCTTAGACAGGTGGACTCTGCGCTGGGTCAAAAACTGGCTGGATGGCCGGGCCCAGAGAGTTGTGGTGAATGGAGTTCAATCCAGTTGGCGGCTGGTCACGAGCGGTGTTCCCCAGGGCTCAGTTTTGGGGCCGGTCTTGTTCAATGTCTTTATCAATGATCTGGATGAGGGGATCGAGTGCCCCCTCAGTAAGTTTGCAGACGACACCAACTTGGGCGGGAGCGTTGATCTGCTCGAGGGTAGGAAGGCTCTGCAGAGGGACCTGGACAGGCTGGATCGATGGGCCCAGACCAATTGTATGAGGTTCAACAAGGACAAGTGCCAGGTCCTGCACTTCGGCCACAACAACCCCATGCAGCGCTACAGGCTTGGGGAAGAGTGGCTGGAAAGCTGCCCAGCAGAGAAGGACCTGGGGGTGCTGGTCGACAGCCGGCTGAACATGAGCCGGCAGTGTGCCCAGGCGGCCAAGAAGGCCAATGGCATCCTGGCCTGTATCAGAAATAGTGTGGCCAGCAGGAGGAGGGAAGTGATCGTGCCCCTGTACTCGGCACTGGTGAGGCCGCACCTCCAATACTGTGTTCAGTTTTGGGCCCCTCACTACAAGAAGGACGTTGAGGTGCTGGAGCGTGTCCAGAGAAAGGCAACGAGGCTGGTGAGGGGTCTGGAGAACAAGTCTTATGAGGAGCGGCTGAGGGAACTGGGACTGTTTAGCCTGGAGAAAAGGAGGCTGAGGGGAGACCTCATCGCTCTCTACAACTACCTGAAAGGAGGTTGTAGCAAGGGGGGTGTCGGTCTCTTCTCCCAAGTAACAAGCGATAGGACAAGAGGAAATGGCCTCAAGTTGCACCAGGGGAGGTTTAGATTGGATGTAAGGAAAAATGTCTTTACTGAAAGAGTGGTGAAACATTGGAACAGGCTGCCCAGGGAAGTGGTGGAGTCCCCATCCCTGGAGGTATTTAAAAGACGAGTAGATGAGGCACTTAGGGACATGGTTTAGTGGACATGGTGGTGTTGGGTTGACGGTTGGACTCGATGATCTTAGAGGTCTTTTCCAACCTCAATGATTCTATGATTCTATGATTCTATCTGAGCAGGTACGTTTATCTTAGATGCTCTTCCACAGGGCCCTTTGGGAAGAGGCAAGCTAGTGTTTCGACTTTAGATATGTCCCGCCTATAACAACAGGATCCCCTAGGAAAGGGCTGCTGGCAGCTTTCTTCCTCCCTTCAGATAGCAACAGAAACGGTGAAATACCACTATGGGCCAAGCTGATGTCTAGCTTAAACACATTCGCAATACTTCTCTGCTTCAGCAAGCTTCTTAATTAACAGGCTGTAGCATCATTTGGCCTTTGAGGAAATGGGCAGGAAAGTACTAGTATGTGGAGGAAAGGCTGAGAAAACAGATGAATCCCCAGCATAGGTCACACTATGGAGAACATTTGGAAATTGCTGACATAAAGGAGACAATAATCTGTGTTATTAATTGTGCTGAAATAAAAAAGGGGATACAATTAATTACATGTAAACCTGCAAGTGATAAAGTTCCTAAAGGAACTCCTACCTCAGGCAATTTCTTCTCCCTGAAGATCTCGGAGCTCAATTCTATTTTATAACTTAGGTCTTGCTTGCTTTTATCCAGGTCTCAACGATTTGGCATGAAAACACAATCAAATGATGCTGACGTTTGCTATTGATTCACTCACTATAAATTGGGTCCTTCTAGGGTGGCTGCATTAAGAAAAAGCAAGTGCTGTGAGTATGAGATACAAGCATATTTGCTGTACAGGAATAATTCAAAATGTCCCTGTGGTTAAAGACAGGATATTGCCTCCTACCACTCTCCCCTGTAAACTTCATGGCAGATCTTGGGGTGAGCTAGGATTATTTTTGCAGATACTGTTCCTGGCTTACTGTTTCTCAGTCTGAGTGTGTCAGAAGACAGATGGAATGAACATGTCTGACTGAGGTGGCTTCATTGTTAGCTGAAGTGAGTAACAACAAAATAAAGGCCTTGGGATTTTGTCCCTTTCATCTTATAGGGACCTGGCAGCTAAACAACTGCTGCTTAGCATGGGAAAATGCTTCCTTGAGTTTTTACATGCTGCCATGAAGTAAGAGTTCATGGTGGTTCAGGAATATCTATTTATAAGAATTTGTGCTCTAGACCTGTTCTATGTTGCATCAGACCAAACCAGTATTTGTCGGCTGTCACTGTTTCCAACCAATTTTGATTCAGATGCACCCACTCTGAAGGAGATTTAAAGCCTCTTCAGAAGCTGATGGATATCTTCCCATACTCAACAGTTACGTTCCTTGGGTTGTTTCTTGTATCTCTTGGCACTCGTATATTGCAAAAGCTACTAAGCTTCTATCTCACACTATATTCTGTTTATGTGATAATAAAGGTGTATCCACTTTCTAGTGACCTCATCATATTTGTTTTCTGGGGTCCTCCTCCCTCAATTAGTTTCTTTACTTTTCACCCTCTTCACCCTTCCTTTCCTAGAGACAAACTGCTTCTTGGCTTCCAGCTGCATACCATTATTTGTTGCTTAATTCTTGAGTGTTTGCAGTATGTGTAATTAAGGCCTCCTGGGACCAAAACTAGCAGAAAGAACCGGGAAAGTTCATTACTATCACTACCACAGTGTAAGGTCTTTCAAGAAGGTGTCTGAGGTGCTACCAACAGAAAACAAGATTTCTAGCCATTTTAATGAGTCAGACAGTCCCTTTATCTTGGTGATTATAATTCATTCTGAAAAATACAAGACTAGAAAAATCTATGTGGAAAATTAAGCATTCTGCTGAGCAGCTTTTCTTAAGCACTACACTTTTCATTGGCCTTTTCAATCACATCAGCCTAAACCTTCTTTGATTATACATGAAACAAAGCTTCAGAATATGTAATTTACCTGACTTTTCTCCCAAGGCTTCCAAAAATACTTTGCTTTCACCCAAACCAAATTTATTTTCTTAGTAATCACAGAAAAATTCCTGTAAAAACTAGGAGTGTTTTCCCTCTTGGAAAGCTGGTATAGTTCCAGTGATTCAACTAAAATCCTTAAAAGTATGCAAATTTTCTTGAACCATAACTGGTTTTGAGCCCACATGCACATACTCATTCACTATTTTTTATGCACCTCCTGCAGAACAGTGATAGTAAGTGGCTGAATCTATAATTTTTCTTTCTGAAGTTGTACTGAATCATTTCCATTTCTCAGATCTTTAAAATACTTCTGTGCATTATCAGAAAAAAATGTTTTCCTTGTTGCTGTCATCAACAAGAGATACAGCACAATTCCAAGGAAGTAACTTGACCACGGAATCAACTAAACAGAGAGAAATGGACAATCATTTGCACTGCTGAGGAATCACACTTGGTAGATTTGCCATTAGTTCACGTTGTCACTTAACAAATAGTTAACAATCCAAAGAAGTACAAGATCTGATAATAACATGCAAATCATTAACATGCCATATCTTAACCCATTATCTCAACCTTCAGAACTGCTGTCACTAAAACAATATGCATTTGATGACACTGTCATCACAGGCTATACCAATGTATCTCACCAAGTTGCACTGCTGTAAGAAACACATAGCAAACAAGAAGCAACGAAAGGAAAGCAGTGAGCATCTACTATTTTTCTTCTAAGAATGATCTAAACTCTTTCTAAGGCCTTCACTCACCCATCATTATAAGAAATTAAGCTGGATTGCAGTATGAATGGATCAAAGCAGTATGCAATGTTTCTTTTGTGTGATATTGTCCTTTCTCTTCAAATCCCAGCCTGTTTCCCTGCTGATGCCTAATAGATGCTTTGTAATCAACTTCAGCAACTACAACCTGCTACCTACAGCCAATCATCTATCTGTTTACAAACTTCGGTGCAGCTTATGTGTTTACTTACATGCATATATATGTCTGTATGTGTGTGTACAGGCTTGATAAGTATTTTCAATACTCTGGAAGTTTTAGATAGGTTCCATCAAATACAAAGCACTAGTAACCAAGGAAAAAATTACTTTTCTCACATTTTAGATGCTGCAGGTAAAATTACATTCTTATTAACCATTCTATACTAAACATTACATTCTTTTTAACCATTCTATACTAATATATAAGTTAATCAATAATGGAAAGGCTCTTCTAAAGCAATCAAATTCCTTTAAATTTTCAGAGCACCTTTTCCTTTAAATATGAATTCAGTAGTTTGGAAAAATATGAATATGTAAATATCAAGTGTTGATAAGTCTGACAGTTAAGAAGTTATTCCTTCCTTTCGTCTAAGAAACAATGATGTGATACAAAATACATCACTGAAACCAGTTGACTCAAGCCAACTGTCATATAAAAAATAAATGTACCTGAAACACAAGCCATTACTGATTACCTAGCAGTAAGAAGAGAGGACAGGGCAGGACAGTTGTGAAAGCCAGTGTAACATTAAAGAAGACATGCTGACTTTTATCAGCTGGGCCAACACCTACTGCACAGGAGCTGGAAACTACCAATAGAAAAGGAACATCATTCTCTAACACTATTTATGGTTCCTGGTGAAGTCAGCAAATGCAGAAATCTGTTATGCTGGGTTCTTACAATGCAACATCTGAGACACTTTAAAGAGTCTGATGTGGCATCCGTTACCTTCAATAGTTCCGTGAAGCTGTAAGGTGAATGGTAGTTTCCATCATTTACAAGCTGGTGAAGTTACTTGGTTGATGAGCTCAGAAAAGCATCTGCAAACATGTTCAGCTGTAGAGAAGAACTCCTGCTGCAAAGCAGACTGTTGAGCTGAAAAGTAGAACAGATTTTAAGCCTTTCAGAGCATTTGGATGCTGCCAGAGCCCTGAAAAACTGTTTATAAATCTCTAATTTAAGAGAACTCTGTAGAAACAGCAGCTTTTCCCACCACTCTCCTCATTACATCCTCATTATCAAAAGTGAGGCATCCTGAGGGTTGAACAAAGCTCTGCTGTGTAAGACCACTGATTACAAAGGGATTTTGTACCGCTGGAAGTCTGCCTGGGACTAGAGTCATAGTTACAGTATCACAGAAGTGGCAACAGAAAAGACCTCCAGTGCCCTCACCAGTATAAGTTTGCTCCTTAATTGACTGCTGAGACTGATTTCCTCTTACGTGCTTTGACTCATCCTGTTTCAAATTAGTCCAACATTAGGGGCTATATTCCACCTTACAGGAATACGTTCTACCTTACAGCATAGAGCTGGAGTACTTCTACAATAGCAAAGGCAAGATTCTGAGTTTCCTCTGAGGGTTAAATGATTATGAACAATATTATAGAGTAAACTGGATGAAAGTGAGAAGACAGTGTCAAGATAACTGGGAGAACTTATACCTGTTTGGGCTTGGAGAGACAATGCATCCTTCAGTTTCATCACCAGCTGCTGCAGTTCCACTTCCTCACTGACTTCCTTCTCATCAGGTGGTATCTGCACTGCAGCGGGGGTCAGAACTGTATTCCTCATGGTGCCACTGAGGGAGTTTTCTGTCAATTCAGGCAGGTATGTTTGATTCTCTTTTGCTTTTTTATACTGTCCCATAAAAGGTCTGTCGCTCTGCAGGGACGCTGACTCCAGTGGGTCTTCTGAGAACATAAAGTCCACTGCAGCGGGAACCTCAGGTGTCTGTAAAAGCTGCATTCTATTTGCAGAGTTGGGGGGATTCAAAGATCTCCAGTCTGCACGTGTTCTGGAAGTAGGCCTTATCTGGGCAGGATTTAATCCACCCTGCCTTCTCTTTTCCAGCAGGACATGTGGATTTCTTGGCATCATATTCTGACACTGTGCAAAAGGATGCTCTGATAACATTGTCTACAATAGACAAAACACAGAAACTACATTGTGAAAAATATTGATATTTTGGTTTTCTGGTAGTACTAAAATAAGTAGAAAAATAATTTTGGGTCAGAATTTTTTTTTTTTTAAATTTCTGGTGAACTAAACCAATTCGTTTCACAAATAAAATAGTTTCCTGCAATAAAATAAAACTTTGTGTTTGAGTTTGGACAAATCTATGTGGCCATTTTTTCCACAATTCCAATCTGAAGAAATTATATGCTTTAATGCCATTGAAAAGTGGGAATAATAATGTTCCAAGAGTAAATCTGCAGAAAAATTGTTCTAAAAGAATTAAACTAAGGGAAAAATATATGTGTATATTTGTCGTGGTTTAATTTCAGTCGGCAACTAAGCACCACGCAGCCACTCGCTCACTCCCCCCCACCCGGTGGGATGGGGGAGAGAATTGGAAGAGCACAAGTTAGAAAAACTCGTGGGTTGAGATAAAAACAGTTTAATAATTGAAATAAAATGATAATAATAATATGATAATAATAATAATAATACACAAAGCAAGTGATGCACAGTACAATTGCTCACCACCCGCCGACCGATGCCCAGCCAGTCCCCGAGCAGCGGCCCCCCCGGCCAGCTTTCCCCAGTTTATGTACTGAGCATGACGTCACATGGTATGGAATGTCCCTTTGGCCAGTTTGGCTGTGCCCCCTCCCAGCTTCTTGTGCACCTCCAGCCTTCTCAGTCGGTAGAGCATGGGAAGCTGAAAAGTCCTTGGCTAGTGTAAGCATTACCTAGCAACAACTAAAACATCGGTGTGTTATCAACTTTGTTCTCATCCTAAATCCAAAACACTGTACCAGCTACTAGAAAAGAAATTAACTCTATCCCTGCCGAAACCAGGACAATATTAAACACATATCAAACACCTCACACCTGTTAACATTTGAAATTCCCAAACTAGGTCGGTTGTCAGTGCCAAAATTGTACTTGGAATTTTCTAGACAGAACTATGACGGCAAATACCATCCAGTGCATGAATGCCGAGTCTGATGTAACTGGGATGCACTGAGCTGACTGTGCATGCGCTGGGCACTTAACTGTGTGTGCAGCCAGTCCTGCATGTTGTAGACAGGCCAGTGTCACAGCACACACACAGGATGGTATGCCATGCCAGGTCATACTGGACTTCATGTGCAAGTGATATAAAGCTGACCAAGTGTGCACTGCAGATGTGTCTGGCTTTTCTTTATGTTTGACCACCCCTGAAAAACACTTTAAAAACAGCGTTGCAGAAAAATGCTACAAAAATGCTGTAGGTGGTAAATATGCATGCATTCCCTGTGAAATAAGGGCCTTTTTAGAACCTCAGAGATATTTTAAATGAACAAGAGTCAATACAATTGAAAAGAAAGAAAATATTTTCTGTAAGAGGTCTGTATTACATCCCAGTACAAGACAGCAATTAGGAATGACAAAAGAGTATTTTATTTATTCAATGCCAACACAGGATTCTTCTCTAAAGAAAAGACTGCAATGAGGTATCTGACACTTCTGTTGGAAACCATTTTCTTGCTCTTATTGGAATACACTCTCATTATTTTCATTGCAGTAGTATCTAAACATCCCAGACATCGATATCTGTGCTAGATGCTAGATATATACAGAATGACAAGAAAATCCCTGCTGCAAAGAGCCTATCTGCTTTCTCTGAAGACAAGAACGTAAGATGACTGAACAGACAAGCAGAAGGTGCACAAAATAGTGTAAAGAGTGCTGGTCTGCAGGAAAAGGAGTAGTTAGTGTTCAGTAATTGCCCATAGCTGTGAAGATTCTTGATATATTTATCACCATACCTTTACTTCTTGCTTCATTTGCTGCAGCTTCATTTGCAGGTTTTCATGGCTTGCTCTCAGGCTTTGGAGCTTTGCCTCTATTTTGCAGCTTTTGTCTTCCTGGCGGTTGTGAAGAAGTTGCATTTTGTCCTTCCATTTGTTGAACTGCTTCTTCGTGTACCTGCCAGGGACACAGGAGGGTGGGAATTTTGCTAGATCACACACACACAAATATATGCAGTCATGGAAAAGAGCAAGCACTGTAGCACAAACTTTCTCCTCTTTGTCAGCTCAGGGAATTTTTGTCAGCTTTGGGGTTAGAGGCCAGTGCTTCAGGGACTGGGTTGTATCCATGGAATTAGTAAGAACAGGAGTGTTCTAGATGAGGAAAGATGCGAGCTGAGTTGAACTGTGGCCAGGACTGAGCCTTGCACCTTGGGGTTTTACCTTTCCCACAAGGGTGGCTGCAATAGAAGAGACATTATAGCAGTCCCTCTCTCTAGAAGCAAGCTACTTATGGCAACTCCCTGACCTGCAAAAGATTCCCATCATTTCCCCCTGGGCAACAAAGGAGTAAAAGCAGCCTCTACCCCTTTGACTGAATTCCTTCTTGCTCCTGGTATTCTATGCAGCTTGTTTGACGATACCAATAGTTTCTGCACAGGCCGCTTGTACTTGAAAAGATACTGTGATTTTTGCAATGAGAAGTGCCACCCTCCCACGCACACAAGAGAAGATTTAGAAATTACCTACCCAGAGCACAGTATGACAAAAACACCACTCATACCTCTGTTCTAGAGCTGGGATTTCTCTAAGAAGTCAGGGTAGAAAAACAGTTTTGTCTTTCCCACCGCTGAGGTGGAGACAGACAGAAAAGCTTGTTAACACTACAGTAATAAACCAACTGCTTCATATCACACAGCTGAAATAGTTATCTCCCTTGCTTAGTTACATCCAGAAGTTCATCTGATTCACTTTCTTTTGGGTATGCATTGGCTCACAGAGAAAAACCCCATCAGTTTCACTGGAATTATGCAAGATTTGTCTGAATGGGACAGCGAGTCAGACCATTTAAAATTAAAATTACAGTGGTCCCTTATAACAGCATTTAATGGGTCTTTACTGTAAAATGCTGACTACCTTAACTAACTCAGAGCCCGGTTCTGTGAACAGGCACATAAATGCTGGAAGTTGGTCCACAAATAAGAACAAAGAGCTTCCCATGAGTAACGTGATTCATTCACCCAGTTATATGATAAGCTCTGGGTCAGATGGTCGTGCAGTATTTCAGGAGTAGGCTTCCCAGATATCCTCTCAACTATTGCTAATCTAAACGAACGCTGAAGATCTTTGCTGCATCTCTTTATTTTCCCATGTGAGGACACAGATTTACAATGAAACCGCAATTGCTTTGCTCTAGTCTTGGAGTGCCCTTGTTTGAATTTGGAGCAGCAATTGTACATTGACTTGTTAGAATGAAACAAAACAAGAACAGAGGGAACTGAACATGCTGAAGGAAATAAAGAGAGTAGATTCAGGAACAAATTCTACACTTCGCTGTAATTCCATTGGTTTCAATGGTCACAGACATGATTATATCTACAGCACATTCACATATAACTACAAAAATGAAGGAGGGGAAAGCAGAAATGAAAGAAAAAGGTAAGCACGGTTGCCCATACACCAACACCCCCCCCACCAACCAAACAAACCACCCAAGAAATTTGTAGCTTAGGAATTAATATTTTATTGTGTCAAACGCTTGAATATCAGATGGGACTTCTGTGATAATCTAAGTCATGGAATTTTACCAATAGTTACTATATTAAGGTGTAGTCTCTATTTGACTTACAGTGTATTTTTTAGAAAGATATCCTACCTTGATTTAAGAACTTCATGTGAATTATGAAATTTGTTTTGATTAAGCCTTATTCAGAGAAAAATTTGAAAAAGTATGCTATTCTGATATTTTAATGTGAATGAACATTTTTTCCTTTAAAAATGACTTTTAGAAATGTAAACTAACAATTGCAGAAATGCTGATGAAAGCGAAACAAAATGTTTTGTTTTGCCAGAAATTGTTTCTCCAGTGATCTCCATTTACAATTTTTGTTGCTGATTTTTTATCATTCATCCCCATTTGATAGGATTTTGTTTTTTAAATCTCAAAATCTTTAAAATATGGAAAGATCATTTGTCTTCCAGCTCTTCGCTGGAGCAGCATCACCCACCAGTCTTCAGTCGTTGTACTACTCCATTTACCCACCTGCTCTCATTGTGAATGCTTTTGATGGATTCATGCATTTTTAACACATCTGCTTCAAAAGAGGCTACTGCCTTTAATAAAAAAGAGAAAAGTATCTGTTCATAACTTCATCAGCAATAACATTTCATTTTCTATGCAAAATTTCTATAAGAGGGCATGGCAAATTTGGGATTTGGTCTGTTTTACAGATTTACTAGTTAACTTTTTTAATTTAACTGATTGCAATCAGCTGATGCATTAAAGTATTTCTAATGGCTATTAGAAAGGACTGGAAAATTTACTCTATAGAACAAATTCTTTGTCCTATGACAAATTCTAAGTGTATGAGAATTTGTTTTGTTTTAAATTAGAACAAAAACCTCATTCCCTGGAATTTCTGCAAAATGGAGTATTCTGATTTGGGAACAGTCTCTCCCAAGTCACACAACTGCTTTGGGACAAGGAGGTAGAGGGAGACATGCTGGATGTAGAAGAGAGAAGAAAAATTCCTGGTCTTCGAATGGAAGTAGCAGTCTCTGGGCCATGCAGGGGACAGTAGCCCAGAAGTCAGGGAGACAAACACTTTCCAGGTAAGCTGCTTTAGAGGCATGGTATCAGCTGGGCTGGAATCAGGGCTACCAGGAAATTACGAGACTAAGAGCTGGGTCCCCAGAACCTCCAAGCTCATGGATTCTATTAAAAGCTACCACTGGACTTACGGTCTGCACCTTTTTAAGCAACATTGAAATAATCTGCGCTATAAGATGTTGGAAATCAGTATAAAACTGCTCAGAAAGAATTCTCAGCCCAGAGAGAAAATTAACATGTGACAGAATCCCACTACAGGGACGCAAGTCCCATCTCGCTGTCTTCTAAAACGACAAATGCCAGCCATCAAAATTATATGCTTAAGCAATGTCTGCCCACAACTTCTCCTGCAGATATGTGCTGGCTGGCACCATACCTCGAGCTGGGCAGTAGAGTCCTAAAAGACAGGTCTTCCATAATGCAACACAGGAGTAGCAGCCAAAGGAGTGACCTGAGACGCACAGGCTAGTTCTCAGTTACTGCACCCTTGGCTTCTGGGAAGAGCAAGATGAGTGGATGACACAAACTGGTTTGAACACAACCCAGTGTTCCCTATATTCCGAGTATGTGCAGAGCTACCAACCTCTCAAATAAATATAGAAACAAAAAACTGCTATGTACTTATTTTTATTTACACTGTCCTACCCACTCCTCTAGCATTGTTTCTATGCAGGGAACCTGGAAATGGATTAGTGGAGAGCTTTTATGCATGAGCTATTTTAGTTGGAGTGGACACCACTCTGGGTTTATCCTTAAGACAGGCCCATTCTGTCCTCTTGCTATTGCCATGGTGACAAAAATGGCCTGAGCCTAATAAGAATTAAGGCATCCTTCCTTGACATTTGCTTGCAGTATGAGGACACGATGGCATTTTTTACTGTCAGAATAGAAAGAGGACTCCACTCCACTCTTAGCTGGTCTTTAATGTGCTACTCTAAGACAACTCAAAAAAAAAAAGTAGAGTAAATATTCTTACAAATCCTTCTGAAGGTCATGGAAGTCAAGGAGTTAGTCAGTAATCTTGGGAGGGTATCAAATTCAAGCTTCACTAAGTTTTCAGATTCCACATTTTTTTCCATAGGTGAGAAAATAACAGAAAGGTGAAGCTGCCCATTACATTTCTTTTTCATTGGTAATTGGAAGGCGATTAGATAGTTAACTTGGTAGGTCTTCTTCACAGCTTTAGCACTATTACAGCTCCATGTTTTGCTTACCTGAGCTTTTGTCTTGCCTTGCTCTGGTGTCTTGCTGTTATTCTCACTTTTCTGCATTACAGTTCTGTTTTCAGATATGAACTTGGGTGACTCCAGGACAGGTTTGTCCACTGGGAAAGACAGGCTTTCAGGGCCAGGTAGTGGTGAAGCACTGAATTCTGCAGGGGAACTGTGTACCAACAGACAAATAATGAGTAGAGAAAGGATCAAACCTTAAATGGTTTTGGTACCCAGAAAGATCAAAATAAAACTAATATACTGTAAGTAGACAGAGAGCTGTGCTATTGACTAAGCAAGAAGTATGGTTTAGCTGTGGCTGCTTGCATATTTTGGCTGAAAGAATGAAATTCCTGAAAACAAATTCCACTCTTTCAACAGAATCTCAACAACAGGTTCTTCTTTCCACCCATTTAGTATCAGTGCAATTTGCTGCTTCTCTGTTTTGCTTCCTTTAGCCAAGAGCTAAATATAGTGGGAAATTAAACTACAAAAAGATAGCAACTACAAAAAGATAGCAAAGGGCCAGATATCCTGTTGTTCAGTCCATTCTATGCTAGAAAAAGCCCAGATACCTATCAGCCTCACAGTGACACCTGTAACGGCAACCCCAAATTCTTCTTTCTCTCATTCCTACCCAAGCATTAGGTAAGCAAAATCCCACAGAATTACAGAGAAATCTTGATTGCTCACAAAAGGATTAAAAGACATTCAAAATGAAGAAATATTTTTTGTTGCTGAGTACAAGTGGGGAAATATTAGCAATGGAAAATGTTTTGCATTTCACCACATTCTAAAAAACAAACACTGAAATAATATTCTCTGTGAAAATCACTGTAACTATCATCCATTGGTCTTATTGTATATAAAAAATTGGTTTCTAACAGCAATATATTTACCTAGCAGTGTAGCACAATCAAGTTTTATAAAGTGATTTTCTCCTCCTTCGCGCAAGGATGAAATTAATTCTTTTAGAGAGGAGTGACCATTTTTTCACTATTTCAGTCTCACTGAAGCCTCATTTGGAGAACACAGATGAGATGCAAGAGAGTTGCTAGGTCTTTATACAACTAGAAAGAAATCTTACCCTTTGTACGTTTGTAGTGCTTATCTCGTATAATCATTCCCTTCAGTTTCTACAACTAAACATCAACCAAAATCTCAGAGCAAGGAAGAAGAAACTATAGGGAAAAATCACAACATGACCTCCAATGCTCATTATTAACCACTGTGATCAGTGGAAATACAGTAATGAGTTTACACGTTAACTAAAAGCACACAAAACAGAATGATCTGGAAGAACTGGAACGGTGAGATCAGCTACTCACTACTGTGAGTAATCCCACAGGACTGCAATTCAGTGAGACTTGAGTAGAATGACTGTCAGTGAACACACTGTGGGTCACGTGCAGAAAGTATTTGCAGTTAATTTCCAACGAATTTGTCACAGAGGAGGTGCTTAAAAACCCATGCAATTGTGACAGATACTAAATATTTGCAATGCTTGACCCTAGACTGAGCATAAGAAATGGCATGGAGAGAAAGAGATGACATAAGGAGGGAGGGAAGGAAGACACAAGCATGTTATATTTTATAAGACAAGTGGTCATTAGGTTGTCAGCATGGTAATCATGGTTAAGCTACAGAACAATGTGCAGCAACTTCCCATTTACGCTTTCCCTTTTTAATGGAAAAATTATGACATGGTGTCTGTCATACCAAAATCACTCAAAGGACATAATCAAGCAATATCCCACAGCCTGACATATTATTCAGAGATTATAAACTCATCGGAAACGGAAACTCACAAAGTCTTTTTGTGAGTAGGGAAGTGCCTCTCCTCCACTATCTCCAGAGCCCTCCTTCTCTGAGCCTCCTTTCTTCTGCAGCGCTCTTGAAAGAGGTTGTTCCTGATGGTGCGGAGAAAGTGCTTTGCATTCGCCTTTGCTGACATCTATTGGAATGAGGGATAATAAAGAAGGGAGTGAATTTTCAAACAGGTGCTGCCCAGAAGTAGACACAGTCCAAGGCAAAGGCAAGACATAACAAAGCAAAGGTCCACCTGTTCAACAATTGAAGAGGCTCATGGCTGCTGTCTGAGCCCTAGAAGGGGAGCTGAGGAGGATGATGATGCAGGACCATGGGCAAGAGTGGCTCCAATTCTGTCAGGTAAGCAAAACACTCTGCCTGGGCCAAACTCAGGCAGCCTGGAAATGCCTAACACAGGATTTTGGCACTTACAATGATTAAGCTTACAGTCACAACGCTAATTCTGCCTGACTAGTATCTAAGTTCCCTCTTGATCAATGGGAAGAAGTATTTTTTTACTTGCATGAAGTGTTAATAGATACAGCCTTCTGTGCCTCATGTCCTCCTCTCGTACAATACACTAAAACCCACACTTCCATTTGTCACAGCAGTGTCCAGCTCAGTCACAACAACTAAGCTCAGTCACAACAACTAAGCTCAGTAGCCGTATTATCATAGAATCATAGAATAGTCTGGGTTGGAAGGGACCTCTAAAGGTCATCTAGTCCAACCCCCCTGCAATGAGCAGGGACATCTTCAGCTAGATCAGCCTGCTCAGAGCCCCGTCCAACCTGACCTGGAATGTTTCCAGCAATGGGGCATCCACCACCTCTCTGGGCAACCTGTGCCAGTGTTTCACCACCCTCAGCGTAAAAAATTTCTTCCTTATATCTAGTCTAAATCTACCCCCCTTTAGTTTAAAGCCATTCCCCCTTGTCCTGTCACAACAGGCCCTGCTAAAAAGTTTGCCCCCATCTTTTTTATAAGCCTCCTTTAAGTACTTATAGGCTGAAATAAGGTCTCCCCAAAGCCTTCTCTTCTCTAGACTGAACAACCCCAACTCTCTCAGCCTTTCTTCACAGGAGAGGTATTCCATCCCCCTGATCATTTTCGTGGCCCTCTTCTGGACCCCCTCCAACAGGTCCATGTCTTTCTTATGCTGAGGGCTCCAGAGCTGGACGCAGTGCTCCAGGTGGGGTCTCACCAGAGCAGAGTAGAGGGGCAGAATCACCTCCCTCGACCTGCTGGCCACGCTTCTTTGGATGCAGCCCAGGATACGATTGGCCTTCTGGGCTGCTAGCGCACATTGCTGGCTCATGTCCAACTTTTCATCCACCAGTACCCCCAAGTCCTTCTCGGCAGGGCTGCTCTCAATCCCTTCATCCCCCAGCCTGTATTGATACCGGGGGTTGTCCCGACCCAGGTGCAGGACCTTGCACTTGGCCTTGTTAGACCTCATGAGGTTCACACGGGCCCACTTCTCGAGCCTGTCCAGGTCCCTCTGGATGGCATCCCGTCCCTCTGGCGTGTCGACCGCACCACTCAGCTTGGTGTCATCTGCAAACTTGCTGAGGGTGCACTCGATCCCACTGTCTGGGTCACTGATGAAGATATTAAACAGTACCAGTCCCAATATAGACCCCTGTGGGACGCCACTTGTCACCGATCTCCATCTGGACATTGAGCTGTTGACCACTACGCTCTGGATGTGACCATCTAACCGATTCCTCACCCACCGGACAGTCCACCCATCAAATCCATACCTCTCCAGTTCAGAGAGAAGGATGTTGTGGGGGACCGTGTCAAAGGCCTTACAGAGGTCCAGGTAGACGACATCTGTAGCCCTTCCCGTGTCCACTGATGGAGTCACTCCATCATAGAAGGCCACTAGGTTAGTCAGGCAGGACTTGCCCTTGGTGAAGCCGTGCTGGCTGTCTCGAATCACCTCCCTGTCCTCCATGTGCCTTAGCATAGCTTCCAGGAGGATCTGTTCCGTGATCTTCCCAGGCACAGAGGTGAGACTGACTGGCCTGGAGTTCCCTGGGTGGTCTTCCTTTTTTCCCTTTTTAAAAATGGGGGTTATGTTTCCCCTTTTCCAGTCCCTGGGAACTTCACCGGACTGCCACGACTGCTCAAATACGATGGATAGTGGCTTAGCAACTTCATCCCCCAGTTCCTT
This sequence comes from Aptenodytes patagonicus, assembly GCF_965638725.1. NCBI lineage: Eukaryota > Metazoa > Chordata > Aves > Sphenisciformes > Spheniscidae > Aptenodytes > Aptenodytes patagonicus. The sequence goes on along the minus strand of NC_134954.1, from coordinate 46,196,202 downwards.
CAGGACCCGCGGATGGATCTCATTGGGTCCCATGGACTTGTGCACCTTCAGGTGCCTTAGGTGGTCTCGAACCTGATGTTCTCCCACAGGGGGCGGCTCTTCATTCTCCCAGTCCCCGCCTTTGCCTTCTGCGGCTTGGGCGGTGAGGCTCGAGCACTTGCCGGTGAAGACCGAGGCAAAAAAAAGTCATCGAATACCTCCGTCTTCTCTGTGTCCCGGGTAACCAGGTCTCCCGTTTCGTTCCAGAGAGGGCCCCCATTTTCCCTCATCTTCCTTTTATCCCCAACGTACCTATAGAATCTTTTCTTCTTGCCCTTGACGTCCCTGGCCAGATTTAATTCTATCAGGGCTTTAGCTTTCCTAACCTGATCCCTGGCTGCTCAGACAATTTCTCTGTATTCCTCCCAGGCTACCTGTCCTTGCTTCCACCCTCTGTAGGCTTCCTTTTTGTGTCGGAGTTTGTCCAGGAGCTCCTTGTTCATCCACGCAGGCCTCCTGGCGTTTTTGCCTGACTTCCTCTTTGTTGGGATGCATCGCTCCTGAGCTTGAAGGAGGTGATCCTTGACTATTAGCCAGCTTTCTTGGGCCCCTCTTCCCTCCAGGGCTTTGTCCCATGGCACGCTACCAAGCAGATCCCTGAAGAGGCCAAAGTCTGCTCTCCTGAAGTCCAGGGTAGTGAGCTTGCTGTGCGCCCTCCTCCTCGGTGCCCTAAGGATCTTGAACTCCACCATTTCGTGGTCACTGCAGCCCAGGCTGCCCTTGAGCTTCACATTCCCCACCAGCCCCTCCTTGTTGGTGAGAACAAGGTCCAGCACAGCACCTCTCCTCGTTGGCTCCTCTACCACTTGGAGAAGGAAGTTATAGAAGGACACAAACCAATTCTGCCCCAGGAAGTGACTGCTGCAGAACACGGGGTAAGCCCTGACAGACTGAACAGGAAAACAGAAAGAAGACATACAGCATGCCTCCTAGTCATTTCTCAACATGGTAATAACGTTACCACAAGGTGTCAGCATGGTAAGGAAAACAAGTGCTGATATTTCAAATCCCCACTCAACAGACCACTCCCTGATAAAGACAATGTGAAAACTTACCCAGCCAAGGAGAGCATCTGCTGAGAGTGGAAGGTATGGGAAAAGTGGCTTACTACTGATTCTTTTATGTCCCACACAAAGGGTATAAAAATGGTATCTGTCATAGTGAGTAGCTTATATTTTTAATTTTGGTATAGACTTTGGCCACGAAAGTAATATTTACAGGGTTAGTGTTAGAGTAGGGCTTCATAAAGGAAACCTAAGTTCAGTGATCCAGTTGCAATATTGCAGCAACAATGTGGGAAAGCTCAATGTCAGACAGTATAGGAGAGGAAGGGGACTTCATTTTAAGACAAAACTGATTTCACTCACTCACAAGCACTAACATACATGTGTCCAAGTAGCCTTTCCAGCATTCACACACCAAGGTGTATGTATACACATGGTATGGCCATGATGACTTACAGTGACATGGAGGAAAAGAGATGCCAGTTCTCCTTAAGCCTCCTGGGTTCCTCTTGGTGTGACCATATGCTGGTTTTTGGATGTGCCTTTAGCTCCTTTAGGAGCTGGCAGTGGTTGTGATCTTTTGTCCCCTTATTTGGGTGTCTTATAGGTACAGGTCTTGTTCTTTACCTTCACATCTTCATGCCTTGTGATGGCATCTTCAAATGGCAGTTTGTCCTTTGCTTCACGCTACCTTTTGTTTTCCTGATTTTGTTGTCCTGAGAAGCTGTGTGTGGAAGTGCTGTGATCTTGCTGACCAGCTAATCTAGGTTGCATCATCTCCTGCCTTGTTATATCCCTCCTGCCCTTCCTTCTGGTGCTTCCACATCCACACACTCCCATTCACTCTCCATTCACACTGATTTTAATGTCTCTATTAGAAATCTCTACATGAGGAGATCAGTTGCCATTTGATTCTCCTACTTTCTCACAGGTGGAGGATGGGGAAGAATATTTGGAGGAATGAACACCTATCTGTTATTTTTAATGCAGATATTGAGCATCCAGATATAGTTTCTCACAGTGTTAGAATAGGGTTTGGTTTTCAGAAAGAGAACAATGAAGTGGCTACAGTTTAATGTTCCCCCAGACAAAGGGTGAGTGCAAGAGCAGTCTAACTAACATTCTTTAGTTTTGGCACAGACACTGGCTACCCAGATATCTTTCATGTTAATGCAGGGTTTCAGGAAGGAGACCATGAAGTACAGCTTACTAGGGAAACTTTCATGGGTGCTTTTCAGCTCATTTACTGGAACAGAAGAAGATACTGTTATATAGATCCACAAAAAAACCTGTCCACTGCTGTGTGCAAGATCTGGAATCTCCTGCTCAAAGGAGAAGCTCATCTTCCAAACAGAAATTGCCAGTGTTGAACTTCACCACTATTGTGATGAAAGCACAAGTTGCCCCCGTAATGGAGCCCAAGCAGGTGAGCTTAGTTGGGCCCATGCTGCCTCTTTGCGCTGCATCCCTAACTGACAGAGACAAATGAGTCCAAAAGGTTTACAATAAAGTGGAAAAGCTCTGGAATAAAGGAAATTTCATGCAGGAGTTTGTGCAATTTTAGGATGAATTAATTTCTGAATGAGTCCGCATTGGGACTGGGAGGAAGGAGCACTGGGACATACTGAGGGCCCTTTCCGCAGGTTTAAGGACAATCTGCAAATGGCAAACTTGCCATAAAACTCCTTGGGAAGAGGACTTGCACTATGACATTTCATGGCTCTATTCAGTTATTTCAGAACACTCCTTCTAAAGTTAGAAGCCCCTTTTTTTCCTTTCCCTGACACTTTGTTCCCAGATTAATAATGCTAATATATCATGGCCATTACGGCTAATGCACACATAATTTCATACTCAATGTAGTTCAAGAGTCTACTGCCTATTTGCCTACACGAAGAACCTGAACAGGGAAATGAATCAGTACAATGGGACTCTACCTGCAGACAGTGTTCCACAACAGGATGTGAACTCTTATGTGGTTTGCTGAGACGGCCAGTGAAAAAGCAGACTTGGCAAAGGTCAAAATTGAGACACTTCAGACAGCGATACCTGTGAGGGAAAACAGAAGGATTAAGTTACTTCCCCACAAGTAAGGACTTGATATAAGTGAGCTTGATTACGGGAAATCCAGATCCCTCGGTTCTGAAATGCAGAGAAGCACCTTTGTTAGAATAATGACTTTCCTCAGCATTCTCTGAATGCAAGAGTTATTTTGTCCAAATGACAGTGGACTATTCTCCAGAGCCCACTTATGATTTTGGTATTATTTATTTGCTGCATCAAAATTCAGTCCAAGGAAGAAACAGTTGTTCTAGTCTCTTCATTTTTGAGAATGCAGTTACATCTTCATATGCTTGTTATGCACCAGCTTATCTCTATTTGCTGCTCTCATGGAACTGTAAGATCACTACATTATTGATGTAGGATTTGCAACTTTGCAAAAAACTAAAAATGCAAAAAACTAAACCTGCAAGCTTACTATTAGTGAGAAGAGAGTAATAGTAAAATGCTTTTCTGAGCATTCTGATCAGTAGGTAATGGATAGTGTTCTTGTTATACCATCAGGCCATTTTATATGATTACTTACATGAATAAGATGCTAAGATGGATAACTTAACTAGCCAGTTAATACACCTGATTATGGGACAAAGAACTAAGAAATGAGATACATGGATTTAATTGACTTTACCACTGAACTACCAGTTTACCTTCAGCAAGTCTCCATAATCATGTCTGTGCTAGTGAACTAAAGAGAAACAGGATGCAGGCTTGAGCAATAGCCTGTGATGGTTCTCTGTTTCCCTATCTTACTTGTTAAATTAGATTATGTCTGAAGTTTGTTGCTTAATACAGCAGTTAGAGCCTGTAGAGTATGCAAACAATGGTAAGAACTATTTATGTGGATGCTATAGACTACAGTAATTACTGACGCACCTGAGGCCTGTAATAGGGAAAATTTTGCAGACTCTACATCTAGCTTGGTGAGAAACCATTTCTGTGGCTGATAATCTGTAACATGTAGGGAGCCACAGGAGAACAGCAGGCTCCGATCTCAGCCAAGACAGGAATTTTTCTTCAACAATTGCTGAATTCGGAACCTGGAAAAAATACATGTCTCAAGTTCAGCCATTTACTTGAAAAGAACTGGTGTCTCATTTACAATTCCTAATAAAAGCTCTGATATTGGACTCTGCTAGCATAGATTTTCCATTCATGTAAGATGTTACTGGGTTCCAAAGGTTTTGGAATAAATGCAAGAGTCTTCAGTAGTATCTTACTGAGCATCTTTTCTATAGATATAAATCCTCCTGTACTGTGAGACTGACAAACAGGCCTGCCCCTTAAAAGTAGATACTGGTCGATGTTGTATGGTGATAGGCTTGCAATTTTAATCAACCAGCAACATTCAAAATAATTTCCCAGGACATCAGAATTTCACTCACCCCATGGAAACAGCTGTGAGTCGCAATTTCCACACAGGACAGAGTGCAGCTTTCTCCCACAATGGCTGGGATCTGCATCAAGAAGAAAGGCTCAGAAACACCTCAATAAAAACCAGTTGTTCCCATCATGCTCTGCTGAGATGGGGACAGCACACAGATGGTGAAGCATCTATAGAAATGCCATTTTACATACTGTTCTGAAGAAAACCTGTTCATATTCATACCATCAGTAAGCAATTTCATAGTTCAGTATGTGTCAATGATTTGCTTCCAGCTCACTTACTGAAATGGATCAACATACTACGTTGCCATACTAGAATACTGAAGGACACTGGGTTTGAACCTCAAGGGTCATTTTCAGATCCCATTTTCAGTGCCAGTTCAGCTGGAAATACCTGTATGCTAAGGCATTTTTCTGCAACTGCAAGCTATTCTAGTGAGTACAGACATCTGAGGTTTGGAGTCGCTTTAGCAACAGCTGTATGCAACTGTTCCCAGGACCTGTAAGCTCAGGCAAAATGAATGCACAGAGGCACTGATGTGAGTGGTTACTCTGACTGAGAAAAGCTACAGAATTTGATTATTTTACCTACTTTGCGTGGTAGCTTCCTATGTCCACAGAGTGCCCTACTGACCTCAGTCCCATAATGTAATCAAACATAAAATTTATCAACCATGGTTTTTTTTCTCCTAGATTAGGATACTCCTACAAGATCTGTTGTGTAACAGCACTGCAGTGGCATTACCTGATTTAAGTCTGTTAGTAGGCTTCTCAGGGCACCACGGGTAATCAAGGCTACCTTCCCATCAGGGACAGCGTAAAACTGGAAGAAAGCTGAAAACAACCAGAGGAAAGAAACTGGAATCCTGACAGAGCCTGAAGTGTCTTCTAGCTACTTATTCTCAAACTATCTATGCAATGATTGCAGCCTACCAAATAAACCCTTCAAGAAAGTTCCCCTTTATTGTCTAATAGGCACTCAGTGACTGCTGTGACAATACTTTCTTCCTACAGGCAGGGGAAAGAGAATGAAAGCAAGGAAATTATGGCAATTCCTTATTCCTGGCAGCTAAGACAGGTAAGGATGAAGGAAACAATGAGCTCATTTTCATGGCTGTAAGAAAAATATTTAAATATGTTTATACAAGATATGCCCTATTTAAATTGTGAATTGTTAATTCCAAATTGTCATTTGGAAGGACATACACAATATGCAATGGGAGAGTATGAGGCCAGTATGCCACTTGTGGTCCATTTGTTCTCCATTTTGAGCATTTAATTCAGGCAGAAATCTTTTGTGCTGCACATTGCACTGGGCTACCTTTATCTGTTATACTTAGTTCTTTAAGCATTTTTGTCTAATGTTAAAAGGGCTCTAAAAGCTTCCTGGATCAAATATGTAAAATTGTTTTCTAATCCAATAAAATTTAAAACTAGGGGGTTTATGTTCTTTTCTGCTAAGCAAATAGAACTTGGCTTCATTTTTAAGCTCTACTTATCTTAAACTTTACTATGACTTGTTCTGAGACTCTTTATGCAAAGATGGCTATGGATATTGATGGAAAAGTATTCTTCTGCATCAGCCTTTCTCTACAATTAAGCAGTCAACAAAATTTACTTTTTGCATAGCAGAACTGTATTCTCTTTTAAAGTAAAAAAAATTACAATGGAGATTTTCCCCTATGTTCAGTATTTTAGGCAAGTATACAAAATCATACATTTCCCACCTCTGTATTTAGCCAGTAGAGTGTCTCCTGAAAGGGCAATTAGGGCAGCTGCAGCAGACCTAGTTTTGATATAACCTGTTCCAGATCTAGGAAAATAAAACAAGTTACGCTACATTCACCAAGAATATAAAAACTGAAACCTCTACGGAAAAAAAATGTTGCTATGTTGGAAGACAACTTCAAAACTCATGTCCTTTTATAGGTACGTAACTGATGTCACAGTTTAGTGATATTTTATGTCTAGGACCCTTTGTCACTGAACATAACTACAGAGTTAACTGTTCAAGATACCATGCATTCATAAAACAAAAAGACAGCATCGCCTTCAAAGACCTCACAATCCAAGTAAAATATAATTTTACATTTACAGTACATGTCCTAAAAAAATTCTGCTCTTCATTTGTGGAAAGCCTTCCCAAATACGGAAGAGAAAGCAGGATCACAATCCATTTTTTGTAGTATATCATCAGGCAGCTTCACTGTGGCCCCAGATCTGTACTGAGCTCCCCTTGGGCTGATTCCCTTTAATTTTACTGCAACTCAATTTACTCAAAAGGATATATGCAGGAGCAGGGCTTTAGTTTTGACTGTTAGATCATAAAGAATGTAGCTTAATTTAGAACCCAAGTTTGCGACATAGGCACCTTATGAAAAACATTTCTTTATGTGAAGACAAAGCAGACATGAATTGGAAACCATAAATCAGGAAATCCTGGAATTCTATATTTAAGATATCACTTTTGCAAAGCACTGTTGCACTTCAGAATATCATAACATAAAATTGTCTTCAAGAGTCTTTAGATAAACTGCATTTTTACAGAGCATACTGCATAAAGCTGCAATGTAGTCTCTAAAGTATGAGCTGCATGGGAAATTGTAGGTCAAAAGTTTCTAGATTTTGATTTTGCATATTTAGTTTTTCCAGAACTTTCACAGAAAAATGTCCAAGATTAAAGCTAAAGCATACAATCCAAAACCCTTATGATGGTTTATGTAAGCTTATTAAGTAAGCTACTACATAAACATGGAAAAGTCCTTATGTGTTCTTGCCATGAAATACTTTCCAGTGTTGATAGTGGAGAACAGCACTCTACAGAGAAAACATGATTAGAAGAAAATTATAAGAAGCTTTTTCTATCCTATATACATGGCAAGAAACTTGTGAAAATTTTTTTTAAAAAGAAATTACAGCAAAAAGAAAATGACACACTGTCCTAAGAAAACAGAAAAAAAGACCAAGATAGTCCTGTTAAGAAGATTCTTCTAAATTATTTCCCTACAGTGCACACAAATTACAAAATACTCTTGATGTTTCTAGCTTTGTTTCTGTTGTGGTTTAACCAGTGTAATACACCAGTTTATTCTTAGCCTTAATTGATTTTTTTAAGTACAAAAAAATTCATAACATGGGACCTTAAGCAGTAGTGATCATATTATTAATTAATAGTGATTCAAGAATAAGTCCTGCAGACCACTCGCTTTCAGTAAAACACTTTGCTCTGATGTAGAGGGGAATAAATTTCACCTGTAGTGAATAAATTCTACAATGAACTTAGCATTTGTCTTTTAAATCTGATACAATCACAAACCAATCCTGCCTTTAGTGAATTAAGTTATTCACAAACAATACATGAGAAAACTACACTCTGCGAGTTGCTTCTTTATTATTCCCAGAAACTATTTGCTATTCACTGGAGCTAGCTGATCAGCTTAGTTATGAGACAGTAGTTTTGTTTCATAATTGGTTGATGAACTTTTTAAGCTGGAGAAAAATGAATAATGAAAAGTGACTGGCAAATTCTTGACCTGTGCATGGATACTGTCATTCAAAGGCAAATATGGATTCTTTTTCAGGAGTGTATCAAAATATCTTGGCAGTCAAAAGAAGAGCTACTCTCTGTAAAGCTGTTCACAGAAAAAGTTAGCATGGACTGGCAGACATCTAGACTTCCAGATAATTTTGGAAACATTTGACCACTGTTTCTCTGACAAAGCTTTGTGCCTCTTATTCCTATAGCTGAACTACTCCTATTGTGTATACCAAGCAAAATACCATCAAAATGGGAGTGTTTCATACAGAAATGGTATAAGAGTGGCAGAAACAGACTTGGTCTAGCAGAACTTCACGATGGATTTACATCTGTGCTTCCTCTCACCTGTCATACATGGCAGCTAGCAGGCTCAACGTGAATTCAGTGGCTCTTGGATCTACCTGGCCTGGTTTTTCTAATCTCGCCCTTTGGAACAGTTCCATTAGCATTCCAGAGATCTGCTGCACTTTCAGAGAAATCTGCTTTTCCCTCTGGCTCCGTTCACTTGATAGGATGTACTGAATCAGAGAAACATCAATCAAATCCACTGTGGGAAAATTAAGGGAGAAATGAATGAGGATCCCTGCCTTTTCAGGAATGGAAGCTCGACATTTTTTTATTAAAAGTGCCTACCTAAGACAAGTCTGTATGCAACACAAAAAGGAAATAATCTGGGAAAGGTCTTGCTGGGTTTATGGATGTAGCAAAACTTGTGAGGCTACAAAGATAGAATAGCTCAACTAAAATTCCCTGGATGTGATTTTGGGATAGATAGGAAGGGAAGGAAAATAGCATGGTTAACTGCATCCAAATTATAGACCTAACCTTCATTCTATGTATAGATAGTATAAAACTATGCACCATTCAGTACTTCAAACTAAAGCTCACCTGGGACTGCAGAAACAATTTGTGCTTTGATGTAGGCTTTCTCCTCATGCACAAATACAAAGAGAAGGGGGGCACTATGGCCAAGAAAGGGGCAAACAGGCTGTGTTATAAATGTGCCATGGCATAACTAGAATCTGGTGGGAAGAGAGCGCTATGGTTTATTAAAGGTCACATTCAGTACCGCAGAGGCATGATCAATTAAAATTAACATCAGAAGAGAAAGATTGTAGTAGATTGAAAGCTTGTAGGTTGCTGAAGAAGCAGAGAACCTAGACTATGTCATCTATGGCCTTTCCAGTGCCAATGGGAAAATATCAGTGTGAGACACTGGTGAATCTCAATCTGGAAACCCATGTGCAATTCTGGTCACCAGTGTTCAAGGAGGAGTAGAGTAACTGGGATAGATGCTATGAGTGCCTAGAGGAGACATGGAGGACTAGACAACAGAGCTGATGAAAACCAGTACCTGTGTGAGTTGGTACTTCCGTGCTGTGACACATAGCGCCAGGCAGATTTACCATATCAGGGCTGAGGTCAGACTAAATACATTCATAGAAGAGCATGCCCAAATGAAAAAATATGGCCAAGGCCAACAAACTAGTCATCTTTTCTGTGCTACTCTGAAGACCTCACTTGCAATGTTGTGCATTTTCAGCAACAGAGTGTTTCAGGTGGAAAATTCAAGATTTCCATGCATTTTAGCTCGATATGGAATTTACATCCAGTAATTTCAAAGCGAGCTAGGTGACCAGGGCTTTGTTCCATAATTCTTTGCTTGCACAGAATCCTCACTCACTTCAAAGACAGGGAGAATGAGTGCTAGCCAGGGGTTTTCTGGTCTATCATATTTTATTTTGTTCTCATTAATACTTATAGTATTAATAATAATGCCTGTCAATGCATTTTCAACGATCCACGATTATTTCAAATAAATCAACTCCTAAGAAACACATGAGAATTTGACATTTAACTAGAATAATAATATACAGATAAAGATTCATAATTGCCAGCGATGTCTACATAGCAGTGTTGCAGAATGTAATAATAATTTGATTCTCCCATACCTTTAGAATTTTACTAACGTATTTCCACTGACATTCAAAAGGGGAAAAAAACCCAATTTGTATATGAAGTACTATCTAGCTCTTAAGCATTCATAATGCATTCTGAGATTCTCAGGTGGAAAATGAGAGCAAAGTAGCATAATAACTCATGGTGACAGCAACACAAAATTTTTACAGATTATTCTCCCTGTCAAAGCACAGGATTCTCTTCATCTACTAACACTGGCACAGACGTTGTACTGAGCGTAGTTTTAGGGCTGTTCTGTAGACAGAGCTCTGAACATCATTGAAAGCCTCTGTGAAAGAAAACAAACACACATTACAATAGAGTGGTTCATTTAAAAAAAAAAAAAAGGACAGAAAGAAAAACAAATTGTTTAACTAAAAATCAAAATAACCAAATTTGGACTTGATCAAAACCCACAGTACTTTGAAGGAAAATTTTGAAAAAATGAAAAAAATTAAAACTTTTTCTTTTTTTCCAATAGCTTTGTGGGAAAAATGGTCTTCTTATGACCAGTGACATGACAAGTTGTAAAAATAGCATTTAACATAGAGAGCACACCTGCCTCTTTGGCAATAAGTCTATTCATGGACCAGAAAAAAGGATATGCACTGTGCATACTTTTAGCCAAGATCATAAAGAAATAGTATTTCTTCAGGCAAAACAGTTTCTTGATCAGAGATGCTCTTCTACAAGGAACAGTTTGTCAGTCTGCACAGCAGGATTATTGTTTTGGATGCATATTGTTTCAAGCATTAAACAAATTTTCTGTCAAGATCAACATCTGGGACTCTCTCAGAAGAAGATAAGCAATTTACCAAAGCAACTGGCTTTTGACATCTCTGCTTAGTAATCCCAGTCAAGCTGCTTGACTAAATCCCATACCCCTACATGATTTCAGCTCATTCCTTTCACATCACTAAAGGATGTGTTCCTGAGTGGGAAGTAAGGGCTTCCAAACATGACCTATACTTCGTACTTTACACACATACCTAGAACTTCAAGACAAAAACAAAGGCTTCTTCACAATAGCTTTAGAAACTAGAAAGGGATTTATCAGTTATCCTCCTGTCCTCAGAGACTCTTTCTCCCTGTACTTCAGAGAGGAAGAGTTACTCATAGTTGATTAAGGTCAAAGATAAGCAACAAATATGCATAACTGAGTAGAAATAACTCACGAAACTCTCTACCTGTTTAGTCTGGAAATAAGCCAATCTGTGTGCAATGGTTTCCCACAAATGTACCAGACTAATGTTAGTAGTCAACAAATTAAGGGCTCTGCTGGTTCCCAGATGCTGCCATATATACATTTTTATACAGAAATAAGCCGATACCTGCTATACCATCTGTTTAGTCCTACTCTTGTCATACTATGTTTTGTGATATTATTTGGAGATATATGTATAGCATGTCATACAATGTGAAAAATGAGATTTGACTTTCATGCATGATCGGTTCTCTTTCTTCAGTAAACTGATCCAAAGCTCTTTTGAAAGTAACAGAAAGACTCCCACAGTTTTCAGTAGGCTATGGATTAAATTCCAAATGCTTATTTTCAAATACAAATGCTAGAAACATACACGTGATCCAACTCAAACACCTTCCATCTGCAAGATGACTTTCTAAGTGGAGGGAATCTATTTTAGTAGCCATCTGCTACTCACTTCAAGTCCATCCTTACAAAATGTGGCCTCAAAGTAGGGCATTCTGTGCCTGTGAAGCAATAGTTCCAGAATTAATTTGCGAGAGCACACAAGTAAAACAGCAAACAAAGGAAAAAAAAGCCCAAATAAAATACAAAATATTTTAGGATTATTATTTATGAGAGGCTATTTAGGGGCACTAAACTCTTTAATTTCTCATAGGAATGGAGCTTCCCCTTTGGACAGAAAACCAGCACGTAACCATTCTGCAGTGGGTCAAATGTCACCTCAAGACTCATAAACGCCCTTTGTTGAGAAGCTGACAAAGGAATTCCTACACAAATAGAAAAGAGTGCATTGTTTCCTGACATCTCCAGCTAGTTACCTGCTAGTTCTGCATTTTGCGCTACTTGTTACATAGCAGATGAAGTATCCGCTAAGATTTTGCACTCAGAAAGAGAGTGTATGGCCATCCTTCATGCCTACTCTAGAATATGTGAAAAAACTTTATCCTATATTATAAATTAGGGAACATGGCCCCCTGTGTGCCTGGTCATTCCATGAGCCAAGGTGATAATGGCAGGGAAGGTGCCAGGACAGATTCAAAAATAAAGGTAGGACAGCACAGCTGTGTAATTTGTCATTTATGTGTTACAGCACAGAGATTCTGAAAGTGGCATTACTTCACCACAATTCATTAGTTTCTGTCCAAACAGACACAGAAATGTCTCTTGAGAAAAGCTTGAAAAAAAAGGAGAAAAATCCTTACCCTGCAAGTCTGGATCCATTTGAAATGAACAGATGGCATTAGGCGTTCTATAACGAAACAAACCAAAGCATAAAACCACATTTTCTAGACAGAGACATATCAAACCATTCAAATCAAACCTTTTAATCTGAACAATTTACTGGATGCATTTCCAAGATTAAATTAAACAGAATTACATAAAACAACATAATAGTTTTGGTGCCAAGTGCAGAGAAACTCCAGAAAATTGCATGTTCTGCATGCTCTCTGCTCAGGGTAAAGAAGGTATAACTCTAGTAACTGCAAAATTGTATCAGGGCGAAAACAGTCCCCAAAACAAGTTTTAAGTACAGGAAATTGGATCTTTCACTAATGAAGAGTCCAGTGTTTACATACAGGATTACTACACAGTCCATAGTGTATAATATAATTTCAGGTCAGAGAGGGCATACCTTTATACCAGACTCCTCCCAAGATTCACTGATTGCAATTGCTCACAAGTCTATTTTCTAAAATTTTCAAACTGAACTAAAGTTTTCAGCTGAGCTGACATTATTTCTTTTTGAGCTGAGAAGGAAGGGAAAAAGGAAGCATAACCATGAGTCTACTTCTTTACACAACCCTGAAAGCAAAAGTAATTATGTCCCTGATAATAATAGAAACTGAATGTCTCCCCTCAGGATTTATTTCATTAATGCTCTAAACATAAAAATATGAATATGAATTCAGTATAGTAACTATTTTTCAGTTAATATTACAGTTGAAAAACACTAGGTATAACAGGTCTAAGTTATATGAGACTCCAAAGGCCACATATATGGCTTTTAGTGGGGAAAAAAGGGAAATTTGCTAGAATAAATAAAAATTAAATAGTTGGAAACTATCTTAAGCTTAATAAATTTTGTATTAAATCTGAACTTACCCAAACTTTCACTTTATTACATTTTTCCAGTGAGAGTCATTGATCATTTGTCATAAACATGACAGAATACTGGCCAATTAGGAAGCATAAATATTCAATGATCTATAATCATTGAGTCTACCATAAATGTGCTGTTCACCATTTTGATTGGTGAAAGCTGCAAATTTGTGTTTCAGTCTCTAAATAACCTATAAACATTTAAAATGATGGGATACAGATTTGCTTTAATAACGTCTTCATTAAAGACTACAATGCCACAGTTTCTATTTAAGTCCTTTTTTGAAAGAAATACCACTATGTTTCTTTTTTGCTATTCTTCTATTTTCTTCCTTACTAAGGTTTAGAGCTTGGACTGAACCCTGGGTTCTGCAAGACTGCAGTTCTGCCCAACATTTACAGAGGCATGTAAATTTGCTTATACAATTACTCCTAAAATGGGTGCAGCAGTATATGCCTCTGCATAGCTTGACAGAAAAGTCCATGTAGGGAAATCAATGAAATCAGAATATTCTAAGCAATGAATTAAACATAAGTGTTTAGTGAAAGCTACATGTATCAACCTAAAAGACAGACTTACAAACACAGAGCTTGCCTCATGTTTTCCTCCTTTTTTTCTCTCCACCAAAGGTACATAAAATAAAGCAAGAGGATGAATGTAAAAATGCACAGGTTAAACTCACTTAAATTAGAACTCACTCATTAGAATTTGCTCACTCAAATAAGAACAGATCCACTGATGCCACTGAGTTATACAGCATGCATAATCTATTAGCACTTGATACTTACTGTAAGATGACAAGCTCTCTATCCAGTACAGTGCAATATCTAACCTTTAAATTATCCATATGGATAGGCACACTATACTTTTGTACTAGGGTATTCATGGTCCCAAAGTTAAGTATGTGTTCATGTGTTTTACCGAACTGGCTGTCATTGTACAACATCATAACACCATACCCATGAACCCTCCCTCCAAAAAGTTATGAAAGGAATTATGAACATATGTACAGTTTACATTTTTTATATGCAAAACTCTATGGAGAGTCCAGATCTTGACTGCAGTAGGAGTGCTTGGGTGAAATGAACAGGATCTACTTCAGTGTTAGCACATCTACTTTATAATGAACATCATATGAAAGTAGAACCAGCATCTGCCTGCCAAAACATCAAATCTGAACTAACTCTGCTCATTGATACACTATTTCAGTCAGTGTGTTGTATTTCAGCTACATGTGCCCTTTATTAATAATTAAAAACACTTCCACAAAAAAAAAAAAGGCATTTTAAAATTAATTACAAATGTACAGGAAATAAATTTTTACAATTATAAATTCCGATCCCATTAACACAAATACTGTTATGTGCAGAACAAGAGTAGCCTTATTCTTGAATCCTATTGGCATGTGCAAGATTAATGTTTGATTACTTATATGTATTTTGTTTGCCTATACAGGTTCCTAGAACATGTACTTTAGCAAATAAAATGCATTTTTAAACATGTTACATACTTGTTAAAGTACAGAGAAAGACTAATCAGATCAAGTAAGTGTCATGGTTTAACCCCAGCCAGCAACTAAGCACCACACAGCCGCTCGCTCACTCCCCCCCGGTGGGATGGGGGAGAGAATTGGAAGGAAGGAAAGTGAGAAAACTCGTGGGTTGAGATAAAGACAGTTTAATAGGTAAAGCAAAAGCCGCGCATGTAAGCAAAGCAAAACCAGGAATTCATTCACTCCTTCCCATCGGCAGGCAGGTGTTCAGCCATCTCCAGGAAAGCAGGGCTCCATCACGCGTAACGGTTCCTTGGGAAGACAAACGCCATCACTCCGAACCTACCCCCTTTCCTTCTTCTTCCCCCAGCTTTATATGCTGAGCATGATGTCGTATGGTATGGAATAACCCTGTGGTCAGTTGGGGTCAGCTGTCCCGGCTGTGTCCCCTCCCAGCTTCTTGTGCACCCCCAGCCTACTCGCTGGTGGGGTGGGGTGAGAAGCAGAAAAGGCCTTGACTCTGTGTCAGCACTGCTCAGCAGTAACGAAAACATCCCTGTATTATCAACACTGTTTCCAGCACAAATCCAAAACATAGCCCCATACCAGCTACTATGAAGAAAATTAACTCTACCCCAGCCAAAACCAGCACAGTAAAGCAGAACTCTCCCAATAGATCAATTGACTTGGTCACAGAAGCCTTCCTTCTTTTGAAATCAGACAACGTATGATCAACATTTTAAATATGCATAAAATAAACTACAATTACTTTTGTTTCCTGTGAAGGGTGAAAACATTCTATGTTGTGTTCAAAGGCCAAAATTATTGTCTCCTCTTAAATACAGTAACAGTGCTTACCTTTCTCTCAGCTACTTACTAAAGGCCCAGAAGTCAGATGACACCGCCAGAGAAGTCCAGTAGTTTTATAGCACTTCAAAGTTGACTTCAAGACACAGTTCTAAAGGTTTTGCTTTAAATGAATGCTGTTCAAAACAAATGCCTGGCAAAGGCCCAGATCAAAGTATCAGGTAATAGTCTAAGCAGTCAAAACAGAGAACACTTATTAATTAGTAATAAATATCCTGAATTATTAAAGATAAAACTTCTTTGATCTTTGTTTCAAAGCATTTTTTTCTTATGGTTGGAGTGCAATATTTCTAAATTGAGGGGCCTTTACTAAGCATCTCCCAGTTGCTGAGAAACAGTGTTGCTACAGAGACTGAAAATGAGGTGGAAGCTGGCACAATAATGCAGAAAGCACAGTGTGCTGTAACAAACAGTTGGTGCAACTACACAAAGAGGAAAAATAGTAAGTCCTAGTGGTAATGTCCTAGAATAAGAATTGTTCAGACCAACCAGAAAGCTTACACACTCTTCAGTACACCCAAATGCTAGGGTTTATGCAGAATACATATAACATTTGTAAGACATACAATTATCTTCAAGACCGTTTTCATAAATTTTTCCACAGTTACCCTAACACCCAGGTAGTAGGATTCATCAATGCTATGAATATCCTGCATATATAGCATTACTCAATAACTTGTGAGAAAATGTGTACCAGAAATCACATTACTTACAGAAAACCCAAACTTAGTGGTGACTAAGTCTATCACTGTGTTAAAACTGTAACCAACTTTGAATATGTTATCATATTTTAGCTTTCCTATAATTTTTATTCTTTCTTTCTCTCCTAAGCAAAAGCTAGGAAAAGAAACCTTAGTTTCCATTCTATTATGCTTCCATGAGGAAAGATCTGAATTTCCCTGCAGGCCACTAGGCAAATGTAATAGGAATTATTTAGGATACAAGAGACATTCAAGACATTTGTTTTGTTTTTCTCCTCCCAACCTCTGAGAAGAAATTCTTTGCCTGTGGTTTTCAGGTAGTGACTAAGTCCGATAAGTCTGTAGAAACAGTTAATTTCCTTCTCATTAACAGCTGTGCAGTGTTGGTGCTTGAATTGCAGTCTGTTGGAACGACTTTCTCCACAGGTAGAATAAAAAAATTCAAAGAGTAAAAGACTGCCAAATCATATTCCATATAGAAAAAAAAAAAAGTAAATACACATTAGAGAAGCTAACTTTTCCTCTCCTGTCTTGGAGGAGCTATGGAACAAACCAGGTAGTTTGTAAAGACTACCGGTAGCATCCTTCCCTGCTATGCTCTCCTGAGGCATCTGCCTCCAGATGCTTCTCAGAGACTCAGCCAATTTTCTGTGCATACACAACTAGAAACTAATTCCCTGGAGACCACTTCCTCATGAAACATATGATTCCTAACCACTTTCTTCAAGACTTTTTACAACACCTACCTCTACAACTCCCATATGAACTCTTCCATGAAGATACTTGTAACAGTAATATCTCAGTTCCTGTAAATGTTGCTTCTCCCATATACATTTCACATAAGAAACTACACTCTTCCAACTCCTTTGCGATACCCCAGCTTTCTGAGCTCCTCTTTCTAATACCAGTGAGACACCCCTCCTCATTCTGTCCATATCAGCTGATAAATAACAAATAAACTCCTCTTGGTTTCCTCATGTAAGAAGCAGTCTACCCCTGTTCAGAGTTTGAACCTCTACTTGAATAGAAATAATTAATTTATTCCAACTGTATGTATCTGATTAAAAGAACAGGAAACTTTTTATTTTGCTTTAAACACTCACATCTGACAAAAAATTAGCAAGTATAATAATATTTCATTTAACACAGTGTTGTGGTTTAACCGGCAGGCAGCTAAACACCACACAGCCATTCGCTCACTCCCCCCACCCCGCAGTGGGATGGGGGAGAGAATTGGGAAAAAAAAAAAAGTAAAATTTGTGGGTTGAGATAAAGACAGTTTAATAGGACAGAAAAGGAAGGGAAAACAATAATACTAATGAGGATAAAAGAATATACAAAATAAGTGATGCACAATGCAATTGCTCACCGCCTGCCGACCAATGCCCAGCCAGTTCCTGAGCAGCAATCGCTGCCCCCCCCGGCCAACTCCCCCCAGTTTATATACTGAGCATGACGTCACATGGTGTGGAATAGCCCTTTGGACAGTTTGGGTCAGGTGTCCTGGCTGTGCCCCCTCCCAGCTTCTCGCTGGCAGGGCGTGAGAAGCTGAAAAGTCCTTGACTAGTGTAAGCACTACTTAGCAACAACTAAAACATCGGTGTGTTATCAACATTATTCTCATACTAAATCCAAAACACAGCACTGTACCAGCTACTAGGAAGAAAATTAACTCTATCCCAGCTGAAACCAGGACACACAGTCTCCATCTTTTAAGACACCAAAGACATGCAAGTGAAAGTGGTTCCTCAACAACCCTGTTTAGACAAGGACTTAATTGCATGTTTGACTTAAAACATATGAGTAGTTCCCATGAAACTCATGAAATAAATAAAAAACATTGAGACAAAAATGATCTTGTCAGTAAGGAGATGCATGCAGTTAAATTTTTGTGTTAAAAATCAATTTTGCCTGAGAATATACATTCTTACACAAGTACTGTGTTTCATTACATCTGAAACAAGAACTTGGAGTTCTAAAACTGCTACTCTGTGTGTGACATTCTTGCTCAAAATTGTCTTAATATGAACGTTTTAAACATTAAAAGATGTTCTTGAAACAGTTTATTGGTTTGAAGAAATAAGTTGTTGGATGTAAATGAAATCCTAGACTCATTAAAGTCAGTAGGAATTTTGCTTTGGTCTTCAGATTAAGAATATTATATTCACACTGTTTTTGAAATATTTTTCTGCCTACAGATTTCCAGGTTTTTGATGAGGAAGATACTGTAAAAGCTATGATGATGTTTAGCCTTTCTTTGTAGTTTGCTCTTTTGAGCAATGGAAATGTTGGTTTAATATGGGAATTTTCTCCTCCAGACAACTCTGGCTAAAGTGAGCCAGTAGGCAAGGTTTCCATCTCTGTAAAAAAAGCAAAAACAGTACATATTTTTGCCAACCTCCTAAAATACTTACACACGCAAGGAGATAAGCAGGGCGCTTAGGCAATCCTTGAATAGTACAGCACTTGATATTAGTGTCACAAGAGCAGGCCATAACTGAGCAGTTAGCTGCTAGCAGTGGAAAGGCCCTCTGCTTAGTGTTTAAAGCAGCCACAAGAAGAATGGGACAGCTCTACAGAAAAGCAGTGCCATACAAGTAGAGAGCAGACAGGGAAGGACATTCCTGTCTGACTGGGAATCTCCCGTCTGGGTTAATCAAGGTCATGATTAGTGGAATAATTAAACTCTGCATTTATCAAGAAAATCTTATCGTGTCTGTAGTCTTTTCCTGAGAAACAAGCATGGGTAACCAAAAGGCTTATGCACTCACTAAAGGCCCTGGGCATCAAGCTTCAAATAGTTTCCCCATTCTTCAGCCTGCCCTTAATGCAGAAGAACAGCTCATCATATGGTAAGTGCTGATGTAAAAGTACTGGAAAGAATCTGAAGGAAGGGAGAAAGAAAACTAACTAGGGAAAAGGCCTGTAGGACCTAAAAGTAGAAAGAAATGGCTAGAATATTGGGAAACTGCAGGGATTTGGGAACCTGAGAAAAGGGAAAAAGTGAGAAAACAACAATAAAACACACTTTAAAGTTCATCTGTTCTTATTTTTATGAATGATTCTTCTTTCCTTTATATAATCTTAAGAGGATAGAGAACTTGAAAAGCAAAATAGGTAGGAAAAACAGCACAGACAGACTTGGGAGAAGATGTGGGTTTTTTATTCTGCACGGGAAAAGTAGATTGTGGATTAAGGGGAGTTTTGCCATGGTAGTACCGTGTAGCCTATAGCCTTCCCACATGCTCCTAAATATTAGGAAGGGATATTGGAGTTGTTCTATAGATTTTTAGTTGAAATTTCTCATATTGTTGTGCATTTTAAAAAATTAAGTCATGATAAACTTGGTGTGTCTTTAACAAACAAAGCGAAATTGCTTAATAATTTATAACGTGGGGATCTCCAAAAGATCTTTCATCTATTGCAATTGGAAGAAGTGGCAGATGTGGCTGCCAGTTATCGAGATTGCCTTCTCTATAGTAAGTAGGAATATCTCTTTTTTTAGCCTACTGTCTTTGGGTGTCTCAACCTTTTCTTCTTCTGACTGGCTTATAGACTAAAGATGTTGAATTAACTGTTTGGTACTGTAACAAACAGAAAAAATGAGAAGTTTTAGTTCCAATTTACAGTATTTTTTTCTCTGTTAGAAATTAAATTCATTATTTCCAGATAGTAAAGAATAGTAAAGTATAGCAAAGAATAGCTTCAAAAACATAGTAGGACATATGGTGAAAGTGCTTTTCTAATAATAGTTACTTGGGTTAGAAAGATTTTATATTTACTAATGACCTAAGATAAAATGTGTCATGCTAAACATATTGTTTATGCTCAGCTTTTATATTCATGATCTGTGAAGGACACAACTGAAAATTATCAAAACAAGGTTGCTACCATGCAGGCTTGCCCTTCCTATCATCATGCCCCAGGCGTGGTCAGGATACATTGGACAAGCACTTGTTATTTATGTTCCTTCCTGAAGGATTTTATATCCATTTGAAATGAAAGGGACATAAAGTAAGAATCCATTACTTGAATTCTCACTTAAAACTTGATCTCATCTTTTATGGGGAGAAAAACCCACCTTGACACAAATATTTTTTACTAGTGATTTTATCAGCTCCATACGGATGCATTTCTTTTATTTCCTTTAGTGCAATGAGCTTTTCCTGAATGGAAAAAAAAAGCAGTTTTAATATCACCCATTCTTTTCATCCACTGTAATTTCTAGCATAAACTTAAAATATGTTAAATTAAAATAATCCTTATGTGTTACTAGTATGACTGAAGATCACAAAATTTGATTGAAGCTAGAATGTAGAGTTTGGGACCAGTCTTTTTAGTATTTTAATATTTAGTCAAATTAAATTCTTTTTGTCTCACTAAGTCACAAGAAGTTCATGATGCAATTACTGCTGATTTTGTATTTTCTGAAAAATCCCTAATTCTAGTAAAATCTGGCCTTCATTCATGCAGAGTCACAGCCATAAGGATCCCAAAAGATATATCTCCTGGCATAGAACTACTCTGAATAACACACAAGCAAAATCAACATCAGCAGCATAGAATGTAGAAACATTAAATTAAAGATATTATTTCTGTTTTGCACAAAGCCTGCAGAACTTGGGGGTGCAAATTCTACACTTACATAGGTAAACTTATTTTATCATCTCCTTTTTGGGCAACAGAACAGTAGTCTGTTCATTTCAATGTATAGATACTACCTCACACTTATAAATACCTGGTATTTATCATGCGTAAGTGCATGTATGCAGTTTGTACGTCTAACATTTGGAGTAAAGGTCTCAGTATCCAAAGTTATATGGCAACGTACCCATAGGTGGTAGAATGGGCATACTATAGATACAAGAAATCATCACCTGAATCAGCTCATGGGCTAAGCGTCCCAGAACTTCTTGGGTCGCTTCATTAATTTCTAATTCTGTCATGACTTCCCAGTTACCATTCTGGAACCTCACTGGCATAGAGAAGACAATCCCTTCAGGAACGCAAAATTGACCTAAAGAAGAGGGAAGAAACAACCCAAACATATTATTTCTGATTAAAAAACCACATCCTCACCAGTGTCAAGATTAAGTCCTACAGACTTGCAAAAGTCTGCAACTGTAAGATCTTAGTATAAACGGAGACTGCCTTTTTCAGTGTACAGTTCAAAGACTAAAGAGTTCCCCTCTTACTGTAACTTAGTATTTTAGCTAAATGTACATGTAACAATTTTACATCCTAAAAAGGGGAAAAAATAATTTTTTTATTTGATACAAGGGTTAAATGGCTGTTGTGAAACATTCCATTTATTGGTTCACATAACTACACAAGAAGAACATGCTTTTATAGCTTAGGCTCTAAGAACTATAAAGAGTCCTTGCATAAAACACATACACCAGCAAAGCATTTAAACTAAAAGACTAAGAGACAATCTGCAACAAGACAATATTAACCTAAAAGATGCTTGTGAGAAGTGAGTATCAAATCACAAGCTCTGGAGAGCAAAATTGCTTAGATCTGGAGGATCTTATGCTGAAACAAATTCTCAGCCTCCCATTATATCATGATTTGTTTTACAAGTTTTTATTAAATTAAAAATCTTGATTAAAAAAATAACATTATACTTACTGGGGAAAGCTACAAGAGAATATGTGAAGCAAAAGTAGATTTACCTTTAGTAAGTATTCCCACAGAAACGATCTCTCCAGGAGGAGAGCCGTGATACCAGTATCTCAGTACAGTGGCTACCGCGTGAGCAGGTAACATTCCCACACAATGACAGACCCGGGAACTCAGTGAACTCTGTGCAGATAGAAATTCTGAATGGATCCATTCGCTACCAACAAAAAAGGGGGGGGGGGGGGAGAAGAAAAAACTAAGATGACTGGAGGAAGAGTAGTTTTCTAGAGGAAAAAAGAACTAAACCTGAGGGAAGAAAATAGTCAAAACTTATTCAAACTTCACTACTGAAGGCAAGGCACTTAAAGACAGAAAAAATAGGGTCTAACAAAAAGTGGCTCAAAAGGTAACAACAAGCACTACTTATCTATGAAAGTTAGGTCATTTACTCAAGTCATAACCTCTATTATTATTATTTATATGTATTACTGTCTTACGTAAGAACCCAGCCATGAACCATAATCCCCCTGGGCTAGGCACAGTACAAGTATAGAACAAAAGAAATGTCTGTTGTCCAGTAAATGCTAGGTTTAGATCAGAGTTCCATATAGCCAGGCCTGAGTGCATGTCACATCTGCTGCCCTCTCACTCCACCCATCCTTTCTCTGCTACTTCTCTTTCCACAAGAAGCCATCTAGCTGCCAGGTAACCTTTTTACATATGTTAACAAATAAATTGTCTGTTTTGGGAAACGGACAACATTAGTGTGATCAGGCCGTACGTTCAATGGAATTCAGGTACTTCAAGATGCGGATATATGTTTAGTATTATTTCAAAGTTTCTTCATGCATACTAGACATCTAAGTCACTACCTGGACTTTCATTACTTCTTAGAGGCTGCTCATGATATGATAGAAAAGAAACACACTTAATATGTAGGAAAATATAGTTATAAACAAAGTTGGCAGGAGAGTCAGAACTATGTATTGCACTAGGAACTACTCAACTTCTTTTGCAGACTGAGTACTTCAACTTGAGTTTTCCTTTATGTACAGTGCTAGTCAGTAAAGACAAATCTTGAAAACAAAAACCTTTCTTGATGTTTATTACACAGTTCAGATAAACATAGGTTAAAAGCCGTTATTTGGTTTTACTTTAAAAAAACAGATCTGTACTGTACCTATCATAAATCATATTCAACAAAGGACGTGGAAAATTAGCTGGGCCCCAGATAGCACAGTCATATCCATAAAGTTTTGCATGTGACAAATCAATGTAGTTACAGCCAGTAATATTGCCCCAAACAATCACGTCTTTAACTCCTGTAACAGAGGAAAATATGTAGATTAATGAAGAGACAGACAAATACTTTCACAACATAGGCTGGACTAGATGACCTTCAGAAGTCCTTTTCAAGACGAATTATTCTTCAATTCAGTGTCCTGCCTTGATAGCAGAAATGATTTGATCTGAAAAAATGCAACAAGGTTCTTCATAACTTATGAAACCTCATCACAAGCTAAAAAAGGAACTTTATTTTATGTTATTGTACATAATAGACAAAACCTAGTAAACACTTAGCTGTTAAAAACCAGAACAAATCATATTGCAAACATACAGCAATGTTCCTTTTAAAATCCTGTACACGCAAATACAGAATGCCTAACAGCAAAAAATAATTAAAAAAAAACTTTTTTAATTTTTAAAAACTGCTTCAGTGCAAAAGGAATTTCTCAGATAACCTGCTGGTATGTTATTCAGCCTATTAACTTACTTTTCTATTTTATTAGGCTCCAAAATATCTAGATTTGTCATTAATGACCAGTTCCTACCCCTGCAACATTGAAAGAATCCTGATGCTGAGCAGGCTGTTGGAGCACACCTTTGCTGTGCAGTGCAGAACCATGCAAATATAACCAAGCTATAACAATTGACCTGAGAAAGAAAGCTAATGAACCCAGAAATAATACTATCACACAGTTCTACTATACTCCCGTTATCTGCACAGCAGTATGCTGTCATGTTTGTTCACAGCTAGTTTGTGTGTCTCCAAAATAACAATGCACTGCAGAGTGCAAATGCAATCTTGAAGTCCTAGGTCCTGATCTGCAACACAACTCAATCCTTCTTAGCACATTTCCAGCATGAAATACACACCAGAATGGCAGGGCTGCATCCAAGAGTTAGCAAAAGAATTGACATTCATGGGATCAGGCACAGATCCAGATAGCGGTAAGCACAGGGAACGGTAGCACCTGCTAGTCACACCCTGGCATTCTGTACAGCCATGCAATTCAGTGGGTGCACTGCTATGCTTGCACTTCTGCATGCACACCAACAGTGTTCTGCAATGAAATATGTACTCTCGAAGGTGTCCATCCACTGAATTCCCCAAATGCTACCAGAGCACATAAATATTCACCTGTTGCATTCATACTCAGCTTCCTGGCCAGCATGGCTTTAGCTGCACTTTCCCAGGATGTTGCAACGGCAATGACATTTTCAGGCTTAATGGACTTGCCATATGTCATAATCATCATCGCCTTAAGGTTTACAAAGGTTTTTCCTGATGAAATTACTCTGACCCCACTCTTGGCATTCTTCTCAATCAGGGGAGCATACACTTGACAGATCTCACTCACTTCTCTGATGTAGTTCTCAAGGGATTGGACTTCATGGTTTAAGACGACATCATCAAGAACAATGATAATATCAGCTTGAATAAAAGCCTCATCTATTTCAGTGTGCGCTGAAATACTGTGGAGGAGTGGGAACGCCATGTCTTCAGCTTCCATTACAATACCGCAAAGAATGTCCTTAAACTGGTCAGTGTCAAGCAAATGGATACTGATTTCTGTCGTCATCCCAAACACTTCTCCATTGGCCAGCAGAGGGATCAGCTGATAACAGATTGAAGCTGATGCACTGATAAGAGAATGATATAGAAAAATTATAGTTAAACATGAACCACTGCTTGTTTGGAAGTATTACATAAATAAACATGAAGATTTTTCTTTTGTATTTGATTATGTTTAAATAGACCATTAGCTTGGATCCTTTATTGCTCTTTCTGTCATTTTAACAGGTTAAAAATCAAAACACTTGGGGTCCCCTTTCATTTGAAGGTTTTTCCATCCTCTACATTTCAGGAGATACTGTCACTTAAAAATTGGTGTCTTTAAAGAACCACAATTTTTTTAAGGTGCTCTGTTAGGACTACCAGAAATACAGAAATTTCTAAAGCTAGAAGTGCAAGACACTCTTTACTTATTTAAATATTTCCAAAAACATTTAATGCAAGATAGTTGCACTACAAAATTCCTAGCTTATTTTGTAAATACTTGCTTTTCCCTAAGGTGGGTCTAAATGTTGCCTGTTCACATCCCTCACTTAAACTGGTGCAAAATGTAACAAAAGTAGAAATAATTTCTAAATTATATACTGAATGCTCATAGTGAGGGGTGCAGAACCTAATTCAAATCAGCAAATTACAGGGATTCATGTATAACTTCAGATGGTTACACCTGTTATATGTGATAGGAAAAAATGCATTCTTCTGAAGCTGAGTGAAACTTCATAGATATTCTTTTTACTCTTACCTGGTGATCCAGATCTGCAAAGGCTTGATAAGACTTTTAATCTCTTCCTCTTCTTTTTCAATTTCAATATGCTCCTGCAGGTTCTCCTCAGCAATGTCTAACATTTCCTCACTCGACATCATTGAGGTGATGCCATAATAGTGCTAAGAACAAAAAGGGTGATCTCTAATCAAATGACAACCCAAACACAGCAAGGTAACATTAGAAAGGATAGCTTTATTTTACATTTGTAGGAGGAATAAAGAACAACAATGTTATAAGAAAATGTAAAATATAAGTGTACAGTATTAAAGGCAGACCATTACCTGAGCATATTCCAGAAAATCATTAACTCCTCCCAGAAGCAGACCCTTCCCTCCACGGTCCAACAGTTCTCTCCAAATGATAGGAGACCCTCTGTGTTCCCATCCATTCATTTCACAAATGTCATGAAGCCACTGCTAATGTAAACATCCACGCCAAAAAGTTTTAATACTTTTTCATATTTGATAACACTTAAATGTTACAGCTATAAACATTCATATTATTTCCTCTCAATACATAATTACAAGGTGCTTCACAACTTACTCACGTACCAGTGCGTGCAAAATGGGGGAATAACACAAAGCAAGGCATGGTGATACACTATGATACCTCAGCAAAAGAGCAACAGGTTTTACTTCTGCTTGATTTTACTGCTGTAATTTTGCTCAATTATCTTAGCAGTACTAAAGACAGCAATGTTGTGAAGCAACGAGTAATCTGAGGATCCCTGTTTAGTTGCAGAAGGTAAGTAAGCTGCAGCGGTTAATTGCGATTCACTTAACTGTTCTAGTTACTTGGCTGAGGTGTCAAGCAAAAGTAAGAGGTAATAAACATCATGGTACTGTCTATCTCATGAAGTAATACTGCAATTTTTTCAGTTCTTTATAGGAACTACAGTGTAGACATGGCAACATGTCTACAGTAAAAGTACTTGGATAAGCCCATCCACTTGATTTCATACTTCCATTGTAATTCAAAGCCCCTGAATGCCAGAAATGTTCTTGACAGGTAACAACTCTGAAGGCATATGCAATCACAGTTTGCAAAAGATTTACAGGCTGAGCAGCAATTTATACATAATAAAAAACCAGTAAACTTGAACTTCTTGCTGACAAAACACAGATTTAGGCTGGCCCTCATTTTGTGCCCGTCTTCTGTGGTAAGACTCATGAGAAGGCCAGTCTCACAACATTCAAACCTTTCCTCTGGCTGGCTCTCAAAGCCAAAGCTGCTTCTGTAGCACCTCTATCCACACATCAAAACTCTAATACAGGACAAGAAGAGACACACTACAGATAAGCACATTCCTTGCTTTGTAGAGCACTGGGGCATCTACCAACGGCTTGACTTACAATCCCTTACCTCCCATTTGTCAGGGTGCTGAGTGATCTTGTGAACCCTGAAGTCTGGCAGGTTAGCCTGGAGATAGTCAGCCAGGAGTTCAGCTCTGGCATAGTAAGGGCAGTTTGCCTTACCTGTGAACACAGGGACAACACTGCAAATGGAAGATTTTGTGACATTGACTGATAAGGGCTTAACAGGCCAAATGTTTTTCAATTGTTCCAATTCAAAGAGAGTATTCTGTAACCAGCGTCCCGTGAGTTCCCAGTAAGTAACAGGACAAGCATATGAGCCAGCAAAGAAAGGATAATTTTGGAGGTGAAACAGTCTCTTCAGCCACCGTTTAAGGGGCGGAGGAGGCCACCCCGCGGGGGACAGCAGCAGAGAGAGGCAGAAGCCTCACCGACGGAAAAAGAAGGGGAGACTTGGAAACAGCAGAGGCAGCGTGCCGTACGGACACCGCTCTCAAGAGAGGCTAGAAGAGCGAGAAGTTACGAAGCCCGCAGAGACGAGCGGCCGCTACAAGCACAGGCAGGCTGCCGCCGGCGGCCGCCCCCCGCTCGGCGCGCCGCGCCGCGGTGTCTCACCTGCCAGCACTAACTTGGCCATGCGCGCGGCACCCTCCAACGGTCGCTTCGGCGTTGCGCAGCAACGCGCCGCGCGCCACGGCGGTTTGTCCCTCGGCCCGCGCCGTCCCTCTCGCGAGGCTCGCCGAGAACGCGCGGAGAGAGGGGCCCGGGTGTGATGGCGCCGCCGCGTGCGAGGTAACAGCTACCGGGCGGCGGGGGTACGGTGCGCGACCCGCTCGTCCCTCCCCAGCGTGGCTGAGGCGGGCAGCGGGCAGCACGGCACGGCGGGACCGCCCGCCGTTGCGCCCGGGCGTTCCGAGCCGGTGCGGAGCCGCCGAAAGGCCTCTGTCCCCTTGGCGCCGGGTCGCGGGCCTACGCCACTGGTACCGTACCCCCCGGGCAGCGTTCCCAGCGCCTGCAGAAAGCGAGCCCGAAACCGAGAGGCTTTGCCCCGCCTGGTGCTCCCGGCCCGAGGAGTGTGGCGGCTCGCCCGTGGGATGGCGGCAGGGAGGCTGGGCCAGGCTGTTTGTGGCCGCAGCCGGGCAGGATTCTGTTTACCGGAGCTGAAGGTTGGCAGTGAGCCACCAGAGCCCTGGCAGGAGACGGCGTCTGCTTGGAGGAACGTCAGTTAGGAAGAAGCTCCCTCCCGGCATAATTTTTGGTTAAAACAGCAAAGAGGAAAGAGTTGGCACCCAGGATGAGTTAGCCTTGTGTTGAGATGTTTGACTAAAACATAGGAGACCCAATAAAAGTCCCTCTGCAAATCATTTTCCAGGGATCTTTTTCCAAATCTTCCCCCCCCGCCCCCTCCTGTAAAAGATGTTTATAGATTTGGCAATTGAAACTTTAAGAATTGAAAGTCTCGTAACTAATCCATAATTTTAAATTGTTTTTACAGATGAGTGATCTCACGCAGTTTCTCCAGGACTGCTTCCACTGTAGAATTTCATCAGATCCCTTACTTTGAGTTGGCATTTCAAATCTATTCATGAGACATTAGCAAAAATGAATACTAAAATAAGTTATTTGCTAAATACTGTTAGATGCATGCATAGGTGCAATTCTGTGCTCACTCCCAAATCTTCAGCCACAGCAAGAAAACACATTTTATGGATTGGCAGATACAGGGATCCCCTGGAAAATGTGAACTTCAGGAAATTATTTTTAGATATTTGTCCTTCTTTGCATGGATCATCTCTTCGATTTCTGTCTCAAAAGACAGATGTTTTTAGTACAGGTGCTAAAATACAACCAGAGAAGAGTACGGAGGCTTTGGTGAGTGAGCAGGCTCCCCAGAATTCCTTGGAACTTGAAAAGTTGGATGATTCTGGGAGCTTCAAAGTGAAGCATGTAACGGATCATAGTGAACCATTCTTTAATAGTCTCCAGAAATGTACCTGTCCTTGCGACGTACTGGACTTGGCTTCAGAGTCCGCTGTTTCCATTAAGCACTTCACAAACTGTTTGACTACAGTATGGAGGCTCTTCAAAAACCTGTCCGAAGACCAGCAGCGTTACGAGAAGCAGCTGATCTTTGAGCACCCAGCTTTTGTTAAGCTTTGTCAGCAGCTGCTGCGGGACTCCAGAAGGATGACGCGGGGTGACCTGGTGTTCAGTCTGCATGCCGTGGTGAACCTAGGTGTTCCTCAGAACACTCTCCTAGTCCAGACTTTGGTGAGAGTGTGCCAAGTAAGTATCAAAATCCCTCTTCTCCTAAGTTTGGGCTGAAACCTCGGGGCTAATTCTGGGAGGCTGTGCAACATCAGAGAGAGTTTGGTTACATCCCTGGTTTAGTCTGGTGTTCCATGGAAACAGGGCTCCCATAGTTAATTTGTGTGTACTTCTAATTGCCTTCACTTTTGAAATGACTGCCTGATTTCAGACAGATTTAACAGAGAGGAGAAGTCTCAAAAACCATTACCCTTTCAAATCAACTAAATTTGTCTGATGTGAGACCGTGTAGGTCACTGCAGAATTAAAACTTATGAAGTGACTTCTGGGGGAAAGAGAAGATGGCAGGTACAGATTAAGAGTGGTCAGTTTTTTTTTCCTGAAACTTACTGGTCTGAAGTAATCTGATGTTGTGAAAACTCTTTAACAGGAGAAGCTCAATCAACTTGATAACCGATGTATCTCAGTTTTGGCAACTACTTTAGGAGGGCTGGATAAAGACAAGAATGTGAGCGCTCTTCAAGCTGGATTACAGTGAGAAAAATACATCTTTCACATGTTCTTCCACATGTTCTTCATATTTAAATGTTGTTTGAACATATGTCTTTTAGAATCATGGAGGGAATGTCTGCGCATAAAAGACACTGGTTTTAGGACTTAAATGGTCACATGAGATAACAGCTGTACAAGACAGTGATTTTTGGCATTGTCTTTGCAGTTTCAAGCAGAAAGGTTTCTGATGGCATAGGGTGCTAGACTGCTCTGCAGGGGATTCATATTCTGACTGCAGCTCCACCACTGTGGTTTTTTTTGTGATGTTGATCGAGTCACTTCGTGTATCTATGCCTCTTTTACCCATGTGTAGAAAGGAGGTAATGAGACTAGCTTACTTTGTGAAGTATTTTGGTTTGTCATGATGAAAAATGCTGTTTAACAGCCAGGGAATATTTTCTTTTAATTTAGTAAGTAAAAATGAAGATGAAGACAAGCTTAGACTTTATCTGTGCATCCAGCAGGGCCTTCTGTGTAGTGCTTTATCAGAATAACTTCTTTAGCTGTAGTGATTTTTTTCGGGGCCAATGAGATTTATGTGGGTAACCAATCTGCCTACTCCCACGAGATTGTTTTTACTGAGGCTGTCACAAAACTTGCCATGGATTAGTACTTTTGGTCCTGTGTCAGGTCCTGCTTTGAGAAGGTGGATGTGTTAGTGTTATGCAAAAAACAGGTTCTCCTGGAAGCTCAGGTACACAGTTCTTGTAAGTTGGTAGAAAGCAGGAGATCCATCTACAGCTCTTTCTCTGTCTTGAAGTCTGAAGCTCTTGCCCATTTGCAGGAAGCCGCGTCTGCAGAGATGAATTTCAGAGCAGTGCACTGCCTTAGAAAGTGACACCTCATATTTTTGTAGCTGTGCAGGTATATTTAAGGGTGATTCAGACATAACAATTACAATACCTCCCTCTGAGCCAGAAAAGGAGGTGCTGGGAATGCAGAACTCCTTCATCTTGTCCTTACGATCCCTCTGTGTTACGATATCCCCTTCTGTTTCCGCAGCCACAGCACTGCTTGTTTGTTTTTTTAACTCACTTGCATGAAGTTGTTGTCAGTGTCCATCCTCAAGTTTCCCAGCTGTTTCAGAACTTGCCTGCACATAGATGATTCTGTTATAAAAAATGTGCAATTTGTTTTTTTTCTGCAGAAGATTGTTAATTCCTTGAGGCTTAACAGCACTCATGTCTGCACAGTCACATGTGCAGTCTGGTCGGGTGCCCCTGCTGTTAATGTATCAGCAACAACATTCATCTATCAGGATAACATTAAGAAAGCATATATAATTATTTCCATGTGCAAAATATCTGTGCTGCAGCTACATCATGTAGAGTTACACCAGCCTTGCAAAAAAGGAGGTGGGAGAGGAGGAGGGAATTACAGCTTTAACTTGGGACTACATCAGTGAGGGAGAATGGGGGCACCTACCTGTTTCTGCTGAAATGAGGAAAGCTCTATTAAACAGTTAAAAGCTATCTAGCTCAAGGCCTTGTGTGTGTTTCTTCATCAGATTACTAGTGGAGCAGCGCATTCCAAGTATCAGAGACATCTTTATACTGCAAAACCTGATGAAATGCATGGGAAAAGATGCTCCAGTCTTTCTGAAAAAGAAATTAGAGGTAAATTTAGTTGGAGGCTCATTTTTACTTCCACAAAGCCTGTGCTCTTGCATTGTTTATAGATTGTGTATGGTTCTTTCCAGACACTCAAAGAGAAAATATAATAGAAAGGTTAATTGCATTTGCTATATGAATCATAGTCCAGCTATATCTGCAGGAAGAACTTAAATTTGGAGGCTGGGAATATCCCACCATGAAAGGGGGCAGAAGGCAAAGGAGATGGTACAAAAGGAATTGAGGCAGTAAAATAGCAGTGCCCTCACCTCTTGTTTGGGCTGGCCACATGGTATTTCATAGAAGCACTTACAGGCTGTTCCCTGATTCCCTTGCCTAGCTTGTGACTGGAGGACAAGAAGATGGAAAACTAGTCTGTGATGGGGCTGTGTCCAATAATGGTACGGGGCTAGAGGACCAATGGCAGTGAGATGCCAGGAGAACTCACCTGGCTCATGGCCTTATCTTTCTGTGTACCTGAAAGGTCCCCTGGGAAATACAGTGGTTGGGAGCAGGCTGTAGGTTTTATGGCAGGGTGTACTGGGTTTCGTCCTGATTTAAAGACGTTTTTTGAAACGTTCTTTCAAACAGGGCCTGCTAGTGTTTTCGTCACATAGCTGAAGGGCTCCGAGGTCAGCATTTGTAATAGCATTCATGAGGAAGTGAGGGAAGATACCACTGATGGGAAACTGGGCAAGAATAGAGCAGTGCAGGGGGCTCATGCAATGTGTTAGATGTAAGTAAATCGTAAAACCTTGCACAAGGTACCACTTTTTACAAGATGGTGAGAAACTGGCTGAAGATGTGGTGGAATATGGAACTGAGAGGAAAGTAACATTTCCACTTGTTAACTGAAGGGAGCTCTTAATTTTCTGAGCTTACAGGGTGCTATTTTAATACTGTGTAATTTCTGTTGTCGACTCATTTTGTATTTAACCTTTGATATGAATGCAGTAAAAATACTGTACTTTAATAGCCAATATACTTTGTAGCCTCAGTCCACATTTGTAGCTGGGTGTTTGTATTAAAGATACGCCACTTGGTGTGCTGTTGGATCACTTTGAGGACTTACAGCTTTCACGTGCATCCAAAACAGTAATTGGAGTACTATTAAATAAGTCAACTGTGCCAATTATATTTCTGCTACTTTTTTAAGAGTTAGTAGAAGACATATTCACAGTATTTGGAAATTAGCTTTACTGAGACTTCTTTCTTTTAAAACGAACATATAAAGGCAAATTGCTGCGAACTTGCATAGTGACACGGCTCTAGAACACTTGGTCTGCTATAACTGTGTATTAAGAAACTGAGAGTAGTTACTTTATCCTTTTGCTGTTTGTTGCTCCTTTTTCTTTCATATAAGTCTGTGAACAGGCTAAGGAATTTGGGAAAGTTTTGGTGAAAATGCCTTCACCAGAAAGCAGTGATAATATACCTGAAGAATGAAGGATTTAATAAGCTCTAATTCACTTTAGATGGCAGTTTTGAAAGAGATAGACCATCTGACTTTCCCGAATGCTCTGCGTGTGTTTTTGGCTCTTGCTGCAATGAATTATTGTTCCATTCCAATCCTGAATGCCTGCAGTAAAAAGATCCAGGGTAAGAAAAAAATACGTTTATTAAATTTCCCTTCCTTATACTGAATTCTTCCTAATTATTGTCTCGTCTCCCTTTTCTGATTTCCTTTAAAACTCGGGAAACATCTTTGTTTTACAGGATATTATAGTAATGTGGAGCCATTTGACAAGCAGCAAGACAGAAAATTACTGATTGATAATGAAAGCAAATAGCTCTTGTAGTCTCTGCCCTTCTTAACATTTACCTGCATTACATATTTTTCTTTATTTGTCCTGGTTGTTCATATGTGTTAGGACACGGTCTTTAATTACAGATACTGGCTTCTCCCATAGGACTTTCACCACACAGTACACAGGCTAGATGGCATACACAGAGTGAGCAGCTACTCAGTACTTTTTTCTGCATTTTTTTTAGTGCATGTTCTCAGGACTTACATGCTGCACATCATGCAAATGATGCTCTGGGAACAGTGTGATTAATTTCTGGACAGAAATGACCCCTATCAGAGGCTGGAGATGGAATAGGAAGAGGAGGGAGGGGTTGGAATTCTCCAGCAGGTTTTCCAGGTCCTGTGCTGTTGCTGGGGCTCTCAAGAAAGTACCCCCTCTCCCATATCTGGGAACCTCACCAGAATTGTAATAACTGTGTACTTCATAGGTACCTATTGAGTTAATTTTTGCAGCAGCAAGGGAGTGACCCACTGGTGATACTCATTTTCTAATTAGGCAGAAGAGAGATTAAGGTCAAAGTGTCCAGTAATATGAGACTCCGTTAGCCTGTTTTCTTTAAGAATACCTGGCATTACAAATCACTTAATTTGGTGCACAACTCTCATTGGCTTCAATCACAGTTGTCAGCACTCAGCACTTCAAGAAATGAGGTAACAGTGTTTTATGCTGAGCCTGGAAAATCACTGAGCACAACTCAGAGGAGTTAAAGTCAGTTATTTTCCTGCTATCCTCTTGCGTCCTCTGGCAGAGGAAAAGATAAAGTCTAGTTTTGATGGGTGCTGATCCTACTACTGTAGCTATGCTCTTTTCTCTTGCATGTCTTTTATGACATGTATGCCCCTCATTGCAGCAAACAAAGCAGGGTGTTCAGGAGAGAGCATTGTTCTTCAGTACTTAATCTTTTTCATCTCAGGAGTAGGTCCATCTTGTGTGGCAAATGAAGCAGCAGTCCTGCGCAGAAGTCTGTTGTCATCTGGCACTCAATCTGTGTCATCACGCTCATATGCCAGGAGGTTACGTTATGGTTCCATGTTATCCAGTTTGGCATACACTAATGCTTTAGTGCTTGACAGCCTTTAGTGCTTTTTAGACATAGATTCATATTTGTGGTTTCTTGCTGTTTTGTAAAACCAAATGGGAAAAAAAATGTAAATTTCATCATGTGCTAATATCTGATTAATCAGCAGCTTTAGACCCACCTCTTTGTTACTGCCTCAGCTGACATGGTGAAGTGGACAGCCCAAAGGCTCGATCAGTACTAAAGGGGCTCGCCTGATGGTTTCTATGCTGAGTGCAGAGAGGTGCTGAAAATCAAGAATCCTGGAACAGAAGATGTTCTGGGAACACAGTCTTCTTGCTTCTTTTGTTAGTTTGTCCCCTTTTGCCTATTTATCCGTTCTAGCTTGGTCCTGACTCAGTTTGGCTTCTTCTACCTCTCAGTTTCTTTATGTGTTTTAACTCAGTTGACTTTGCCTAGCTAGACTCAGTCTGTTCCTTATCTGATTCCCGCCGCCCTGCTCCAACCCTTAGCCAAACTGTTCCCACAATATCTCCAACCTACAGCTCCCATTGCTTTGTATCATTTGTCCTTTTTTGCTCTTCTGTTACAGAGAATGTCCACGATGCTCCATTTCGGCAGTTAATTCTCATTCTAGAAGCTTGTTACAATCTCCAGTACCGTAATGTAAAACTGTTTTCAGCATTAGCAGACTATGTTAATTCTACTGCCTGCCTTTGGGACAAAAGACAGGTGAGTTTGAGACCAAATAATTTATAGTGGTACTAGTAGAATATCTGGTGCTTTCCATCTTACCTTTCTTCATGTTTGTGTTTGATCTTTGGAGAACAGATTTTCTAGGAATACCAATCTGATGAAGTTGATACAGTTAAATTTTTAAAATGCTCTTCTATTTATTGATGAATAAAGAAATAAGAAATAAAAGGAGTGTTAAGGTTTGAAAAATTTGCTTTTATTAAAAATGCCTTTTATGAAATCAACAGGTAGGATCCACTTCACTGGCTTTCTTGACCTTATAAAACTATCTTTTCTTTTAGATTATGCTTTTTCTTTCTGCCTTCGAGACACTTGGCTTTCAGCCTACTGAGCTGATGGGTATTTTTGTTGAGAAGGTGACAGAAGACCCTGAATTCCTCAACTTGAAAAACCTCTTGATTGTTCTCCGAGTGTATTCACGACTCAACTATGTTCCCAGAGACCAAAAGCATCTGTAGGTTTTCATTTAGAATATCTGATAATACGTTATGTAGTCATGATAGAGTAATGTATGGCAACTAGTATTTGATTTCGGTTGTGAAAGAGTTCATAATCCTGTTTTATTAATCTGTAAGATAAATTTTCTGTGTCTTTTCCCATCTTTTCTACATAGGAATTTTCCTCTGTAATTGCAAATGGAGACCTTGGTTCTAGACTGACCAGGCTACTAAATCTGTTGATAGGTAGCTGTATCCTCACAGAAGAATCAAAAGCTAATGTTAGATTACACAACATATGATTGTACAAGATAATAAAGATTTCTAACTTGTATTTTTGTTTGAAATCTGTATTTTATATAGCCTTATTTGGGTATTTAGATACTTTTCTTCTGCTTTTGGAAAAGGTTTTTTGAGACTCTTCATAGCTGCTTGAATAAGTACCTCCCTCAGATTTCCAACACAGAACTGCTGAAGGCAGTGTATTCACTTTGCATCTTAGGATATCTTCCTCATCGTGCACTTGATGAGCTGCTGCAAAAGGACAGCAGGGATGAACTTCTACTGTCAGGTCAGGCCTTACTTTGTCATGTTCTTGTTTTAAAAGGGATAGTCTGCCTTCGTACATAATTTGTTGTAATTGTGTTAAAAGTTTAGAAATTAAAGAATGCAAACATGATTAATATTAAATTTGAAGTCCGCAAGACAAAGCTAACATAGTGATGGTGATCTAAGTGATCTGTTTCTGCACTAGGGAATCAGGCTTATTGTCTTGGGCCCCATGGTGGCAAAAGTTTAATAGTAGGTGTGCACATGGAGAGAGGTGAATATGAGATGTGTGGAAATGGTAGAAATGTGTAAGAGCCAGGGGTTCTATCTTTGACAGATGTTCAGGCATGTTTAAAAACACAGGAAGTCTTAACCTTTGTAAACCAACTTTAGTACCTGGAATCATGAGTAAAAGGTTATTTTGACTGCTCTGAGTTAATAATGGGGAACTTGGAATGGTTTGTAGTAGAATTTGGTTTCCACATTCAATTCTTTACAGCCAGTAGAGTAGTTCAGCAGAGTAGAAATTCACTGTAGAGTAAAACACTGTGTCTTGCTGTTGAGCCTGCTGTGACTGAACCTGAAAGCTGTAAAGCTGTAACTGCTTAGAGTTTGCGCAGCTTACTACTCTTAAAGTACAGTTTCAAAATTACGGCCAAGTCTGATATCCCGTCTTTGTTTTATAAATATCCTTCTAGTTGTCTGGATTTTATAAATGGTTTTTATGCATGCTGTCTCATTCCATTTTCTCCTTAAATCTCCTGTAATAACCGATAGCATGCACAGAGCTGTGTACAGTAGAGGGGAAAGACTGGATAAATGGGCAGGTCCCAGCCATAGACTTTAATATTATAATTAGTGAACTGATGGTGTATATTTAACAGTATATTGAAGATAATAATATTCAGTGAAAAAACAATTGGGTTTTGATTCCTATATTGAAATTCACTTGCTCTGCCAGAACAGACTATAAATGATAATAAAATGAAAAATTCTGTGAGGTGATACATTGGATGTAATATTTTTTGTATCCTTTTTCAGATGATCTTTACAAAGAACAAAAGGAAATGATGCTTCGCTGTGTGAAAGCATGTATGGAACTTGATAGCCCTTCCTTCGTGAAGCCTGCATTTGTGCTGACTGAGAATTTCTCCTCATTAGTATCTCTTAATCTCAGAAAGGCTCGGGAGGCGCTGATAGAACTTCTGGGAGATGAGAACATGTTTCGGCAAAATGTT
This sequence comes from Aptenodytes patagonicus, assembly GCF_965638725.1. Classification (NCBI taxonomy): domain Eukaryota; kingdom Metazoa; phylum Chordata; class Aves; order Sphenisciformes; family Spheniscidae; genus Aptenodytes; species Aptenodytes patagonicus. Next base: position 46,159,056 of record NC_134954.1, on the reverse strand, counting down.
GAGCTGCCATATAAATATCGTATTGGTATGAAGCCCAATTACCGTCATATTCTTTTTAATGTAGATTTATCATCCCCAAAATAATAAGGTGGTAACAAATTTGCGTAGGGTGCAAGTGATTAAAAGTGTAACACTTTGAAGACACAATCTTTTAACAAATGATGTCCTTGATTGGTGAATCTACTTTCTAGGATGCTTCTGTTAAGGTATTTAAGTTAATTTACTAAAACTTCATGATTGCTGTTATTTACAAAAATGCTTTGGACTTTTTGGTAAGCATCAGCAAGCAGATGTTAATTGTACATAAATCCAATATGGCCAACTGTTTTAGAGAGTTGACGTGTTAGTACTAAATCACATTAGAAACAAAGCCAAACAGCAGCCGCCTTTTGTTCTCCGACTTGTTTCTTCTCTGAAGCTCTGGCTAAGGTTTAGGTTCTACTTTCATTTATGAAATGGGATATGACCTTCTTTGATAGGTGATCATTTCATAACATTTGGTTTCTTTTATATTTTGATATTGCTTATTTTTTTGCCAGCCACCCAGCTTACCAATTTTTCTGTATTTGTAATACAATTTTCTTCCTACATATTTCTAATGAGGAATCAGATTACAGGAAAATCTGAGTAGGTATGACAGACTGCGATCAAGACTAGTTTCTTTAAACTATGATTTCACTCCCATAAAGTTATATCTACAGTTTCAAAACACTTTTTTTTTTTTTTTTTTTTCCTGGAGATGTGCAAGCTATAGCTGTTTATATTGGTTGCAGGGAGGGAAAAGCCATCAGTAATATGTAAATTATTAGAGAACAGCAATTAGAAACAGAGCAGTGACAGTGTTAATTTCTTCAAATGAGCTGTTCATTTGAAAACAATTTGAACAATTAATGTTCAAATGAGGACATTAATTGTAACCTCTTGCAGTGTTAAATGTTTTGTTGTTTTGTTTTCAGATTTTGAAATCAGAATGGATTCAGACAGAAAGAAAGTGCTCCCAATAGCTGCAACAGATGATCATACTGACTCAAGTGTTCAAAGGTGTCTTTTTTTGACTGCATATTTTTTCTAGCGGGCTAGTTTTATTTGTATGTATTCCATCCAGTTACTTCTTTGGTTCACTGATTTGCAGAAGCAAAGTAGATTACTAACTTGTTATTTGTGCTCACTGAAATATACAAAAATTGCCATGCCAGTTCAGAGCAACAGCTCATCCAGCTCACTACCTTCTTCTAACAGAGGCTGACTTAACATTTCAGAGAAAGAGGCAGGAAACATCACAGTAATTTGATACTCTTGTAATGGATACAGGTTTTGAAGTATGACTGAAATCCCTTCCAAAAAATTACTACATTATGGTTTTAAAATGCCAAGTATTTGTGTGTCCAATTAAACATTCAGTTATTCTCTTAAGTCTCTAAAATGTGCATCTCAATGGTATGTTATGGCAATTAATTCACCTGCTGAAATACAATTTGAATAAAAAGGATCATCATAACCACATTTTAGGTGCTTAATTTAATCTTGTGTAGAAGAATGACCTCTCAGTAACTGAAGTGGGACATATATCATTTAAGTAACGCTTAAGTAGAATTGGGTAATACTTAACACTTGTGTGCTGGATCACTGCACCGGAATGTATTTTGTATAGTTTGCTTTTTGGGAAAAGGGGAGCTAGTGAATTGTGTAACAGAAACTCACTGCCAGGTTTCCAAGGCATTCAGCTTTCCTCACCCTTCCAAGGGTTTTTATGGCAGGAAGTAACCGATTCTGAATATATTAGCAAAGGATCAAAGTAAATGCAGAAGCTGTCAAACTAATGTAGAATTTTGAATGATCTATCTCTTTCTCGTGGGAGAGTGGAGATCTAAGGACTTAATTCTGCTGTAGGTATTTGGGTAGATGCTGGTACTTGTGTGAAGCTCATGGAAGAAGAGAGGGTCTAAATTGCTTAAGTCTGGAGGAAAAGGATAATGAAATTTGTGCAGTCCTGAAACTTTTGCCTACCAGAAAGACAGCTGTATATTTGCAGTGTTAAAGGACATCATTGAATCATTGTCTTAAAAATGCTTATTCTGCATTTGTACAATGGAGTCTTCCCTACTCTTCTTGGTTGTAGATTGGCTTTTCTCTTTGTTCCTCTGTCTGCCTTCTGTGTGGGTACAACGCACCCCCAAGGGAAGCTGGCAATGAAGAAGCGACATCTAAACAAACTGGGCTATCATGTGATTCTGGTAAGAAGAGTCCCGTTACTTTCCCTGCTTCGGTCCAGTTATCAGCACAGTGATGAGTATGGTTGTTTGGTAGAACAGGCCTTGTAGGGAATGGTGAGCCTTCTCCAGAGTGGTAATTGTATATCGTCTCTACTTAGAAGGTAATGGTGGTGTCACTAGGGAGAAAGGACAGAGGAACTCTAAAAGACAAGCTACCACTTATCATTATCAGTGAAATAAATATCATCATAGTTCAGCAAAAACCCCCAAACAGTCAAGCCACTGAATTGCTTTCTACCTAAAAAACCTATGTGACTTTGGCTTATTTCCCTCATTTTTATAGAATGAATGATTCAAGTCAACTTGTTTTCAAAATACAGCGACTCCCTATGGCCTTCCCATCACTGAGCGCTTGGTTTGTGGGATAGGGTAGTTTGCTAAAGACAGTAGGACTAATGTGCCCTTTCCTTTCCTTTTCTTTTCTTCCAGGTCCTGAACAAGAAGTTTCAGGAAATGACAAATGAAGATGCAGTTGAGTTTTTGAAAGGAAAAATTTATTCAGAAAATGCTTTCCCTTCTTCTGAAGTGACTGTGCAGGATAATTAAAATAAACTAATAATTTTGGGTCTCCTGATCTCTCTTTTTCCTGTGTAATTAATGTAAGGTTTTAATGGAAGAGATAAGCAGTTTTATACACAACTGCCTAGTCCAAAGTATTACAGATTGAGAAGAGCTTGTAAAGTGAACAATGCCTGCTAATAGTGAGGGGTTTCTTTTGTGAAGTGGGAGTGGATTTTCTTTAGTGGAAGGAACTACTTAATCAATCCAAAAAGCATCCTGACATCTATTGCTGATGAAATTTCTTAATTTTATCTTCACTTTGTTTCCCCTCCCCCGTGCCCCAAGTCAAATTTCTCTCTAGTCTTGAGCTGGGTCAGGGAAAGGAAGTGACTATTTCAAGTGCTATTGCAACCTGGCCTACAAATACGCACTAGAAGGACTCCCCCCACCATCCCCCCCCACCATCCCCTCTGTTCTTTATGCAGAACTATCGATAGTAAAGCAGTAAATAACTCAGCCAGTTTCAGAAGTTCAGGCTGATAATGGTTCTGTTAGCTGTATGCTTTTTCTTTTGAACCCTTTGCTTCACTGTTACTGTAATAGATTTTTGAGACTTCTCACTACAAGAACACAGGTCTGGCACGTCTTTATAAACTGACTCTTGCTCTGTTTCTGGTATTAGTGTCTCCACAACTATTTAAAGAGGTGTTGCAATACTAAGATTTGTTCATTACATACTGTGATGCATCTCCACTGGCCTGTTATGTAGTGGTGGAGCTGATTATGTTGGCAGAGTCCTAGAAGTTCAAAGCAGCTGCAGGAGCAGAGAGAACTGGTACATCTTTTCCATTCTTGGTAACATCTACTGGTAAAATCCATTTGTTGTGCTGGAGTTGCTGAAGTACTTAGTAAGAGCATACATTTGCCAACAACAGTTTGCTTGTTTCTGCGGTGTAATCAGATCCTCAGTCACAATTTTGCTGTACCATAGCCACAGTCCAGTCGACGTGAAGGGAAACAGCAATACTTTCTACAGTGACTGTGTGTGACCTAACGGTGGTGCCCTTGCTTCACTTGATAAGCTACAAGCACTACGTTCTTTGTCTTTGTCTTTCTGAAGTAGTGTGGACACATGGTTAAGGTATTACCTTTCTTATCTCATCATTGTATTACAGTGATGAGGTGAAAAGAAACAATGTGCCTAAAAAAAATTCACTGCCCAACTTCTTGCAGAACATGTAGATAGAATATGGTGGAAACTGCAACCAAAGAAGCATTGTTACAGCAGTCTGGCATATAAAAGCAGGGAGAGCTGTTCAGCATTTCAGTCTCTGAAATGCAGCACATGCAGAAAAACAGATTTGATGCAATTGTAGAACTTAACAACCAGAGCAGAGTTCATATGCCTGACTTGATGAGAAGTTTGTTGTGCCCCCTTTTTGGATCTGCTACTTTAAGAAAGCATTGTCTGTACAAATTCATCTGTGAAGCAGATTGGTCAGAGCCATTCTCGTGTTCAGAGCTGGCCGACTGACCCACAGTCCCGGCCTGCACTGGAGGAGGTCTGAAATACTCTGTGCTGGAGAGCCAGGTAGTGCTCAGAGCTGTGTTTGAGAAAGCATTTGGTGCTGTTCAAAGCTGAAGCCCTGCAAACCAAGCTAATGCAGTGTCAGCTGCGGCTCTCGCCTGGGCTGGGGAACTGCTTCCTCTGCTTCGAGCTTTTCAGTCAGGTCCTCAGTAGCAGGTACGTAGCTCCCATCTCTTCAGGGACAAAACACCAGGCAGGGAAATATACTGTCCTCTTGGGTGCCAGCAGCCTGGACAGAATTAGCCACCAGTGGGCACAAAATGGCATAGCATGTTACATTAAATCAGCTGATCACCATCTTTTCTTTCTTTTTTTAAACACTTTACGAGTAGGTGGAAACTTATACAAGCAGTATGGAAGTGTAGTAGTCTGCCATAATGATCACCTTGCTTATTAAAATATCTTGCTTTATGCTACCTCAATAATCTAAGTCGTTACTACGTCACCACTGATTCATAGTTCCAAGCAGTATGTAGCTGCTGCCAGAGAGACTTCAGAGCTGTGGGTTTCCTCAATCTTTACATCTGCTAAAAAGCTACTCTGTTGCAATGCCTGAAACCCAGGTTTCTCAGGTGTCCAATTCATGTAGTAAGGGAGATTTAATCCCCTATTTTGTGCATTACAGTCTGCATTTAGAATACCATTCTCCTCTCTTTCCTGAATCATGCTTATTAAAATTAGTGGGAGACTCACACAACAATAATTATTTTGCTCCTGTAATTGTGGGTTTTGTCACTGCGTGGATTGCTCTGTGCGAAAGGTGCAAAATCCCCTTTTTTAAGCAAAACAGATACTAAACGTGTTTTTAGCTGACCTGCCAGTGAGGCTAACAGGAGATGCAAGCTGCACCTTTCTCTACCATTTTCACAGTCTGCCTGCAGACTCGGGAACATGTGTTTCTAACCTTTATTCACACTTGGAACACTTTGTAAGTGCAGTGGCTGGAAATTTTTTCTGAACAAGGAGTGAGGAACCAGGAAGCTGAATATGGCTTTATTTCATACAGCCCATGGGTGTATCTTATTAACAGATGGAACCCAGACATTTGCTGTGGTATTTGACTCACTAAAGGTATTTCAAGGGTGTATCCAATCTGTAGCAAGGCCAAGGTTCTTAACCCCATGTAAAGTGAAAATAGGTAATTTATTAAGTAAACTAAATTGCTGAGGGAGGGGAGGATCTTCAATGAATTGAAGGCTTGTTAAAGAAGATAAAGCAAGTATAGGGCTTAGAGTAATTATGTAGCTATGACTTAAGGACAGTGGACTCAGCTGCACAGAGCAACCATATATTTGACCAGATTCTTGTATGAAGGCAGTATATTTTACTCCTGGGCCACAAAGAAGTCTGAAAAGTAGATCCATACAAATCTTCCCTTCATTCTGAGCTATGAAATACTGGACTTAAGCATTTGTCCTGCTAATCTCAAAGAAAGAGATACTGCCTTTTATGATTCCTGTTTTTTACAAGCTGCTTGCTGTTAGACATTTTTTGATTCATAAACCTTATCTTATTACAAAACAGTAAAATGCCATGATAAAGCTGGCTTATCTGGTAAATTTTTCTAGTGTTCATCCTTTGAATTCTCCAGGTCATCTGAAGGATATCCACATACAAAAGGGTGACAAGCTCAGATCATTGTCATGTATCACACAATCAACAGGAAAACATTGTGAGAAGGATTTATAAATGTAAGTTATATAGCAAACTTCACTGGCCCAAGCATGATGTTAAGCATTGCAGTATGTGTGAACAGATCTAAAATGAGAGCAAGAAACAGGAAGGCAGAAGATGTGGTCTGCAAGGGTCAAGAAGGCTCTTGCGTGAACAGAAAATAAACTAGTACCATCTAAGCAAAAAGGAAAGTTTGTGAAGTAATGCAGAATGAGAACAGTGAGTGTTTGGAAAAACAAATTGTGTCCATAAGCAGCTGGATTTGCAGACCCTGACGACTTGTAGTTCTCTCCTGCCTGGATTTGCTTATGTCTAAAAACACTTCTGAGCCCTAACACCAGCCTTCTCAGGGTATGAAATATTCCAGCCGCTCATCACAAGAAACATCCAAGAACTCTCTTTAAAACTTCCACCTTGCTCTCAAATTAGCCCAGTCATTCAAAAGTGACTGCAAAAAAGGGACTAAAAGTACATTGCAGGAGTTTGATTTTTGTTAAGAAATCAGAATCTAAATAAACTGGAGCTTGGAATTAGAGAATGAAAGTCTGTTTCTCAGGTATTGCAACTGTTTCTGCACAGGCAAGAGGTTGAATAATGCTTTGTATGCAGAGACCTAGGGATGTGGCTCTGGTCAATAGCTGAAGTGAAGAAAATACTAAGACTTCTGTCTAATGCTTTTTTTTTTTTTCCCTGGCCATTGCAGTAGGTATTATTTTATATTGCCATTTGTTAATGTTAAGCTATTCTCTTTGCACACAAATCTTAGATCACATAAACTTGCGTGAATGAGGTTCCAGTTTCAATACCTCTTTACTGACACTAGAATATCTGAATTAAAAAAGAATTGCAGGTGTTTTGTAGATCTCAAAAAAGGTGGAGCATTCACTCCTAGGTGAAATGTGCTGAAATTAGTTATTTCAGAACAAAAGCAGAGCCATGGTTATCTGTTGTTCTCTACATGCATACTTTTAAAGCAATTATGGTACTTAAGCATAGGTTTTACTGAACATGTAATCCTGTGGTTTTGGTCTTCTCTTTTAAGTGATGCAAATATAATGGAACTCTGAACTATGTTTAAGATCTGTCCTTCTAGTTGCAGCAGGTTTTTCCCTTTTTTCAATATTTCTGGACAACCGCAGTGTAAAGTGAAAGTATGAATGTGGTGGCAACTGTAAACAGCCACCCAGGAACAAGAAGAAGGAGAATCTGTCCTTGGGTCTGCAGCAAAGGTCCTTGTGTCCACACACAACCAGTGAGCTTTTTGTTTCATCCTGTTCCCTCTCTCTGAAAATGCTCCTATGCTATACTCCAGTAACATTGTTGCCATGGCACCCATCAAAACTCAGATATGTTCTCGCTTTATGTAGCAAGATGCAAATTTTTATGAACAGGAGAATTTCTTTTCTGTTATGGGTAAGGGACTCTATCCATGCCTCCAGACAGAGGCAATTTACTGAACACTCTTGTCGTTCCTGAGTATATGCCATAGTTCACTCTTACCAGTTCAATCCACAAAGGGCACTTGCTAAATTTTCTGTTTTTGCCTGTTTGATTTTCATGGTACAGATTCCACTGCACATATGATGTCATCTGCACTCGACCACCCTCTAGAAAGGTGGGGAAGTGTGTGGGGAGTGTGGGGAAAGGGGGAGTGGCTCATCAGCTGGTTTAAATTAAAGTCAGGGCACTACAGCAATATACACCAGCTGAGGCTGTGGCTCTACAACTTCAAAGGAGAAAACTTGAAAGGTTATGGGAGTCCAGTTTTCTCCTTTAGCAGTAGGGAACACCTGGTGAATTGGACTCTGAGTGCACAGAGGCTGGTGTAAATGGTGAGAATTGTCACTGAAGTCTTGATGTGTACTGACACAGATGAGATGAGATTCAGGAAATATACAGTGGCTTGTTGTGGAGGAGATTATATTTGTATGTTAAGATGTTATTGCACACAATAGCTAGGGAAGGAGGAGAGACCAAGCATGGAGCCCACGTTTGAAATGTCAGTCACATAATAAAAGACTTTAATCTTTTTAAATATGCATATTGAAGACCAATACTGGGTTGTTACTTGCCCTTTGCGCTGGCTCAGCAGTTAGATATCAGGTTTAGCAGAACAACAGACAGTTCCTTGACACAGGGAATTCTCTGGAAAATACAGAGGCAACCTAAACCCCTTGTACACTGTGGTGTATGAGGCAAGAAGAGGGTAAAGGCTGTTGATGCATTTCTCTCTGTTGTTTTAGAATATGCTCCATTTTGCCAATGAACGATTTGTCCCAGGGACATACCATCTTCTACGGTGTGAATGAATCTTCAGTCTGGGTCACTTCTGTATAAATGTAAGGAAAATGATGGAGATCTGAAAAGTTAAGCAGGCAAACATATGTGTGTGCGCATGTGTTTGGAGATTTGCTCTGTATCAGTCTATGCTCAAGGAACAATACAAAATGGTGAATGCTTCACTGATGTCAGCAAGAAGATTTCCTTCTCAGTAGGCAGTACTCCCCCCAAAAGGTAGTACTGAGGAGGGGGAAGATGGGTTTGATTTCTGCTGATGCAGAATAAAAAGAGAACTTTCCAAACTTTCCACTGCTGGTGGTAGGTTTGATATTCAGTTGCTTATTCTAATAACTCAGTATTTGAAGGGGGAAAAAAGAGAACAACAATGAAGGTATCAAAACCACTCTCTCTGAAGAAAGGATAAGATGATCTGACACTAAGGCATTAGACAAGGACATGGGAAATCTGAGTTCAGCTCCCTGCTTGCCATCAGTTATCTGTCTGCTCATGGGCAAGTCACTCAGGAGGTCCCTGGGGCACACTCAGAGTCCTGGTGTTCGCACCCATCTCGGTAGTGCCGTGACTCAAAGGAATGCCCTGCTTGGCAGCAGAGGCACAGCCCCAGCACAGCCAGGCGTCTGTGTTCCCCGTCTGTATAATGGGGATGTCCCCGTGTCGAGTTGCTTGGATTTGTAAGCTCTCCCAGGCAGAGCTGGCTGATGTTTCAGATCCACTCCTTGTACAAAGAATAGTAACAGTTCAGCCATGAGAGTGGAGAAAGTCTTGGCTAATTGTAAAAGAAACAGCTCCCTTCGCTGAAGAACCCCAAAACTTGTGACCAATGCAAGCCATGTCAATAGCCTTACTGCAAACCTACCCAGCCCTGTCACAAGCAGCACTTCAAAGTTACACTACCCAGTCCCTTCCCCAGATACTATTAGCAGCAATGATTTTTTACAAAATCAGACACCAAAATAAAAGCTGTTTCTACTGCATGGCTCATCCATATGTACATAGCACACTTCAAACCCCGCTTATAAATTCTTTAAGGCTAATTTGCAAAAATACACTGGAAATTCTATTGAGTGTAAGTTACAAAGAGTGGACTTGTTTGGCTCAGACGAGATCTGCTTTGAGATCTTTTGTCAGCTACTGTTGGTTTCATTAATAATCACTGAGATTCCTGAGGGACATCATAACCGTTTTTAACAGATCCTCACGCTGGTTGAGGGGTTTGGAGTACTACTCACCATGCACGAAAGTACATAACTGCATGCATGCAAGCAATACTGTTATGCTCAGTGGTGCTGGTATTAAACAGAAAGCTAAGTATGTGTATCATTGTTGATAGAATGGAGGCCAAAGGTTAATATGAACATGTTTTATAGCTGCAAAAGCTAATTACTTAAGTTAAAGTGAATATAGTGTATATTGTTTGGGTCTAAGAAATTGTATGCAAGCATATTCGCAACTAATCATAAAGTATTTTAGTGCTTGTAATAGAATTCATTAAAAATAATGTTGGCTATTCTAGAATACAGTGCAGTAAGCTTGTTTTTTAACCATTAAGCAATAATAGAGACTTATGTGCTGTCCTTTACAGTTCTGCTAGTAGCAATAAAAGAATACTAGTTTATTTACTTACAAAGGTAATTATTTTATTTAAAAATACAAGATAGGCTTTTAATATTATGTGACATCTTCTTTAAAAAGGCCTAATTAAAACAAACAACATATTGCTTTGACAGCTAATCGTTTACAAGAAGTTTTGTTTCTTCACAAAATCAAGGATTCTTGCCTAATTCTTGCCCACTCAGAACATCAATATAGGATCAAACACTTCTGAAAATCCTTTTCCGCCAGAGCAATATCTTTGAAATCATAAGTTCTAATCATGTCATCAGAAGGTATTCTTATGAGGGAAAGTTTTCAGGACTGGAGAAGGTGAGTGAGAAAATCTTACTGGTCTTTCTGACAGTGGATTCAGGCACATTAAAACTGTCAGCAAATTGAATCTTTCCTTTGATCAAACTACAAGGGCAATATTTTGCAGCCAGCTTGTATGTGTGGAATTTGGGTTCAGCAATTTACCATGCACCTGAAATATACTACTAGGGTTTTTAAGTTAAATTGCACAATCCTTATGCAGACAAATTTCCCATAGGGATTTCCCATAGTCCTCACATAAGGACTGTAGGATTTTGTGCACAACTCCTCGTAAAGGTGTTCATCCTTAACTCCTAGAACTGAACCGATAGTGTTTGTTACCTTTTAGTAACAGCTGGTAAATATCATCTTGAATTCAGATTGTATGTTAAAGGACCAGCTCAAGGTTCCTTAGCAGCGACATTTTGCTGTCTAAAGGATGAAGGAAAAATAACCACCCAGGCCACCTGTTATTAAGGAAAGACAATTCACTAATAACATTCTCCTTTCCTGGTTAAAGAAAATGGTGTCTGAGGAAGCTGCTCTGCCAGCCTAATTAAACCAATACAGACTTTGTCAGCCTGCTTCTGCCCGCTTCTATAAGGAACTGCTTGCTGAATGGGTACTTGAAGCTCCTCTCTGATAACAAAGCTGTCTAAAGGCTGCATCGCTGGACTTGTGGAGAAAAGGCAGGTGTTATTTCCCACACTGACACAACACACTGATATTTCCAGTTTTGGCTCAAAATATGTGAGTATGCACATGTATAAACGCTGTAAAAACTATGGAGAAATCTTTGAAAGGATCTGTAAATGTGTATCCCTTGAAATTACTAGATCATGTACCAATCATCAAATTAGTTCCACTAAGCTAAAGCTTAAGTATCCTATGTCACTTGATGAACTACAGGACACTTAAGGTTGGCTTAATAGAACTAATTTTAGGGTTTGCTAGTAATGTCATTCTAATCTAGGGTATGTTGGCTGGAATTCTTTCTGGTTTAAGGTTACTTTAAAATCCCAAATGTAAGGTTAATGGGGTGTTTTCAGTGTAATCTCAGAGAAAGAGAGAGAGAGGAAAATGCAGCAAGATGACTCTAGAAGAGAATTGTCGTAACTCAGCACAGCTTCCAGTATATTCCCACTTGTGCTAGGATTGTTGCTGGAGCTAATGAGGCTTGAGAACAGTTAGCACTGTCAAATCACAATGGAGTCCAGAGAATTTCAGAAAAACCTTTCTCTAACAAAGCTGTGAAAGCTGAAGACTTGGCATACTGAGAGGAACAATGATTCACATTGCGGACCACACAACGTATTGCTGAATACTCATATGCTACAGAATTAAGACCATATACTTAATATTGTAGAATGAATTGGAGTATTTTGAACATTGCTCAGAAAGACAGAAATATCTTTTAGTACTCGTAGAAAAAGACAATACCTATAGAATAAGCTGTCTCCTATGACAAGTCAATAGGAAACAGAACTGTCAATTCATTGTGTGCTTCCTCCAAGTAAAGCTACAGTGATAACCAGAGGATATTTTAGTAAAACAGCTGAATTATCCACCCCCCTTCTTCAGTGGAGCAGAAGACTGGGATTTAAGGCACATTAGTCAGCATGCTACTATATTGACCCTACTGAGTGGTGATTCTGTCTTGGACACATACTGTGAGTTTTCTGCAGCAATGAGAGAAGGATTTACTGGAGGATGATTTTCTGAGAATCAAGGTGATGATTTAAAAAAATGTTGATCATGTTAATTCCATCTAGTTCTAGTTTGGTTTTTAGTTCAGATGGAGTCAATGCGGGATTTAGCTGTGGAACTGGGAAAGCTTAACATGATGAACTGATGTTTGTGGAGACACAAAAGTGTGTAAGTTTTTTGTCTTTTTAATAAGCTCTTTGTCCTTGAAAGTTACATGCAGCTCAGTAGGAAATCTGGGTGCAGGCAGCTACCAGGATCAAACTCACCGCTGTATGATAGTTGTTTAAAACATGTGGTATGCTTCAGTATGGAATCTTTAAACAAAACAGTTCTAGCTTGCGGCTGTTGCTACACAGACTGTATGCAGATAAGTCACAAATAGCTGAGCATATGTGTGGTGCAAGGTTAAAACAATAACAAGCAGGTCGAATCATTCAAACACTGGAAATCACTTTGACTCCAGGCCAAAAGCTTAGCTTGAGATGATATCAGTACGGGATAAAAAGAGGATAAACTAACAGGCTTAGCAGCCAGCTTGTTGGAGTCAGCATATAGTATCTATACTTCCAGCAGGAGAGCAGATGGTCATATATTTAAGGAAGCACCAGACAGGGAGTCAGGAGATCTGAATTCTATTCCTGGCTCTGCAGCAGTGTTCCTATGTCACCTTGGGGAGTCACTTTTTCCCCCTTTTTTATTAATCTTTTAAGTAGTGGAAATAATATTTGCTTGTCTCACAGGGCAGTTGAGAGGCTAAACTGATGCTGAAAAAATGCTCTGAAGCTCTAAGAAGAACGTATGGAAGAACTGCAAAGTAAACTTGTTTGGAAGAAAGGACACCGCATGGTTTCATATGGTATGTTTGTGCCATATGTTTACAACCTTTCCTCTCCCCAGAATGTCCCATGCCTTTTTGCACACAGTTTTCAAGGAGGGAATAAGTGGATTAAGCTGCCTTCCACATTTGCTAGAAAGATAAGCAGCTGCCAGTAAGAACCCGACCAAAGAACAGACTTCATTACTGAGACATTATTTATGCCCAAGAGGGCAATAGGCTTGTTGAAGTTAACTGTTCATAAAATCATAGAATCATAGAATCATAGAATGGTTTGGGATGGAAGGAACCTTAAAGATCATCTAGTTCTAACCCCCTGCCATGGGCAAGGACACCTTCTACTAGACGAGGCTGCTCAAAGCCCCATCCGACCTGGCCTTGAATGCTTCCAGGGATGGGGCATCCACAACTTCTCTGGGCAACCTGTTCCAGTGCCTCACCACCCTCACAGTGAAGATTTCTTCCTTATATCTAATTTAAATCTACCCTCTTTCAGTTTAATGCCATTACCCCTCATCCTATCACTACATCCCAAGATATTTTTGCATTGGTGGCAGAATAATGTCTCTAATAGCTTTTATTCTGAATTCAGCAGTGCTGCTTGCAAGCTGAAAGTTAAGTACATACTTAAATATTGTTTTTTATGAACAAATCTTCTGCTGAAGTCCCAAAACAAGTCCATTTTTTAAATCAGTGAGAAACGTCCATGATTATTTGCACAGGACTTTCATCTAAAGCCCATTAAAATCAACTAGACTTCAAAGGAATTTGAATCAAAGACCTAGCAAGCAACTGTCATTTCTTCTGAATCCTATGCCCATTAAGCAAAATGATCCTATCTATCTTCATAACTATATGGCATCATAGAAGTAATGTTTTCACAACAGAATAAATAGCTTCTGCTTTCAGCGTGGAGGTGTAAGCTTTGGGCTGGAGTTGAGTTTTAGCACGTATCATGATTTGCTCCATTTGTGCATATCTTTTTTGCAAGAGAAAAAGAAAAAGATGAAGCCTTTTGTTTTTTAACTCTATGCCTCCATTTCTCTTGTTCCTAGAGTCTGAGTCCCTGTCAAGGGATTGAACCCCAGCTCAAAGCCAGCTCTGCTAAAAGGGCACAGACAACACTGCAGAAGACTTCAAAATTCTAGTCCACCTCATAGCAGTAGCGGAGACAAAGGAAGCAAAAGCAAAGGTTATCTGAGCAGAAGTCCTGAGTGTCAATATGGAATATGGTCTTCCCACATGAGTTTGTTTTTCTGATTCCTCACAAATGGACCTGCCTCTAATCCTGTAAACTGGACTTCCTTCAGCTCTTCTGGAAGTCACTGTGGGTTGGGTATCTACATGGAGGGAAATATTCACCATTTTCAGGTTCAGGCTGTTGAGCAGGTTGTAGTCTGTGGCAATAAAATGGGAAGGGTCTGGTGTGATTTATGAAGAAGAACATATTCTTCTCTTGCATGCAGCCTGGTTTTGTGAGAACACACTTTTGAGTTAAGCTGTTCCTCTTTTATACTGGGACAGTTCTGCTGCCTGTTTTCTTGATGACAGCCTTGTAATGTAATGTAAGATGACTACCTACTTTGCTGAGAAAGATTTACAAAGTTACTGTAATTACAGTTAATGTCCATTGCATGTGTACACAAACAAACTGACTTACTGGACTCTCTTCACCCCAAGTCCATGCAGTTTTCTGCATTAAATCACCATGGGGTAGCTTTAATCCAAGAGAGAAGCTGAGCGAAAAGATTTCTTTCTGAAGAACTGTGCTATATGTCTAACTGTAGTCTATTAAGGAAGGAATTCAACTGTTTACTCTTGATATATGAACTAAGCAAGAAATTAAATATTTCAGATAGTAACCAGCTCACTGTTTTGAGTATATAACAAAAACACTCTTTATGACAGTGTAAAGTTGATAGTCTGTGGCCAGAGACTGATCTGGTCCAACTGAAAGTGGTTTAGATGAGACTATATCATATATATATATATGATATATATATGGGGATATCATATCCCCATCTTTCCTTTTTGCAGGAATGTTGGTTGTTTCTTTCATGTCCTCTTTTTGGCTAGGCAAGTGACAGAATTGCAGTTAAGGGGTCAAAGAAGTGCTCCACAAAGTCACAAACACAGGAAGGAAGAGAGCAAGGATGGAGCTTGTTTTACCACTGTTCTCTTGTTCTTCCCATCCCTATGACTTTTATAAGCTAATCTTCACTAGTTGCCATGGACCCTGCAGGTAACACTTTCTCCAATGACTACCAACTTTGTCTCATAACATTTTCTAAGATTTGAAGGTGACATACAGAAAAATCTTCTTAGTTCTTAGAAGAAGTGCTTCTGTGAGAATGTTGCTATTTATATGTGTTTGTGTTTTAGGGTATGGAAGAGAGCTTGGAGAAATAAGAAAAAGTAGAACTATTTAAAAGTTAAGTTAATGGTTCAACAAGGGCAGGTTCCCTTCCAGGATAAGTCTGGTTATATATTATAATTGTACAAATAAAGTGTTCAGTCCAGATGTATCCTCCTCCTCTCTAGTCCTGCACTGTCGGGGCTGGGTTCTTTGCACAAAAATGTGGCTTTTTCTTGTCATCATCTTTTCTCTGGGGATGCTAATTGCTGGAAAACTCAGCTTGAAATTGCAATATGATGGGTGAGTGTGACTGGGGTATCATGAAGAATTGTGCATGCAGTGAAATTCCCAGGAACTGTGTAAGAATAATAACAACTATGAACTGAAAACCTGGAGGTAGAGTTACTAAGCCGTAAGCTTTGTACGATTTGGAAAGAAAACATAAAGATGGGAAATGAAGAAAGAGTGAACCAAATCCAAGCCAACAAAGATATGGCCGCAGCCGTAGGAGACACAGAATGCCCCTCAAATGCACCTCAGGATGCTCTGCTTCCATTAGCTGAAATTCATTTGGCTTAGGCTCTTTCATAATGAACTTTGAAATCAGATGCTGTAGGAATAAAATGCCTTTTCTGTGTATAAAGCGGGGGCGATGACTGAGTAAAATTATATCCATTAATAAAAGACAGCTGAGGTTACATGAAAAAGATGGTGTCTCAAAAGCAGCTCAGACACTGAAGCCCTGTTGGAAATCTGTAACAATAACAAAAAAAAGCTAATGGGGTTGGTCCAGAGAATCTTCACCCCAAGGTGTTCAGAGAATGAGATTATCACATTTTTTATTACTGATTAATATTTCTGAAAAGTATGAAATACCTAGTTTTGCTGTATTTTCCATTCTCGGTTCTGCTTTGTAAGAAAATGAGTGGTATAAAATTCTGTTTGCCCATCTAAACTATTTTGTTTCATTCACCCTCAACTTTACAAGGAATGATAGGTCACTCTGCCTTTACAGCAGTTGGGATTTGCAGGAGGGGCACAAATATAGTGTGGAGGCCAGCTCTCCACATATAACTTTATACATGGAATTTTCTAAAGTAAACAGAGAAAGTAGCCCAGTGCTGAATGCCTCTAGACTAATTATATCCCCAGAATATAGTTTTAAAAAGGAGAGAAAATCAAGCAATACCTACTGGAAGTAAGTTCCTTCATAGTATACCGGTTCAACAAGTCTCCTGGCAAAGCTCCTGGCAGAGCATACGGAGTCACCACTTCTCTCTTTAAAATGTGTTATTTCCCTTGGATAATATTTAGCCTTTAGATTTGTATCAGGAACGCAGTCAGAGCCTGTCGATTTCACCGAATAGAATTCAACAGACCCTTGGTAATGTAGTGTTCATTTTTTTTTCTAACTGCTGTCCGGGCCTGAACCTGTTGAGTACTTGCATGGGATTTAAAAACACACTTAATCGAATGGTCAGCATGACTTTGGGTGGGCAGCACCTGCACAAAGATGAAATGACTAGTAAAGCCCGTTTTCGTTGTCATTTGCTCTGTTCAGCAACTTAAATGAAACATCCAATCTATGAGCATCCAAGGAGAAACAGCTTGTGCTGAGAACAGTCCTTTAATTTGGTAAGAAAGCTTAACTGTAGCATTTCAAAAACTGTTGTTCTCACGTGGTCACATGGGCTGACTTTGCACTTCTCCACTGAGAATCCTAGTCCATAATCATAAACGAGTGTGTGCTTTCTAATCTTAGTTTACTATTAAAAATGATTTGTCTCCACACTGGCTATTGTAAAAGGTTTATCAGTAAATAAGAGCTGGCCATCTGGCAGCAATCTGACTGTCTGGCATTTCTTTCATTTGGTGTAATTAAGACATAATGTCAATGAGGATAGAAAGATATTACAGGATATTGTTTCCCTTCCTGATAGACAAAGAGCAAAGCAAGCCCAGGCATTTAGAGAGAATAAACTCTGAACTGCAGCTGAGATGTTTATTCTCCTAGCAAAGATGTTTATCCTGCATCTACAAGGTTTATTACAAAGATATCATGGCTGTTGTACCAAATTGTTAGCAATGCAAATGTAATCATTTTGCCCCATAGATGAGGGTCCTATATGCTAACAGCATCTCCTGAACCAGTAGTAAACAGCCCATTTTAACTATCAAGTTCTACATTTCTCTATCATCAGCAAAGGTGATATTTTCAAGAGATGTAAAAAAACCCAAATCCCCTTATTTTTCAGTGGATGATGTGAATGAATAGTGAATTCTATTTGCATGTATATTAAGCTGATAATTGTACATTTGTGTATGGAAGCACAAATGATAGCAGTCGCAGTTCAGATGATGAGAGCATATTATATTGATGACCGTAATGACCATGGCTTTAATAAAAAGACATGCAAGGCTTTTTCAACAAGAATTTCTGTTACAAAAGCTTTAAAATGTAAAGTGTTCTTTTTTTGTACTTGTCCTGTAAAGGCTCCAAGGCCCATTGAAGTCACCGAAGGAGACTGTGAAGCAGTAGTTATTGGTTACTAACAAATACGAACATTTCTCGGGTTCCCCATTCTATCACATCAGTAGTGGATAACTGCTGTCTCACTTTTGAGTAATGTAATGTACTCGTCAAAATCCACTCCTCATTATGAAACCCTTTCATTAGAAATGTCACACTTGCTATCAGTCCTGGAAAGTTGATCTGAACAAACACTGGAAAAAAATTAGAAAAATAATTACAAAGGGTTTTTTAATAGAACATACAGATTTGCTTTTTCTGCATTTCCAACCATATTAATTTGTTCTTTGTAAACTTTCAATATTTTTTTCACATTAAGTCTGTAGTAAATGAAAGTTTCATGGGTCCTCATGAAAATATATACTCAGACACTGGATCTGTGTGTCTTTTCTAGAAACATAAAATGATAGATCCTGTACTAGAAATTTTTGTTTCCTGCAAATTGAGTAAGAATATGCAATTCTGGAGACCATGCTATTCACTATTTGTGGAATAAACTGGCTATTCTCATGACAAGTAGTTTGTGAACAACTCAAGCTCTTAGCAATGTTCATTTATCATGGCTATCTAATGTTTTTGCATGCTGAAGTAGATCAGCAAAGCATCAAGTCTATCTGGAATAATTGAATAATTCCTGAACAGGAGAAAAAAAAATGACATCTTATCAAATAAATAGTTTATTATATATTACCTATGATCTTGTTTTGGCCGTGGTCCTGCAAAGGCAGAAACACACACCAGGGCTCATGCGAGCAGTTGGCTTCAGTGAAGCTGGTATGGTGAATAAAGAATTGCCACTGGCAAGGAAGCAGAGTTAACCTAACACTCTAGCAACAGAAAACTCACATCACTTAGTCCTATTTGTAACTAAAACGTACCAGGAATTCATCACTCAGACATGTTTTTGTTGGAACAGCACTCAGTTACATGCTCTATCTTCCTTCTACATAACAAAACATCTCCTTTTGACTTATGAAATCATGGATACAGACATTAAAACTGATTTTGTTTCTCTGCTGAATTTCCAGGGACCAGGTTTTGCATATTGTGCCAGAAACATTTCAGCAAGTCCAGCATCTTCAGCATCTTTGCAGCACTTTAGTGGTGAGTAAGAATAACCATGTGTGCCCAAAAAGCAGAGTGGGGTCTTGGGCTTTAAAACAGATTTGCATGTAACTTTAGACAGGAATGAAGGTTAAAGTAAACTTGAAAAAGCTTTACCTAACTTTTTTTTTCTCAGTGTAGGGTGGAATTGCCCTTCCACTCACTACCTGAAGGAATTTATGGGAAGAAGTTAGTTTGCTTGCATGGCTCTGTGAAGGTGTTGCTCCTTATCAGTGGTGCCTGACTCAATGGAAACACCAAGCCTGTGCTGCATGCTCTATGAACAGATGGCTGGAGAATAGTTAAGGGGATAATTCGAAGGAAAACTTCCATTTATTGTTATGCAGCTACTCTATCTTAAATATATTTTCTCATTCTGAAAACAGAGCTTGATTTGTGCATTTCTTTCTTCTCCTCTGCACGGCTGGATTTGTGGAAGCCCCTGCTGCCTGAAGACATCTGGGCTGGAGAAGACCTGCACATAAGGGTCCCAGCTCCTCTGGTGTAGGAGGTGAAAGACAGCTCAGATCAGCGTAAGATCTCTTACAAGTACAACCTCTAATTTCCTGATGGGAAAGGCTGGCTCTAACAATCTTCCTTGCTATCACAAAAGAACCTAGTCCTTTCCAATTAACAGTCAGCAAGTACTGATGATAGGACCAACCTTTGTTCCAAGTGCCTCCAACTTACCTTGACCTGCCCAACACACAGATGCTAAATATACCTTTGAGTTTTAAAAGCACATTCCCCCATGCCCTGTTTATTCACCTTCCAACTAGCCTGGTCTGTGAATTTGGAGCTGGGATCTGAGACAGTCCAGTCTGTCTTGTTTCCCTGCTGCTGCCTTCTCAGTGGCACAGGATGGCGCTCAGATGTATGGCTCAGTTTTTTAGTCTGAAGTCGGGAAGCCAAACTTGGTACAACCACTACTTACAGGAGCATGCTTTGCTCTTGGAAAGCATGGATACTTGAACACAGGGTCATCCCTATTTTGGAGAGCCCAAAGATTTAATCAGTGTCACTGCAGAGCAGCAGTCTCTGTAGCTCTCCTTTTCCCTTCCCCGTCTTTTGTTGCTCCTCTGGTTTGGAGAAGAGCCCTTTCAAAGGGAATATTCACCCAGTTTAGGGTGGCAAAACACTGGCACAGGTTGCCCAGAGAGGTGGTGGATGCCCCATCCCTGGAAACATTCAAGGTCAGGTTGGACGGGGCTCTGAGCAACCTGATCTAGTTGAAGATGTCCCTGCCCACGGCAGGGGGGTTAGGCTAGATGACCTCTAGAGGTCCCTTCCAACCCAAACTATTCTATGGTTCTATGATTCTTCAAAGCTGCAGTTTCCTACCCTTATCCCCCCGCCAGGCTGGTGAGAATTTCCTGGCACCATCCAGCCAAACAGAGGCATCCCAGCCTGGGACAAAGGTCCCAGTGGCAGGTCCCCACTGCGCACACAATTGGGAGCCACAAGCCACAAGCTGCAAATGGCCCATGATAGTTTATCACACCTACCCAGCCACACATCTTCACTATCTGCCACACTTCTACTTCTAAGCAGAAGATCTCATCCAGATACAAAGTGTGTTTATAAAGCCAAATGGGATTAAATAAGATCTATTCCTCACACAGTCCCATTCCCATTTGGAACTGACTTTTTCAGGTAACCGGTAGCTAGCTGTATTTCATATAAACAATCCTGTAGTCATTCAGGGCTGGTGACAAATGGCCTATGGACATACATTGACATTTACCAATCAAAGATAAGTCGAAGGAGGATTGGTGCCACTTCAAAGCTGTTTAGAGTTAAAGCTGATCTTGACATCCTGCCTTTTGCCTGACAAACTCTTTTTAGTAAGTATGATGCCCTGGCAACCAGAGATGGAGAGAAATGAGGTGGGAGCCAGTACAAATGATCTAGCATGAGGTTTAGGTATTCAGGACTTAGACAACGTTCCAGAAGATATTTAACCTTTTATTTATATCAAGGTTCTTCATTTTCTAATGGTTTCAACTGAGTCTAGTGGAAATTTAAAGACCAAACTGAAGTTAGCAGCTTAATCTTTTTTTTTCCTTGGACTGGGGCCACAACTGCAGCCACCTTGTGTAGGGTCCTAAAGTAAGAGGTGGGTAATTTGACAGTCAAACTGAAATTTTGGCTTTGTATTGCAAAGGCGTTGAGATTATGAGTATGGCAATGTTAGAGTTAAAGTTCCTCTAACAGATTCAAAGCAGGAACCACCTTTTAGAAAGCAGTTGACATGCAAGAAAGGTAACATGACAGGTATATAATGATAGAGACATAAATGACAAATTATAATCAGGACATCAATATTCTGACTGTGTCAGACTGTGGGATTTCAATTCCCCAGAGCTCTGATAAGGCATTTTGCATGTGTGGTTTCAGTTCATGGGAATTTGCACTGCCTGAATTTTAGTTTGAAGTTCAGATGGGAATAAACATCAAAGCCTAGAGTGAAAGTCAGCTGTAACTCCTCTTAAAAGTTTCTTATGTGCAGTTTCCCGAAATGCCGATCAGTGCTACTGTCAGCAGAATAGCCTATTAGCACCTAGTGTTTGAAATCAACAATGTTTAAGCTACCTTTGCAATTGTCTTATCGCAAGTGTTTACAATGACCACAGATTTGTAACAGTGTTACAAGGGGCTGATTGCAGTGAGAAAGCTCAGTGTGTGATCCAAAGTCCTCTGAAGCCAAGGAAAAGGTTTTATTGACTCCCTTGATCATGGAATCATACCTGTGCTATACTCATTTCTGAACTAATTTGTAGCTAAAAAGCAAGAAGAGCTTTTTGAAGGAAAGAGGGGTTTTGTTCTGATTTTTGCAAATTTCAGTGAATACTTCTGTGAAGTCTTTGCAAATTGAAAATGCCTCTATAAAATACAATGAAACACTAATCTTAAATTTTTCACTTTTCCCCCCTTTTCCCAAAAGGTGGTATTTTAGACTTTCGCCCAGTAGTAAAAGTGGTTGAGAAAAGAAAGATATTGAACTTTTTTTTTTGTAGAAAATTGTCAATCTTTAAAAAAAAAATGTAGTAAAATTATTACTTTATTGTTAAAACCCTGTGAAAATCCCAGTACTTTGAACTTTCTCTTACATGAAAGTAACCATTATGCTGATGGTGATGAATTTGCCAGGCAGTCCACAACAGAAGAGGCTAAATCCTTTCATTTGTTGATGTAAGCAATGTACCCACCATGATAGTTCTGCAGTAATTGTTAGGGACTGTTTTCTTTTCTATCTCCCCCTTTCCCCTCCCCTCAGAGTCCTAATACCTGATGTGCAGGAACTTGTGGATCAGAGCATGCCAAGGGCAGGTCCCAGAAGGTTATGTCTACACCCAATATATGGAAGAGGTAAAGAGGAACCCAAGTCTGCTTGCTTTCTTTGTTGCTGCTATTTTCTAAACGCCACAGCAGGCAACTTTGTGCTTGCAGAAAGCTCAGCTGAAGTCAGTGGAGCTCTTTCTGACTTTCTTCTTTGCACAATCAGTCCTTACTCTTTGGCTAGAATCTTGGCCTGGTTGAATTGAACATGAATTTGCCATTGATTTTGATTAAATCCTCAATTCCTCCCTGACCAAAACCTAAATACTCTGCGTGAAGCAGCCATATTCTTTTGCAAATAATATTCTGGGGTTCAGTTGATTGCTTTGCTACCTTTCTACCCTGTTATGCTTTATCGTTATCTCTAGTATTTATTCATTTAAGCCCCAGTATGTTTGATGCTGAGCCAAATGTGAAGTGCAATGACTATTGCGGTTTCTGGAATCCCAGTGAGGGAGAAGAGGTGAACAGTGGGAAATCTGTAGAAAGAAGTAATTTAAGGACAGGTTTTTGACACTTCAGGAGAGAATAATGTCATGACGGTGGGTAGTGAAGACTTCTTGTGCTGTGTTTCACAGACCAGTGGGTAAGCCTGGACAAAGGCAGAGCATGGTGGTATTCTTCCTCCTAGCCACATAATAAGACAGAGCAGAGTCAATCCTCATGTATATTTTGTTTGAGCTACCCATTGGGGATGACTGCTGCTGAACTGAGATGTGGAAAATCAGTACTGATAGGCAAGAGACTGTAATACTGTTTTGAAGCACAAAGGAACTCCAGCCAGTAAGACAGCTTCATCGGGGGCCCAACTTAAATGCCTCTATGCAAACGCACGTAGCATGGGGAATAAACAAGAGGAGTTAGAGGTGCCTGCAGGGCTACGACCTTATTGGCGTCATGGAGACGTGGTGGGATGGTTCCTATGACTGGAGTGTTGGGATGGAGGGATACAGGCTCTTTAGGAAGGACAGGCAGGGGAGACGAGGAGGGGGTGTCACCCTCTATGTCAATGACCAGCTGGAATGCACGGAGCTCTGCCTGGAGGTGGATGAGAAGCCGACCGAGAGCTTATGGGTCAGAATTAAGGGGAAGGCAGGGACAGGTGACATTATGGTGGGGGTCTCTACAGGCCACCTGACCAGGAAGAGCGAGCGGATGAGGCCCTCTATAGACAGATAGGAGCAGCCTCACGCTCACAAGCCCTGGTCCTCATGGGGGACTGCAACCACCCTGACATCTCTTGGAGGGACAACACAGCAGGGTGTAAGCAATCTGGGAGGTTCCTGGAATGCGCTGATGATAACTTCCTTCTCCAAGGGGTAGAGGAGCCAATGAGGAGAGGTGCTGTGCTGGACCTTGTTCTCACCAACAAGGAGGGGCTGGTGGGGAATGTGAAGCTCAAGGGCAGCCTGGGCTGCAGTGACCACGAAATGGTGGAGTTCAAGATCCTTAGGGCACCGAGGAGGAGGGCGCACAGCAAGCTCACTACCCTGGACTTCAGGAGAGCAGACTTTGGCCTCTTCAGGGATCTGCTTGGTAGCGTGCCATGGGACAAAGCCCTGGAGGGAAGAGGGGCCCAAGAAAGCTGGCTAATAGTCAAGGATCACCTCCTTCAAGCTCAGGAGCGATGCATCCCAACAAAGAGGAAGTCAGGCAAAAACGCCAGGAGGCCTGCGTGGATGAACAAGGAGCTCCTGGACAAACTCCGACACAAAAAGGAAGCCTACAGAGGGTGGAAGCAAGGACAGGTAGCCTGGGAGGAATACAGAGAAATTGTCCAAGCAGCCAGGGATCAGGTTAGGAAAGCTAAAGCCCTGATAGAATTAAATCTGGCCAGGGACGTCAAGGGCAACAAGAAAAGATTCTATAGGTACGTTGGGGATAAAAGGAAGATGAGGGAAAATGGGGGCCCTCTCTGGAACGAAACGGGAGACCTGGTTACCCGGGACACAGAGAAGACGGAGGTATTCGATGACTTTTTTTTGCCTCGGTCTTCACCGGCAAGTGCTCAAGCCTCACCGCCCAAGCCGCAGAAGGCAAAGGCGGGGACTGGGAGAATGAAGAGCCGCCCCCTGTGGGAGAACATCAGGTTCAAGACCACCTAAGGCACCTGGAGGTGCACAAGTCCATGGGACCCAATGAGATCCATCTGCGGGTCCTGAAGGAACTGGGGGATGAAGTTGCTAAGCCACTATCCATCGTATTTGAGAAGTCGTGGCAGTCCAGTGAAGTTCCCAGGGACTGGAAAAGGGGAAACATAACCCCCATTTTTAAAAAGGGAAAAAAGGAAGACCACCCGGGGAACTCCAGGCCAGTCAGTCTCACCTCTGTGCCTGGGAAGATCATGGAACAGATCCTCCTGGAAGCTATGCTAAGGCACATGGAGGACAGGGAGGTGATTCGAGACAGCCAGCACGGCTTCACCAAGGGCAAGTCCTGCCTGACTAACCTAGTGGCCTTCTGTGATGGAGTGACTCCATCAGTGGACACAGGAAGTGCTACAGATGTCGTCTACCTGGACCTCTGTAAGGCCTTTGACACGGTCCCCCACAACATCCTTCTCTCTGAACTGGAGAGGTATGGATTTGATGGGTGGACTGTCCAGTGGGTGAGGAATTGGTTAGATGGTTGCATCCAGAGGGTAGTGGTCAATGGCTCAATGTCCAGATGGAGATCGGTGATAAGTGGCGTCCCGCAGGGTTCCGTATTGGGACCGGTACTGTTTAATATCTTCATCAGTGACCCAGACAGTGGGATCGAGTGCACCCTCAGCAAGTTTGCAGATGACACCAAGCTGAGTGGTGCGGTCGACACGCCAGAGGGACGGGATGCCATCCAGAGGGACCTGGACAGGCTCGAGAAGTGGGCCCGTGTGAACCTCATGAGGTCTAACAAGGCCAAGTGCAAGGTCCTGCACCTGGGTCGGGACAACCCCCGGTATCAATACAGGCTGGGGGATGAAGGGATTGAGAGCAGCCCTGCCGAGAAGGACTTGGGGGTACTGGTGGATGAAAAGCTGGACATGAGCCAGCAATGTGCGCTCACAGCCCAGAAGGCCAATCGTATCCTGGGCTGCATCCAAAGAAGCGTGGCCAGCAGGTCGAGGGAGGTGATTCTGCCCCTCTACTCTGCTCTAGGGAGACCCCACCTGGAGCACTGCATCCAGCTCTGGAGCCCTCAGCATAAGAAAGACATGGACCTGTTGGAGCGGGCCCAGAGGAGGGCCACAGAAATAATTCGGGGGATGGAACACCTCTCCTATGAAGAAAGGCTGGGAGAGTTGGGGTTGTTCAGCCTGGAGAAGAGAAGGCTTTGAGGAGACCTTATTGTGGCCTTTCAATACTGAAAGGGGGCTTATAAAAAAGATGGGGGCAAACTTTTGAGCAGGGCCTGTTGTGACAGGACAAGGGGGAATGGTTTTAAACTAAAGGGGGGTAGATTTAGACTAGATATAAGGAAGAAATTTTTTACGCTGAGGGTGGTGAAACACTGGCACAGGTTGCCCAGAGAGGTGGTGGATGCCCCATCCCTGGAAACATTCCAGGTCAGGTTGGACGGGGCTCTGAGCAACCTGATCTAGTTGAAGATGTCCCTGCCCACGGCAGGGGGGTTGGACTAGATGACCTTTAGAGGTCCCTTCCAACCCAGACTATTCTATGATTCTATGATTCTAAGATTTGATGGTGTCACTCCATGTCTGGTGAAGTGAAGAGAAAGATGCCCAATAGGATGGGCATGTTGAATGAGATCCAGAATAGAATACCAGTGTTGTATTGCAGTGATGTTATCTTTTAACACCCAGTGAGGTATGACCATACCTTTGCTCAGAAGCAAATGAAAGGCCTTCCATGAGTGTTAAGTGATACCACAGATTGAAATAAGCTCTGAGGAAAACGTTGCTTGTCTAAGCAAAAGAAAATGTTTTAATCTAGAAATGGAGGTGTAAAAGAGAAGGAAACTCCCACTTTGGACCAAGAATTCTCTGTGACTATTTCAGATTTATCAATGGATAACTCAGATCCAGAAGAGCCACAGTGGGCTGGTGACTCAGCACTACCTGGGGAAGACAATCGAGAATCAAACAATGTATTATCTGCAGGTAAGGGAGGAACTTTCTTAAAAGGAATAAAAGGTATCTTCACAAAAAAGTACACAGGAGAAGGCAGGATTCAGATCTTTCCTAAGACAGTGCTCATCCCAATTCACTGAAATAACAGGAGATGGTTTTACCCGTCTACAGTTCAGTAAGATTTGACAGCTTTCATATATACTATTACCATAACCTTGCTATTGCTATTATGCAGTGAAAACAACAATTTAACTGAAGTCTTGTTTAGAAATACAAATCAAGCTGAAACTAGCTTGGCAACAGCTGTGTGTGAGGATAAAGAGTTTTGTTTTGTTGGTTTTATTACCTTTTACAGCATATAGCCTTTCTGCTAGGAGTATTCCTTGACATTTTTTATTGGACGCCCTAGTAAAAACCATAGTCTTAATAATTGGGTTAGTTATTGTCTAATCTGTTCCTATCACTGAGTGAAATTAGATTCCCTGCCTTTTTGTGCTTCCCCTTCTAGAAAAAAAAAAAAAGAATCTCAAAGTAAGAACAATCAGTCCTGTGAATGACTAATATAAATGAAAAAGAAACTGTTTTATTGACACTCCTGCTCAACAGACACTTTAAAACTCTTGCCCTGTGATACTACAGAGATGGGGTTATTAGGAAGGAGAGCTTGTCATAATGATGTCTGTAATAATAATAATCTCAGATGTCTCAATGGCATATCAAGGCACATCCTTTTCTTTCTGTATTAAGCTAGGCTATTTTATTGTAATGTAACAGTTTTCCAGGTGATCATTTTTACACTCTCTCAGATCAGTCAACCATCAGATAAAACCAAAAAGATCATTTGGATGGACTGTGGGATTCATGCCAGAGAATGGATCTCTCCAGCCTTCTGCCAGTGGTTTGTGAAAGAAGTGAGTCCTCACTTTTCCACTTAGATAATAAAAAACCCATATCACTTTGGATACTTCAGTTCTCTTCTCTATTGTGGTACCAAGAATTATGCTTTTCTGTTGAAACATGATTTTCAAAATTAGTACATGGTACAGATATCTGTGGAGACCTAAGTACAAATCACAATTTGAGATGAGATATGGGACAATATTTGTTAGCACATTGTTTCCTCCACATGAACTGATTCCAAAGCCACTGAACTAGATAGCAATCTCTCCATTTCCCACAGTGGCTTTTGGATCAAGCCTCTCTGCATCAAAAAGCCAAGGTCCCCCTGGAATAAAGCAACCCTAAGATATGGTATAGCAATGTTCCATGTGTACTGAAAGTACCTGGCGCACAGGTACTCTATCATACAGCTTTCATACCTGCAAGACTGTATCCATATGAAGTACACTGTAACTGGGAACATCATCACTTTGTTAATGGCAAAAGGTAGATATCTTAACATATCTGGGGATAAAGTAGATCTTGGATACCACGGTGATATCCAGGAGTGAGTGATTCCCTGATGATAGTTCTAAACTAGCTCTTTCCAGTGATTACCACTAGGTTCTCTGCTCAGTCCTCTGTATTTTTTCTTTTCAGATTCTTCAAAATTACAAATATGACCCAAAGATAAGCAGATTTCCGCAGAATTTGGACCTCTGCATCTTGCCAGTCGTCAATATTGATGGCTACATCTATTCCTGGGAAAAAGTAAGTAAGTAGTGAAAATCCAGGAACTAGATTACAAGTTAGATGTGCACAGCATGTTTTGTTAATTTTAGATACAATCATAGCAATTATATTTAAACAGAGAACAGTGACAGAATCATTACTCACACAAATCCTCTCATGGCAGAGAGGTTTTGTTTCTTCTGGTAAATCAGCAGTCACCTGAGATTACAGGGCTAAAAATTCCTAGCAAATGTCATGAGCCTCGGGAAGAGAGAAGGACAAAACTACAGGATCAATTGCTTTTGGGTTTCTGGGGATGGACTTACTCCCCTGCTAACAGCTCAAGGCTTGGTTGATGGAGTTAAGTGTGTCCAGAGGAGTCAGTCATTCTTTGCAAGAGATCTCAACTAGCAGATGGGTCTAAGCACCTTTGCAGCATGGGACAGGAGGAGAATTGATCAAATATTGGGCTATTTGGTTTTGAAATAGGTGTGCCCTCCCAAATAATCTTCCTTTTCAGATATGGAGGATAATGCAAAGTGTTGGTCTTCAGCAACTCTCATCATGCCTCCAGGCTCCTGAGCTCAGTCGAAACGCCTTTTAATGCAGGACCTCAGCATGGCCCAACAGGCTCAGCCTACCACCATGTGGATCCTGCTGTCTCCCAGCTTGCTCTCTGGCAGGTTTGCGGCATACCACACATTGCACTTGGATGCACAGGTAATTCAGCCGGGAAGCTCATACAGGCAGTGCAGTGAGGTCTGCAGAGAACCAAGTATAGCAGTGAGTATAGCAGGGAACCAAGGAGCAGCAGCAAGATTAGCTGACAAAAAAGCATTCATCTTCTTGAATCTGAAACAAACATAAGTTCAGCTATCATCTGTTGGACACAGAGGCATCCCTCACAATGCCAAGTCTTTCTTAGGAGTGCAACACTGCATGGAAGCAGTTGAGTACTACAGAAAAAGCATACTTTTTTTTTAAAGCTCAGGAGGATCATTTCAAGGTGCATGCAGGCTTGTGGAATATGACAGCCTGGCTGTAGTAGATAAAATGTTCTGTCACTCACTAAGCTTTATCACCCTTACACACAGAGTTGCACTCTTACAATGCAAGAGTTACTCAGAATGCAGAGGTCTAAAATGAAGGAGTCTTTACACCGTATTATCACTAGGCCCTATGAATCATTGAGTCGTTATTATGTAACTGAAGTTACTTTTGTTTAGGATCATTTGTGGAGGAAAAACCCTTCTCCACATATGAATGGCACCTGCTACGGGACAGACCTGAACCGAAACTTCAATTCCTCCTGGGGCAGTAAGTTCCAAGTATTTCAGATCAGCAACACAAATGTAAAGCAAGAATAATAACTACTCTCTGAAATGATGAAGTCCTATAAGAAAGGAATACTTATCTTGTTGTCATCAAGACATACGTAAAAATAAAAACCTGGTTTGTAAAAATATTAAGTCATTGACTTTCAACTGGTATTTATTTTTGTGAGCAGAAAATTGCTGCTTATATAACTATACCTCTAATTCACTGCAGGAGCAAGCATCGGCTCTAGGCAGCAATGTTAGGAGTTAGTCACTTAACAGCCAGTATTTGTGTTTGCCATGAATTTCAAGGAGCCTCCAAAGATTCCCTGGCAGGTGGTACACTGTGGTGGTGTCAGAGTGTTTTCATTGCAGCCAGCCTGTAAATGTGCGTTAAATATTTCAGTCTTGTAGCAAATTTTAGTTGCTACCAACAGAGTAAAATGTTAAAGTCCCACTGAGCTGTCTAGTCTCCCTGCCCACAGAAACACATGCCTTAACACTCCAAGGTAAATTTCCCTGTTCCCTCTGAACTGGTGTTTATACGTCTCTCCTTTGATTCACTTTTCGTATTCCTCTCCAGGTATTGGTGTTTCTTATAACTGCAGCAGTGAAATCTTCTGTGGATCTGGACCAGAATCAGAGCCTGAGACAAGAGCTGCGGCTCAGTTTATCGAAAGGAAGAAGAGTGACATTTTGTGCTATTTAACAATTCACTCCTACAATCCTCACTCCGTATGGTTCCACAACTAAACCTCCAAGTAACAGTGAAGAACTGGTAGGGCAAAATATTCATGTTCTACACTTGTAGAGAACAAGTACAGGCAGTAGCATGTGGCACAACTATATTTGCCCTCTTGCCTTTTCTTCAGAGGAGCTGGGCTTATTCAGGGGCTTGGCTTCCAGAGTCACTGCCGCTCCGTGCAGTATCAGCAAGGTTTATTTGCCTCAGAATTAATCCTAATCCTTCATCTTAAATCAGGAAAATTGAATGACCACAGATAGGGTTACTGCAATGCAAGGTAAGTGGAGAAGAGTACAAAGTTCTTGCTGCATACAAGAATGCGTTTGCACTTTAGGATGCCAGCACATTATACACACATGGTTGTCATGATTGTGTCCAGAAAGGGTATTCCAAATGTGCTCACTAGGAGAATGGGAGCAAAGTAGGCACCTACTTCTTGGTTATGTCTCCCCTCAGTTTCTGAGTGTTCTAATTTGAGTTCATTAACATGTGTATTTATGAACATTCCAGTAGCTGGAGCACTAGTCAAGAGCATGAGGGACTTGGGTTCAGACTTCATATGAGTCATTTGAGAAGTCATTTAGTCTGTCTATGGCTCAGCTTCTGAAGATGGTGGGATACAGAGTCTATGGCAATATAACAAGTGTAAGAAAGAGATCAATCACTGCTGTAGTCAGTATCAGTATGCTATACAGCATAGACACTAATTCTCCAAAATACAGCCCTTTAGCTTTACAACAAAGCAAATATCTTCTCTATCTAATAGCAGAGTAATTTTTAAAATTTTAACATAATTTGCTTTAAAAAAATCAAGAACAATTTGCCCAAATGTTTGTAATGGGTTTCTCTAAAGTCCTGAACTAATAGTATCAAAACTTAAAGCTGATCATACGTAAATGTAAAGCTTAAAGAGATGAAAATTTTGGTCCACTCAAAATAATTGCCAAATGTACTGGCACTGATGACAATGCTGTTCCTATTTTGAACTTACAGATGCATGCTGCAGAGAAAGCAGCTGCTGCCCTGATGGGAAAGTATGGGACCAGCTATGAAGTAGAATCAACCTCTTTAATTTTATGTAAGTTTCTTTATGGTTCCCTTTGATTGCTCTGTTTTTCAAAGAAGAGAGTCATTCTTGTGTCACAGGCATCAGTAAGTACTGCTTTGCTGAGTTTCCTCTTTGAGTAATATTTAATGGGCTGGTTCAGTGGAACATCTAAGCAGCAGTCATTTGAATACAAGATAACACTGTACGTTATAAAGCTGACTGCGGGAAGGAAGGAAGCATTGATCAGAAGCTAGTTCCTACATGAATTCCTCACAGATACATCACAGGGGACAGGAGGAGATTGGTGATAGATCATCCTGACCCTGCTGAAGTCAGCAGCAAAACTCTTATTTTTCTTCACTGGAGTCAAGCAAAATTAAAATCCCAATCAGGTCTATAGTTACTCCATCAGACATTATCACATGGCAGCTGCTTGCAGTTGTGTGTGAAATATGTTGGTTTCAGCCTCGTTCCTAATAGACTGGATAGCCACATCACAAACACACCATCACGGCTGATACTAGCTGACAGCCTTTATGTAGAGGACTAGAGGGCCCTAGAGACTGCGTGGTAAACCCAATCTTTTCCCAGTAAGCAATAACTCACGCCAGTCACTCAGAACAGTAAGTAGTTAGCGCTGGTACCCATGTGGTTTTGCATATTCACAGCATCTGTCTGTGCCAGTCCCTGAGTCACACGAGTCACCTACTGCATGAGCAATGCAGTGTAAGTATAAGGTAACTTGTCCATGCCTAGGACTGCATTTTGCCAGAGTTTGTACTTATGCTGAATAGGTAAGAAAAAAGATCCATGAGGCAGATGAACAGCCACAAATTTTTCAGACTTGACCAAAATTATGCTTAAAAACAAATATACAAAGAAATTCCAGGCAGTGTCAATGTAGGAAATGAAGTACCAGAACAGACAAATGACCAATCCATCTTGTACCTCATACCAATCACAGTAAAATGTTAAAAACACAGAATCCCTGGAACTCATCTCCTGTTATTGTACAATACCATCTTATGGAGGATTGTTTCACTTAGGAAACTCCATGGAAGACTTTTAGTATAATTAAGAATTGCAGCACCTAGAAACTCTGCTCTCCATGTCAGAGTGATATACGGTTACTGCTTAGTTCAGGGATTCTGGTATAATCTTGCATTAACTATAGCAAGAAGTATTTTCAAAGAACCGTGCTTAATACATATATCTCCCCTCTATTTTTAAATTCACAGTCAGTAACTCAGGCTTCTCATGGGACTGGGCTCACATGATTGGCATTCCTTTCTCCTACACATTTGAACTGTGAGACAAGGGTACTCATGGATTTGTTCTACCCCCTGACCAGATCCAACACACATGTGAGGAGACTATATTGGCTGTGACAACTATCATAAACTATGTTGATCAGAAGTACTTCCCAGGTAGGGCTGTGATGCTGAACTCTGGCAGCCTGGGCCTAAGCATTTGCCTGAATGTTGTACTTACATGGACTGTTTCTTAAAAATGGCTTAGAGAACCCAGCAAGAGACTCCCATGCAAAGTATAATGTCCCTTTGAAAAGAGAAAATTACATGAGCAGAGGAACTAAATGTCAAGTATTTCAATAAAGGCTCATCCCACAAAATACAAGCATCCACTTGTGGTTTTGATAGCTGTGTTTCAGGGAAGGAGGAAAGGATGAAGAGCTGTGGCAATTTCCCAAGCTTTACTTGTTGACTCTGCAAGAAGCCAGCTTGAGTACACACAGGGACAGAGCACTATTACTCCCTGCTTCTCGAGCATGTTTCCAGGGGCTCACCTGGGCCCATGCAGGCCTTCTGTCAGCCACAGTCCTGCTCTGTCACAATTCTCCCCACTGCCTGAGCCTGCTGACTCCTGGGTCTTGCTGGCATTGGCAGGACGCCTGTGAGGCTTAAATGTCCCCAATTCCCACTACAGAAAATCGGACAGCTTCCCCGACGTCCACCTTCCTTCCCTAAACTGCCACATTGGGATTTACCAGAAAATATAGGGCCTCAAAAGCTGGTGAAAGGTCATAATCAGGCAACCATCAACACCAGCCTGAAACAAGCTGAAGAGTTGAGCTGGTGCAAGCATGTGGGGACAGACAAGAGGTGTGGCCCTGTCACTTAGATGCAGTCAGATTAGTGAAGATAGAAACTGCCGAAATCCTTCAAAAATACAAAAGGGAAAGGGAAAAGGAAGATGAGGATGGGGTGCTATTCCTACAGAGCAGACCAGAGAGTGATTTCTTTGCATCCTCAACTTTCAAAACTGTGGCTGGTGGCAACAAATAGTCTCTTAAAGTCAGACTCCTAAGGGATTTCATTACAGATGGTACTGTCGTGGTTTAACCTCAGCCAGCAACTAAGCACCACACAGCCGCTCGCTCACTCCCCCCCGGTGGGATGGGGGAGAGAATCGGAAGGGTAAAAGTGAGAAAACTCATGGGTTGAGATAAAGACAGTTTAATAGGTAAAGCAAAAGCCGTGCACGCAAGCAAAGCAAAACAAGGAATTCATTCACTCCTTCCCATCGGCAGGCAGGTGTTCAGCCATCTCCAGGAAAGCAGGGCTCTATCACGCGTAACGGTTACTTGGGAAAACAAACGCCATCACTCCAAACGTCCCCCACTTCCTTCTTCTTCCCCCAGCTTTATATACTGAGCATGACGTCACATGGTATGGAATATCCCTTTGGCCAGTTTGGGTCAGCTGTCCTGGCTGTGCCCCCTCCCAGCTTCTTGTGCACCTCCAGCCTTCTCAGTCGGTAGAGCATGGGAAGCTGAAAAGTCCTTGACTAGTGTAAACACTGTCTAGCAACAACTAAAACATCGGTGTGTTATCAACATTGTTCTCACCCTAAATCCAAAACACAGCACTGTACCAGCTACTAGGAAGGAAATTAACTCTATCCCTGCTGAAACCAGGACAGATACGTAAAGAAAGTCTATTTACAGAGGGGTGCCTTTCTTACAAACCACATTAATCCTTTGGGGCTGACTCTGCAGAAGGACTGGAGCCTGGTTGCATGGCTCTCCATCACTTGGGAGAGCCTGCAGCCTGCAGGGATCTGCCTGGGATCCTCATGTGAAGCTGGAAGCTCAGTGGAGTGCCAGAGGAAAGGAAATGTTTCAGCCCATTGAGCAGGCACCCTCCGCCTGAGCCACTCGAAAGGAAATGCCAAGGAAAGAGCTTCTGTGTTGTTACAGCCAACACCAGAGGGTGCAGGGCATTCACTGAAATAGAAAAGACCCATTTCAACCTGTACTCTGTCTGCTTTTGAACCCAGGAGTCCCGCATCCCAGAAATATGTCCATTAGGCTTGGCTATTACAGATAATAGGGTAGATTATTTTTTTTCCCTGATAGAAAATGTGGCATCCAGGGAAAAAAAAAAAAAAAAGAAAAAAAAAAAGATTTTGTATGAAATGTCTGATTTTCTTAGCAAATTTCAAGATTCTGCTTGAAAATTGAAGTGTTCTAACCAGATATTTTCAACAAAATATTTCCAACTTTGGGGAAGAGAATGCTTTTTTTCCCCCCTGACTGCTTGAAGGCTAGTGATGGCAAATGCAGATCAAGAGCTTCTGCCAGAAAACTCACAGATAAAGGACATTGAGAGGACTGAAATATTACTGTCCTCAAGTTATAAAGTACAGCGAGACTCAGTGACTTGACTAAGATCTCATAGAGGGTCTGTGGCAGAACCTGGAAAATTCTTTTGCGCAATTCTCTTCCAATGCTGCCAAGAGAAGGATGCATATTGCTTGACCATGGTACTGTTAAAAAAAGAAAAAAGAAAGATAAAACCTTGCAGTCATTTTTCCAAAGCATATCTTACTGTCATTTTGTCTGTACTGTTAGTTGACAAATCTTACCTCCTGTGTTCATTGTCCACGGATTATTACCAATTGGCATAGCTAAATCTAACTCCTGCAGGTTCCCTAGAGCATAGTCCTTCCAGACCAACCACTCATTTACAGTAAGACCTGTCTGTTGCTGGGCTCTGCAGCAGAAGGTGTCACTAATTAGCACTTCTCCCCACAGGAGCATCACTCCCCATACTTATGTTTAGTTTAGGATGTGACTTGTAAGTCTTCATATTTGTATTTGTATATTGTGTCTTTGGAACTGTAAGAAACAAGACAAGTCCTTCTGGCCCATGACTGTGAGCTGCCTTTAAGCAAGTGGGGTTTGACCACCAGTGTTTCGTAGCCATTTGCTGGCAAACAGCAGTGAAGCTCCCCAGTGCCACCAGCAGCAGATGGCGGTGCCCTCTGGGGACTGATGCCCACACGCTCACCTTGCCAAAGCCAACCCAAGCTTGGGCTGCCACCAAGTGCTTTCCAAAACTAACCCATGACTACACTGGTACAAAAATGCTGCTGGCCAGGGCTTCTTTACTGGATTCAGAGACGTTGCACAGCCTGTATGCCTAGAGCCAGAGAGGAATGGAGCTGGTTTTGCTGATCTTGGGTATCTTTTGATAAAATTGTTTACCACTACAAGATACAACCAGGTGTATCCCAAAGTTAATTAGCAGGTTTCTGTGGACTGGCTCAGTCCCTCATTAGCTCCTCTTGTTGCAATAACCACCATCAGGCAGGGGAAGATGCCCCTGCACATGGCACCTAGGCAGGGGGATGAGGGGAGATTTTTGCCTCCAGCATTTCCAGCATTCAAGAATCATAGAAGCTGAGAGGAAGACTTTGCCAGAAAAAAAAAGAGATATTTGGCAATAATCATTATCTAGAAGAATGTCTGCTGCTGTCAGCACACTGATCATGCCTGGGCTTACAGCTCCTTGGATCTGTCAGTAGTGACTCACCCACTTTGCACAGTGAAACCACAAATGAAGGTTGTGGGGAAGCAGCACCTTGCCCCCATTGCCATTGCAGAACAGATGTCCTGCAATGAGTGCTTACAGCCCTTTTTAGGAACTATCATTGCACAAGCAAGCCACAAGCACTAAAAGGCCAAGGCTGCAGCAATTTGATCTTTACAAACATTACACGGGCTCTATATTTCACACACCCTCCCAGTTTGCTGACTTCTTTGTGTACCTTTTGTGCTTGTAAAAGAGTGATATGTATGGCTAACAAAAATCACTGCAGAGAGGGTGTATTTTGTCAACCATGTTTTGCAAAGGAAAATTTTAAAGAGAAACATAGTATGGATGTCTCTGTTGAAACTCCCCTCACTTCATGAGTCCATTCTCCTGCACTCCTTTGTTGCTTTCTCTAACCCTTGCCAGATTTTGCTTTATGATGAAGTATGAAAAGAGCCGCATTCTGACTTCTTGCATGTTAGCAGCAGCACAGCATTATCCTACTGAGACAACAGTACTCATGTGTAAACACATGCAAAACTAAAAGATTCTTTTATGCATTGTTGTTTCTCCCCACTAATTTTACTAAGACCCATGCCCCTTCCTTTTCTTTCTCACAGTTAAACACCCAAATCATGCTTCCTTTATTATATAATTAGTATGGCGAAGGATTAATTACTTTTGGTCATTCAGGTTATTGAATAAAAACAAGGGCATCCCAGTTCTGAGTAACAGTGTTCTATATTATCCTTGTTAACATTTTGTCTGTAATACAAAAATAATGACTGAAGAAAGGGCCATCAGTGATCTCATTCCATTTCATGCAAGGAGCTCCTCTCTCTGTTAATTTCTCCTCCATGCTATGTTAATTTGATACAGTCCTCAGGCTCCTAACAAGTTAGCAACACTGCCCTCATTAAGGAAAGTGAAGATATCACGAGGGAACTATAATACTAAACGTACGTGTGTAGCCTCATTTCTTAGAGCATCACATGATGGAAGAGCAAAAACCTACAGTTCTGAGGGGAGTGTGGAAAACACCTCTGTCAGTTGACCTTTCTGGGGAAGCATTTGCAATGCAAGTTGTTACTTACTGATAAACTGCTTATGCTCCAGAAATGCCCTCAAATATTATTCTTTTGTGAGATTCTATTCCAAGCAAAAAACTCTCAGACTTGAACATCTTAGACTGTATGAAAATTGGAAGCAGTCTTAAATGGAACAAACCTGCTCAGAAACAGAGAAAGATGTTCTCAGTGTGTTCCAGACATTATTACAGATGGAAATGCATTGATTTATGACAACTGAAGACCTAGCCATTTGTGTCCCAAATCCCTCTAGCCAAAACTGCCCTTTTTCCAAACTAGCCTGGAACCTACTTCAGACAGAAGGGTCAGGCTCTGAATGGAAAACAAAGCATCCTGAGCTGGTCCTGGGTTCCCTCAGCCTACAACCTGTAGGTATTCATGGTCCTGATAAACTTTGTCTCATTCCCTGTGTCTTCTTTTGGCTTCATCCAGAGCTGGGTTTTCTTGACTAGATGGGATGTCCAGTTATACCATACACAAAAAACACAGCAGAACCCATTGCTTTGATGAGACATGCTGTGCTCACAATTTCCTTCCACATAAATGGCTGGCCAAGGCTGCTTTGTTTTCATTACCACTAAGCTGAGAGGAGACCAATAATGAGAAAAAATAAACTGAGGTTACAATTGGGCATTAGAATTAGCAAACTGGGGTACTCTTAATGAAAATCTTGTCTAAAATGCATTTTATATTTCCGGCATCCTCCTTCCAACGAAACTGGATGATCCTTGCTGGTATAAAATATAAAGGAATAATTTGATGACAACCTGTCACCACTTGCTCCTGTCTGTTAAATCTCACGATGTCTGTTTACGTGCATGGTAGGCATTCATAAAACCAGCTTCTTTTCTGCAAGTTGGCAAACAATATGAGTGTGCTATTCACAAGGCAGGCAGTGGCAAGCAGAAAGAGCAAATGCAGTGCGATGCTCACACCTTTTAATTCACCTCAGTATACTGACCCAAGGTACATCCCATCACTGCTGCGCTCTGTTGTGTGGGAATGCCTCAAATGAAGGCAATGTAATTTAGGAAGAGGTGGTTAGGATTGCATAGTACCAACTGCAATGGAAAATCCCTAGAGGAGGGAGAGCATTTGCGAAAATGATGGAAATTTATTGTACTAACAAAGATGTAAGTAAGTGGGTTTAGCAGTGGGAAAGAGGAAATGGGTAGGTCACAGACGGACTAATAATGCCATTTTTCCTAACTTTAGCTTCTTCTGCATGAGTGTCTAAAAGAGACAGCCCTTGTTTTGAAAATACAAACTCCTCCTGTTCTCAAACACCCATACAGCTTTACCTGGGAGAGGGCTGAGGAGGAAAAGGATTACCGATGAATGTTACTTAGCTCTGATTAGTGAGGCAACAGGGCAGAAGAAGGGCTAAAACTAATGAGGGAGATACTGAGCACAAGCATAACCAGGCAGCAAGGAACACACAGCACACTCTGTGATAATTAGGTGTAAAAGTCTATTTGCCAGAGTCACATAACAGAAGTTTCCATCCTGAGATTGCAGTACAGGTTTTTATGTCATTTACTGCTAGTGCCAGGGCAGGTCAATCAACTGATTGTAGCAAGGATCCCCCATCCACTGCCATCATCTAACACACAAAAAGTAAGTTTGTATTTCATGTCTGTGTTTCTAGTTTCTAAACACAAGACAGAAACACATGAATCTATGAGAAAGGCTACTTTACTCCAAATTCTCTCTTCTCACTTCAGTCACTGTTTCTGCATATTCTTTAGATTTGCATGTTGCAACTTTTTTTCTTTCCCCAAGCTACCTAGTTATAAGCAAATGAAGGGGTTTTTTAATTTGGTTTTGGGGGTCTTATGCTTTAGCTTCTACTTGAAAAATGAACCTTCCTTGGGATAAGCAATGTCCCTTGTGGTCAAACACTTGTGATATTGGAACTGTTTCTGAATTCGTTGTTGTTTGCTTCACCTGTTACCTGTGACATTGACCTGAACCAATTGTGGTGTGATTTTGAAAACACTTAAAGGGATCATTACCTAGAGGTAAAAATCTGGGAAATCCAGCTCTGTGTCAAACAGTTGACTAGGAAATATTATAAAAGGGTCATGCTCAGGGGTGACAAACCATCCCATACGAGCAGAATATAATTCTATTGGAGAAATGATTGCACAAGAGTGCAGACAAAATGCATTACTTGGCACTGCTCCCATCTTGGAGGCAGGTATCAAGCTACTTGTGCATGAAGAAATCTATCCAGCTGTCTTTTGTCTGCTACTTACAGAATCCCATTAATTTCATAAACTTGTTAGTGCCTTAAATCCCCAAAACGTTATCCAAGGATATTCTTAGCATCTGAGCAACCAGGAATCAATAATAGTCTTGGGAAGGGGCAAGAAAGGGAATAAGGGTTAATAGCAATTATTCATGGAAAGCAATCTAAACCATTTTTTAATTTAATTTGGAGTGCCAAATATAAAGGATTCTTGAATGCTAAGGCCATTTTCATCATGCTGATCCTGTGTCTTATTGAGTAGGACCAGAGTATTACTCATTTTTTGTGACCCTGAATTATCAAGGACATGCTGGGCAAACAGCCAAGGTAATACAAGCTCAATAATAATAATCTATACTTAAAGTTAACATGATGGCTATTACATGACGGCTGTGCCAATTGGAGGAAGGTTAGACCTTCCAGCTCTGGTAACTGCTTGACTTAGCACTTTTTTTAGTGCATGAGAAACGTTATAAAATAAAGCATATATCTTACAAGTGGGAGAAAAGTCATGCAATGTAAGCAGCAAAGAAATGGGAAGAGGTAGCAGAATGATGGGGGTGGAGAAGCAGTGAATCCAAAAGCAGTTTGGACATGTTTTTTAGGAAAAAAGGCAGTAAAACTCCCCTGGCTCCATCTGCACATAGGACTGTCATTGTGTGTGCCAGGAGAACAGATCAAGAGATTGATAGGAGCCCTGTTCTATTTAAAGGACATGGAAATGTGCGGAATCAAAGAAGTTAGAAATGACAGAAAAGGCCAATGAAAGACTATCTATCTCCTAGGATTGCTCTCTGGGGTACATTTCTGGGGGTGGTTGTCTAGTTGAGTCATTAAAGTCTCAAGTTCTCCTCTTCTGTGTCCCCTTCAAACTGTGGAGTTGTACTTTTACCTTCAATTTTCAACCTTTTCCAATATGTATGACTCTGTTCAGAACAGGAAATATATATTTCAAATATATATGTATTTTTTTATATAAATACTTGTTTCATTTAGCAAGTCTTACTTGCCTTAGTTAAGGCATCCTTCTGTGGATCCCATGGACTCTCAAGGATCCAGAGACAGCCACCAGCTTCACCCATTAATTATCTATCTTGTGACCCACAGTGTCCCAGGGACTGAAAAAGAGTAAGTTCCAGAAATTGTCACTTCCTTTAGACTCTATGGATAAGATAGTTGTGAAGCTTTTTTTCAGCTGTAACGTGTGGGTTTTGTCCAGGTTACCAGGAATCTGATGTTGTATCTATTGTATGCTTTCTTTATAATATCAGCAGGAGATTGAGCTCTTTGACTATCTTCCAAGGAAAATCAGGAACTCCAGCTGAGTTCTCTAGTCTAAGATAGCTGTTGAGACAAAGCTTGTTCTAACCCTACACCTATTCCATGGTCAGGATCACTCAAATTAGGCGGTCTGTTCAGTCCCACTGATCTAGCTATGCTATTCTTCAGTCCTCTGCCAGGTGAAGGTCCTCTCAGAGGAGCTATGTTGATACAAAAGTGACCAGGAAAGAATAAGTTATTTATTTTCTGAATAGGTTAAAATGGCACTTTTCCATACTGTAAACTTTCAGGGATAGACACCATTTATTTCACCTCCCTGTACAATCAAATACAACTATTTTGGAGTTCTATGTTTTTGAACAGCAAAAATATCACCTTTTATGTGACTATAGTACTTGAGAAACTACTCAACAACGTACCTGTGAACTGTGGGGACGGAAAACCAGCTTGCATAAGGGTACCTAGCAAGATGGACTGCAGAACACAGAATGGGCCTGGATCTTTGCAGTCTCAGTTGGTGACCTACTCACAATCCTGTAGCATTCAAACTGAGCCACAGAGCTTTAAAATGAAAAAAGGCTTCAAAGGAAAAGAAATTGTTTCTAAACACAGGTCTACTTTAAAAACACATAGCATCCTAGAGCTAATCAGTATTTTTTGCCTATCACATTTCTCTTACATGGTATTTTTAGTAATGTAGTGCAAATTTCTCATTTTCTTTTCTACAGAAAAACCACGAAAAGCATTTGATAGTATGTTTAACAGGTATTCTAGTGAAATACACCCTGCTTAAAGGTGACATTTTTTTGAGAGAGACCTTCGATTTCTATATGAAGTGCAGCAGGCTTTGCTTAGAGGACTAAACACAAATGTTGACATGGTGCTATAGTACTCTGTGAAATTACTGACTCCCCCTCTTCCTCAGCTTCAAAACACGCAGACACTTTAGAGAAACTCACCAGGAACGTTAATACGATGATGTGTCAGGAGCAGACTGCAGCGAGCGGGTGAGGAGTTCTGTCCTCACAGAAAGCCGGAGTGTCTCAGAGGGCTCTTCACTAAAGAACAGCAGCGTTTTCCAAACACAAGAGCTTAAAGGGAAATCATCCTCTTTGTTGAGCAGTCATTTTTTCTAGATGAAAAGGAAGAGAATTTGCAAAACCACAATGTACCTCCAAGATGTAAATACATATATTATTTAATACATTTTAGGAGAAAAGATAGTTGACTGTAATTTAAATGGCAATGTTAAACTTGCTGTACAGACTATTCCAAATTTAAGCTTGAAATTAGTCCAGCACCACTTGAAATTACACCAGCAATGTCTCAGAAATTTCTAAGGTTTCTGTCACCATGGTAGCTAAGTGGCAATGGGCTTAATCCTGCACTCACTGAGTCCATCATCAAACTTCTCCTGGCCTTAGCAATGCTGGATCTGACCCTGTAAATCCTAACGTGCTTGAGACCAGAGCTTGATTTCTAAAACCTTTTTACCCAGTTTCCCACGGCAACTTGGGCTGGGAATTCTGTGGAAACCATTCACTTGAAAGATGTCTGGGGGAGATTTCTTTCATTCAGCAACAAATCCCTGACTGATTAAAAGAACTATGTTGACAGCCCAACAGGAAGCCATGCCATCCACTCCTTGGGCAGCAGGCACTTTTGGCAACATGTGCCAATTTAGAAGACAGGGAACAGTAAGGGAGGGGAATCAGGAGTCAGACAAGGTCCCTGGAAACTTCCAAGCTGTTTAAAAGAAGGGAATTGTTGTCTCGGTTAAATGCAGTTCCCAGTCTCTCACAGCCAAATAGACAAATTAACCATTATACTAAAACATTTCTATTGTCCTCAGTGGATGGTGGTAAAACGTAATGATTAGATAATATGTGGGAGTATACACAATAGCTCCTCAACAAAATCACCAGCTCTGTGGGATAAAGACACCTCTAAAAACCCAGGTCCATAGACATACAGATTTGGGCTTTAATCACCTTGTGGTTTTATCCTCTTTTCCTGAAGAAATAAGGCCTGAGAGATCATACTGTCTATCTCTCAGCCTCTCCTTAATAACTCATGAACCAGCTGGCTGCCTTCAGCCAAACTGGCAATGTGAAAGAGGTCACAAAAGTAAGAATTTCCTACAAGCTCTGTAAAAAAAGGTGGCTGCATGGAGTACAGACCCCACCTTAGTGTCTTTAAGAGGGAAAGGGGTGTGCGATGAGGTCAGTAATTAGGTCTTGTTTGAAAAGAGCAGGGGGGGCCTCTCCAAGAGGAGGGTGGAAGAAATTGAGGGTGGTTTTTGGCACACTTATGACGGAAATTGAGGAGAAGTGGGTTACAGACTGTGTGTGGGCGGGGACAAAATTTCAGAGGAAACTAGACTTCATTAATTCTGCTGCTTGGTTGTATTATTGTTTTCTGTGAAAATGATGAGGATTATTCGACATACATAGGTGACTCAATTGTATTACCAACATGAAAAGGCCTGAACCAAACCACAAGAGGATGATGAGAAAAGAAGCTCGAATGCTGAGAAGCCATGTAATATGTAGTCATACACAATAAGAGCCAATATCAACATATAACTTACACTGCATGTTA
This sequence comes from Aptenodytes patagonicus, assembly GCF_965638725.1. Lineage (NCBI taxonomy): Eukaryota > Metazoa > Chordata > Aves > Sphenisciformes > Spheniscidae > Aptenodytes > Aptenodytes patagonicus. The sequence continues at coordinate 46,116,098 of NC_134954.1, read as the reverse complement.
ATTAATGTATGTGCTGAAAGCCCTCGAAAATAGGAAAGAACCTGCAGGGCATTTAGAGCAAGGGTGGCACCCACATAGATCGGTGTGTGTTTTTGGACATACCTGAGTTCAGCCAAAGGTTGTTCTGAGAGTTCTTTGATCCTTTGGGAAGTTGGACAAATCAAAACACCTTATTATTGCACTGCAGCTTCCTGTGGAAGTGTTAACTCAGAACTGACCATTGCACCCTCTAGAAACACACTTGAACAACTTTCTGTTTTGTAGGAACATGCTTAGAGCATCAGCATAAATGCTTAGAGATAAAGCATGTGTCAGCCCTAAAAAAAAACAACCTTCAGATAGAAGAGATCTCAGATGAGGTCTGTGTAGAGAAATGAGGAAGCTATAAGCTATGCAGGAGCTGCCCTTATGGAAGTAACTAAAGAATCAGATTCTGCTCCCATTCGTGGCTTGTAAAGCAAGAGCAAGCCTATAGAAATGCCAGGCTTTTTTCCTATTTAAAGCCAATCTGGGAACAAAATCTGGTTTCTATGTGAATTTAGCTCCTGCTGAAAAGAGGACTGTCTCGCTCTTCAATTGTTAAAATACTGCTTTTTTAAAAGGAAGCAGAAGGCAAGGCAAGGAAGGAGTTTTGCTCTACAATTGGGAAGACCCATTAAGCACATACCCTGCATCTTCATCAGGTGACAGGATGATAATCTTGAACAACTTTTTCTGTTGAGTAAGTGTCACAAGGCTCAAGGGGACTGCTAATGCCCTTTCCTACAATGACTTAGGCTGGGATTTCCCCTAGTTTTGTTATTAGCCTAGTTGCTATTTTTCCTCCTACCTATTTTGTTGCTTAGGAGACTGCTAGTCATGAAACCCCACCCCCACAAACAAAACAAAATAAAAAAAAACAAGGCCCAGTCCTGCCACTGTGATCCCAAGTTATGGAATGCTGAGTGCTCTTGCCTCCTGGGATCTGCCCGCACAGAAGGAACATACTTTGTTAGTATAAAGAGTTGCCAGGGAAGTAATTTTCCAGGCACAGCCACTGTTTGCTCTCCAAAAGCCAGGCAGTATAGACTTATTTTTTATGTTTTTGAGGCAGTAACAGAAGTTTCTCCAGCAGAACAATATAACTGGGCAATGATTTATGGGGCAGAGGGTTGGTTATATGACAGAGTCATAGGACAGAGCAGCAATTTCCCTGTCATTACATCAGGACTGTGCAGTCCTATAATAATTATACTTACATCCTTGTGTAAATATAGGAACAAATTCAGGGACTCCTTTTCCTGGGAAGGCTCTGTCAAGCCTATTTGTACACATTCTAGTCCAGTATGAATATGGTGCCCCATAATAACTGCTGGCTCTTCTGTCCCATTTTCATCAGGAGATCTCAATCTGCTTCATAAATCTGGTCACCATAATTTCTTCTTTTCCCCTTACATTTTTATCCTCCTTCCCCACCTTTCATTTTATGGTGAAACTGCAGCCAAGAGAACAGGTCAACAATAAGAGGTGCTGAAAATTCCTGGACCCTGGTCCGGTCCCCTAATGGATGGATATCACTCTAAAGAGAAACCAATGTAAAATGCTGTAAAACACTTCACACAGGCTAGAAAATGAGTCCTGCATTACAAGCCCTGTCTCTTGTTATTTTCTGGCCTTTCAAAAGGACCAGATACATCATTTCTTGATGTGGGGTTGAAGCTCTTTAGATTTCATCCCTCTTGAAAATTCTGGTGCTTATTTTTAGGATCTCAACCACAGGTTTAAGAACTTAATGTCAAGCTCCTGTGCTCGATATGCTGAATGTGTGGGTTTCTGGCACATGTATTTAAAAAGAGACGTGTTGCAAATTGGCTTCCTAGGGCCTGAGGACTTTGGAAAAAGACTTATTAAAAGATATGCAGCATTAGAAAGCAGCACACCTTCAAAAACTGCTGCTGTACAAGATGACTCATAAGGTGATACCACCGATATTGCTAGTAACACCAGAGGAAAATTATGTCCTAGATCAAAAACACTCAGATGTTGCAGACTTGTTCCTGGGGAAGACATATGACACATTTTACCAGGCTTGTTTCCTCAGCTGAATAAAGTGACTGAGAGTAGATAATACCAGCATATTCAATGCCAGTTGTAGGCAATGAGGGGATAAGTTCTCATGTCTTGATCTTGCTCTTATTTGTAGACGCTGACACATCTCCCTTGGACTTTAGGAAAGTAGGACTGACACCGATATAGCTGTCCTTATTTTCCTGCTTTCTCCTCCAATTGGTTGCTCCTATCTCTTGCTACCTGTAACTGGTCTTTTTAGATTCCCTCTCCATGAAGTTTGTTCATGTCTTCTTATCTGTTTGCCTCAGCCATCGGAGCAGTCTATGTAGCTCTTCACCTTTACGTAACATTTGCTTACTGTCCAGCAGTATCTTTGGAAGAGCTGGCACTTTCATTGATCTATCTATCTGAAGCATGTACAAAATGATAAACTGTTAATGCCCTTTCAAAATTACTGCCCTCCCACGGCTAAGGACATAAGATGGGTTGTATGTGAACCAAAATATATGATCAAGAAAGAACAAAGAGACAGAGGCACTTTCCCACAAGGAGAAAGGTGGTGAAGTTACATTCAAAAGATAGTAATATGTGTTCCATCATGGAGTGACAACCTAGGGTTGAAGACTCCCAGGGAGGGTGGGAATATGCATCATGGGGTCATGACCAGCCCACCCTTCCTTTATTGTTAAGGTGGGAGGATTTATGTATTAACTTCTATTTCTGTAGCTCTTAAGACCAATACCAAGAGGTCAGGGCCATGCTGGACAAGGTATGATAGTGACATTTAAAACAAAGACAGCACCTCTTCCACAGTGCGCATACCTTGCGCAAGGAGAGAGTGACACATAACAGGGAGACAAATGGGGGCCAAAGCAGGAGCCAAGCCAGGGGCACTAGAGCAGGCTTGCTGCTCAGTCACAGGCAGAGGCAAACATCCTGATTGATGTCTGCTGCAAGCAGACTGGGTCATGCTGGCTGAGGGTGTGAAGAGGATCTCATTTTCAGTGCCATCCTGCTTCTGCTACAGACAGCAGTAATAGCACAATTCAGCTTATTTGAGTTCAGGAGCCCACAGACAACTGCCTGAAGCCTCCAGTACAAGCCCCTTGCCTCCATCAAGGGGAGGGCACCTCCATCAAGTACGGGTGCTTTAATCCCCCATCATTTCAATACACGCGAGAACAACTGAGTCAGATTTGAAAGTCAGGTCTTCTGGTTCCAGCTCCTGGACTTTGAGCTCTCGTCTGTTACCTCCCTCAGTTGGGAACTGCTCAGCTCAGCTGGGAACACTTCACATTCATTTTCTCCACTGATTTCCTTTGTAAACCTGTTGTGCCTCATCTCTTTAGATAATAAGCTCTTCAGTATCCTCATTATAGTCTGTACATACAGCGCCAAGCATGACATGGCACCAGATCCCTGCTTGGAGTGTCCATACTTTACTAAAATCCAAATGGAGTCATAGGAAGGGCAGAGCAAAGAGAAACAACTCCAAGAGGTTATAGGGAGCATAAAAAGGGTCAAATTTACCAGTGTCCCATTAGCTTCTGCCATGAGGAAAGGGGCAACAGCATCTGCAGCAGCAGCTACCAGGAATGTCCTTGGTGAGGGAGGGGAGACGGTAATTGTGGCTGTTGGTAAACTGCAGGGACAAGGATATCTCACAGCAACATGCTTTTTCTATTCACTTTAGCTTCTCTTTTGACAGCTTCTAGCTTTTTTCCTTTTATTTTAATCAAATAGAAGCAGTCGGAACTGGGGCCACTTCTGAGCACCAGATGCTTTGTTTTGGAAAGCTAGGGAAATACAGTGTCACCTCCATCTTGTCTGAAAGGGATAAAAGATGTCACAGACCTTACATAGGCTCCTGCATCCTTGTGGATTGTTATTGCAGGGTTAAGCCCTATGTTTTAAAAATGGAGGAAAACTTGTATTAAAAGTGCCTAGGGGCTTTTGAACTGGTTTATAAAAATAGCTGCCTGAAGAAGAAAAAGAAGAGAAAAAGAAATCTGAAAAACAAATTCAACACCAGTTTCTAGTGTGCCCATCTATTTCAACTAGTGTGATATTAATAGAACACACAACAGCAGGGAGTGGGAAAATAAACATATTTTCACTCACATAAAGAGACTGCCTAAATGACTCACAAATGCAAAAATAAATAAATGGCTCCCCATGATAATCTGAAACTATATTATATCCACGGAAACAACTCAGCTTCTTAACTGTAACCTAACGTGTTAAATTCACTCAGTTTTATTTGAGGCCATAGACAGATTGAGTGATCAATCTCTATTACCCTGAGCTTTTTTTTATCCCATCCTTACAGTGCCATTTTTCTTCCCACTAGACATTTCAGTTCATTTCCCTGAGCCTTCTTCAGCTTAATAGCTGAATTTCAGACTTACGGGAAAAAAAAAATGGTTCTCAAACTTCCAGAGGGAAGTGAGCAAGTAAGTGTGTGTTGTGCATGGGAGGGGGAAATATAGCAAAAAAAGAAAAGAAAAAAGAAAAAAGGCAATTGTTAGCATTGCATGTGCTGCACTTAGTGGATAAAAGTTACGTATTCTAGTTTCATAACGGAGATGTTCAGGGTCAAAGAGGTGCTGTCTTCAGATGCTGTAAAATCAAGAGGCAGGGCGTTTTTTGTCCTGTAGAATTGGCAAACAGGTATTCCCCTAGAGAAATGGAATGAGGACATAGCAATTAACTCTCCCGTTCCTGCAATCGGAGTGCTAATCACATCCTTAGCAACTGCATGGTCACTATGGTACTGACACCATCTTTTGCTCAAATCCTTTCTGATTCATTCTCCTGGTAACTTTGGTGATGGTCAGAGCAGAGGTTACGTACACTTGCTGACACTGTGCTGAATGGTTCCATCAATCTCCATTCGGCAATATTGGACTCTTGCAAATGAAAATCAGCTGGGAGGCTAGAAAGGAAGCCTGTAAGTGTCCAAAGAATCTATGCTGTTTGCTTTTCAGAAACACTGTGCAAATGACAAACACAATGCTTCAGTACAGCCTCTCTGCTCTAATAGTCTTAAATGTGAGGCTAATGAACTTTAGCTTTCAACTCCATTGAACCTCATTATACTGTAAATACCCTTTGTGTAACATCTTCCTGTGACTCAGCTGCCAAAAACAATAATGAAGCTATCAGAAAAGAAGGAAAAGAAAAAGCTATGGTCTTAAAAACAAGCCAATCAGATTCATCTTTCCACAGCAAATATTTGTTCTGGGAGAAGCAGTGACAAATTATGGAGACTGTAATGGAAAAATGCTAGATGTTGAGACATTTGTGAATGCTAACAGAATCAGAAAACAGCATACACAAAATAGACTAACGATCTGTCCCTGATGGAGTCGCTTAGAGTGGTCGCTGAATCTCTCCTGTAAGAAGTTCTATCCCATGCATTGCAGACACAAACAACTGGAACCAGCTTTCATTCACTGAACGTTTGGGGTTCGAGTCACTAACCTCCTCTAACTGCTTTGAGTGCTCCAGCGACACAGAAGAGCTGGAACTCCAGTCCTCACTGTGTGAAGAGGGACTGCTGACTCCCTTGCCTCGCTGGTGGTATAAAGTGGCAAAGGAGAACTTACTCAAGACTCCAGCCCTTCCTCTTCAAATCTCAATGTTTTGGTACACAGGAAAGCTAACCTTAGCATCAGTCAAGCAGAGAGAAGGAAACAAGTGTTTGCAGGAAGAAGACAGATGTCATGTAATCAAAGTATACAAAGTCTATGTCAGGACACCATGCCATTAATGGCAACAGGAGGAAACATTCCCTGGGAGCATATTTTCAATATCTCCTCAGCTGCAGGATTACATCCTCTGATAAAGCCAGTACTGATTGTTTTTGGAGGCAGAACAGGTGGATGCTGTGTGGACCTAGGGTGACAAACATCTATTTTCACATGTGGGAGATAATGTTAAAATGGAAGGTATGGATACTGGGAGGTAGTCAACTGGAGTGGGAGTTTCAAGTGGTACCAACTGAGAAGCAGATAAATGCATACCTTCAGAAAGATTCGCAGAGTGGATATTTTCAATAATGTCACCATTTATTATATACTTCTAATTGGAGGACCTCAGTTCTCCATTTTCCTAATTGATTCCTGTAACAAAGATGCCCTGAGTGCTGTATACTGCTCACTGATTGCTGGGCAAACATTACTGGAGTGTCAATATTTGCTTTTTCCTAGAGCTGTCATTGTTTGAGAGTGTATAAGTCATTTGGGATAATGCTCTACTAGTGCCGTATTAAACACACACAAAAAGCATCTGGTATGCTCACTCTGTGGTTTTTTTCACTTTTTGTTTTACTTTGCAGTGAAAACAACTGCTTGTCAGTTGATAAAGCCAGAAGACAAGACAAGGTATTTCAAAGGAAGACGATTTTACCTATCCTATTGGTATCCCATTACTGGGACCTCAGGTTCAGAAAGGGCAAGAATTCAAAATCTTTACATTCTCAAAGCTGGTCTCTATAACCATGCATTCCCCTAACTCCCTACCTCTTTCTACCCTGGGTGCTGATGCTTTGTCTTAAACCAGAAGTCAGCATCTTTATTACAGATAGTTTCCTTCAGAAGTTTGTGCAGCACCTAGCATAATGGGCACCCTGTCCCTAATTAGTTCTTCTTGGTGCTACCATGACACAAACCTACATTTTTGTGTTAGAGGTGAAGGTCCTGTTTCTTGAATGAGTAAAATAAAGCCTGACTGTGTATCCGGACAGAATGAGGAGAAAAGTAGATGGTGGTTTCTTGTTAAACCAGAAGGAGGAATTATTTTCTGTTCTAGTCAATATATAATGAAGCCTTCCAGTTGTTCCAGGGGCTCATCTTTTCAAATACCACATAGATTTCCTCTGTAGCCCAAGAACTTGAGCAATAATCAGTGTAGTGGAGCTGGAGATAACCCCATAATTGCAAGTTTGGCCAGCTCACCCAAAGCCTTCACCACAAACTTTATGAAAAATATTGCTCACTATTTACATGAAAGTTGCAGTACACAGAGTATGGTACTTTTGACAGGGTGACTGAGCTGCATAGCTGTGGAGTAATACTTCAGATGATCCTATTGGTCCTTTGGTCATTCAATATATAGGTAACTGCATTTCATATAACACTCCCCCAAGGTAGACAGAAGATCACTATGATTTCTGGTAATGAAACGCCTGGGGAGTCTCCTGCTGTGCTTGGAAAGAAGACAGAAGAAAAGTGGATTGCAAAATCCAAATGCTATGGTCTTGGCTCCGTGACACAGGTCAAGAAGAGGTTGTTTGGAAGTTGACCGCCTATTTCAGATCTAGAAATCCACACCACAGGACCAGAAGTTTTGAAAGGACAGCTTTGTTACCCATGGTTGTTTTGCTAACTTCAATGTTTTTCCTTCATCCTGCTCTATAATCAGGATAGAATTTGACCTTGTATATAAAAAAATATTCCTTTCAGTGGGTGTTTAAATTAGGTGATTATTCTTGTGCAAGTCAATTGGGAAGGTGTCTAAATCCACTACACATGTCTTTTTACATGGGCAGAAATTCGGTTTCATGAATAGGAACTCCAGGCATCTGGAGTAGATAAAAATCTGTGGTAAGGATCTGAGAAGAAACTTTTTCCTGTGCTGCACTAGAACTTACATTTATATGAAACATTACCAAGATCCTGCTGAATAGGAATTTGTCTTGTCATTAAACTGTTTGGTAACTGCTGGCCAGTGTAAGTCATGTTTTTCCTTTCTGCATAATCTGAAGAGAGTAAGAGCCTCTCACAGCTCCAGTTGCAGAGGATAAGTTCAAATATAAAAGCTCACGTTTTCAGCTCCCTGTACATTCTTGGGACATTCCCCAATGGATCAGCTATTTCAGTGGCCATCACAACACCACAAAGCTCCTTCCTTCCTTCCTTCCTCTTTTTTCACTTCTGATGAAACTTCCTCTATCACAGAGTAGAGCTAATGGTCCAGATTTAATCAACAAAAGCATTTACATTTCAAAATAATGAGACCCACTCAGCTGGTAACTTATTCATTAGTTCTCAAGCATTCTCCCTTTATCCTCTTGTGCTGCACTCCAAATAGACGTGGCGGCAGCTGACAATCCTTCCAATAGTAAGGGAGGTAACTTGAGCAAATGTTATCTCTGAGTCCTATCTTGCTCCAGGTTCAATTTACACCAATCTGTTGATTTCAGAAGAACTACTCCTGATTTACCTAGGGGTAAATGTCTTTATGTATCACACTGTCTTACTTTTCCTAACAAGTTTTTGTCTTCTGCTTTTGCATGATGAATGTCTGCAAAGCAATTACATGCCTGAACTTAAGTCTCTCTGCCCCTTTATTTTTTAACAATGCTATTCTTTCACTCTGGAGCTCCTAATACTTGAGGTCAGATTCACATTTACAGAGAAGCTATTTATACCACTTTATCATTCAGTGCAATTTTTTTCTTGATTCTCACATGAAGGCCCTTCTACCCAGCTATACAAAGGTACCAGAATGTAAAAAAGAATCTGTCCATTCATTTTTTTCTAGCACCCAGATACTTGCAAGTGAGGATGAATGTAATGAATGTTCCCAATTTCTGTCCCTGTACTAATAAAATCAGAAATACATATGCTGGGTTTCACAGTCTTCCCCAGCAGATTCCTTAACAACTGGAAAACTCCACCAATTAGTTCCCCAGTGCAGGGTATGCTCCAGCTGACCTGCTGGCAATCAGTTGCTCCAGAGCCTAGATTGATTTTGTCCTGTGATTATCAATTCTCTGGTCAGAAAGAACAGACAAGATCTTAAAGACAAGAAGACATTTTAGGAAATAAAATCAGGATGTTCTACTCAGCACACAATTTCCTCCTATATCCCATTTTTGCAAGGCACATAAGTGTGTGCTTAACTTAAAGCACGTGATTAATCATCTCTTTGGGAACAGGAAGTCTTTCCTGAACTGGAGGCTATGTCTTCTCTTCTGCAACTCTATAGATGGGGGCCTTCTTTTTTTCTGTTTTCTTTTCCTTTCTTCTTTTTTCCTTTCTTCTTTTTTCCCCCTTTTCCCATTTCCTCCTTTTTTTTTTTACCTTCCTCCTTTTCTTTTTTCCCCTGTCATATATAATGCATCTGTGCAAAGTTCTTCTCTTTCCTAAATATGGTGGGTGGGCAAGGAGGCAATTATTTAAATAATAAGATGGGGGAATAAGTTATAAAAATAGCAGCACATTCACAACTTTTTAAGAGGAATTTGTGCTTCTGAACCATTTCAATTTCCCTCGAAGCCTGAGGACCAAGTACACATAAGACTGAACTTGACTTTTTTATTAATGTTTGTCTTCTATAAATGAACTACTTAACTATGTTTTTGAAAACCATAAATTAGCACCAAGGAGCCACACAAATAGCAAGTAAAACAAAACAAAACAAAAGAGGAAGAAATACAACTGCCATGCAAAACTTTATCCTTCCTAAGTCTCCAGGACATCTTTTGAATACCCACCTAATTTTAAGTGTTTGTGACCATGGCAAAAAATGTTCCCACATGTTGCAAATGTGGAAAAATGTTGCCAATACTTTTAGAATATTTTAATAAATAAGTCTCATGTTTTAATCAGACATTTAGAGCCTGCATGTTTTGCCTGTAAAGCCAATGCAATGATTCTGACTTTCACAGAAATGTGATCCAGCCCGAGGGTTGGCAGAAGTTGTGATTTTGGATCTGAGCTCTAGGGAACAAAATTCTAGAAATGTGATTCATGAATTAGAGGATCTCAGGTTGGGTGTATTTCGCTTGAAATACTTGAAAGGGGTCTAATAACTTCCTTAAAGATAATCTCATGTGCTTATAAGGGTTACGCATGAAGGTTCATTCTATCGCAAGGTTTCCAGCTTGATAGTCCACAGGAGGCATAAATCCCGAAGAGTATCACTTGATAGACAAACTTGTGACAAGCAGTGTACTAACTGCCTGTATCTGCAAAAACCACTCATCTGATTAAAACTCCCTGATTAAATAGATGGTTCCCTAGAACAAAGAAAAGAAGTAAGAACTGGAGAAGGGGGTTAATTAATTATTTTTTCATGCTACTACTATTTCTTTTCTTCCTGGCTCCTTTTTCTGTAGTTTTAAAAAATATTCATCCTCCTAGAATAGTCTATCAATAGCACAAGCATTCACAACAGATTAGCCCAGAGGGGACTCTGATCCACTTTCACTGTTAAGACAAAACTTCCATTGATACCAATGAGCTTGACCCTGGAATATGCATTTGTAGTTGACTTGTCGGAGCTCAGCTTTGCTGCCCACTTGGCATGATGCACACCATGCACCTATTTACTTAGGACCCAGAATGAGAAGTGAGAGTTACAGAAAATCTGTTCTGAACTACTTTAGTTTAATTTGGATATTTGTGGGATTTGGTAGAGAGCCAGCAAGACTAACCTAGTTATGGAATATTAGCCATTGCAAGTCAGGCTCTGGCCAAATTATTTTTCAAATACAAATAATCTTTGTTGTGACTATGAATATACAGGTTTTTTTTTACTTTTGCATGACATTTGGAGGCTCTGTCCCTACGAAGACTTGTGCATATGTTTGACCTAAACCTCTGCGCAGTAGCCCCCCCCAGACTTTAATTCCTCGATTTCAGCATGTGCAAGGTATAAGGTTAAGCAGCTCAGGGATGCTTTGAGGCATTCTGGTCTATCATCTGTATAAAGGTGTGGGAGTCTTCTACATATATCCACAGCAGCAAGAAAACAGCTGGACTATTGCTATAACAGTTTTGTGGGAGGAAAACAAAGGGGAACAGCAGAAGGAAGAATATCTTGGAAAATATTTCAGTGTAATGTTAGGGTGTGAGGTGGGAAGGTAGAGAAGCAGGCATTAGACAATCTAGTCTTTAAAATCTACTGTATGTGGTTTGTGATCACTGTGAGTTACTCAGAAAAAAACTCCTTGCTCAGCCTAAGGCTCTGAATATCCTTACTCGCAGTTCTATGGCTTGTTCACTAGCTTCTCTATTTGATTTTGTATTTTTTATAAGAACATTCCTCCTTTCCAAATTTTAATATTGGCAAGCTACTCTTTGGTATGCTTCTTACCCAGAGGAAGTTGCTCAGAGTTATGCTGCGGTCACTTTTCTTTACTCCTAATATATAGTTGCTTCTTGTCAGCCATTAATAGATAAATATTTTACTGTCTGGTTTTCTTCACCTACTAAAATCTTATCTGTATAGATCCAGTGGTGTCTTTCAGCTGCAGAGTCCCTTTCCTGCCCCTCACTCTGTGACCTAACCTGTCCTTGCTCTAGAGATTATAGTAAGTATTACAATATCCCATTGATTTTTGACACTCCCTCATTCTTCAGAAATACCCATTACATCAAGTTCTCCTTCCACTGTCATACACTCTGCTTTCACCTGTTATTATTTTTAAGCTTGTGGTATGCAGACATTGATAGTATTTATTTTTGGCCATCTACCTATTTTTAAACAACTCTGCCTAGTTCCCTACTTCAGAATATACCACTGTGTTTAGTTATCCTCAAGGTCATCCGTCATCCCTGCTCCCATCTTTTAGAACTGGATACACTGTCAACATGCTGATGGGGGAAAAAGAAGGTATGTGGAAATGCAGGCGATCTTTTACCTGAAGACTTGACTACCCACATCCTAGCCAGTGCAGACAATGCGCTGCCTGATCCTGCATGGTGCGATGAGGTCAGAGCTGTGTGGCTGCAAACCCCTTTCCATAATTAGATCAGGGCTGCATTTTCCCTTGGAAATGCTCTCTCTTTATCATCAAGACATTTCAAAGCTCACTTCTATTTTTTTCTTTTCTTTTTTTTTAAATCAGTGGGACAGCTGATTTTTCCTAGCAATTTTTTCCCTGTCACGAAAATGATAATGAAAAACAATTTCTACTTTGAATTTTTTTCATCTATTCCATTACTGATCTTTCCATTGGCTCATTGGAAACTATGAGAGAGGGTTTGATTCTTTTCTGTGGAAAGAACATGGGAAAACCTTGTTGGGCTTTTTGTAGAAAAAGAACAATTTTTCTTTTATCCAGGATTTTGCTTGCAATTTTGTATAACATTTCTCTGAAAATAGATGTCCCAGTTTCCTTTTAAATTTCTTTATTCTGTTCTGCTACTGAAAAGGCTGCAGATGGAAAGGGGGAACTAGGAACTCCCCGTGTCAATCAGCTCTATTCATTCAATGGCTGTATTTATTAGTTTCATTAAAAACATATTGAGCAGCCCTGGTTCCTCAGTTCTGCACGCCTACACAATCCTGACTGCCTTGCCGTCCCCCTGTCAGTTACTGCTCTATCCTGAGGCCTCTCTCAGCTTGAGATTCCACATGAAACATGAATCCAAGAGGATATCACATGTTTTTAGGTCTTGCTGGAAAGATTTCACACAGCTTGACGGGTGGGGAGGGGGGTGGGGGCGGTTAGATGAGAAAAAAGAAGTGCTCGAGGTGGACTGATAATTAACTTTTTTTTTTAAAAAAGAGAAATGGAAAGAAAAAGTCTGTGTAAAGCTTGAAAAATATCTCCATTGTTACTGCCATTTGGTAATCTGTGACATGAATGTACGTGTAACATCTGACCAGTGTATTAGTCATAAACTATGGTTTTGTAGGAAACATGGCACACTGGGCTCTCATCATACAAAGGGGCAGTTCTTAGAGAAGACTGTTAATTTGCTACATTATTAATGTTGAGGCATGGACTCGTCCCCTGCAGAAAATGTTACGCTATCTATATGCCTCCTCCTGTTCTTATTAAAATCAGAACTATGTGGAAGAGCAGAACCATGGCAGGAGTCTGCTCCTTTTGGGGCCAAAAGAATGGGTGCCAACAGAAATATTATAATTAGATTGGCATCTTCTAGCACTTTTGTTGGTGGTTTTTTTAAAAAAATCTATTTTATTGTATGACTAAATAAAAGAAGTTTGGCATGAATCAAAAAATCTCCATACTCAGGCCTGAGAATTAAGGTTGCAGTCTAAATTCTATTTAAGTTGAAAACCTGCCTAGCAGCTTTAATGGTCTTTAGGTCAGACACCAGGCTAGGGTTAACTTTTCAGAAAAAGGATTTTTTTTTCTGTATTCAGCCCTGAAGAGTGATCCATAAAAATCTATGTGCTCAGACACATTGGAACTTAACGTCTTCCTCTCTTTGGAGATGATCTCTCTTTCCAAAAACATCAGATTGAATAACTGCTACCTAAACACCCTAATTTCCTTTTTCCTTCCCTATATATCTATGGACCATGAATTTTAACACCTGCACCCTACAATTCTCCAAAAAAGGAAGAGAATGGAGTATGCACTGATGTTCTCAAGCACTCACAAGTATATATAGCATACAACCTCTTCCAAACATATCTTCTTTTTTTTCCTAAGCTGGTCACAGTGTATTAGCACTGATCTCAGAGTTTCTTACAGAACCATTGGACATTTTTGTCTTTTATGGCAATAGAGATTCAGGGATACAGCAAAAAAAACCCTGCTTACTACTAAACAAATAATATTCTTAACAGTTACTTCCCCCCTTCAAAACGTTTGATTCCTTTGACAAGGAATTCTTAGTATTACTTCCAGTTTCCAGATGAGAGAGTAAAGGTGCACCGACATCACAAAATATGTATCGGTATCACACAGCATACATCAGTATGGCCTCAGCCAAGACTCAAATACATATGCTCCCTTAAATTTACATGTCTTTGTGTGAAAAGAAACAAGTTCTACTGAGATGGAGAACTCATCCAGTTCACAAGCACATGCTTGGCCCTTCCCAGAATACACACAGCCACTGTGTGATGCATCACACAAAGCCAGTAAAGAATACAATAGAGAACACAAGGCAGGGAAGGAGGAGAACCATGGTAACGCAGTATTTTCACCTACTGTATTTGAATATCATGGTGTTGCCACTGAAGCTATCACTTCATGGTTTGGCAGTCAACTAAGGAGAAGTTGGTGTTTAATAGGATATAACTTGTTTGAAGGTGATACTAACCAGGAACGACACGGTGTTATAAACAGATTAGCAGACAGGTGAGACCAGGGAAGTCAGTCTGGGGCCTCTGTCTCTTTGGAATCTGATAATCTCATTAATGCAGGTACCCCTGTCTGGTAGAGGAATGCTATCATTCCTGGTTTAGGGAATTGTTGGGAGGCTAAAGCCTCCCAATACAATAAAGATATTTAGGCATTGAATTCCACCTGTGAATTTGGACCGAAGTGACGGGTTTACAGTGTCACAGGAGTATCTGGCTTGGCAGACAAGGGCTCTTAACACCACAGCAGTATTACACTCAGAAGAGCTTTGTTCCTCTCCTCCTCTCACATCGCTTAAGTATAGGGGTGGGGGTAGAAGAATGTTCTTAAGGATTGTGTTCGGGTACCACCAGGAAGGTCAGGAGGGAACATAAGAACTTGTATATCCCTAAAGACATGTGTGTACACACGTATAAATACATACACATGTGTGGGGGACAACACATAAAGCGGTAATCATGCTGATGGTGATTACCTGTTCACTCTGAGAGTCGCCAGCACACAAAATAGATGTTAGTCTGGTTCTTAATAGATGTGTATCCACCTCCACAGCTGGTGATGCTTGGCACAGCTAAAGGCAATTAGAATCAATAAACCTTGAATTTAAGTGGCACAGAGACTGTTTTAGTCCTCCATTTCAAATAGTTCTTCTGGGTCAGATGTAAGGCACATGGCATGTGAAGGAAGAATCATAAACTTCCTTGATTTATTTTAGTATTTTCACCAGCCATAATTTTTCCCCAAACAAAGCAAAACCAAAAACATCCTGAGCAGAAAGTGATTTTGGCATCAGACTCTTCTTTTTTTCAGTCCCATCACACTGTAAGATAACTGGCACCATAATCAGATGAATGAAAATTATGAGCTGTCTGAGGGTCATATCCTTCTACTGGAATCATGGATTTTTCTGGAATCATGGATTTTTCTGAAACTATTTACAAATTCTTTTCAGAAAAATCAACACACAGAGTGATGAAGTCACCCTGTGCCTTAGAGAAAATTGGTTGCTGTACTTACAACAAAGGGTATTGTAACCAACAGCTACAGTTACACGGATTTGGTTTTGGTCAAGGAGAGATGCCTTTCTCAACTTGGTGTCAAAGTCAACTCAAGTCCTCTGCAGACTAGGCTGTGAATTCCTAGAATCTGGATTTAGCACAGAATTCAGTAATAACAAATGATAGTTCAAACCATCTTCCTTGGACTTGGCTACTGTCGGTAAAAACCCTCTCCCCACTGCTTATTGCTAATGTTTGAACGTCTATTAAGTGGACCATCGCTACTCTCCCCATGGAAAGAGGAAACCAGCATTAGCCTTTCACAGCAGAATCACACAGGCAAAGTGTCTTACGCAGATATTAACACGTTGCTGTGTGTCTGCTACAGCCATGGAGCAAGCGAATTTCATGGGCATATACTATACTTGTGCTACATAGGAGCATACAGAGGAAAAAGGGGTGCACATCACTAAAACTAAGCCAATACAAGATGATGATATTTAGTTAAATTTACCTAAAATGTCTGCTGTGGTATAGGTACAATCTGGCACTTCCAAATCCTGGTACAGTTCCTTGCCATACAGCTCCACTAACATCTTGCTCTATTTAAAATCAAACTTGAGTTGGGGTTTTCTTTGCATGTTTTGTCTCCAGTGTCCTCTTCATCCTTTCCTCTTCTGTAAAAAAAAAAACAACCCAAGAAGGCATTTAAATCTGAGTGTATATTTCTCTATTAAATTGACACAAACATACAGGCAATTTTCTCAGAGTTGTTGACTATTTTTCATCTGTTCAAGCCGCTTCCAGGCAATTCCTTCCCTGTGTGGAAATGAGGCCCTTCTGAAGAGTGAGGGACAAGTGGCCAAAACCCTTTTAACACAGTGACTTGCTGCCACTGATTTCCAATTAATTAGGGGCACATTCTCCCCTTGGTATGTGTACAGTGTAATTCCCACTAACATCAAAGGGAAAATGCTCTCCTTAAGTTTGTCAGGCAGCAACTACCCAGGGACTGGTCTTTTGTTCAGGGGATGAACAAAATTGCTCAGCCTGTGGATGTTTTTTTCACCCACCCACCACGCTGAGCCAGCTTCCTTCTGGAGCACACACTTACCTCCCACTAGCCCGGTACCACCAAGCACATGCGGTGGCAGGGGAAGGAGGAAGCCTGCCCAGCCTGGCCGCCACCCCAGCTACTTCTGGCACAGCTGCCATCTTGAAGCTTCTGCACTGTGGCGGACATCTGAGGCACCAAGCTGGAGCTGCCTGGCTGCCAGGGGCTGTGTTCAGAGAGCAATGTGGCTACCTTCTCACCCCACAGATCAATTAATTTTGGGCAACACTTGATCACAATGACACAGCTCCAGAGAGCCCACAGTGCTCTCCTCGCAGACAGCTGTGGTCATCGAAAGAGCCCAACAGCAGCTGCTGGAGGGAATGGCGCTGTATAGGAGTGCTGGCGGTGTTCATACAGACAAGTAAACGCACCTGGGGCCTTCTCTGGCCCTGAGGCTGACTGGCTCAGCATGGCTTATGTCTCACACCACCAAAATCTCCTACCTTTCCCCACACGATCTCCCAAAACAGTGCCCATGTCTGGGCTGCCTTTGGGCACCTGCTAGCCCTGAGCCATACGCAGGCGGTGTTGCAGGGGGTGTCTGATGGGGCCATACCAGCAATTTAACAGTACAGACAACTGGGCTATGGCCCTGTTGAGTTTACTAATGAAAATGCGACCCGTGGATGCCTAGGTGGCTGGTTTTTATCCGTGCCATGGCTCGGGAGGGCAGGCACCCAGCATCAGAAATGCTGAGAGAAAAGCAGATGAAGGGTTAATAGAAATCCCCACCATGAAGAACATGGTGGCATTTTATAATTCTTTGCTTACCAGCACTGTGGTAACCCTTATGGCTCAGCAGAAAGCCTGGCCAGCTTTGCAAGAGGGACCCCAAAACAGTGAAGGTTTTGAAGTACGGGGTGGGGACAGAAGGGTGACAGAATCACTGTACGGGGAGAGAGTGGCATGGCTTCCACATGCCGGGAAAGGACCCACCTGATGGGAGGAGAACATTTCCTCCTGCACTTCCCTTCAACCTTAATGGTCCCGCTGTTGCTGCCAGAATTTCCAGTTGCTCAGGCACTGAGCAGGGCTGGTGCTTGCAGTCGATGCCAAAATGTGCCCAAGGGGACGGACTGGCTGCTGCTGGGAGACCTGAGGGGAGAGAGGTGTGATTTTGAGGGGCCCCGTGCCTCTCCTCAGGGCCTCGGCCATGTAGTGGCCCGAGAGGCCCCCGCCTTGGTCCCTGCCCCTCCAAAGCGCAGCAGACTGTCCGCCGGGGGGTGGGGGAGAGCATTTCGCCCCCTCTCTCCTAACTCGGGCTGTGCTGTGCTGGGGCCCAGGCGCAGCGCCTAACGAACTTTTTAGAAATGGGGTCTCTGAGCAAGGGGAGGACTATACTTGACAAGTACATACGTTCCTTGGATGTCGTACCGTTGACTCACCAGTACGTAGTTATATTCTCTGAGGTGCACAGTGACCCAGCCACAATTTTATTTCTTGGGTCTCTGAACAGTGATGACTTTAGCTCCCTGTAATTAATCCTTCACAATGAAGAAAATTTAATTTATCATTTAATAATAATTTAATCATTAAATATCAATTAATCAGTTAAATGTAAAGGGGTGATGATGGTTTTGGGCTAAGAATGGCAACTGTCATCTGGCAGCATAAAAACCTGAAAAAGGAGAGAGATTAGGAGGTTCAGAGTGGGCTGAGAGGATTTGGGGAAATGTTTGAAAGATAAGCTTCAGAAAAGAAAAGCAGAAGAGAAACAGGTAAGGTTTATTAATAACGGTTACTTGCAATTTCAGGGTGCTTGTGGTGATGCCTTGGAGCTACTCACGTGAGTTTACATGGAGATAAAGATCTGTAGCTCAGACATTCCATTCTGTGCCACAGCTCATGAGCTGTACTTAAGTTAAACTCTGGCAGCTTTTGCCGCTTCCCAGAGCATTAGGTGTTGTTCTGATTACAAGGACTGTGCCCTCCTTCCTCTTCCAAATTACCTTCCTTCTAGCAGCTCTTTCTGCACCATCAGCTAGCCACAGTATTTCAGGGTCACAGGAAAGAGGTGGAAAGAAGCATATATTTTAGGGACCAAAATATTCATCTCAGAAGGCCAAAGTTCTCATCACTGAATTTTAGGAACTTGTATTTATTTTGCAGCTTTCTGTCAAAAGGGTAAGAGGCTTTTGTTGAAGGGCAGGAAAGTTCCTATTTCTCAAAGATCCTTCCTGAATATCCCAAAATACTTTTTAAATGGTATCACTCAACCATACTTCTCTTTACTTATGAGATTAGCACTGGTCCTAGGTTTGCTAACACTAGCTAGACTGGATCCTGAGGGGAAAAGTGCCTTCTGATTACCTCTGTAAATTAGAAATATTAGATAGGAGCCTTGGACTAGAAGGCGTTTGCCTGGATTGGGACTCTGGATTCTAGCCCACACTCCATTATCATTTGGGGAACTCGAGTTGAATTTGAGATACAACTATCCTGTTCCACCTGTTTGAGATGCTTTTGTTAATTTTGCACCCCCAAAAAGTCCAGGGGAAATCCAGCAGATAGAGGTAAATTTGACTGAGTTTGGAAAAGCCTCCAAAGCCCTGAGGAATTTTAAACTCAAGACCAAGTAGGTACAGCACAGCTTCATCTTGCTCAGTTTTACTGCCTCTCCATCACTGAACATTAACCAGCCAGAACATAAGCAGACAATGAATGTGAAACCACACACAGGGGTACATGAGGAAGGGTCTCCAAAAATAGGATGTGTCCCTTATGGTTTCAGACAAAAGATCTCCAGAAAACTGAAGTCAATGGACAAACCATGGACACAGAAGGCCCCTAGAAGCAATAGTTCGAACAACCCTCATCAGTTCTCAGCATCACAGAGGTACATGATGAGGCACAGGAGCTCTCAGTCAGCAGACATGGCTTGCAACTGGACCTCTAGAAAGACTTCCAGCCAAGTGGTCAGAAATTCTTCATGAAAAACTATTTATTTCATACCAAAACTGATTGACATCTTTAAAAAAATAATTAAACCCAGAAGTATTACAAATATTTGTAAAAAGCACTAAAGTAGCATAATTCTGGTGGCAAACCCTCATTTCATTCACTTTTAATTCTGCTCTCGTTATTTACTCTCACTAAGAAAAGGTGAGGTAAAGCCAAAAATAAAAAAAAAAAGAGGGGAGAAAAATCTACATTTGTAAGTTTCACAGGAAGCTTTTTTTTTTTTTTTCAGCTCAAGTAGCTTGGAAAAGAAGATACTTGAGGAAACTAATGCATCTGGCATCCTCCTCTGTTAGAGTAAGCTGCCCAGCAGATAGCCACGTGTTGCAGAGTCATGCCTAGACAGTGCTGAGCTTGCTCAGCCTCCTACAGCCTGAGAAAGGGGCAAGGACTCCTCAGCCCTTCTCTGCTTCAGCTGAGATGCATTTGAAGGAGAGGAACTATGTCTGAAAAGTCATGCAAAGTTTGCACGATGAGTTTGCATCAGATGAGCTCAATAGGATGGTCATATGCAGTCTAACCCTAGAAATGAATAAATTTTTCTTTTCTTTCCTTAGAGAACTCCAGACCCCAACAGTAGGAGTTGCCCAAGGTGCATGACTGTGTGCTACCTGAACAATTTCAGTGGGAAGGAGTTCTTTCACAGTATCTCTTTTCCCTGGCCTCCAGCCCAGGGAAGTGTCTGACAGCTATTCCTGTAGACTAATAACCTACCTGCTTCTAAGAGGAAGTGTATGATAGTAAAGCATTGTATTTTCTGAAAGTTCCTGGAAAACAAACTAGTTTTATGTTTACCTGTAATTGATAATCCTCCTTCCAATTCATGCCAGTTGAACACGGGCCAAAGAACCAGCTGTGCTGCCCCAAAGTTTCCTTCAAAAAGGTTGTTCCAGAGGTCTCTGGAAGTCCCTCTCACAGGTGGAGAGCAGAGGACTAATTTACACTAGAATTATCTTTGTCTAGACATATAGGCATGTAACTGTCAGAAAGCTCAAGGTAGGCGAGATGCTAAAAGCTTCCAGAAGTTTTCAAGGAAGAGAGAAAGTGAAGGAGCCTGGACCTTGTCTTTACAAGAAAAAAGCTATAAAGTCAAAATTCTATTTGCAGAAAGAATTCTGTGTTGTACATAATTCCATTCATACTCGCATCATACAAATACTTCAATCTACGACAAAAAGACCATTTTTTTCAGCCTTGTATTTTCATGGTAGGATGCCAAAAACTCTATGACAACTGCGTCCCTCTCTCTCCCGCCCTCCCTCTCTCTCTCTGTAAGAGTGACACCAAGGTATCACTGCCACACTGAAGCAGCCAGAGCACTGTGTGGTTTTGACCATTTGGAACACAAGCCCAAAATTTTGACCTGTGCTGAGCCCTTTTCCAGTGCTCGAGAGGTTCATTAACACACCCAAACACTACAAATTATGTCCATCACCAAACATCTTGGTATGACCTGAGTGACCAGAGCAGCCATGGGCATCACTGGAACTTTTGTCCTCCAACTTACCATGTGGCTTTCCAGAAATGCTTGACATCACCTCAGCTCCTTTTGCATTCAACTCATCCCCTGGAGTGAGTCACCTCTGGGTATGTCTCTCTTCCATTAGCTACAGAGGGAGTATAAATGAGTGGGTTAGAATGGTCATCTGGCTTCTAGACGCAGATGTCAGGAGGGGAATCCTACCCTCTGTCCATTTGACATAAACAGTCCTAGCAGGTTTCTTAACAGGGCAAGTGAGGCATGTTGTCCCAGAAATAAAAGCTAGCAAGTTTGCATCAGATGAGCCCTATAGGATGTTCATATGCAGCGCCCATTGAGGTTGCTGAAGTGTGTGAGCACAAGACAGCAAAAACGTAACGCAATACCTGCCTGACTTGAAAAAGTAATTTCATTTTATACCATGACACTGCAAAGTAATTGTGCTCAGAATGACTGTTTATACTGCCTAAATACATTTTTAGTACTTGAGCATCCAGGTGGATTCAATTGTGCTTGCAATTTTGCAGACATTAAAGAGGGAGTCTAAATGACTGAGGCAGGGGAAAGAGAACAATACTGCACTCCTGCGAGACAGCCTGATGCACAGACTAGAGCATAGCACTAGTGCTCAGGAGCCTCAAAGTCTAGTCCTATTTTGACCACTGACGGATAAGTGTTTTAAAGCTAGGCATGGAAAATGCAATGCAAGTGTTCTCTGTGTCTTTTACAAAAATAATACTGGCTGAAATCTTCAACCAGTGTAAACTGTCAAATAACAGAAGTCACTGACTCCAACAGAAGCAGTATTACAAGCCAGATGGAAATCTGGTCAGCTTTTAAGAATAAGAACTTCCTTCTTGAGCATCTTTTCCAAAAGCAACATGTGATACGGCATGAATATAAGCAACACTTGAACTGTTGTAAAATACATGAAAAAAAAGAAAATCTTTAAATCCAAAAATGTGATTCTGATAAATTAAAGCATACTTAGAAGTTATATATTTTATGTCAGTAACTGTTTACAGAACCATAGCCTTAACTGATACTTAAAAGCCATTTCACTGTTCACAGAAGTTTTCATAAAGAAATAATATACAAGACACACTAAACACTGTCGGGCCAAACACATTCTACTGTTTATTACACATATTACATTCTTAAATAAAAATGCGTCACATAACATTTTTGCATAGATATCTTACAATATACCAATTTAAAAAAGAATTATGAAACAGACCAGTAACAAAAATAAATTTTTTCTTCATTAATAATTTTGTAACATTAACATACCACCATCATATAATACAAATAATATTTTTAAATCTTAAGACTTTTTGTACAGCAAAAAAACTGACAAAGTAATATATTTATATATATATATATATAAAAAGCTTAAAAAAAATAAAATGTCAAAAAAAGGCAGAACTGAGGGCTACAAGATTGGGTACTTCTGTGATATATTAGAAATACCAGAGTAGGCCTGAGAGAACGTGACCGAGGGCATCTCCAAAATGCACTTGTCAGACACATCTGGTAAAAGAAAAATTATAGTGCAAAATGAAAGTCCTTCAAGCAATGTTGTTTGTTGGGTTTTTTTTAAATAGGGAGCATTCATACTTTTTTTTGTTGTTGCTAAAAAAAAATCCCCCAATTAAAAATCTCATGTGTAGTAGAGAGCAAGAAAGGTTTCAAAGGACAAGAAAGAAAACAGGCCACTTTGCAAAGCAAGAAAAAAAAAATCTCAGCCTGCATTATTATTTTTTCAACTAGATGAGTAGACATGCTAAACTAAGGCCTTGTTTCTAAGAGAAAAGCTGTCATGGTTTATATGCAGTGATTTCAAAACCAGATACTGAAATTGGTGCAAGAACCTTCCTGTAGAGGTATCTTAATTGGCTGACGCATTTCTTACACTTTAACTTAACTGCATAGGATGCCAATGCAAACTCAATCCAGGCAATCAAGTGCAGCTACAAAGTGATTTTAACTAGACTGATATTTTAACTTCGGGCAACTTCCCTGGTAGAGACATGGCCTTGGTAACAAAGTAGTGTTTAAACCAGTGTTCTGATCTACTTCCAGAATCTGACAGGCCTGGGGTTTAAAATACAGAGCAACGGGTAAAATGTATGTTGCAAAATATAAAGTAAAGATCAGCCCTTCAGCCATCGGGCCTTCCAGGGACTGCGTGTTAGCTTTTCATTTCCCCAAGAACCCAACAATAGAGGCTAAAATGGTCACCTTTCTGTCCATTCTAGTTCATTTTTAGTGTGTACATGCTAAGCCCTCGTCCCCCTCCCTTCCCACCTCCCCGCCCATTCCCCAAATTTGCAGCCTACGCATTCACAGTACACAGCAACATGTATTTCCCAGCATTGTTGAAAACTTTCCTACAGAAGCTGACATGATTCCTAAAATGCAGTGGCAACAGCAAGTGCCCTCCCTAAATCAAAGCAATAGGCACGGTTGGCTACTACAAACTGTAAGTCAGTAGCTCAGTTTCCTCGTCTGTGTAGGTATATACGGTATACTGTTGTACATCCACACCCACACAGAGACAGGGTGGAGGACCTGTTTTCTGGCAGTATATAGAAGTTAGGACCAAAGCACTTAAAAAAAAAATCATCAAAGCTTTCATTTTGAAAATCGCTAAGAGTTCCAACTTTAATCATTACACCAAAAATGCCATTAACAAGCATTAAGGAAAACTATAAAACCCTGTTTGAAAAATGACACCTGCATTTGAAAGTTTTCAGGTAGGGAAACCCATTCTTGAGGAGATAAAGGCAGCCTACCCCCCCATCTCCACATTTTTATGTATATAATTTATATATACAACTATATAATTATATATATAACTTATATAGCACAAGTGTGTCTTGGACTTCTTCCTCTAAGGGAGGAGGAAAGTCTCAGCTTTACAAGACAGATCTTAGTACCTGGTGGGCCAGATCCTACAGTTCTTACAATGCTAAATCTCACCACTGAAGCCAGTGTAGGGCTGTGGAGGAGAAAGACTGCAGTAGTCATCCCTAAACTATTAACAAAAAGAGACACAAATGTGACAAAAGGAAGAAGAATATCCAAGCTTGATCTGGAAATGATCATTCAAGAAGGCGTAGATTTAATGCTGATGAAAGATCCGCAAGACTTGTCAATGACTAGTTGTAATATCTTGGGAGGAAGTAATTTTCATTTTTCAAGACAGAGTTGAATAGAGTTATTGTCAAGCATTGTTTTTGTTCTTGGTATGTGGGGATCTTTGCAAGTGCAACTCTATCTGAAATCAGCAAAAAGTACTTTAAAAGAGTGTTGGGTTAGAGGCATCACCCAGGATATGAAAGTTTAAAAACAGTCTTACTGGATGGAATGACAGGATGTGCCAAGTCCTGAATGAAATCAAGAATAAAAGCCCTTGATCCACTGGGTGCTGGCCTAGTAACATTAAATTATTTACAAAATTTTCCTCTTTTAAAGATTTTGACACATGAAGGAAACACTTAAGCAAGTTGGATTTTCATCAGTTTTGTCAAAAGCACCAATTATGACCTCTTTTGTACACAGATAAACAAACTACGTTAAATAGGAGAAGCAACCTTTGTGTTAGAGACAGCTAAAAAGCCCAAATTGTCTAGGGCCTGGTAAAAATGAGGGAGAAAGCCTGATTCTGTAGATATCAGAAAGGTCACAGATAAAATACACTCAATCACTGCAACTATCATATTGATCAACTTCATTTTAGCCATACACCCTAGTGATTAGTTATTTTTTTACTCCTCAAGTTAAAACAGTTCCAAAAGCAAGGACCTGGGGGCTCCTCTTGCATTCAGGTTCTTCTTCCCCATCTGCGTTTGGTCAGTGCTTTGCACATATTAAGTGAAAATGTGCTAGCCTAAAAAAACAGTAAACCCAATTCCAAAAAGTCTGGGGAAAATAACAATGAATGAAAAAAAAAAAAAAATTAATGTTCACCTTTGTAGAAATATATTGGCTTAGATTTCAGGTCCTGGAAACCATTTTTGAGACATCACACAGATCTTCCAGGCTAGCAAACTTGTTTCCATAATACCTGGTTGGTCCCTGCAGCCATGACACATCTCATGGTTTGATATTGCTTCAAACTGGTTTGCTAAGGGTTTGGGGTTTTTTTAAGATTTCCTCCTCTCTAAGTCTCTCTCATGAAAAAGCCTTATAAAGTTTAATAAGGATGAAACAGTCAGAGTTTGAGAGAAACCCTACAGATCTGTCCTACAGTCTGTTCCGCCAGCACAAGACTGGGAAGAACTAGAACCAGTACACATGTAATCAGTGAGAGCTCTGAAATGTACCATAGAAACACAGAAAAATGAATGTTGGAAGGTACCTCTGGAGGTCAGCTAATTCAACCCTCTGTTTAAAAAACAGTTTAGTTAGATCAGACTGCTCAGGGCCTTGTCCAAGACATTGAAAGAATCTAGGATTTCAGTCCGTCTTTTCTTTTCTTCATTTGCCAATTTATCCAGGTAATATAATTTTCTAGACTGAGTACTGGCTATTGAAAAAGAACAACTCTGGGACAATGAAAAATGCTCTGGACTCTGGAATCCCCTTTTCTGTTAGACCAATCTTTATAAAATACGTGTGATATTTTAGGTTGCTGTTTATGTCCTAAGGGGAAAAACAAACAGAACAAAGATGCACTGAAGTGATGTTTTGGTCTAAAAAGTGACTAAAATACAGTATCATGTTTCTTCATATTTGATATAGTATGAGTGAAATAATACATTTTTTTAGTTTAAGGTAAACCAGCAATTATTATGTTGGAAAAACAGAATTTTGCTTGCCAGGCCTCAAGCTGGCAGTATAAAAAGCATATTTCTATAAGCATATTTTTATGCATAGATTCAGCAAATCTGATTAGAAAAATCTTTATACTGGTGCTTCCTAAATGATTTTTCATAAGGCAGTTTTCAAAATAGAATCTCTTCATAGAGTATAGCTTGTCTCAATTAGATAATGGAAAAATCCAGAATAAATAAATTATATCAACACTGTAACATATGAAGTACATCTTGATCTGGAATATTCTGTCTGGTTTTGGTCTCCCCATTACAAGAAAATCATCGACATATTGGAGCAAGTCTAGCAGAGAGCCACCATGGAGATCACATTCTGGAACACATGTCGGATGAAGAGAGGCTGAGAGACATGCTTCAACCTTAGGAAGAGAAGGGTAAGGGTAGATCTTACTGCTGTCTACAAACACCTCACAGTGGGTGTAGAGAAGAAGCCAGACTCTTCTTGGAGGTGCACAGTGGAAAAGGCAATGAAAACAAGTTGGAACATGGAAAATTCCTACTTGACACACAGATTTTTTAATTTTTTTTTTTCCCCATAAAGGTGGTCAAATATTGGACCAGCTTGCACAGAGGCATTGTAGAATTTCCATCCTTGGGGATATTTAAAACCCAGCTGGATATGGCCCTGAGCAACCAGCTCTAGTTGGAGGTTGGCCAAAACGGCCTCTGGAGGCCCCTTCCCACCTGCATGATTCTATGATTGACTGCTCTGCTCCAAAATATTATGTAGCTGTTCACAAAAACTCATATTTGCTTTAGTTGCTCCCTCTATGTACACTATTTTGTGAGACTTTTGTCTCAATTTCTTCTCATACTATAGTTCCATGGCCTTGGAAACCACAATCTGACTTTCTTATAATGGCTTCTCTTTTGCAAATAGGCATAAATCTAGCATGAAGGAAACAAGGTTAAGCTTCTCCTTTCTACAGCTGGATAACTCGGTCCTCAATTGTTACCAAATCATCTAATTATGGGTTTGCTTCCAAGAAGCCGTACAGAGAGGATTAGCCTTTCCTCATTAGTCTGTTTCTACTCATAGTTTACAAAGAGGACAACTGTACAACTTTAGCAAGGAGACACAGGCCTAAAAAGAATCTAGCTATAACAGATTACACAAGTTTGAAGTGCACAGCTTAAAATATCTGCAAAGAAACAAAAGTTGTCATTGTAAAAAACAAATCCTGGAATGTGTCACTAATTATGCCTTTCCAAAATACCAGCTATGGTTCAAAATTTTAGTAATGACTAAGACACTTGCATATGAGCACCCAAATACTGAAGTCCAGAGATTGACTGAGTACACCATCTATACAGGTGAAAAATATCTCCCTTTACAAACAGAAGAGATGGTCCCAAAGCCCAAAATTTGGCTTCAGAGTTCAAGACCTGCTACAGAGAGAGCCTGAGAAATCTGAAATCTGGTTAAGTCTCTTATCCCCCTTTTCTCTATGTTTTTTAGGCTATGTGGATCCATGATTTAGACGTAGGCCTGCCTCTAGAACAAAATAATCAGACATTTCAGCATGTTTTTTTCCATGGGGCCCTTCTTCTGCCATATTTAAATAAGATGTCAACAAGACCATAAATGACAACTGGAAGTAAATAAACAGTCTTGCTTGATTTTTTCCGTTTTAAATAGAGTCTGGTACTTAAACTGTCACTTAATAATTAAGGTTTGTAGACTACCGATAGCATGTCTAAAGGCAGGTGTGTTCAGCGGTCAAAGGAGGATATTTATGCAGGTTCACAGCCAATGAATATCATAGTGGTGGGTTTGAGAGCACACACTTTAGGACACTACAGTAATGAAATTCTAGGATTCTCTTTTCCTTTTTTTAATCTAATGCACTGACTGGATGCTCTACAGTTTCACACAGCTGAGGTTTCAGTTCCCATTAGACATCTGGCAGGATGCTCTATATATTCCAATACAAATTGGATTCTAGGGCCCTCAGTCCCAGTGGAACAGCTGGGTGGAATGGCCATAAAAAGTATGCAAATAGAGAAGTAGAGAAATATGAGATTGTCAGCAAGCAGTGCTCCGCAATTTTAAAATGTATACATATATATAAAAGCATATATATATACACATATAGAGTACAGTTAGTTTTAAATCTTTGGAATAAACTCAATTTTTGTTCTCTCTCTCTTTCTCTCTGTCTTTCCTTCTTTTCTTTCTTTCACTCTCTCTCTTGCTCTCTCTCATGCTCTTACCACAAATGTTACATCATTGTCCCTAAAAGATGGGTAGGTTTTGGTCCATATTTTATGCCATATGGGCCAGACATTGTATTTCCCCCCTGTCCCCAAAGTGTTCAGTTGACAGTCACAGTGTTTTGTGAAAACTGTGAGGAAAAACAGCATCTTTCGAGTAAATTCAATCTCTCACTGGAACCAAAGGTTGCAAAATGCTGAGAATTCCAGTGCCAAGGATCCCGGTGACGGCTCTTAAACATCTTTCGAGTTTCTTGTTTGTTCTTTTTTCTCCTAAGAGTACAGTTTTACCTCCCAAAACATAAATTAAGGGAAATATTTAACAGTCAATGAGTCAAAACAGTCAAAGAAGGGCAGTTGGCTAATACAGTATAAAAGAGCAGCAACCATTTGTGGACCACGTGCCATTTTGTTTCATTTCTAGACACATCTTGTAGGGATGGTCCCAGAATATACAAAATATACAACCTAATGACCACCTGCCTGCTTGCATAGGCCATTTTTATGGTCCTAAATGCAGTCTTTGGAGTCAGGGCCAGTGCCAAATAGTTTCAAATGCAAGTTATGGTAAGATACATATTTTTGTTTTTCTTTTGTAATGAAGACTTTAATCCACTTTGAACCAAGGAAATCAAATTATCAATAGGACTGAAGGGTGAGCATGAGACCTCCACTTCTCCTTGACGGTTCACAAAGTAGGCCAAAATGGACATCTAGGTTAGTAATACTTTAGACCAATCATTTGGAAAAGCCTCACTGCTGTATGTAAAATCCAACCCTTCCTTCACCGTTCACACTGTTACATTTTTTCATATAGGAGTGGGCTACAGCATCAACTTGATGAATAGAAAAGGAGGACTTTGATAATTTCTTTAAAAGGCTAATGCTGAATGAAGCCATTGTACTTGGAAGAGGTTCTCGATTTCCCACTCAGAGACCGGAGTAGGATTTTTGGCTTGGGTTTTTTTTTGTGTGCTCAACAAACATTAGCTTTAAATTAAAATGTCTGCAGGTGCTCTTTACACAAACAAAAGTCTAATGTTTTAAATTGGTTAATAGAAGAACAGCAAGAAAAAGCAACATAATTCATCACTAAGTCACTGTGGGTTGTGGCTAACATGCTCACATGTTGTGGAAGGAATCCTGTAGTCATGCCTGTGTGGCCAGTCCCAGACCGATATCCAGGTGAAGACAAGGAGTTCTGAAGATCACTTGTTCGTGGAGAAAAGAGAAAAAAATGTTTAAGCTTCCAAATAAGCTTTTAAAGTTTTTTGTTCAACAAATAAACAAGAAGTCCTAGCTATGGCAATAAGGTGAGGCCTACAGAGATATTAGGTGCTGTTTCTCAGGGGTTTATCCCTTGGCCACTTAGCCATCATGGCAGCAGCTTCCAGAGTCCCTAGTGCATATGTTGTGCAATAGCCAAAACAAAAATTTAAATAAAAACAACCAACAAAAATATAGTCCTCCGTGAAGTCTACATAAACTCAGGCCAAAAAGAGGATATTTGTGTCACAAGTGTCACTCCACAGTCTACTGCCATTAAGGCCACTGGTATTGACTTAAAAGGATCTCAATAGCTCAGTTCTAGGAAGAAGAACCAAAACCAAGACAGGTCAAAGTGTCTGTGAGAAGTCTGACGCACTGAACATTAGGAATTCTCAGACAAAGAACAAATGAACCAAGAGGTTAATTTTGGCTACCAAACTGGGATTTGGTTTTCTAGGTCATTGTTTTCCCCCCATCTATTTAAAAAGAAAGTTAGTGCTACAAATATGCAACTTCAAGACGACATATTCTCCTATTGAGTTGCACTGAGAAGCAAGTTAAATAAGCCCCTCCTACTGCCGTCCACCTGCAGGGAAGCCTCCTCCGTTTTCTTTGATTTCCACTGGCAAAAACAGGAAACAAATCCAAGAGGGACGAAGAACTGTAAGCAATTGTTCCTTCTCATTGACTTCACCTCTATACCATCTCCTCGCCTGCATCTTCTCCCATCCAGCTGGGGCAAGGCATAAAGAACCGATGTACGTATTGAAGTATAACTGGGTGCATGACAGTGTGAGCGTGTGGTCTCTGTACAGAGGATTACACGTGATCAAGTTCTCTTCTCCTGCAAGGCAGCGTGTTGTAACTTGAGTTCCACTTTCATCTCACAACACTTAGCTCAGATGACATCCATGCCAAGCTGACTGATATTTAGATGTGTCTCTTCATGTGAAGGGCGAGGTGATCAGACCTGGAAAAACACCTGCAAAATAAAGCAAGTGGGAAATGAAATAAATACAGGATTTGGGAAAACAGGGTTCCTGCTCCTTCCTCCTTATGTACAGGAGCAAATATATATCCACATTTAGAGACATTCCTTAGATTATCTATGGATCACCACCAAACCCTGTGTGATTGACCTCTGTGACCACAGATGGCCAACTATCCTGGCTCTTCGGCAGCTAAATAGACCACTCTTCTCCTTTCTCTGTTCCTCTCTCTCCCCCTTTTTTCATTGAGTCAAACATCAGGCAAGAGTGCTCATCTATGCACCTGTAGTATAAAATCAAATATTTAGTGTAAATGTGTGCGTGCATATAAAAAACCGAAATAAAACAAGCCAGTTTTGCTCAAGTACTCAGCAACACCAGTTTAAAAAAACACCAGCTTTCTCAAGTGCCCAGTACCTGCAACAAGCACTGAAGTATGATGGCAGTTCTGAAAGCTGAATTCTCATTTCTAACTCCAAACTGGAAGGAAAGCTGGTTCAGAGTTTGGAGGCTGACAATCCATCAGGCTACATAGCTCTCCCTTTCTCTCTGTTGGGAATCTGGGTGGTAATATGTGGATGTTGATGAATGCTATCTCCCTGAAGGTTGTTGACAGAAGATAAGGTATTATGCCTATTTTGTGAAAATTGAGAGACAGAGAAGGCAAGGGAATTATAAATCACACAAGAAGTGTGGTAAAACCAGAAAAAAACACCAGGACTTCAGCTTTCAACTTCTGTTCTTTATCCACAAAGCAATTTTTCTCCTTCTCATAAGAAAACGTAACGTTTTGACTCAACATGTAGATGGATGCTGATGAGATGGACTTAGAGTGGTGACCCTAGAGAACTAGTTGAGTTTTAGGGCTGGTCTAAACATGCAGTTAATTGAGAATAAGGTAGGGCATGAATTTGAAATGAAGCATCTATTCTTGATTAACTCCCTCTCTAAAGGCTTATGACTGCCTTCTTCTGAAATGACTTAATCCACTTGGGAAGTGGGTTAAGATACTCAGAATAAAACATACTTAGTCCAGGAGAAGAGCAACCCCACAAAGAGTTAATCAGGAATTACTATTCTAGAACAGCTGCCTCGTAGTAGACATGCTGCAGGGCACTCACAGCAGCAGGAACAGCAGCCCAAATTCAGGCACTTCACACCACCAAGATATTGTCAGAGTGATCAGGGGAATAAGTTCTCAGGAGAACAAGCACTTTTCTTCCCTGTCATTCAATATATACTCCATTTTATCAAGACTGCCAGTAAGCAAAATTTTTTTTTTACTTCATACCCATTAGAAATGGGATTGAAAGCACGAACCCATTCACACCCACCATCACAGTGTCATTAAAGATATGTATGGCACCACAGAGCAAACCACAGGACAAGCGGGCAATGGTTCTGGCTGCCTACCCCAAAGCCCTAAAATGGAGCCTGACTGTCAGAGCGGCAGGGCTCAGACACTGTCAGAAATTAGACTTCTACTAGATGCTTCAAGTTGAGCACTAAAAAATGGGAGGTTTCCAAGTTCCCTGCAAATCTTGGCTTGCCTCCTTTCCACCCTAAGCCATAAGACACTGGCTCATTTATTTTTACTAATAGCAAAACACATCTATTATAAGTATCACACAAAAACCACATATCTGTGGCTTTTGAGTAAACTGTTTTTGTAGGCTCTGAGGGCATCATGAAAAGCTACTTCCAGAACTGACTTGCCTGGAATGTCTTTTCACTGCCCCACAGATTTAGAGTATAAAAGAGCCACTAATATCAGTCTGAAGAATATCGAAATGGCTTATTGTGAGAATCTGGATAGCTCATACATGGGCACTGAATGTATTTCCAAAAAAGCAGTAGTTGAGTATTTTGTATTTTTCAGAAGGAAGAAGGTAAGAGAACAAATTGAACTACTCAGTAAAAAAAGCCAAAAACCAAAGATAAAGAACCAGAACACTCAGTCTACAGGCAAACACCCAGAGGATAAACATCCTAAGCAGAGAAAGGCTGAGAAAGAGAACTATAAAAATGAAGAGATTTTAAATAGTTAGGGGATCTTTTCTGTCCCGCTGGCAGTATTCCCCTGCACGAGCAATCTATCTGCATCTACATGCAGAGATGAGTTATCAAGAGGTGCATTTTTAAGACAAAGAAACTTCATAAGAAGGCAACTTCGCAAGAAAAGCTAGATACTCATCTTCTGTGGATGAGCATAGCTCTGCTCAAGTCAGCTGTTCTCTACTGATTTGTAGCAGCTTACAAGGGGGTTAATACCTTCAGAGTGGCAAAAATTAAGAAGAAAGACTTCAAAATAGGATGGAGGCTGCATTCCTCCAAGCTCCTGCATGAAGCGCAGTAAGACAGACGTGAATCTGACAATGGACACTTGGCTTTCAACACAGCAGGCTCAGCACAGCTAGAATTTTCTAGCCCTACGGTGCCAAAATACACCCTTGGACCAACATCTCTCTCGTCAGTCTAAACTGAGAAAGCAGCATGCTCTGGCTACAAGGGCTGCCAAAACAAAACAACAGCTTGAGCGGCTGCCAAAAAGACATGCACCAGCTGGCACTTCAGTCTAGGACTAGTCATAAGACCACCACCCAAGCACGGCTTTTCCTCTCCGATTGTCTCTATTGTAGATGCAACCCAGGAAAATGTATGCTGAGTCACAGCACAGCAAGATCTGTTAAAAATATGGATTCAATACCTTGTTTCATATCAATAACCACAGTATTAGCATCTAGTATATTTTTCAGTCCTAGAATATTTTTATAGCCAATAAAATGGTACCATATTTGCTAATTTATAGCTAATAAAATGGTACAATAGCAGTTCTTCACATTCTCCTGCTGACTAATTTGGTTAGTTCTATCTTTTGGTAAGGCTGGTGGATGCGGACATTTATTTTCAACAGTAAAACAGTCCCTACAAAATATTGCAGCTAAATCACACTGTCAAAAAAAGCTATTGATCAGTGGACGCATTTTTTTTCCTTCTGGAACTAGAGGCAGCAGTGGAAGAGGCTCCACAGGATAAGCTGTCAAGGGAAACTCTTTTCTTCACAAATTAAGAAACAGCAGCTTGCTGGTCTCTAGTCCTGCCCGTGAGACAAGACCTTGCTCCACACCTCGAGCTCTACACCTCTTCCAGTTCCAGACCAGCTCTGCACATTGTACGTGGGCCCGTCACAATCTTCCCCATCGCTCCTCCCCCAGCCCAGCTCTTCCTAGAAAGGACAGTTTGTGCTAGAATAAGATACCCTAATTATGAAAGTCATACAGTGATGTGTGATACATAAATTCCCTGCTCCCAAACATGATTCCTTCCTTTCTCTTTTTGCTTTATCTCCTTAGCAACACAGTACTGCTCAGCACTGAAGCCTCTGCAGGAGAAAGAGGGAAGGTAACTATGATGAGAAGACAATATATTGCTCAGCCATCTTTCTTACCAGCTGTGGATTCTCCACTGTGGGATGTGTTCATTCCAGCTAAGTGTGCTCTTAGCTTACTGTCAAAAAGGAAACCGTGCATGCGCACACACACACAGAGGAATATACACCCCAATAGTCTGGCACTAAGCTGCTATCTCCTAAACACCTATTTATGCAGAACAAGTGAGTGCCACTACCCTGTCATCCTCTTCCCCTTGGAGTGCTGAGGGTTTGCACTGTATTGGAGGAACATAACCTTAGCCTCTGTTTCTGAAGAGCATAATTCCTGGGGAATGCTAATAACCAGCATATCCCTGGTATCTAGAAGGCGCTAGGGACCTGTACACTGCTTTCCGCACCACTTTAGCTGATTCTCCTTTCTACCCTGCTGCCACCAAACCACACACCATTTGCAGTACATATGGTGCTACTCAAACCAGTGGTAGTTTGCCAGCTATAACTAACAATGTGATCTGTGGGCTGCATGGTGTTGGGATAGGGCTGGGACAGCAGGAGAAGAGAATCACATCTTCTTGTCTCTTTTGTTTTAAAATTGACCTGTACACAGAGGACATTAATACCCCTTTGATGTCGGCCAGAAGGTCAGAGACACAAACGCATCTTAAAACAGCCTGGGAAGGGAATTGCAGCCAGATTGTGTGCACAACATTCCCCTTCTTTGCTATTTGCATCACCACTTTCATGCTCTGATTGCCAAGGTATGGCCTTTACCTCTGAACAACAACAGGCATATGTTTTGTGCTACGTCATTGTTAAAAGTAGCTTCAAAAGGCTCCTTAAAGTTTAGCAAGCCAGAATGTCTGAGGGAGTGACTACAACTCCTGTCAATAATGGTGGGTGCAATAAAGGGTAGCAGTTCAAATACAGAGAAACTGTTCTCCAGCTGGGAACCCTGGCTCAGGAAGGAGCGTCTTAAACATTAAAAGTCTGCCTAAATAGCTAAGGACAGATTTAGGCACATGTTTCAGTGCTTGCTTGAGGTGACATCTGCAATAGGTGGTAGTGGAGAGATCTGTGAATGAGAAAAGAAGGAGAAATAGTGGTATGGCAGAGTGGGCCAAAAGAAGAACAGGCACCGTCACTCTACGAGCTTGCAACAACTGACTGGGAGAGTAAAGACAAATCTGTCTCCTACCACCACACGCAGATGGTATGTGCATGGAGTTTAACAGTGCACAATCCCCAGCACTCTTA
Organism: Aptenodytes patagonicus; assembly: GCF_965638725.1. Lineage (NCBI taxonomy): Eukaryota > Metazoa > Chordata > Aves > Sphenisciformes > Spheniscidae > Aptenodytes > Aptenodytes patagonicus. Next base: position 46,081,465 of record NC_134954.1, on the reverse strand, counting down.
ACTTATTAATAAATATTTTTCCTTCATCTACAGATTCAGTGGAAGAGCAGAAAATGCATTAGATGATTGCAGGAATGTATCTCTTGACTGCAGTGACTGAGTTGGCTGCCAAAGAAAAAACCTAGGTAGGAAGGGATAATAAGAAGAGGGAGAAGAATGAATACTTAACAAAGGGCTGAAAGAGACTGAGGAGTTGAAAATACTGACTGTATTTCTTTAGATGTCTGCTAAAAATATTGTCTGTCCTGACACAGAAACCCTGGGGCTTTGTGTATATGTGTGTGTGTGCGCGTGTGTGTTTGTGGGGCCAGGATGGTTAGTTTGTTCTTGAGAGGAAAGAAAAAAGAAAGGCAATGCCTTACATTTAAAACAGGGAACATAACTGTTCTCCTTCACACAGGTGCTTATACAAAAGCAGAACTCCAGAGGTCCCTACTTGGCTTATCCTGTCCCTCATTCTGAGCAAACAAAAGATAATCCAGGGATAAAACAAAAGATAATCCAAGAGGAAGCCCTCCGTGGGGGAAGGGGGACAGGAAGAGGGGAGACAAGGGGAGAAGAGCACTCAAGGAGGTGAAGCTCTTGGAAAGGCAGGATGTGAAAATGATCAAATTTCCTTCCCGTAAAAGGATGGGGTCCCTTGTTTATGTCCCACACATCCTCTCTCCGTGCATGTTCTCTGCTGGTCTGGTGTACCCAGAGGCTTCCTAGAGCCTTTATTGTATTACAAAATGTTTCCTTATCAGAGCAGAGAACCTTAGTGCTGCATTAAAAAGATGTGTAATTTTCTTAAGCCTCTTTTAAAAATATATATAAATAGGATTAGCCGGATAACATGTTCAGATGCAAGCACATTATTTGATTACTCAATAGTGGATCCAGGTTTCACCCAGGGCACTGCCAATCTCCAGCTGGGGGGGTGCGAGGGGGAGAAGTGCTCATTGTTCGATCCTGTCAGGGCTGTCAAGAGTCATTACAAGTGTAATTGCTTTTGCTCCACCCTAATTTCTTATCAACTGGGACTGGGGATGGGGAGGAGGCTTTTCTTTTGGTTTTGTTTCTAAATTCAAAGAACCCAGCTCTCAAAAATACTCAGCACCAAGCAAGGATGACCAGGTTTTTCAGATGAGCTCATCATTCATTCAAGCAGCTAAAGCAGTGAGGACTGCAAAAAGGAATCGGCAGTGAGCGGCAGCAACCATGGCTCTCACTGGGAGCTGCTGGGTGCTCAGCTCGCCAGGCAAAACTGGCCCTTCATTTCTGAGTGCCCAGAGGAGGACTGTTGCATGACATGGCTCTTCAGGAACCCTGGCTCTGGGCACCTGTCAGGCTTTTAAACCTGGGCCCACACAGAACGAAGGTGCAGAGTATTTCCCACATCAAACAGATGTCAAGGGTGAGATTTAAAACTGTAGGAAAAGATTCACTAATTAGCAGGAATGTGAAGAGATCACTGATCCTAGACAAAACCACCCCATGAACTTGAATTGTCAGATGTGCCTAAATCACTCCTGTGCTTTTGAAAATGAAGCCCTTTGCTGTCTTTCATTGACTCTCCCCTGTTTCATCTGGGGAATCATGGAGCCCTGGACTCAGTGGTAAGAGAAGACAATGATCGTACAGAAATTAAGTCCTTTTCCCCTAGACATTTCCTATAGATTTGTGGCGCAACAGCCACACATGCTCCCCATCCCCCCAACCGATGTATCTGTGGGGCCCATCAGCTTCTGCTGACCACTCTGCTAAAACACAGGCAGCGTGGTGGTGCTTCTGGTAGCCCTTGAAGCAGAGTAGGTGGAGGGAGCCCTGCCTTTGTGAGGGCACCAGGCTCATACAACCAGGAGATGGAAAGCTGTGGAGATGCTTTGTTGAGAGGTCCATCACTGAAGTGGTCTAGGGCCCTCTGGACTTCTTCTCTGCTTCAAGAGTATTAACAACAGCTGCCCTGTGGACCGAATCCTGTGCCCACAACACACACCGGCAGGTTCCAGTCAAACCTACACCTGGTTCCACATCTTTCTCTGTGCTGTGGGATGGAAACAGCTTAGACTGCTTAGGAAGTATTCCCCCTCTGCCAGCCCGCCTGGCCACTGAGGCAGAGAGGACAGGGGCAGAGTGGAGGATCCCTCCTTGGCTCGGGGATTGAGGCAGCAGGACAGGAGGCCAGAAGGGGCCCCTCTGCTGGGAGCCAGGTCTCTTGTCTCGGGGAGCTGGTAGCTCCATGCCACTCACAAAGTCCACATGTTGCTTGAACGCCATGTTAGGAGGCTGCATTACCTGTCACAATGGTTGCATTTAAAGGGCTTTGCACCCGTGTGCTTTCTGTAATGCCTTGTGAGCTCGTCGCTCCGTGCAAAACGCCACTCGCACCCTTCCCACGAGCACTTGTAAGGCTTCTCACCTGCAGAGGGAGGAGAGAACAGTCAGCGTGGCAGCAGGATTACTGAGCACTCAACTTGCAAGCCCTGTGTCCTCCCACCTCACCTCTGTCCCACTCAGGCAGGTTAGCCCGTCACACAATTCATGGCCAGTGTGGGATGGAAACAACTTAGGGCTTATGATGCATTGTACTGAGGATGGATCCAGCCCAAATTTTACCGCTGCTGAAATTCTTGCACAACCTTATTTCCCATTTCTAACAAAACCAGTCAATTACTCTTCAAAGAAGCCCTCAGAACGTCCCCAGATGCCTGTTCTGCTGTGTGGCTGAAGCCTGATTTTCAGTCAGCTTTTCAGCTCACTCTGCCCTTGCCAGATGAATTACTGTGGTACCTGTAAGTGGCTGTACTAACACCAGAGCACACTGCAGGTGTGCACCACTCCAGAGCGACCACCACCACTGCATCGCATGCTTTACCCCGGCTGCCATTTACCCCTCATGTGGCCAGGCTCACACCTGTTCCCCTCAAGCTTTCATGCCCGCTGCCCCCTAGGACTGCACCTTCTTTAGGTGCTTCTGACAACAAAAACTATTCTTTGGTTCAAGAAATTATGCATCAGGACAGTGAGTGCGAGAGGAGAAATGTTTTCTTCTTTAAATCAGCTGGTCCTTCAGGCTTTTTGCACTACACCTTTATCAGCTGTTATTCTGCCCCAAAATATTAACCATACCACTGAAGGCAGCGAAATGGTGCAGTGATAAGACAGGAGAGATTCTGGTCTGCTGTGTTTACATTTACTTATCTTCTAATGCAAACCGGTCTCTGTGGATCAAAGTCTGCCATGGCGTAACATCCATGGAGTCATTAACACCTTCTGATGGAGAATTCCAAGGTCTCATGCCTCCCCTTTTCTTATGCAGTACACATGTATTCCTGTGCATGCAAATTTATCATCTCCCCCCAGAACAAATGCTCCAGTGCATCTCCTCCTATGTAAACTCCATGTTACTATTCTCCACGCAGTCAGCACCGTATGGATGCATTAGAAGAGGAGGGAGTTAAGATAAAACGCAGACAAGAAATCACTTTCACTACCAAGCTTCTAAGCTGGGAATTATAAACAGAGAAGGGATTATTACTTACTTATTTGCTCTTAAAATTGCTAAGAAAGTGATCTTAAAAATCCCACCACTGACCAAACTGAAGTTGCAGTCTGTATGACCTCTCTATGCCAGTCACGTGAAACAATCACTTGGCCACAGCAGACAAATTTCTCAGTGCAGAGACGCAGATTTCTATATTTAGCATGTCTATTCAGCAAGTGAAGGAGTGAGATCTGATTATGGGAGACCTATGTATTTCAAGGTGACAAACTGGAGAGGCCAAAAGAGCAAGAAAAATGAAGAAGGCAAGAGAATTGCATCAAAATACATGAAAAAAAAAGCTGTTTCCTGGTGGGTGAGTTTCTGCAGACTTCTTATTGCACAGGCAGCTCTGTTGCACAGTGGTCATCCACCCCAGAGAGAACAGAAGAGTGGGCTGAGATGTTAACTGGAGTTGAGCCATTTTACTGGCCTCTGAGAAGTTTCTTTGGCTCAGCAGCAAAATTAAAGTATTCATTGGGGTGAAGCAATGAAGAAGGGGCAGCAGCCAGCAAGACTTCGCCAAAATATCCATTTGTCCCTCAGTCCCTGAATGCAGAAAGGCCAGCCTGGATGTCTCTGTTGTGTGCCGCAGTCCACCATGGGAAAATGCCCAACAGGACAATGGACTGAGCCAACAATAACACCACCCCACTCAGATTGTGCCTGCCTGGTCATCTCTGCAGACTTGCCTTTTGTTCTTTTTTTTCTTTTAATAGGATTTCTTCAGGAAAAAAAAAAGCAAGAAACTTCTTGTTAGTGACCCAAGTGCTGGTGTCTTGTTTCTGGGCTGGTTACTCAACTGTAATTCAAACACTGTCACCAGTGCTGGCCCCAAACGTTAGAGCCGCAGTTGCAGTGCTCTCACCCCCCAGCCCTTGCCATCCTACGCGGCATACTGCATCTGCTCTCCCCTTCTCAGAGAAAAGGGATTTCCCCAGCCCTGGTCATGTCTATGATGGTGCACTGGTTTTGTCTGAACAGTTCATCCATTATTTTTAAAAGCTGTCAGTAAACAAGCCTCGATGATAATTCAGCTTCCTCGGTTCTCTGACGCTCTCTAGTGCCTACCTTAGAGTGGAGACAGCAAGGCAGACAAACCGCCTTGCAGCGTATGTTTGCTACACACACTGTAGAGCAAACGCAGAAGACAACTGCTCAGCCAAATCTGGCAGGTACAGCCAGTCTGAAGGATACAGTCGCCTACAGAGCAGAAGGGTGAAGGAAAAACATCCTGGGCTTTCTGTGAAACAAGGGCTATTAGGACTGAAGCCGAGTTTGGCTTGTTAACATTTGTCAAGAGCTTTGAAAATGTACAGTGCTATATATAGGTTACGAGAGACAGAAATGCCAAGCATGATTACTGGTAAACCCATGGGATGCCACATATCTCTCTTACTTGCTGCAGGGGCTCCTCTCTCAAGCATTCCCAGTCTGGCCTTGCACAGCCCTGAGCTGAGTTTTGTTTTCAGATGCTTCTCCTCCGTAACCCAAGCCCCTTTCCACAAAATGTCAGACAGTACCTCTTTGTGCTCCAGACAGCAGGCTGGCATACAGTGCTCTGCGTGGCACAAGATAAATGCAAAGGAGCATGGTGACCTTTAAAGCCATGTCAGACGGCTCCTTGACCCAGAGACCTCAAAGAGGTTAGATTTCCCACCCTCCTGCAGCTACTCAAAAACATGAGAGGGCAGGAGGAGAGAGACCTCCATATCTCTGCATGTGAAGACTAAGAACAAACTGCTTCTTTAATGGCTGCTTTCACCTTACCCAAAGATGAAATGAAAGCGTATCTTGCTGAGGTGTACATATGTAGGAAGCATGGGAATGGAGAAGGGGGGGAGGGTCCTCCTACCTCACTACTGGCAATGGCAGGGAGAAGAAATGGGAAGGATCCTTTCCACATGCCAGGCTGCTCTTCTGTTGTTGCAGAGGATTAGCGAGATAGATGGTGAAATCCTCCTCTGCTGAAGGCAATGGCAAAACTCCCACTCACTTCTACAGGGCCAGGATCTCCTCCTTTTTAACAAATTAATTATGAGCTTCAAAATCCAATTAAAAATAGGAACATCACGGAGCTGTGCCACACTGACTTTTTTCAGGCTCTAATTCCTCAAAATTAATAACCGCACTTAAAACTCGTGCCTGCAAGCCACTCCCAGGAAGGAGGCCCTACTCCTTAAGTCACCTTTACTCAACACAAGGATCTGTGCAGTGCTTAAACAAACCCATGAATCCACATTTATACAAATGCACTCAACAGAGGAGCCAATGCACATCTGAAAAGAAGCCGATACCCAGATATGCAGCTGTTAAATACTCAGCTGTTTCAGTTCAGAATGTGCTCCACGCTGTGGGGCTGGTTCAGCTTTCACACATCCACAAACACACCTGGGAAGGGCAGCCAGCCAGCAATGCAGGCACATGTTCAAGCAGCGAATTATGCAATTTTCTGAGATGAGCACTAGTGTTAAAACAATGTACCATTTGCTTATGGAAAATCTTCTAGAATCAACCCAGAATAGCGGCTTTCAGCTTTTTCTAATTTTTTCCCTGGGTGGTGGAGACTGCTACCTAGTGATGTCAAGCTTACTGACCACACTCCAGTTTCCTTGGGCAGCATGTGCATCAGAGAGCAGTGCCGCGCAGTAAAGGCGAGCTGTTGAGTGAAACAGTGGGTATGCAGGACCCAATATCCACACCGCATGCATTTGAAGGGTGTTATTTCTGGCTAGCTGCTGCCTGGTCCTGTGGCCTGAACCCATCCGTAGGTGAAGCGTTCCAGCTGTGCACTTGCAGAGCACCTCCCAGGACAGGCCATCCAAAACCACGTGTGTTCTGGCCAGGCTGAACCAAAGCACAGTGAATGGGGGCAACCAGAAGATTCACCTCAAAAGGGGACACTTGATCACCAGAAAACACTCACATAGACACATACTTAGTTGCCTGCTGAGGATCCCTGAGAAGCAGCCTGTGCATGCCTGCAAGCGCACAGAGCACTGTGCTGAAACCTACTGATCTAGAAGGACCTCATCATCCGAAAAGCTAGTGGTACAGAAACGCTATTAGCCCTTCAGATATGCTTTAGGGTTTCAGCCCATCGTGACTGCATACTTCTGTGAAGCAGCCTCTCTTCGTTGTGGCTCTGTCCTGCGGTCCATAGCCCATTTTAATCTTTTTATCTTCCTGGAGCATATTTTTATACCCTGAGACTGGGATGCTTGGTGAATAGGCTCTCTGTTCCACCTCTCTTTATGGCACCTCACACAACCTAGCTCTTCTTCTAAAAGTACCTCCAAAGCACACCTCAGTACAGTCTGGCCCTCCATCCTCCTTATTTCATCCAGCCTGGCCCAATCTGGTAACCAGAGGACAAAAACCTTTGCAAATTTATGGGAAACATGCAATAGCGAAGCTAGAATTTGTAAGTCATAACAAAAATCCATCAGACTTTGGCAGCCCTGAAATCGGGTCACCATTCCTTTGGTGACTAAGACAAATGCGAGACTCTAAATATTAGGCACCTAGTTATAAAAATAAACAAATTATTGGTATAGCTTTCTCTTGAAAGCCAAAAAATTATCATTTGCAAATATGAAAGAGCCAAGCACACACTCCTAGCAACACTACTGTGGTAAACACACACCAGGTTCCCAGCAAAACATGACTGATAGATCTGGGCTCGTTCTGTGATGGAGGCACTGCACTGGTCCTTGAGACTTCTCCCTCCATTTTCCAGCCTCGGGCAGTCTTCGTGAGTTTCATCTCATGCAACTTTAGATATCGAAAGCCATCATCTGAAGAAGCCACATATGGCTCTTTTTCAAGTTAATGGAGATGCAAAGGCATGTGCGGAGTGTGACACATCAGACCCCAGTCAGACTGGAATTGGAGGTGGATTTCTCTCCTTTGATGGTACAGGGGGCTAGGCAAGCAGCTCAGCTGCACGCAGCTGTATCTTTGCTCTCCAGGCACAAAACAGAGAACATCAGGTTTTCTCTCCAACACATACTTAGACTGTAAACCCTATACAAGCCTTCGCAATAAATATTCCCTTACAAAACACAGCAGTGGGGATGTTGTCTCTTCTCAAAATCCAGAGACCCCCTGTCCTTGCCACCTACATCCCGCAGGCACCCTCTGGGTCCCGGGGATATTTCTTTTGCACAAGGAGCAAGGCAGCGTTTGCTACAGACATCTCACAGTGGCTGTTTCAACAGAGAGTGATTAGTAGAAACATTAGGTTACAGGATGCAGAGGTACAAAACTGACATCAGCTGGGGACACTGTCATGATCACAAAACTACAGCACACAATGGACACTGGGCATATTATACATCTTATATCTGCATTATTTATTGCCAACCCCAAGGGTTAAAAAGTCACAAGTCCAGTCTCCCATAGAAATAATGAGATTTTAAAGAAGAAGGCAATAATATTTAGAGATCATTTGCCTTCTGCTTTGCAGACAACCTAGGGCCATGATTTTAAACTTCTCTTTGCAGCCCTGCAGGCTAGAAACATTTATTACGAAATACAGAGAAAGGAGTTTGCTCTCTATTCCCTGGATTTCACGAGCGGGGACTTTAAGAAGTCCAAATTTTGGGATGTGCATGATAGGATCACAGAGTTGGCAATGCTGTGGGGTGAAATCCTGGCTCCATCAAAGTCACTGGAAAAATGCCCATTAAGGCTTCAGTTTCACCCTGTATCTTTACAGAATTAAAAGTAAACAAAGATATTATGATTATCCATCCGTATCTATTTCCTTATCCCTCCCCTGCACCCCACCTTAAATACCACACCACAAACATATGTTGATTATAGTGTACTTAGTAAAACAATCAAGTAGTTTAAGCCCCCAGTCCTGCAATGAAACTTCAGAGGAGAATCACAGTCAAAATCCTTGCTGGTATCTCTCTGTGCTAAAATGTGGTACAGTCACAGGACTGCTTTTGTCAGTATGACCGATTTAGCCAAAAATGCTTAAAGAAACTGAGGGAAAAAAAACAAATCCTGCCTGTATGCACGTTTTGAAGGCCATTCAAATAAGACATTTGTTGTACTATGTTTTAAGAGCTCCTTAATATCATGTTACTAGCATGCAAAAGTGGCTTTAAGAAAACAACAGAAACACCCCCTTAAAAATCACCACATGCTCTAATCCACCATCAATTATTTACATATAGTTTCAGGATCCCCCCCAAAAAAGTTTTATGAAACACAAAACATTTCCTTCCTTTTTAAAATCTGTGATTTAAAAACTATTCAAAATGAAACTAGTTCTAAAAGCCTCAATGCCTAAAAATATGTATTGAAAGACAGCTTTAGCTATGCTTGCTCCAAGACTGGTGTTCCTGGAGAACCAGACAAACTGCAAATTACAACTGAAAAAGGAATTAAATGCAAGCTTTCTTGCCTGGATTTCTCCTATAAGGAAGCTCTGACGGCCTGAGCTGTGCAAAGAAATGTGTGAAGAATCAAGTAGTGCCACTGGCTTTTTAAGAGAGTGTTTTAATAACTTTCCTCACCACCCTTTCTGAGAAATCCTTTTGGGACCTGCTGTTCCCGGGCTGGTGACTGGGACCATGCAGTTGCAGTGAGCAGCGGTGTCACTGCGGGACAACCCAAGGCATCCTTCAGAGGCCGGTTCCCATGGGGATGTCATCAGTGCAGATGCAAGTCACTCAGAAATGCCAGAAGCCGGTGTGGTTTTTGCTGAGAAGCAGCCCCCCCAGATCGCCTTGCAGAGAAACGCCAGGCAGGCATTCGTATTTGCTTTGCAGTTTATTACGAAAGCCTGCCACAGCACAATGGGACGCCTAATGTGGAACATCACATTAACAATATTTTATATTTATGTAGCACTCTTCATCTCCAAGGGTCCCTGAGAGCTTTACAAGCTACATACATGGCATACCAATGAAGCCGAGCCATAATTCTTCTAATTAGCTGAACATCAGCACACAGCACATGGCACAACAGAAAATGTTACCGGTCACTCCTCTCGTCCTATGGAAGGACCTACATGATATTTAATAGAAGCATGTTGCAGAAGGACATGCAGTTTTAGAGACTCCTGAAAAAATGAAATCTAACCAGACAGGTCACCTTAACACCCGTGCCGGTCCTCCCTCATTACATATGCACACTTTGTCAAATATGAGACACAGAAGAGGAATAGCCCAAGACCTGCTGTTTGTTAAATATCCCCACTTTCACACTAGATTCAGCAAGTTATCATCACATGGCTCAGGCAGCTGCTCTGCTGGTGAGGTTACAGAAAAGCTAGTGAGCAGCTGCAGTTCAGCGCACAACAACATCACCCTCTTTTTAAGATTAATAAGTTCATTTCTTTAGCAAAAAGGAAGAGCAGGCTATTTAATACACGCATCCTCTGGAGATCAATGCTAACATCTAAGCCTATGTGCGTGCAACCCATCAACCAGTAAAACTAATTACAAAAATCAATTTCAGATACTTTTCTGAGCCTTTCATTCCTCAATATACTCCTAATTGATTTTTGCTGGAGAATAGAAGCCTAATTATTATTTTTATTATTACAAAGGAATGCAAGGGGGGGCAGTGGCCAGTGCTTAAGTGGCTCACCAATGCTTTCTACCCAAAAAGAGAAAAAAGAAAAAAAAAAGGCATTTTATTCACAGTTTTGCCACCTGCTGGAAAGATGGAAAAGCCTTTGAAAGGGTGACAAAGCACAAGAGAAAAGCTGGCAGGAGACAGTACGGGGCAGAAGAGGAATGTGGCAGGATTGTGAAATACACAATGTGAGAAGGTTGTACCTATTTTTAGATGGGCAGGGATGATCAAGTGTAAAAGCAGTACATTTCCATGAACAATGTACAGGTCCTTTCATCCAACAAGGTCAGCAGCGCCCTTACAGAGAGATGGCTCTGATCATGTCTATATTAGAGATGGGGGAAAAGAGGTTAAGAACCAGACCCAATGTCCAATCAGTCTTTCTACAAACATCAAAGCTCTGGATTAGTCCCTAAGGGCCTTGCCAAAGCTTGTCTACCGAGCCAGCAGCAGTCTTCGGCATGTAGCCATTCAGGACACAAAAAGAAATGAATCTTTGCAGCATTATGTCTTACACACGCACAAGCACCTAACACACATCCACAAAGCCCACTTGCCTAGCTGAAAAGCAGAGAAAAGCAAAGCATGTAGCAACATTCAAAGAAATGGAAATTTTCCATTTTCTACTCTACTTAAGAGGACGCATTTAATGAATGCCTGTTGCCATACAGGCCAAGCACTGAAGGTGGGGAGGAACGCTGCGCTTTATCTCCTCAGGTCTATGCAAGACTCCCATTGAGAATGATAAAGCCTTCGAAATGCCACTCCCCTTTCAAACCGCTTCTCCGCAGCTCCTCTCCAAAGGAAGCTCCCAGCTTGCGGGGAGTGGGGACAGGGGACGGACACCGGCGCCAGCCCAGGCGCACAACCCGCGCTTCTGCCCCATTAATTGCCAGCACATCCTCCCGCAACCCCAGGCCCTGGGGACAGCAGCAGAGTGGCAGGCCCAGGCGGGCACCCGGCAGCAACACCGGCAGCAAAACTACCCAATTAAGCCTCCAGAATAAGTCGGGGGGGGATTAGGGGAAAAAAAAAAAGAAAAGAAAAAAATAAGGATGGAGTTGCTTGGCAACGGGAGGGCAGAAGCAGCTGTGCAGCAGGTCGGGCTGGTACCCAGGCGGCGGGCTGGCCCATTAGCACCCTGCATCTCATGCATTTCGTGCTGGGGTCTCCTAGTAACAGCCTGTGCACGCCGGGCTGTTGCCGCTTCCCCTCCTCTCCTCCTGTTTCTCCCCATCATGTGAGGCATCGCTGTTTGCCCTAATTACACATTCTCCGCTGCTTCAAGCTGCCATTACTTCGGTCCCCAGAGGAGCGGCAAGAACTTTGAAAAAAATCTCCTCTAATAAGGGCTTTTAGTTTCAGATTCAGTGGAGCTCTGTGAGCTCAAAGATGCAAGGCAAGGTAGCAGCGGCAGAAGGAACAGATGAAAAAGGAGAAAAATTCAGCCGTTCACTGGGTCAGATTTTTCCAAGACCCTGAAATATATTTTTTCCCTTTGTTTTTTGTAAGTTATCCCGGAGGGTGAACAATGAAGACAGCCCTTTATGGGACATGGCACTTATTTACATAATCCAGAGCAGTGTATCAAAGATGTGCTCTTTGGACACCTGCATTTTAGGTCAAGAGTTTCTAAGAAATTCCAGGCAAAATATAAAGGCAAATATTCCAGGCAAAATATAAGAAACATGTATCAGGGACTAGAACTGATGAAAAAAATTAAGAGGAATAGACACCCCCTTTTCCAAATGCTAACATTTTAAATGGGTTTGCTCCATATTTTTGCTAATGAATGTGGTTTTTTGCTTATTCAAACTATTAAAGTGCTGATGTTTTTCACCATTTACGTGTCACTTCATTTTCTCCCTTTTGCCACTGAAAAATCGGAGAAAGATGACAAAAAAAAAAAAAAAAAAAAAAGATGTGTACTGGCAGAGACAGCACAGGAATAAAACACAAGGGGAAAATAAAATACCTTCCTTTCTGTTTCCCAGTTTTGTCAACAACAAAAAGAAAAACAGAAGAAGACCCAGAATGCTTTCACTCATTCAGATACTGGATTTGATTTGGGGGTGGAGGTGGAAAGGAAACTGTGTGCTTGGGCTTAAAAAATACACTGGCAAGTTCTCCCAGTGAAGGCTGCCCTAGTGCCAGGGCAGGGCTCCCTACACAGTGGCAGGCATGCAATGTTTCTGAGCGAGATCCCATCCTCCCTGCTGCTTTCTCCCTCTCCTGGGGCTGGAGGTGGCAGGCTGTGCCCAGCGGTGCGGGAGCTCCTCGCTGCTTCACGCTGAGCAGGGCTCGGTAAAAAGGTCTTGGCAATACTGCTGGGCAAACCTTGGTGAACCAAGCAGCCTGGTCTCAAGAGCACAAGGCAGTGAGTAAAGATAATTAATTTTACCGGCTAGGAAGTTTCCTCATCTGGATTTTGGAAAAGGCACAGATGATCACCTGTCCTCAGCTCTAAGGGAGGTACAAGCACCCAGTTGGAAACTGCCCATTTCATTAATGCTGCCAGATGAGTGTAACTAAAGGAGGACACAAACTTACTATGAAATTCCATTGCTGGGTGACACTGCATCTTCAGGGAGAAAACTTTAAAAAATAAAGCGGTTTTCTGTATGAAATACATTTCCTAACACACATTCAAAGCCAAACAAAGCCCAGGAAAAGAATCATCTTTGGGATTCTATGGGTTTTGCAAAGAATTAATGATAAAATTGTATCACATGTAACACACTCATATGAAAGTCAGTTTACAACAGATCATAGCTTAGTCCATTGAAGCTAATTTTTACCCAGATATTCAGATAGAAGTCTTTTACTCAAAGACTATTTTCCACCACATAGGCCAAGTTTTTAGCTAAACTTGTTACACTGAGGACAGCTCTTTTCTCCCTGCCCCTCCACAACACACATACCACATTCTCCTAAAAAACAAATATTTTTCCTCCAACTTCTAAAATAACAAACAGTAACCACACTGGAAAAAGACCAAATGTGGAAAATTTCACTCTGAAGAAGGAAAAGCTTTGCAAAGTTACAGGTGACCAACAAGAAGACATCCAAATGGAAGTTTATGCAAAATTAACCATAATACAGTTCCATGCAGTTACATATTGAACAAAAGTACATGCAGATGTGCATGCCTGTATTTTTTATAACATTCATTTCCAAGAACTAATAGAAGCTTCTAGTGTACTTATGATCGCTTATGGTCATCATAAAAAGCTAGAATGACATTGCAAAATTGTCCAACTAACTATTAAGTTCTCTCTGTCGGTGGTAAGAGTCCAGACGTACAGGAGGAAGGAATAAATCCCTGCTAAGCCTCTGAATGTGCACTGCCATACAGTGAGGACACCTTTCTTTCAGAGCTCAGCTGGGGATCAGCTTTTATCTCGAAACACATGCTTGTCATCATTAGCTTAGCTAGCACACCTGCAAATGTTTTTTCAGCATTCAGTTTTTGCAGCCCCAGCTTTCAGTCCCAGGTTTTGAAGGCCAGACACCTTCAGGAGCAAATCTGCCCAACACAACATTTGGGTGCCTATGTACAAATGGGGACTGCTGGGATTGTAAACTGGCCTGCAATGTTTTAAAGGCTTTTAATTCTTTGTAAGCCTTCTTATCACGTATAAAAGCTGACCTATGGAAAGATTTTGGTTCTGCAGCGACACAAAGATTTTGGACGCTCTCAGAGACCTGTGGATAAAGCAGGTCCCACGCAGTATTTTGTCCTCCCCTTTCTGAAATGGCTGCACTAGTCTTCAAACTGCCCTCACCTGATGTCCTTGTCTCTCATTCATTTCAATCTACCACAGCACATTACCATTCACTGCTTGACATATGGTAACCAACTGGCTTTTGAGAGTGGTGTTAGACAGTTGTTTTCTGAAGACACAAATACATGTTCTCCTAAACTCCAGCAAAACAGAAAGAGGCAATTTTATTCATGAAATCCACCCTGCATTCTCTGCATCATAAGCTTGCCCTTTAGCTATCTTTAAGTACACTTTTTCAGCCATTATTCCTAGTGCTAATGCAGGCCCGGCTGGTCTCCCTACCCACAGTTGGTCTGTGCTATATGGTGGGCACCACCTACCCCATGGTGCCCATGGTTTTATTTGGGACCCCACCACCCTTGGCAGAAGCGTGGGCACTGTATTTAGGTCAGCTTCCACAAAGCCTTGCAGTTCATCTGCTCCTGCTTGCAAGTTGCTGCTGCTGGTATGTAGGAATGCAGGACCGTGTCCACATGGGGTGTGAAAGGCAGGCTCTGGATTAGGAGAGGTCCATCCAGGCTCCTGGCTGCTTGCCCAGATGTGACCCAGACACAAATGCCCACACTGTGCTTAGGAAGAGCCTAACCCGGCACCTGCTTTTGAGATGAGAGCACTTGGCTTTTCCTGCCCTGAGTCCTTCAGCGCTCCCAGCCTGCTCAGGCCGTTCTTGTCCAGCAAGCCCACCTTAGCCTAAAACAGCATCTCTGAGCACATATCTCTGATTCAGGCCTGGTGTGACCTCAAATACTTCAGAAGTGCCAGTGCTTTGGACAAATGGTCAAGAAAATCATAGCTTCTCGTCGTTAACCTGCCATTTGTATCCAGTGTGGAACAGCAGCAACACAAAGGGAAATCGGCAGAAGACAAGCTGAGGGTTTTTTCTTAGAGTCTTTCTCTGTGATCCCTATCATTTGCTCCCTTGCTGGGTGCCTCACAGGGGCTCAGGGGTGGATGGGTATAAAGAAAACACTAGATGACAAACTAGAGATGCTAGTGCCTTACTGAGGCAGCCTGCCATTACACTTGGAGGTGCCTGCACTCTCCCTACTGCAGCTGCTGAACAGACAGCAAACATGACTTTCTAGGTCTTCCTTGTGCCAAAAATCATCTCACATGGCAAACAAACAAACAATACCTATTTACATTTTCAAACCCAAACAGTAAGACTGTCCAGTGCTATTGATTTGGCAAATGACAGAGCAGAAACACGGGACTGAGAATTCAGGTATTGGCAACTAAGCAATGGATGAACACCACCGGTGTTTTAAATGGCAAGGGCTGCTTTTGGCAGGGCCCATCCTCCTGCCGCCTGGGAGGTTCACAAACCTTGTTTCCTCAGCCTAAGCTCTCACTGTAATAATGAAGTGAGGCTCTGGCCCTCTGCAGTGAAATCACAACAGTCCCCTCCAAACTTGCCAAATGGCTAAAAGGCTTCAAAACCATAAAGTTTTAAAGAGCTCATGACCAGGTTGGGCTTATTTTAATCAGCTTGGATAAAATCTTGTTATGTTTTTATCCAAAAAACTTCAAAAAAACCCACCCTCACAACAAAACACACCTCTCCAATTTGGCAATGCAACTGTACCCCAAAACAAATCCAGCCCTGAATGAAGGTCTTCCTCACACACCCCTCCTCCCTCAATTCCCTTGCTCTCATTTCCAGTGGCAAATTCACCCGTTGTTTCAGCTGCTGCCATGGGAGCTTCAGCATCCTCTGTGTCCCTCCATGTCCCCTTGCCAGATTGCAGCCCTGCACACGGAGTTGGGGACTCGCTACAAAGCCGTGGGTCTCTGTACAACAAAAAATCTTGGGCTTTGGTTTTTATTTCTCCTATGCTACCTATACTGTTCTCCCAAATGCTTTTTCCTAAGTCATTACTCAAAATCTTGCAACCTGCAGAATTGGTGCTGTGCTTGGCTATTCGCTTTTTCTTTCTCTTCATTGGCTTTCTGTTCACGGGTTCTACCACACTAACACAATACAGCAATGCAGCTTCCCATTCATGTGGTATCACTGACACAGATAGTCTTATTTTCTCTAGTATTCCTTTACTTTGTATTAATCTTCTTTATCTATCATCCAGCCTACTCTCCTCAATTTGGTCTCTTCCGATCATTTCCAAATTCTGGATGTTTCCTCTTCTATCTCCAACACTTTAGGAAAGCTCTTCCCTGTTGTTTTAAATCCCATCTCAAAAACCTTCCTGTTCATTAATGTTCTTTCTAATACTCTTGTGTCTCTCCTCTTTCTCTTGCAAATGTAGTAATTTGTTTTCCTGCAGGGTGGATTTGTTTGTTTTAGTTACTCTCACCCAGCACTTTGGATCAAAGAACTATATAATTTAAGATAAGATGCCCTGACAATGTGAAACAAACTCCATTTAAATAAGTGCTATCTTAAGATCGCATGTAGACTCATAACATCTATTTACATGGGTATTTCCCACTTGTTTTAGGCTTTAGAAACCTAAATATAGATGTGAGGAGCCCAACTCCTGTTTCTCAGACTTGAGCTTAGGTTGTATCAGATCCTGGTTTTAGATGGCTAAAGAAAAAAACCCAAAAACTTCTGATACTAATAAAAGGCAAACCCCAGCAGAACCCCCTAAGGGTCATTTTTTATTGCTATCCCAATCTTAAGGATTTCCTGGTCAGTTTATATGTGATGCTTTATCTCTGGCCATAAGCACCCACGCCATCTCATACCTTCCCCTGTACATTACTGCAAGGAAGGCCAATATGAATGGTTTTGTCAGGAGATAGAAATCTCCTCCAGATGTCTTTGATCTGGGAGACACAGTGATGTCCCATGACTAATCTTTCCATAGGTCACAGGCCAGCTCACCCTTAGACTTATTTGCATCCAGACACTCGCCAGCAATATCCTGTTTTCTAATTTAGGAAGTACTGATGACTATACATGGTTTTTGGCTCATTTTAATTCCTTCCCTCTCCACTCTCCATTACATTAGCAATTCATCTCCATGCGTGTGTGAAGGCTGGACGAAAATTTCTGTCTCTCAAAAGAGACAAAATGTCATTGTTTGCACTGATGTCTGCTCCATGAATAACTGTGAGAGAATGTGCTAGGGTTGGATTACCGTGCCGGTCCTGGTGGCTCCTTCTTTAGATGTTTTTACCTCACCCTCACATTGGAAGCATGGTCTTTCCAAACCTACAGCTCACCTTTTCCTCCTGTTTACAGGCCCAGCCGCTATTTCTCTCCTGAGTGGCTTCTTTGCTGCCCTCTGACAGTCAGTCCCACCACTGCTCTTAGCTCCTTTACACACCCTTCGCTTTAGATGCCCCAGCTTACTTTGACTTCAGTCAAAATATTTTCATTTCCCCTTCCATACAGACAATGTTTTTCCCTTTCCCTTCCAGATTAAATTCTCTCCCACACAGATGATTGTTTTTCTCTCTCCAAAGGTCATCGAGAAGGTGGTTTCATAATCAGTTCAACCATTGATGGGCCAGCGCTGTCCTGATTCTCTTATGGATGAGATGTGGGAGAGTAATGCGGGGGATGCACCAAGTGCAATGTGGGGTCTGACTGTCTCTGGGCTCCCCAGCAAAGTAAAGCCCTAAGAGAAGATTGTCTCCAATCTAGCAAGCTGCTATCAGTCTGTATTGCCTCCAGCCCAGCCTGGCTCATCATTCAGCAGCGAGGAACGCCAGCCAGCGTCTGTCTGGTCAGCCTGACATACAAACGAAAGGAATGCAACCTCCTTCCGCCACCTTCCACCCCCCAGCTCCCCAGCCCATGGTTTTCTTGTTTTCATGCACTGCAGTAAATCCCTTTGATCCAGCAAGTGGACTTTGCACGTGCAAGTTGGGTGACCAGCCCGCACCTGCCTCCCTGCCTGTGAACCCCACACTGAGAGCTCTTTGTCTGTCAGGGCACTCTCACCCTTTTACACAGAGCCGGCACTGGCAGACTGCTCTTGCATGACATACTAACAAACTACCAAGCCAAAGGAAAATATCTTGCAATCATTTCAGACCCTCTGGCTCAGCCACTGACTAAGCCAAGTGGCTACTAGCCATTGGCACTGCTGGGTGCATTCGCAACCCGCAACACACTCAGCTCACGGCATGAAAAAAACAAAGCACCGATGGAGAAAAGGGCTCCTTGTCCCTAGCCCTGAAGGCGTGCATGGGAAAGGAGGCAGCCCTGCCATTTATAATTTGGTCCCAAATTTCCATAGCTATTCCTCTCTGTCCCTCTCTTTACTGGAGGCAGGAGCTCCCTGCGGGGAAACCCCACTGCAGAGGTCAGCGTGAACAGATTTAATGTCTTGGTTGTACCAGTTCTGATTTAAGGCATCCAACCGTCAGTGTTTTTTAAGGGAACAGAGCACTTAAGCAGGACAAAGGGGTCTGAATGACTTTGTGCTCTGGACTCAAATGAGCTAGTTAGATAAGCCTATCACACCCCTCCCCTCGATTCACTCAGATTGGTCCCAAGATGTATACATTCAAAGGTATTTAGACAACCTGCTTTCCACAGAGAAAAATGGGAGCCAGGTGCTTACCCGCTCCCAGGTTCTGCATCAAAGATATATTTTAACAACAAGGCTGCATCCAGCCCTCATCACAAAATGAAACCATGCTTTCTACACAGCTATGCGCAGCTAGGACATGGTCAGGTGCAGGGTGGTTACACAGCTGCAAAGACAGGAGAGCTTCTCAGCCAGGTTTGTATTCCCTCTTGTCTTTTGCCTTCCTGCTTTCCTAACAACCTATGCTGTCTGCTTAGGACTTGGTGGATGGAAACAGGAACACTCCCATAAACTAGTAAATGGTTTAGGGGCTGGTTAAACCACTGATGGTTTCACTGGCAAGATCAGAGGGGTAGTTGAACCCACTAGGTGTGGTGCTGGGAGTGGGAGGTGTGGGCACTGCACCCAGGCAGCTGCAGTCTCATCATCTGATACAGGTCTTCCCCATCTGCCAGCGAAGGTGGACTTGCCTTTCTCACCATGCTGAGCACTTGTGTGGATGGGCAGACACATACACATCAATGGCACTATGTACAGTCTAAGGCTATTCACAGAAGTATCTCAGGGCCAGTGAGAAATGTTTCTTGTAATGGATTAATTGTAAAACATAAGATTTCACATGCTGATGTTACTGAGGGGAAAGGTTGTGATACAAAATTCAACCAGACCTAAGGCTGGGTTCAAAAGCATGCAAAATCTTGCAAGATTTTTACTCCAAAGGGTGGAAGTGTTTAAAAAGTAGTGGTTTTTGCAAGTGTTCTCTCAGGTCTCCTTGTCCCCCTCCCCACCTACTGGATGACAAAACCAGAAAAACTCCGCAAGTTCACCCTTTCTAGGCAATCGTGGCACACCCCTGACTAGCTTCAGGAAGATCTGTGTAAGACCCATCACTTCCAGCTTGAGGAGGAACACAGGGGTCACATCTGAACAGACAAGACCACCACGTCAATGGCTCTCATGCCCTGCATTTGTGCCTTCACGGGAGCCCCGTCGCCTGCTGGAAGGCCTTGGCTGGGACGTCCCTCCAGACAGCCCTGGTGGGGGCCAGCCTCACAGCAGCACTGGTGCTATGGGGAGCCTCCTCACCACGTTGCTGCAGATTTTAAAATGACTGCGCTACTTCCACTGGCTTTCAAATCACTGGATCACAGGTGAGGTCACTCCTGCCAAGGTGGCTATCCCCAGTAAAAGCACTAGAAAACCCATATAAAAAGATCAAAACCAATCCCTTTCATGTCTTAATATGATTTATACTTCAGACCATGTAACTTTTACAGGGCTGCCTAGTATTTGATGGATGCAGCTCTCTTAACAACCCACACATTTGTTTGATTTACTGCACTGATCCAACATGTTATTTTCTACCTTGCAAGAACAACCTCGCTTCTAGGAATCTGCCTGCATGATAAGATCGTGAATTAAATGTGCAGTTATCGTAAGAGACCACACATTTTACAGTAAAATTGAGAAAACTGATTACAGCAATCCCTCTGGAAACAGGAATAATCACATGATAAGACAGTGCTAATGGGAATTTATCATCTCTCATCACATGTGACGCTTAGAACAAAGCAGCAACACACGCAAACTGAACAGCTATTACTGCCAATGAATATCAGCTGAAAAGCTACTGGGGACTATGAACAAATGACAGGAGAGTGGGGATCCTGAACAGCCAAACCTAAGTCAATTCGGTATGCTTCAAGAAGCTTAGACAGTGGAGCTTATATGCAACATTAGTAAATATTACACAAAATAACAGCCTGACATCTTTCCATACATCCTATTCCCTCTCTACCTACACTATTCCATTCAAACTCCATGTCATTCTTTCATTTGTTCTCACTGTATTTTATCACCAAAGAAGTCCAAGATCGTGAGTATCTGAAGGCATCTCCGTACCTACACGTCTGTATCTGCACACATGCTCTCTCACGCACACATTATTCCTAAACCACATATCTCAGATCTGAAATACGTTTTTCTCTTTCCCCCATACAAAAGGCAACAAAAACCTACTCATGTTATTTTCTATTTGAAGCAATTAATACTTGACTAAAATTAAAATTTTAAAAGTTGACTTGGGCAAGTGAGTGCCAAAAACCCACACTGGCATGCCCACAGTTTTAACATGAATGATACATCTACATCCCTTAGGTATCCTAAAATTACTCTGCATCAAGCCCCATAAGACATATGAAACCCCAACAAATTAATGGTAGACGGTGAACTCCTCTGTTCTATTGAATAATGGGTACATTTGCTGGCCTACCATATTTTTCCACTGCCCTGTTTCATAGATAGAAGCTTGGAGTTTCAGAAGAGATTTTTTTTCTTTTCTAAATGAGAATAAAAGCAGATGGTTACGGTTAGGTGGCAGGAGAACAAGATGAGAGAAGCATCCTACACAAGTACCTGTATGAGTCCTCTGATGAGCCTTTAAGTGGGAGCTCTTAGTATAAACCTTCCGGCACCCATTAAATTGACAGCGATGAACCCTCTTCTTGTTTTCTGGGGATGCTTCTGCCCCTGTACCTCCTTGTTCACTGTCACTTTGCCCGCTTTTTATCGTCCCCGCAGTCGCTGTTGCTACACCCACTTTCATAGAGCTGAGTGACGTTTTCTTGGCCACCAATTTCAACGTCACCGTGCCATCCACCGCTGAGAGAGTTTGTGAGGTTTTTACAAGGTGGCGGCTGAGCTCCGGAGAGGAAGGGGGCGTTAATGAGGTTACTGCATTGAGTTGGGCCTGGTTGACGGCTGTGTAGCCTTCTGTGGAAGAGCTGGTAGACTGCAAATTGAGGCACGTCTCAGACAGCAGCTTGTCCCGTGAGAGGATAATGTCCATGTTGGCGCTTTTGTCACACGTACTCGTCTCCACTGGTAAAAGGATGGGGTCCAGCTGTCGGATATTGTCCTCTGCATCTGGGACTGAGGAGGCATGAAGGAAGCAGTCCAAATCCTCACCAAAGGTCTCAGAGATCTTCCGCGGTTCAGTCTGAAGGTATCGCTCCAACTCCAGGCATGTCTGCAGGAGGGGAAGGGAGAGGGGAGGGAGATAAACCACTGTTAGAGAGAGATTACAATGTAGCTCCCACACCTAGGGCAGGAGAACAACATGGTCCAGTGCCATTCAGAGACAGAATTCATGCACACCAGCACCTTCTCGCGAGACGGTCACATTTTGGGAGACATGAGGATTTGGCACTTGTTTGATGCTGCTCTGAGACAGTGTGTGGGAAAATCCACATATGGTAGCGGATATTATGGTAGAAGTGAAGATACGACAACCAGAGAGCATCCACTACATTTTCATGAGTCTGTACACTGTCCCATGGATACCAGGCCCTTCCCAATTTTAAGTGTAATCTGGCCCACGGTCACCTCCATATGAAACTATCCTAATGGCCCCATCACCTGGCCATGTACAAACAAAAAGTCACCTCTCCAAAGAACTGCTTCCTCTTCCTTCACAAACATTAACTTTCACTCCAAATTTAACTCAGCATAGTTGGCTGGGGCCCAATCTGTTCCTAAAACAGCACAATTCTGAAGCGTAGCATTTTAAGATAGGAGACAGGGAAAAACTCAGTGACACCACAGCTTGTTTAAAGGGCCTGAGAGAAGGAAAGATGTTACAGAAAAAAGAACTTGGAGAAACAGACATTCTAACTAATACTTTTTAGAAACCTCTAAAAACTACTCCTCAGAGAACACTTCTAGAGATATTAAGGAAGGGATTTTACTGTCAGTTTTAGAGGGTTTTTGGCACATCTGATCAAACGGGGCTTCCTGTGTACAGGACACCAGACACGCACACAAACACACGCACCTTATTAAAAAGTAGGTGAAGATGCAGTCACAGAGGCTGCCACATAAAAACATGTTCCTGCATCTCCACAGCAGTGATCATCAGCACGAGGATGGGGTGAGCCTCCTACTTGAACGTACCTTATATGAGGTGCCCCGAGCTAGCCCCAGTAAAGCCTCCAGGCACCATCATGCTGCCCAGTGTTCTCCATAACCAACATTATATAAACTTTTATTGTTTATAGAAAACTGCTTGCTGTAGTTTCAGGAGCTTTTATTGGAGTTTATTAGTGCTATTTTTCATTTCTCGCTGCCTGAAAGGCTAGCTGGTTTAACACTGCCGCTGCGATTTTACAGGACGTGAAGAAACAGACATTCTAACTAATACTTTTTAGAAACCTCTAAAAACTACTCCTCAGAGAACACTTCTAGAGATATTAAGGAAGGGATTTTAGGCAAAAAATTTCAGCCTATGGGAGCTGGCGACCCAACTATGTCTCAACCTGGAGAGTCCAGCATCTGATCAAGAAACAAAAGATGCGTATGACCAGAGGAGAGAGAGAGACTCCTGCCTTCTGGGTACAAAGGTCCCATCAACAGCAGTGTAAACAGGCCCCACTCACAGCTCTCTAGGAGCTATCGGGTAACTCAAGATTATTACTTTCAACGTACCCAGGAAGCAGCACTGCTGGTTGCAGATACAATTTGCCGGGATGACTTTCAGAGTTCAGAACTGAATTT
Source organism: Aptenodytes patagonicus (assembly GCF_965638725.1). Lineage (NCBI taxonomy): Eukaryota > Metazoa > Chordata > Aves > Sphenisciformes > Spheniscidae > Aptenodytes > Aptenodytes patagonicus. The sequence goes on along the minus strand of NC_134954.1, from coordinate 46,058,507 downwards.
GTCAGACAGTTACCTGTTGTTTCTTTTTAAAATAATAGCTGATTATAGACCTGAGCTGTAGAGATGGACTTGGACAAAAAGCAATAAAATGGCAACAGAGACATGCTATACTTTAGCGTGTAGGTTATTTTCAGAGGCATGACGCTGTATATATGATGTGTCTGCACACAAGCCTGGAGGTGGAACACTTACCAGTTAGTACTCTTGCCTTAAGCAACCTTTCTGTTCTCTTTTTAAAGAGCATTTCTGGGACCGTGAGGAATGGCTTTAGCTGGGGATCTGGTCTCTCCCCCGATGAATCCTAACAGGTTTTCGGGGATGCTTTCCAAATGTGCTCCACAGTCTTTCAGGAATAACCCCCCTCACCAAAAGAGGCGATGCTTTTGAATTCCCCACATCATGTAATTTGGGCTTTCTGGCCCACTTAGCCTTCACCCAGTGGGGCAGAAACAGGTTTAGGGGCCAAATAAATAAAAGGCTTCCACGGGAAAGAGCAACCATAATCACAAATTAGGGATCGAAAGGAGAAAAAAAAAAGAGAGAGACAGGGACTCAAGGCCATTAAATCTGATGACAGTGACATGAAACTTCAATTGCTGCGGGATCAGAAAGCTGTGCGCCAGCTCTGGGCTGCCTGTGGAGGGGAAGCAAGCGGAAGGTGCTGCTCCTTTAAGGCATCACTACCCCACGACAACAATAGTAGGCCTGACAGTTTTTTCCAGCTTCACCATTAATTTTCCATAAAGAGCAGTTTCTCGATGAGCCCTTTTCAGGCAAAGCCTGATGCTTCAGAAACCTGTAATTATTCCTGGCTCCCCCCCTCCTGCAGCCATTGCACCTGTGCCATTTCAAGACACCAGCTGGTCATGTCTTGCCTTCTGCCTCTGAAATCCAAAACCAGTGGATCAAGCCCATCTCCCCATAGAGGGGGGGGAAAAAAAACTCAAAGAAACAATATAATGCAGTCCTTCCCTCCCACCCCCTCAGCCTCTCCACCAAGTCAATAGGGGGGAAGAGCCTAGCAACGCTGAGCCAGAAAAGCCCTCCACCTAATCTGCATGGCAGACAAAGCCTGGCTACGGGTTACGGCCACAGTCCTTCCTTTACCACCCGCCAGGGCCCTACCTGCTGCTGCCCTTGCCAGGGCAGGCAATCGCCGGCAGAAACAAAGCGTCTTTCCCCATATGCACTTCCCAGCTTCTGCCAAGTACCTTACGTGACCTTCCCTCCTCCTGGCCCAAATCACCCAGGGAGTGGTGAGGCAGGGTTTTGAAACCAGCCTGCTTTCTTCACTCCTGCCCTGGCAAGACTTTTAATTTTTAGGCCAACTAAGCCCATCCCCTCATCTTGAGCTCTGACCTGGAGAAACCAGTCAGGCTGACACCACCAAGGTCCCCACTGCAGCCCAGTGGACCACCAGGAGGGGCAGGAAAGTTCTTTGGTCTCCATTCCCATAAAGTCATTTGCCAGCAAGCGCATCAAAAACTACCAATTTTTTGCGGGAGCAGCAGGATATTGACCACTATCCACAGAGATATGAACCCAAACTGCTGGATTCAGATGCTGGTGAACCCCTGTAGATCTCCTACTTCTACTACCAACCTGGTAGGAAAATAGTCCAAGGATACCTAAGACAGGAGCGAGCTGCTCTTGTCATGCTCTTGTCATACTTCTGTTGGATGTCCAGCTTCTCCTTAACCACTCATTCAAGAGAGGGGGAACTTTGTATAATGGATGTAATACATGTCACATGCAACCTTAAGTCTGACTATCCTTTGGTTGCTACGTTGCAGGCAACTTGGTGGGTATTAAACTTTCTTACCCAATGCCTGTAGGATTTACAGCAATAGACTTTGAAAATTGCAACGGGAAGAGGAAGATGGCTCCCTTCAGGAACACAAGAAGAAGATCCATAAGATTGCTGACTGCTGTCAAGCCGTTTTCACAGGTGAGGGATAAAAAGTGACCCACTACTTCAACCCATCTGCCCTGATTAACAAGGGTCATTCTCCTTGCACCTTGCTCCTCAATTTAGCCAGTTAAAAGAAATTATGATTCATGGCTGACAAATAATAGGATGTGACTTTGCGAGACCCCACATACTTGCAGAAAGCCAGCTAGCAAAGGATGGCAGTCTGGCATGTGGACATTCCCAACAAGGCCTCAGTCTGATTTTTCAATTTTGGATACAACTGCAAAAAGGCTCACTTTCCCAGCAGAGACACATTTCCATCACCTGCAAGAAATGCTGTGTGTTTCCTGCCTGCACACCGGTAACTCATAACATCTCTTCGCTCTCCACATTATACTATCATCTCAGTCTTCTGGGGCACATATAGCAGCAGAATACATGTAAACTGCACACCATGACACTTCCACATGCAGCACCAGATTCTTCAGACAGTACAAGACAGCCACTGTAGTGCTGTCCTATGCCTGGTAAGGACCTACTTCTTACTTGCTAGTCCTTTCAGTGTTTGCAGTAGCACTGATCCAGGGAAATTCAGTGTTCAGTACGTCTGTCAACTCAGAAAGGTATGACCTCTTATCTACCTGTATTCTTACCTCTCGAGCTCATCTAAAGCTCATCTACTGAAAGTAAAGATTATTTATCAAACACATTGACTATGCTCACCACAATGAAATACAATGCAAGAGAAACCCAGTGTGCGCCTCTGACAGTAGAGATGTGATACATGTGTACCATTTTCAGCAGAGCTTAGCACTCACCTAATTCTGCAGCCAGCAGAAATCAAGACAGTTCTGCTACTAATGTCAACAACAACAAGACAAACGCCCAACTTTCTAGTCCCTCCCAGACTTGCAGGTACTCGGTTTGGCTCAGACAGCCTAAGTTTTAGGGTGCTTGTCAGCTGTCCAGCTTGAAGTGCAACCCAGAACATTCAAATCCAGATATGAAGGAGCTAGAGTCACCACTAATGATGCTGATGTTTGACTTCATCACTCTACCCGAGAGAGCAACCAGCAGGAAGGCTCCAGCTGGGACCACCACCGTCATCGATGTGCGAAGCCTCAAGGCAGTTGAGGTACCCAATGTCTCTGTCTCCCCTTTAGAGAATGATGGGGCAAAGACATGCCCGTAGGCCAGGGGCCTCTGCAGGGACACAAGTTTAGCATCTGGGTTCAGGTCCAGACAGCTCTGGAAAACCTAATTCCAACTGATGACCCAGAATGAACTCTCAGTTCCCAGGGTATAAATCTAAACTTGCTCCAATGAATTGCAAAGAACTGGTCTCGATTGGCAGCCATGTTGTGTATCAGAATTTGACCCATACACACAGGCTCTTGAAAAATCACAGGTCACTTCAGAAGCACCTGCCTATGCTGTGAAGTCTTTACAGCACTCAAACTCCTGGGCATTTTTCACAGCTAAAGACAGGACAATGTGGCAACAGTAAAGTTCTGTCAAGGGTAAAACAAAGCCCAAACACTTATAATTATTTGAGGACAGAAAGTCAGGGAAGACACCTTATCAACATGTTCACTGGGTTCCTCTGTTTTATTGATGCTGAAGTATTTTATAACATCTTGATTTTTAATTTTTCTAGCAGATCATGGGAAGTTCCTATCTGGAAGTGCTAGTTACTTCTAAGTGCCATTTTACTGCAGATATAATTGGACATCAAGCACCAATCTTGGAAGTTATCCAAAACCTAATTAAGAAGTTGGATACTTAGATCAGGCTGTGACAGAGAATGAAAATGTCAAATGTGGTTGACAAGCAGGTCTGATATACCAGCTCTGTTTACAATACTTGAAAGGATTCTCTTTGCATCATAATTTGTACGAGCAAAGCAGAATTATACATGCAATAGTGAAGGTCAAATTCCAATCTCCATCATGGCCCCATTGCTTTCCCCTGGCACATAAAAAAGGGGCCTCATCTCTAACTTTAAATAATTGTGAAAGTCTCAAGACTGCAAAGGAAGAGAAAGCATCCTCAACCTGAAGGCAACCCAAAACAGTAATTCTAAGGTCAGAGCCACCGCAGTTCACTCAAGCTCAGAGCAAACAGCAGCACCAGGTCCAATGCCCGGTGTCAGTATTTCATTCTTCAGCAGAACAGCAAAAGCTTTGAGCTACAGTGGCACTTGCATTGCTGATGCCAGAGGCAGATACTGAACTGGATGTTGTGGGGCAGCCCTGAAGTTAAGAGGAATAAGAAATTCAGAACTCACCTGCCTTCCCTGGAATGCCATGCTATTTTTGTCCTAAAACAAGGTTTGAAAGATGCATCTTCTTCCCACTGCCAAAAGCCTTCATTACTTCCTGAACAACAACAAAACCCAATACTCTTGCCCATCTATTCCAAGATTGTCATCTGTTCCCACCCAGCTGCCAAAACCTCCAGCTTTTCCTCTTGGCAATCTCTACTGGGCAGTTGCTAGTTGTCAAAAAGCTGTAGCACATCAGAAGCTTAACATTTGGGACAGCATAAAATAAACAGAATTTTAGTATTAGAATAAGTAGTTTTGCAAAATACACTTGGGAAAATGGGAAAACTGCAGTCTGAAATGAATGAATAGTAAGAAAAAGTTTCAGGCAATAGCAAATAATTTCTATTGCAAAGGATTTAAGACAAAACTCCCAGTTATGTGCCAGCACATCTCGCCTACGTGTTATATAGTTCATTGAAAAAAAGACAGCTAAAACCACTTTTCAGGTACAACAATAAGACACTTAATGACAGCTAACTCGTGGTAAATATCTGCATGCATGTTCTTAATCCCTCGTATATATGAAGCAAATCAAGTTAACTGTACGCTCAACAAACAGGCTTTTGCCAAGAGCAAAAAGCAGGCATACACATAGTCAGCAAAGATCATTTGATATGCAAAGACTTGTTTTCCTGTGGTAACTTCACCATATGCCTGAGCCATCAGGCTAGTCCTCTCTAACACTGGCTGAATGAGTCTCACCAGCCACCAGAGTCTGCAATGGACAAGTCTATTAACTCTTGACTATGCTACACAGGACTCAAGCCTCTCTTCGCAAATTTCTTCAATATAATAATGGCCTGGGCCCATTTTCCCCCTTGGTGTCAGCCCAAAGAATGAACCTTTAAGGAAATGTATTTAGCCAAACTAGCCCATTTACTGTTATTCATGCACAACAGCACTCTCAGTGAATACTCTCCTACCACGACCTGGACGGCTTTCTCCCTGGATGTTCTCCACAGCATTTTTCTTCAGAGCATAAAAGATGCTGAAATCAGAAGCCTCGACCACATTCAGCAAAGACACATTTTAATGTAAAAAGTTCTGCAAATTTACTTAAGGACAGAATCACTACCTTCATATAAACACAAGCCATTTTCCTGTTGCTCTGGGGCACGATGTAACCAGGGTTATCAAAAACTTTGATCAGCCTTTAAAGCTCAAAGGATCAAACCCAATTTTGCCATAAATTAGCAGTTTTCACCAGCAGAAATGCGTGGTAAAACAAATGTCTCAAACAGAAAAAAAGTCTAAACCTATAACTCTAACCAAGGAGTCAAAATCAAGATTCATTCCCAAACTTAGTGATAATGAAATATATCTTATCTAACATTCTTTTAGATGGACAAGCCAAAGTTGTTCACTAAAAATCTGTGGTATTTGGGCTCTAAGCATAGAGAATTTCAGTGCACTGGTTGTGAGATATTGAACAAAGGACTGCAGCTAAGCGTGGCTGAATTTGATAGGCATCTAGATAAAAAAAAAGGATGAAAGAAATCTGCAAACACTGAACCAGGGCTTTGGAGGGCTTTTGTTGTTTTTTGCCTGTTTAATAAAGACAGAAAAAATATCTGCAACCAGTCACAACAACAAAAAATAGCATCAATGTCAGCAAAGGATTAAGGATAGCCAAATCAAGAATTCAAAAGTGCAGGCAGCCCATTGTGCTAGTGTCAAAATATGATAAAACCCATGTGTGCTTGTACGCCAGCACATGCCCTGCATGCTGCCATGCAATCCAGATGGCAAGTAGCCATACAATGACCATTTGAGAAATGATATATATGTAACATAAGTGTGTTTCAAAATCTTTCTGAGGAGATCATTTATTTATATAACAACTTTGGATGGCTTTGAGTGAGCTGGCTAGTGGCCCTCACTGCAAACTCTTCCCCAAACTTCTTCAAGTGTGTATTTAACCTGTTGCCGTCCAGTTTGGAAGCAGCTTTAATTTAGCATTATAAATAGCAAAAAGGCACAATTAGCTCCTTGAATTGCCACTCCTAGCTCCCACTGAAATCAAAGGATCAGGTTCAAAGCATGCCCCAGAGTGTGGTAAACTTCTCACAGGAAATGGATATGCAAGAGCAAATGCTGACAGCTGCGGAACGTACAAAGCAAAGCAATATTTTAGGTCTCGATCCTCAATTAAGATTCATCCTTACAAAGTATTGCAGTGGGGTTACACAGCAGAATTGGATTCCTTGTAATTACTCTGGATAGGATCATGAATGAAAAAATGTACTCTTTAGAGATGTTTCATTAACATCCAGAGATAGCTTAATATTTCCTCCTCAGCAGATGACACAAACGTATACACCAGTTGTGTTCTCACACTCTCAGGCAACAGCATATTCGTAAGCACAATTCTTCACAATTAGCTCATTAAATCAAACCTGAAGAAGAGATGTGATCAATACACTCGATATATGCTACATTTCATAAAAGTCCTGGGTTGCGAGTCATCTCTTCTGCTCTGACCTAAAAACGTATTAAACAAGAGGATGCATAACACTGAATTCCTAACCCAAAAATGTGCGATTCCTCATGTAGACTTTGCGTATTCAACATTTTTGCACTGGGACTACTGTATCTACCCTATACATGATGCCCATTCATTATCACATCTCATGGCTCAAAAAACCTTTTGTATGTTCCCTTTTGTATTATTTTTGGCTGAGGGGAGGAAGAGGTGGGGACCTATCTGGGAAACAGGAAGCAGGAGGAAGGAGGGGAATGTGTTGTAGAATAAGGTCAGAACAAAAAAGAATAAAAGAGCATTTATACCATTTCTAAATGATAATAAACATATAGGACCAAAGCCTGCCTCCAGCCACACAGGGAGCAGTGGGCTGTTTGGCTAAAGTTTAAACTTTAACATGAGCACAGCTACTGTCCAAGCACATTTACAAAAAGCAATTTGCTGCTTTTTTCTCTGATTTTTTTTTTTAATCATTTGGGCAATTTGTTATCTTACAAGAGCAAGAAGATGCATGTGCTACCATGATAAATATGCCAGTCTGGGCAAGGAAAAGAGAAGACAACAGACTGGAGTTTCACCATCGCACTGAGAAAAAAAACTCTGACTAGAAACAAAGCAATGGGAAGCACAACAGATTCTCAGCTGGGGTAAATCAGCACAGAGCAGCCTGATTTCATGGTTCCTGTTTACATCAGCTGAGGACCTTGCCAACACTCGAAACTCCATGAAATTCTGCTCTTGATTAGCGCCATTTAACTCTGTGGCTTAAGTGAAGCAGAATTTGACATGTTCTTTGACGGCTGGAGATGGTTATTTTATTACAAATCTTGTCTACTTTATTAGGAACAATGTAACCCAACTGGAAAAATGGGAAGAATTTAAAAACAACACCAACTTCAGACACCCTGATACTTGGATTTGTTTCTTTTTTATCTTTTTTTTTTTTTAATTTGGGCAGTCTATATGGAGGTATTCATAAATTAGTTTCTGCCACTTCTAGGCCAGAGTTTTCATCATCTATGCAGAGAAACAACAGCCTTCATGTTTGAACGTCCCACTGCAGGTAAACTTGCCTCTCACTCAAAAGCCAGGTGCCCTCCAAAGGATGCTCCCGTACAGCCAAGGGTGTTTCTCCATTGCTTTTCTTTTCTACACTGCTCTGCCAAGGCACTTGTTCCAAAACTCTAGCCGCCAGGGATTTTGATCAGCCTCAAATCTCACAGGCAGTGCACTTGGGCTGCCACGCACCCTGATAAAACCAGCACAGTCCTCTTTAAAAGCAATTTGCTAGAGCAAATTGGTAAAGCACATGCCAGTATTGGCCCAACCGCTCAGCAGCAACCCAGGGAGCTGCCCACAGGCATCTGAGGAGACCTGCATCGCCAGAATGCATTAGATCAAACAAAAAGGAGATCTGGCAGGGCCTTTTGTGGATATCATTAGCAACTTAAGGTGCACTGTCAGAACTGGATGAGGCACTGCTCACTCCTCATGAAAGGATCACGAGATCAGTCTCATGTCAGCACGGTTTCCAGCAGGCTGTACGGCTACCGGCTGCAGCACGGCATGGGAAGCCGAGCGATCCCATTAAGAGCCCTGCCATTTATTGACTTGAGAAAGCTCGGCAGGTCAGATCACCAGCTGCTCAGAGTCAGCACACCTCTGTGAGCCAATTTACACAACCACGGCTCTCGCGCTGGCTCACTTTCTTCGGTCTGTTGACTGTGGACACCCACCCAGTTGTTATGGATTTTAATATGCTGCAATATGAAAGTGCTATTTCAGGACGAAGTTATTAATAGCAGAGCAGCCAGAAAATAGCCTAGAAGGAATGCAATGTCTTGGTATTCCTGAAGATACAACGACTTCCCAGCATCCAAGCAGCCACCATGGTTAATTCAAGATGTTTCTGTGTACAAGACTCTCTTTTGTTAGAGGAGCTAACTATATGATAAGCCATCATGACATGCCTTCATAGAAATGCCCTGTATGGATACCTGCAGACTCCCAGGTCTGCAGAAACTACAATGCAGAAAGGCCCAAAGAGTGGTACTTTGTTACTCTAAGCAGGCTGGTGAAAAGCAGAGACTGGGTGCTGTGATGGAGCATCAGCAGAAACAGAGGCCAGGAGAAGCTCTACTCTTCCTGAAGGTGGAGGATGGGATGGGACCTGTTTGAGCCCTGCTCAGAAACCTGTCTCACTCCAGTTCCTCAGAGAGGCCCTTCTTTTCAGCCTCTTCCCTAAGAGCACCCTCTCCTTCCCTTGTTTCTTCACGCTGCATCTCCTCAGCAACACTCTTTACTTGGGCAGGAGCCTCGCAGTCAAGGTAAGTCAGTGTCCCTTCTCATGCTCTCTCTTAAACCTTCCATTTCTCCTGGAAAAATATTCCTGGAAATGTATTGGAGAATACTGTGCAAAACTGCTAGACCCTGCCTCAAGTTTACATTGGCACCTTTCCCTCTAAAATTAATTGGGAGGGTTCCCAAATTAATTCCAGGTACATCACCTAACACAACACTCAGCACCATATCGCAGAGATGATACCAGATGAAGGCATCTCTCTGCTGGCAAGGCTTTCAGTATCCCATCTGCCTGCACCTGCGTTGCTGAGAGGTTCTCCATGAGGCCTTCGGCTTTCCAGCCCTATCCCTAAGTATCCTCTTTGAGTAAACCGAATTAAACTCGACACTGCAACTTTCCCTGAGGAAAAAAGGCCCAAATGATGATGCCAGGAATTGGAAGATGTCACGTTCACAGGACTGCAGCCTTACCCATTAAACCGCCATAGCCAGCTCCAGCTCACTACCAAACATGCACTGCAGGGAACAGCAGTCCCTCACCACCAGAAAGGAAACAAACAAAACCCACTTACCAACAAGGAAAAGAGGAAACATATTGTAGTCATTATAATCCCAACAGTGGACATGTTATCTGGCATATTTCCAACTCAGACGTTTAAAAAATGTAGTTAGTTTACCTTAAGTGTCCTACTTTCCCCAATTTCCCTTTTCCACATCTATTTAAGCCTATATAGCATCTCCTGAGATAAGCCTGCCTTTGTGGGTTGGCTGTATACCACTCCTTCCCTCTATTGTCTTTCTGAGATGGGATGGAAGTCTCCAATGTCACAGCTTGGAAGACTGCGGCCAGGCTCTCTTGGCTCAGTTTGTGGGCAGGGGAAGAGCAGGAACTGAGGAAGGACAGCCTCTCCCACTGCAGGAGTGGGGTCCTCTTCCTCATGGTACAACCAATCCTCCTTGGCATTTTGTTTATCGATACTGCTTAAATAAAGCTGTTTTTAGTAGCCCCCAAAGGCAGTCCGTTGCCTGCTATCGTCATCCCAAACACTTCCAGACCTCTGTCAACGTGCTTTGGTACAATCCCTGCAATAGCTAAACGCAAACATTATGTTCCCCCAAGTACAAATTATAGCTTTCAGGAGCTGCAATTTTATTTTGGTTATGAACATACAAAGGTAACCTTTATGCTGGGAGAGGAGGAGCCGTGCAAAGACCACAGACTGAGTCTGCTTTGCAGGGAACATTCCTGGGAGCACTTTGCTGCTTCGCCTCCAGCCGGCTCCGCTTCCCAAGCAGTTGTGCTTCCCAAGCAGTTGCGCTTCCCAAGTGGTTGCATGATATCAGAGCTGAAGCAAGAGCCAAAAAGCCTTGTGGTGGCTGGGGCTGCTGGAGGGATCTGCTTCAGGCCCAGCCGTCCAGGAACTGGGACTCAGAAAGGGAGAGAAATGCACTCAAACCACGCTGCTTTAGCTATAGCTGGCACTATTGGCAGCCTATGCATTCAGGACACAATTTTCCAGGCATGACTCGTGACTCGGTTGCCACTGTGAGCCCCTGCAGAATACATCGCAGCACTTCTGAACACGTGGGCTCTGCTCAGAGCACCCCAGAGGTGCTCCCACCATCACCAGAGCAAGGTTCAGGGGTTTTCCTCCATTTCAAATGTCTCTAACTGTTCCCCACTCTGCAGACGTCCCATCACTACTGAGCACCGAGCTCGCAACACCTGTGAAAGAAGCATGATGTCAAATTGCCCCTGCAAGCCCCTGAGTGCCCCTAGGCATATCAGTCCTCCTGTCAAGCCTGCTAATGTGTCCTTTCCCCACCACAAATAATGGTGCATTCCTGGAAGCAAAAACTGCATTAAAAGTCTTCTTTGCATGCGAGCTAAGAGCTTTCTTTGCCTCATACCATTTTTACTCATAAATATAATATCAAGGTGATCGTGTTCTTCTCAGACTACTCAGAGTGTTCTGTAAGTAAAACCTGCAACTGGCAATTTATCAGATGGAAAAATAAAAGCCACATTTGGTTTCTCCCTACACTTAAAAATGACCATGTGCAGTCTCTGAAGCAGACTGATCTTTTTAATGAGGTCATGAATATCAGCCTGGGCGGGGGGAGACAAAACCACCCTGCACATGTTTTTCCTTCTACGCTGCTTTCTTACCGATGTTTTGCTCACTTTCTAAGCAAAGAGGAAGCCTCTCCTGTTCCCGTCACCCTGTGTTTATCCACATTCCAGCAGCCAGCGGCTGCTCCTCCAGGCGCTCTCCAAGGGCAAACAACTGGATCTTGCCGCAACGCATTTTTGAACTTGAGACACGTCCAGCTCTGAGTGGGAGTGAGGTGGGAGCCCTGAAAGCAGAAATGATAGAGGCAGTGGACGGTGGGACACCATGAAATCTTTTGAAAGCGCTGCTCCTGCAGGCTAAGACAAAAAGCACAACACACCCTTCGCCTAGTGAAAGGACTGGAAAATGCATTTTAGGAGGCACAGCCTTAGGAGTCAGAATAAATCCTCCCAGATGTCCCTGGTGACAAAGCAGCCCAATTTGATCAATACAGCAGCATTATTAACACTGCGCTACCTTACATGAGGATAGTCATATGTTCTTGCCTCTGCTGAGCATGGGGGAAGGGGTACAAACTCCTACAGCAATTCACAGGGGAAACGTCTCTCTCAAAATCATTAAGATTGCACAAAGAATCTCTTACCCATTTCCACGCGAGCTGCTTTTTTGGGAGAGCTCTGTTTCGTTAGTATTGATCAAGCTCAGGTGGAATCCCAGAAATAGTGAGTGCTTTATGTTTTTCTCAGAAAGAAATTTTGTTTTTAACGACTTTAGGTTCCCTATCTTCAGTCTTTTTTCTGCAGCCATGAAGACCCTTCCTTTTGGGGGCTAGGTACAGACACGTAAATGTAGGTGGTTAACAACAGAAGGTAGCACTTTATGATTAGCAAATTTTGTAAAATGATTATGAGGATTAGGGGTTAAGTGCATTTGGATTCAAGAAGAAGTAATGGTAGTAAAAGGGTATATATCACTGCCGCTCCTGAGCTCCAGCCAGAGACATGGCCTTTCTGTGTTTGGCTCTTGACAAACAGTTACAGACAATCCTGGCGAGTAACTTGAGAATTGGCAAGAGAATGAAGAGGGAAGAAAACAGTCCTAGCTAATCACCTGCTTAACCACGGCCAGCAAATCTGAGGATTTTGTAAAAACTATGTCCTGTGTGTGCCTCGTGATGAGTTTGAAGAAGACTAGAGAGGTACCACCCCTGTGCCAGGTGACTCAGTGTGGGAGAAAACATAGCAGAGAAGCTACAGGCTGAGTGGTAAATACGGATGGCATGGGAGGAAGGACTGACTGTAATAATAAACACAAGACCAGCAAATGGCCTTTAAAACCAGGAGAAAGACCTTCTTACCCACAAAGAGAAGTGTGTCATCCATTGCTGGAAAGAAAAACTACCACAGAAACGCTGCATTGGCACCAGCCATCTTTCTCCAGCACTCAGCCTGGACAACACATCGTCAAAAACGGGGAAAACGACAGACTCACTCCCCCTCCACAGGGAAGAAATCCTGCCGTGAATCCCCTCTGCCACCTCTCCACCAAAAAACACCGAGACTATCAAAGCCAAACCCTGCACCAGGGAGGTGAAATGCTGAGTTTGAGCACACCAGGCCACCTCCACACTGCGTTTGCTAAGCGTTTCTCACCAGCGAAGTGTGGTGCTGCTCCAGAGCTGCTGGCACAAAGTCCTCCCAGAAAGGGGTGCTGCAAAAGTGTCTAGACAGACTAAAATTAAAAAGAACAAATTATATGACACTGCCCACTGTCTGCAAACCAGGGCCAGATTCTCAGAGGAAGGAGTAAATCGCTAGTGCTGTGATCGTAGCTAGTGGAGTCATCTTAATTTACACTAAGCAAGGATCTGGCCCAGAAAAATATTCCTGTCAAGTTTGCAGCCAAAAATTCCTCTGCTAGACCACATTCCACCAGTTAAACTGCCAGGGAAGACAATTGCAGAAAGAATTTAATTAAAATGGAGATCAGGGAGCTGGTATCCTTTTCAAACTCTGCTCTCGACTTCCTCTCTCCAACAACTTAGCGCTTGGGTGTCCCAATTTCCCAGCCTGTAAAATGGGCACACTACAGCTTCCCTGCTCTGTAAGGGCAATGGCTGTGAAGCATCCTGTCTGTTCAAAGCCCAACCATCAAATCAGACATCTGAATGCTCCAGACCTCTGGGTCTTGGATGAAAGGGTATGTATTTTTCTCTGCTGAAACAGCTCTGTCATTGCTCTTGGAAAATTTGAGCCTCAAAAAGGCAACTTGCAAGTTTTGCTTCCAAGACTGTAGGTGTCAGGTCCTCTGACTTATCGGGGTACTGCTGAGGGATTTGCTGCTCCAGACTGCACAAATTTGTCAGCACGGTCCCCAGTACTGAAATAGAGGTAGGCACAGAGAGTACTGCTTTCCCACAATTTTCTCATTCATATTTTATTTCTGAACTTCAACTTTTGTACTGACTAATGTCTGGATGGACAGTGGATTTTCTGCATACTCCTCTGTTTTCAACTGTTCTAGGAAGTCATTAGATGGAAGAATACACCCAGGATGTAGACCAGTGCAATCACACCATCAAGTCATAAGGATGGTGCCACATGGTGCCTCATTGTAGCAGGTCTTTTCTTTGTTTTCACTCCTTAATTTCTGTTAAAACATTTGGCTTTTTACATGCTGGTCTGCAGGATCATTAGCAACAGCACACGGTTAAGGACCTGTTTCTTTACAGTCCTCATGTTCCATACAAAAACCCCTCACGGACACCCACAGTTTAAGAGCTTGCTGAATAAAGGGGAGAAAGATGACAGTTCCTGTGAGAAGTTTTCACAGAGGCAGAACCAAGCAAAAACTAGCAGACCCCCGCAGCCAGCTGTGCACCTCATTGCTATTTGGCAAGGCCCCACTGTTTTGTTATAACCCCGGCAGACTCTGTATGGGGCGAGCAGTTTTCCTTCTGCACAGGAAGGAAAGGGAATCACCCATCTTCTGAAACACCAGGAAAATATTTCTTTGCCATGCGAGCAGCCCAAGCTGACTCAAATGAGCAGAGACGGTTAAAAGCAGCACAGCAGACAAACACAGCAGGAAGGTCCAGAGCCCGGGGTGACCCGCCAAGCGAACCGAAGAGCGCCTTGCAGTCCAGAGCAGCTAACACGCCCCCCGGCTCAGGCAGGCTCCTTTGCCTTATGCTAGCGGCTTTGGCAAATCCCCCTTTAAGGTTGCGGGGCCGGGGTGGCAGGGAGCCACCCTGCTCAAGGCCACCACAGCCACCCACCCTGGTGGGTGGTGGCAGAGGGAAGGACCCTCCAGAGGGATGGTGGTGGGACCCCACCACTGACCCTGCAGCGTTTCAGGCAGGCCTGCTCCCTGCCCGCATCGGAGCAGCTCCCTCTGCTGAAGAGAAAGGCAGAGGCGTGCTGAGTGGGCACCAAAATTCAAGGGGCCTTTACCCTTTAACCATGATCCAGGTTAAACACCCACCTCATATCCATCAACCACAAAACTAGTGGTCTTCAGCTAACTAACTAACCAGCACATAGATACTGTTTCCCAAACAAAGGGCAGCAACTCACAGCAACCTTGCTCTTCCTGATACTAATACCACCACGTGATTTTCAACCCCATGGCTATATTTGTGTTTTTAGGCTCTTCAAAATGCTGAGATCTTCCACGACTCGCTGTCAATAGCCGGCAGTCAGAACCAGCTACCATCAAGTCAAGTCAGCAGCACCAATTTGACTTCATCCCCGTTAAAGTCTGATCTGTTTCGTTAAACAAACAAAAACTTGGCATCAATTTCTTTGTTTCCGGTTACTTTGATGGATCGCAGACCTCACTATAAAAACATGCTTAATAAAAACAAATCGGAAAACTAAGGAAACTGATAAAAAGCTTTCATTGTGAAGAAAAGCAGGGAAAAGGGTTTAAGGAGGAAATGCTAAATTTTTTTGTGATGCCAGCTGAGAGAGGCAGTATATAAAGAAAGCCACACAGGGGCAGGAATTAAATCCTTGAGATTGAATTTTGAAAAAGGCAAATGAATGCGTTTATGGAAAAAACAGCAACATAACATGCATCTCAATACAAAGCAGAGATCCAGTAAGGCTGAAAAGAGACCTAGAACAGATAAGACACAGAGAAGACCAATACAGCTTTGAGGACACATTCTTAGCGTCTGATATACAGGAAAATTGGAAGGAACACAGAGATGGAAAGTATGACAAAACTGAAAGGGACATGCACATTTATTACTATTTATCATGTCTGTTCCACAGTCAGTGTTATAATCTCCAGTCAATGAGCAGGGGTTTTATTTCACATTTAGATAAAAATCCTTGAAAGAGTTAATATAGATAAAGATGGGAAAAAGCGTCACAGGCTGTGCAGCTATGAACAGGGTGAACCCAAACAAAGCAATGGACTTCCTCATGGAGAAGAGAGAGAATATGGGAGGGGGAGGAATTAGACTCGGGTAGGAGACCGAACAGCCTGTTAGATATTCCTCCCGTAAATTAGGTTTTAGCACATGCTTCCAAGGAAAGCAGGGCCTCACGCTAGGTGGATTTCAAATGAGACTGGAAAGCACCACCAAGGCATACAATAAGAAATGGCACCTGGGCAGAAGAATTTCATGATCTAACAGTGCTAATTTCCGAGCTTATTTGTTTCTGGACCAGATCTGCTTATATGCACAGTTTATTGTTGCTGCATGAAGGCAGTGACCGAAAATGCCTTTTCATCACGTGCACCCTGCTCTTGAACCTCATTCGTGTTCAAAATTAGCCAGTTAAGACCCCCTTGCTGAACACAAGGTCTTCCCTGACCCTTCTCTAACCTTAGAGGCCAAGCTACAGTCAGAATGTGGCCTCACACACTCTCCATGACGTGACATGACATGACATGACATGACATGACATGACATGGACTCGCTTTTGATTCTAGTCAGCGCAGGAGGAAGCCCCCACCTCCACAAACCTGGTCTCTCCTCCGAGACACATTTCCAACCAGACACACAGTACATGTGATGGATTCTGGAAGTGAAATGTGTCTGGCCACCCTTACGGGCACATGCAGGGACCCTTCATGACTCACATTTACACTAAAGCTTTTTGACATCATTAAAATAGAGCAAAAAGGTCTTGAAGCAGACTGACTTACAGAAGCAGATTTTAAGGTCAAAAAGGGCCATTCTGATAATTTAGTCTGACCCCTGGACAACACAGCCCACTGAATTACACAAAGGGCTCCTTTAGACACTCATTCACACCCACTTCCAGGTTGGTTTCTACTGCTGGATATGAAAGCCCGAGGGTAAATCAGTATGGGATCCTTCTTTCTTCCCATGCACTGAGACTGTTCAGAATCCTCTCTCATCTGTCTTCATTTCACAGATGGGTATTACTGTCCTGGGGGAAGCAATGCCCACACCAGACATCATCCTACCTTGCAGTGTTGGGGAGAGCACATTTAGCACTTAGAAACATCTTCTTTTCCTCCCACCCCCACATTTTCTTCACTTGAAAAACCAAAGAAAGCAAATCATGCTACATCCTTTGTTTTACAGAGGGCAGCTCAGGACCTCCTACTCTTTCATGGAAAGAAAATTTCTTTCCGGTATAGTTTCCATTATTTATTAGCTGAAGGTGGGGGAGAAATGGTATTTATAGGATGCCTAAGGCCACACTCACTATAAAACAGAAATAAGCCAATATAGCTAGAGCACAACTTAGTGGCCTATTGTGCAACATTTTAAAAAATGTACTCTCTCATTATGGCACTTGAGAACATCTCCTCCCCCCAACACCCGTGGAAATACATTTATGAGAGCCATAGAGCAGCAATATTGTTTTAATCAAATCATTAAAATGGGTGTGCTGTTTTCTGCCCACATCCTGATATTTATTCCACATCCTGACAAGACCTGGGATTTGTATAGACCATTCTCCTGCAAGGTGTCAAGTGACTTCGTGGACACTGAGCCAGTGTAAATCCGTATATCGCTACTGTGACTTTGGCAGATCTATATCAGTTTGCATCAGCCCAGGATCTGACTCACTGACTGATCTGAAATCCCCAATGTGATGTGGGTACTATTCTTCCCATTTACAAAGAGAAAAAGCATTCAGAACTGAATGTCAAAGGTTTCCTCGACCTTTTCCACTTAAACATAAAGAAATGGAAAGGAGAAAGAAATTCCCATCTTACACCACAGTGCAACAACATCTGACCAGAGATGCAGCTTGCTCAAACAAAACACTGACTGACTTACAAGGCCTTGCAGTTGGTATAGCTCTCACTGCATGAAGATAATCCATGTGAGACAGTCCCAGTGAGGAGGAGTCTTCAACCTAGGGCATCCACTCAGTGTCCAGCTCGACAGGCACTAAAGACTTGGAAGATGAGTATTCAGCATTTTCTATAAGTCACATGCACTGGAGGTATTTGGGAGTAAGAAACCACCCACGCCTTGCTTCCCTTGCTCTCCCTCAAATGTGTTCTTCAAAGAAATGTAACATGAATTTCTCATGTCAGAAAAAGAAATCCCAATGCAGCCTTTGTAGGGCTCTGTGCACCTACTGGTATTCTTCTCAGCACTGAGAAACTATGCTGGGAAGTCACCCGTTCACCAAGTCCTTCACACCAGAAGGTAACTCTGCACTGGCATTCTGTTCTCCCTCAAACAACTGGGGCTTATTCATGTTTTAAACAAACTAACAAAGCTCAGAAAGCCCAAGACGAGCTAGGCACACTCAGTAAAGAGTATTTAAACTGGGTACCCTGAAACTCATTTGCCAGCATCCAAGGAAGATTAATACAGGAGTCACTCTCAGAAAACACAAAACTCTTGAGTGAGCAGAAAATCAGGGCTGCCTGAAGAGAGAGCATGAGCTTTGCAGCCAACTCAGAAGTACAGTGTGGTGCCATTGGACCAGGCTGTCCTGGTGGCATGCGAACTGAGCAGAGCAAGGCTCCCACATTACCTTCTTTAACCCCCAAAATCACCCCAGCTCCTGAGGCACTGATTCAAGCAAACATCTTCATCCAGGGAAGCACTGGAGACAGAGGTTTCAGCCTGTGTCTGGAAGGTTTCATCCTGTAATCAATGGAAGAAACAGCAAAGTTCCTCCTGACCTTAACTGTACAGTCAAACACCAAAAGACTCATTCCCTCTAGAAAAAAAATCACAGATTAAACCACACCCTTCTGTTTTCAAACGTTGTATACAACAGTCTTTCTTTTCACTTTAAAAACACAGGAGAGCTAAGGGATGCGCCAGTAAGAGAAGTCTACGCTGTTTTCCTGCAGTAGACAGTAAGAAACTACCCCAGGTGACATCCACTTACCCTGAAATTCTCAAAACTGCAAGAGAAGCACCTTACAAGCTCTTTCACTGGGTCACGTCAGCACTTACAGTCTGCCTCTTCTTCCAAGATACTAGAGACCTCTGAAACTGTAAGTGCTTCCTTTCTCTGGTCGATCAGACAGAAACACCCCTTACTCTCACTATTTGACTGCAACCCCTACGTCTCTTAAAGCCCCAACTCTCAGAGGCTTCTGGTTACATCAGAACCACCTTTCTCAGCACCAAAACCAAGCTCCTGGTTTCCTCGATTGTGCAGGAAAGCCTACAAACATGACTTTACTATCCTGAATGATCAGAAACCAAAAACAAACAGAAGGAACATGCACCTTGCTAAGAACCTGATGTACAGCAACCTTCATATGTTCAAAACCACTCTGAGGTGCTGGCACAGCTTATGAACAGCTGGGGGAGGGCTGTGACACCACCAGAGTGAACTGGGATGGCAGCATCAGATGGAGACAGAAAAGAGCTATTTTACCCAAACTGGCTGTATTCTCAAATTAAGTCAGTCCAGTGCCCTTTGCTTCTCCCTTATTATTTAAATTATTTTAAAATGTGGACAAATTTAAAAATAAAAGCAAGAGACATTGAAGTCCCTCCCTATCTGATCTAGTCACTAATGAGGGAGGTTTCTTTTCACCCGCACAGGTTTTCCATTGAGCAGCAAACACAGCCTCTCCACTGTCCACATGTCGGAAACAAAGCCACTTCTGGGCTGATGCTTTCCATATGAAACACCAGCTCCCATCTTTCTTCTCCCTTCTCCCTTCCTCCTTTCCATACTTTATTACTCACACGGCAGCTGTAGTAGCTAGCAGATGAGTGGAATGTTTTCTTCAAAGCAGCATAAATTTTCTAGGCTGACAGGGGAGGCCAAAAGAAAGAAGAGAAAAAACCAAACCCCAAACCAGGATTATTTAGTACTTTTAACCAGCTCAAAGCAGGCAGCAAGCTCTGTGGGGCTGGCACCCTTCAAACCGCTGTGCAGCCACAGGAAAAC
This sequence comes from Aptenodytes patagonicus, assembly GCF_965638725.1. Taxonomy (NCBI): domain Eukaryota; kingdom Metazoa; phylum Chordata; class Aves; order Sphenisciformes; family Spheniscidae; genus Aptenodytes; species Aptenodytes patagonicus. The sequence continues at coordinate 46,039,045 of NC_134954.1, read as the reverse complement.
AACAAAGCCCCTGAACTGCTCACTTCGCCCTGCACCCTGGGATGTGGGGCACCTCAGACCCAGCGGTAAGCCAGAGGTGCCAAGCGACGGTGAGTGCACTGATTCCTCACCAACAAACCGGCACAGCACCTCACCGGCAGCAGCTGAGCAGAGGAGAGAGAAGAGTGACAAGCAGTTGCGAGGAGATGAGGAAAACGTGTGACCGCACCGCTCTTGTGCATCTTGTGCATCAACACGCCTTGCCAGACCCTCGCCCCGAGGGAGGGAGAGCAGCCCCCAGGTTAGAGACCAGAAGTAACCAGACATTGCCTAGGCATCACGTAGGGTTGTGGCTGCAGTTCTCAAAAGATGCAAGAGAGTCACAGGATACAGAGAGTCTGGATACCTTTTACTAGCCAAATTGCTAATAGCTGGGAAAAATTAATCAAGTTTTAGGGGCACAAGCCCTGAAACGGAAGGCTAAAATTGACAACAAAGCTGAAGATGTTAGCCAAACCAAGTCTCTCACACCGAAAACAGGGCCAGGCCCTCAGGAAAACTTCTAGAAAGTAAAACTGTTTGAAACATTTCTACCAAACATTCTCCAAAAAAATTACATTTTTGTCCAATCTAAAGTGTTTTATTGGAATTTATTGGGTTTGGAGCCACCACGTCATCCACTGAAATTTCACACATCCAAGATGTAAGCTGGAAGGGCAGACCTGAATCAAGCAAAGCAGCGACTCAAATCTGGGTCTCTAACATCACACCTAAGTGCTGTGATGTTGCCAATGTCCATTTTGGGTGTAAAAAGCAAGCAGACAGGAGCACCTCTCACCCCTTCTACTCTTCCACCCACTGAACATTTTTCACCGTGGCCTTTTCTCGCTGGAACCTTTGTTTTCCATCCAGCCCTGGTGGAGAATAAAGGCAAGCGATTAAAGGCAGTCCTCTACTTCACCCCCACCAGCACAAAGCAATTCAGCGCAATGCTGATTCCCCTCCTGGGCTGGAGTGAAGACAAGTCAGCAGAAATTGCAAATGTTTACAAACCCAAGAACTTCCCTTATGCTTGAAAATGAACTTTGCCCACTCGAGAGTCAGGATTAAAACCAAATGCCTAACAGCATAGTAGCCTATTAGTAGTGAAAGCATTTTTAAAATCTAATTTACTTGTCATGCCGCATGCATTTTTCCTCACCACAGAATCCAAACAAACAGTCATTTGCACTTTGATTTCCAGTCACTTCATTTCAGTTGCACGGGAAGAATGCTGCAGCCCGAGAACTGCAAAGGCAGCAGGTGGGCAAGATGATCCCATCCAAAAAACACAAAACCTGCTTCCAGGGCTTTTTTAATTATATGGATGGAGATACTTCCATTGACTGCAGTTTGTGTCAGAATGAGTTGGTTTACAAAGGTCCATCATGGTCAAACATCAACCCTATGCCAGCGTCACTTTAAGACTGACCTTGGGAGGCTGCAGGTTTAAGGGCAGGATTTGTAAATCAGGACACTAATTGGAATGTCTCAGAAGAGCCTCGCACAAGCCAGCGTCCTTCTCCTTCGCATCCCTCCCCATCAATCAATCACACTGCCTCCCAAGCTCGCCTGTGTCATTGCCTACTTCTCTCTCCCTTGCGAGTAGGAGCTGTTGACCCCCACGTATGATTTAAACCCCAGCTTTATACTTGGGTCCACAATGCTGGGAAATAACCGAGGATTAGGACATGTGAGACATGGTCTATAAGCACCATGTTCAAAACTGTTATGACACTGAAATGAGTATGCCTGCTGGACCTTCAGCAAGCATTAATACACAGTCTGTGTGTAAATGACTCAGACTTTTTAGTGTACATTGTAAAGCATACCACATGTATCTTAATAGTTCTCCAAACAATAACACATATAATGAATACACAGTTGCACTGAGTGGAAATGCTCTGGATTGGAAAGGATTCTTCACGTGTAAGAACAGGGAGAGGACAGGTACCTGCTTTAAAAAGATTAAGAGCATCAGAGCAGCTTAATATATCAGAGCCAATATATTAAACCTTTTAAACAAAAAAAAATCCATGCCTTCCTGCCCGAGCTTCCTATACCCAACTCCAACACCTTTTAAAAACCTAGAGAAGGGGTCAAATTAGTGCTATGCACAGGTTGTCTCAAAGACAACACAGACCTCTGGGAAGGGGGTTTTAATCTTACCTTTCGGATCCTTATTTTCATTTTTTCAGAGAAGCAATGCCGCACCCCACCGAGGGCTCCCTGCACGGGAGCTGTCCTGCGCTTTCAGCACCTGCCGGCTGGCATGGCAGGATTTGGGCTGGCAGCTTCAGAGGGGCTGGCTGCCCATCTCCCCATATCCTAGTAGAACCCTCTCCTGCCCCAGCCGCTGTACCCAAGCATTGCAAACTCGTAATATTAATCCTCGCTGCGGCCCGATGAGAACAGAAGAGCTTCCAACCAATCTTGTAACTTAAGAACTGAGAAGCAAAGGTTTGGTGTCCTGATGAAATCCAAGATGTCTAACTATCTTTGAGCATAAAAGCTGAAACAATTTCTTCTAAGAAGGGAAATGAGATGTGAACCCTGCTCTCACAGGCAGCCTAACAACCCGAACAGCCAGGCAGCCTTCCTCTCCAGCTGCTGCCAGAGCAGGGATGGCAAATCCAGCCTGGTGAACACAGCAATACCTGAGCTTTTTCTGACATACACACCTATCTCTCTACTGCCAGCTCTCAAAATGCCACAGTAGTGGCATTTTCTTAATGCTGCTGGAATCAAGTAACTGTTGGAAATCCCAGCTTTTTTATTTTTGAGAATAAAAGACAATAAAACAAATCTTCAGTGGCTCAGAAGCAGGGAAAGTAAAAAGAACATCAAATTAAAAAATAAAAAGTCTGTGACTTTAAAGACAATCTCAGTGTCTTGGGAACCAGGCACATGATTTTTTAACTCAAAGTGGCAACGCTGGGAAGGAGACACAGCCAAGAGAGTACCAAACTCAGACACTCAAAACACATGTAGCACCTATCAAGACTGAAGCCAATGGAAGAAAACTGGGACGGTCTCAAATACAACAGCATCAAGCCGGGGAATATACCTGTGTAACAGCTGTACTCCAAACCTGTTCTCTACCCAGGAAAATTTGGGAGGAGGGGAGGCTCTTTCCCTGGCAGGTTTGTTTTGATTGTTCACTACAGAATCAGCTGAACCCTGCAGTTCAGGGTTCAGATTCACATGGACCAAGGCAGAAGCACCCGTAGTACAAAGAGGACCTGTGGGGAGAAGAAATTGAGCAATTCAGGTGGGTGATTCCTGCAACTTGAGCCTGAAAGACACCACAAAAATGGCACTCCCAGCTCCTGAGTGCTGCTGGGAGTTTGGAAGTGGTGGGGGGATTGTAGATGAATACGTAAGGGAATGGGCAGGAGACACCTGAGAGTCCAGGGAAACAGAAAGGAAAGTAAGAGGGACTCAGCACCATTCTTGAAAACACCTTTATTAACTCTCCAGAATTCAGGTTTACCATCAAAAAGGAAAACTGCCACCAATTACAATACCTGTGAATAACTTTTTATGAGGTTTTGAGCATGGTGATCAAAAGCCTACAATTCTTCTTCCCCTCTGCAGAATGTGACAAACTTGATAGGAGATGAGGTGTACTATTACCCCATTGCTTAATGTACTGAACACCAATGCTGCTCAGCCAGTGAGCAAAATCCCTTTGTTTTAGAAAGGACAATTGCAATCAAGGTTGTTCATATGCAGCTACAGAGTCAAAGAGAAGCAGCTTCCTTCTCACTTCCCTATAACATGTTTCACAATGCAGAATGGAAAAGCAACACACTGGATGTTTCTCAGTGGAGAGTCATTTGTCAAGGCCTCAAAAAATACAACAATATCCAGAAGATACCATTTGCCTCCACCCTCGAGAGCTTAAGTGTGAAATTACTGCACGGAACTGAAGACCTTCTGCCATTTCCACATGGAAGTATCACATTGCAGACTAGCTACATATCATGATTTTTATGTAGCCCACTCTAATCTATGCATTGCCTATTCAATAGGACATGCAGAAATGTGTGGGCTTGGGGAGGGTAGGTTAAAGCATCCCAAACAAATAAGAGAAAATATTTTCTAGTTGAGTACCCACATCATGATTGTGCATTGCTTAAAGGTGTTTACCTCATTTCAAAATCACTTGACATAAGTCACACACATAGTCAGCTATTTAAGAACTGTAATGTGGATTGTGGGGCTCTACACTTTCATAATACCAAGAAATAATCACTTATAACAATAGATTCTGTAATTAAGGAATCATGAAACAATAAAGACAGCAGTTTCAAGTTTGTCTTTCCTCTCTTTCTCCATCTCTTTCTGTAAGGTGATAGGAGCATGCTTTCAGCACATGGAGCAAGCAGAGAGCCTGCAAGTATAAATGGACCGGTGCTCAGAGTCTGAAATACACTGCATTACACATGTGGCTGTTCTTGGAAGTCAACCATTTCTGCAAGTTATTCTCAAGAGGCATGATGTACTATAAGCACTTAAGAAATGTGTTACACTGTGACTGGAACCAAGATGAAATAGCAATATTAAAAGAGATGGTTTAGTTTATGTAGTGGCCAACTATGCCATTAAACTAGAACAATGGAGATGATGGGGAGGCAGGAATGTTCTCCAGTGTGATTTATTCCTTTCCCGTAGCAGTGGAAATTTTTCCTATAGGCCTGAAAATGACCCTGTCTGCCAAATAGAAGTCAGCATTAAGATGTAAGAGTTCTGCTAGATTAGTCACCTCGGGATACTCTGCTCTCACACAGCACAGGGATCTCAAAGCACTTTGCCAGAATGGGTCAAAACTCAGCCTCCCAGCCCTGCAAAGACCATGCCTTAGCATCGTTGTTGTCAGTCACTTCAGAAAGGGGGAAACTGAGACTTGAAGACTTGATTAAAAATATGCAAAGAAGGCTCTGCAACATAGTCAAGAGCGAAACAAAGGCTTCCTTGATTCTATGCTTTACAGGAAACATGCATCTCCCTTGGAAGCATCATTGTTTGCTGCAGCTGAGAGCAACTGGGTCAGGCAAGGCAAGAGGAAATGTTATCGGGCAATGCTTATCAGGCAAACGATAAAACACTATTTCCACTTCTGCCAGCCAATTAGACCTGTTCTGCCCAATGACACACGTGGGAAAGGCTGGCTCTTTTAGAATAAGCCAGGGTTTGGCACTTAAGTCCTGCTGATTTTATACACCTGCATCAGCTATACACTTGGTGACCCTGTGCATCTACGTGCTCTTTGTGCTCCTGTGCTCTGACATTACAGGAATTGCCATGCTAGAGGCTGCCCTATGGCCCACACAGAATATGAAGAGAGCCCCAAAATGTCTCCTGATCAGACCCCTTCTCCACACAAGGACAGTGAGTCCAGAGTCCTCCAAGGGGCCTATGGAGAAGGATAATAGGGGTGGTTTGAAATGTTACCCCTAGGAAGAGACATATCTGACTACAAAAGATGCCTTCTGGACACTGATCTTTTAATGACCCCCCAAATGACATTGTGAAGGCCCAACAGGAAGAACAGACTGAAGCCCCATGTCCGTCCCTTCCCAATCCTCAGCCCTGCTCTCCTCCTCTTTGCGACCTGGCACACTGAGAGTGGGACCACATGCAGCTGCATGGGCTACGCTCTGCACAGTTGCCTCCCTCAAAAACAGCCTCCTACCCACTTCCTTCCTCTGCAGAGTAACGAGGCGCTCTTCGGCCTCGTGCTGTCTCTCCCAGCAGTCTGGTTCCAATCTCATGGATGCCACATCAGACAGCTACCCCCAAGCAACGGCATATGTGGCCAGAGGTCCTCCCGCTGCACCGCAGCAGCCACGCAGGTGCTGAAATCTCCCCCCCACCCTGGGTCCTGAACTGCAGAGTCAGCTCACAGGGACAGAGAGCAACCAGGACGGTTCAATCAGAGCCAGGATCAAGCACCAGGCAGAAACACACAGATGCTGAGATACCAGCCAGGTGACGTACAGCAAACGCCTCATTTTCCAATGCACAGAGCCCACCTCTTCCTTTAATCTCTCTCAGTGCTGTGGCGGCTCAACGCTGCTGGAAAAGCTAAACAAAGACTAAACAAAGTTCTCCCTCCTGATGAAGTTGTGCTATGAATGACTCATTAGATCCTGACCTCCCCACTCCAAGAAAAAACCCTCCTGACCTCAAAAGTGTTTTGCCTGAAGGAGTACACCCAAAGCTGATATAGTAAAGCTAAGCTTTTGCTGCCTAAAAACTAAGACCTCCCTTCCCAACAAGTGTTTTAAAATAACGTGAAACACATCATGGATTCTGTTCCAGCTTCCACTTCAGTTATTTCCACTTTTACAATGTAAACTATGTCCAGGGCGGAGTGAGGGGTTTTTTGTTTGTATTTTTTCCTCCTAAAAAAGAAACCTACGCAAGAGATGACAATCTCTTCCTACACAAAATCTGTTTGTTTTGTACATATTGCTGGGTTGCTCTCATTCAACTCCAATGCTAATTGTCAAAAGCACAGATACCAAACTTGCTCACATTTCTCTTGCAGTGGGAAGGAAAAAAGGCAGAGATCAGCTGACTGCGTGCAAGCATTTAGCAACCTGCCTGTGCTGTCAGTGCCCTCCGTGAGTGACGGGTGTTTCACAATCGGAAATATGAGCAACTGCCCCAGCTGTATAGTCCTCAGCCAGCAGCTACAAAAGTGTGGTCCACGCTCAGGAGAAAAGGAAGACAGGACTGCGTCAACACTTTCACCCCAAGGCATGCTCTGATTTTCAGTGGGGCAAGTGCATCTTTTATGGTATCACAGTAGACACCATTGCTAGGAGCAGGAACTGGCACAGACTAACCTCTCCACATCAAGCACTACTAGCTGCTAATCACAAAAACACTGGAGCTCACAACGTGATAAGGAAGCCTGCTCTTGACCCACACAACTACTTCCCCCCTTTTGAGAGACTGAAGTAATCTAGGGCGCTGCTTTTCTGCTGGGAGAAGCACTGCTCTGGAGCCTCTGTGAAGCTTGGGTATGGCACCAGAGCTCTTCATGGGAGCAGAGGCAAGACCCATTCAAGTGTTTTCACTCAAAATTAAAGCTGCTGCTTCCCAATCCTGATGCTTCCCGCAGGGATCAGTCACTGCCCTGTCAGCTCTCTTCCCTGGGGTCTCGACTGCAGCCTGACAGTTTTAAAGGATACCTTTAGATACACACACACATGCACACACATCCCTTGTCCCAAAGTTGCTATGGTTTGCCTAAAATAAATAAATCCCCAAGACCTGGCTACATTTGCAAGTGATTCAGAAGAATGAAATTGGGGTCTCTGTGTTAGTGGGTCTGCCAAGCCTGCATGACAGCATGCTCTGTACAGCCAGCTTCAGCTGCTCCCACCACTGATACATCAGTTTTGCTCCCCATTGTTTGCAAGGAGAGTCCAGGCAGCAACAGGGGAATAAAAACAAACTGTAAATACAGGATGTATTATGAAACATCAGGCACTGGTTGGAGGATTTGAGGGGAAATAAGGGAAAATGTAATAAATTATTTTCAACTTCTCTTTTCAAACCTATGTGGAGAATCAGTGGGGTTTAACCAGGAGAGTGAGAGTTTAAATTTCGCAATAGTAACAGTGGGCTTGGGTAGGTACATTGTACCGCATAAAACAAACTGCTGCTCTTCCATGCATAAAAGAAGGCAGCAGGAGACAGAGTATCACACACAGTACTGCCTAAAGCATGCTGGCTATGTCAACAGATTATCTCGCTTTGGACTGTCTGGACTGTTACTAATATGCAACTGAATATGCAACCGATCCAACAACAATGATGCCATGAAATTAATTTTTTTAATGAAATTATATTAACCTCTTCAGTTTAATTAGCATGTTAAAAATATAAAAGGAAAGCAGATGTGACCATCACAGATGTGCAAGCTGAATATTAATAACAAAAAGCATCCCCTCCCCCTCGGAGGATAAAGCAAAGTTGGATCAGTCATTTTGCAAATTAAATCCTGAATGTGTTCACACTGTAGCTGTCAATAAACCTCTCGTGTGTGTGCACATACACACACAAAGCTGAAGCCAAAACAATTTTACTAGGGTAAACCTTTAAAGATCCAGCCCTGGTCCAGCTGGATGACAATGCTATAGCCCGAGTGCTCCCCTGAAGCCCTACCGTCCACATTTCTCCCCACACACTTCTAAGGAAAAATTAAATGAACGTCCCGAACTGTTACTTTCTGGAGACCTAACACACGCTACCCTTACGCTAAGGTGAATGCTGGCAAGATGAAAACCAGTGGCTCGTTATTCTTATACCAATAGTGCCACGGGTCCGTGCGCTGCATTAGCACCACATGTCATCCCAGCCACACTCCACTATTCCTACCCACCAGAGGATTTTTTTTTTCTTTTAAAGAGACACTGGTTTCCAGAATTTCACCTGGCATATCATCTCTGCCAGAAAACCACATCAAGAAACAGGACTGTCTCACAATGTCCTGTCGTAACGAGGAATCCTGTCTTTCCTTTTCCCTCAGTATCCCAGCTGATAACTATTTATAGATCCATGCATTTGGGCTCATAGTTCATTCTATACAACTCTTCCCTCTGTAACCTACTCTTCTCCTTGGTCTTATTTATTTAAGCCACCAGTCATCGTTTTAAGGCACTCGTAATACTTGATTTCCATCTTTAAAGTATCCTAATTCTGTCTGCATATTAACCCTACGGTGCCTCAAAACACACTGGTTTACTGGAACCAGCCTAAGGCGTCATTGTTTTAAGATACGGCAAGAAGTGTGTGTTTCTCCCCACCTTCTAAAAAAAAAGAAAAGAATGAAAAATAAGTCACCTCCCTAGTTACAGAATTTAGCCTAAAAGCTTTTGCTAGTGCATCTACACACCTGCCCACTCCCCATCTCTGATTTAAGCTACAATTTTTATTGACATATACTAATTACCTGAAAATAAGAATGATCTATTCTGTTTCCACCAGCTGCCAGTTGTCAGCACTGGCTGGAAGTGATCAGCCTTGCTTAAAAGAACAACAAAAAAAAAATCTAAGCTCAAAAATAAAATAAAAATAGTAGTCATCATAAAAACAAAACCCTAAAGAATGCCACCGGATCTCAGGTGCTGCCGGGCGTGCTCAGAAAGGACTGAAGGCAGACAGATTTGAATGGACTGCACAGTTTGTCATGGCAAAAAATACAGAGATTTAAAGGTCTACCCACGCGGAAAAAGAAGAACCACCAAAAAACCCAACCCCGAACTAAAGAACAAAAATAAAATACAGTCAGAAATGCAGCCCCAATGCATCGACTGTCTGCGCTTAAGAGATTTACAGGAGTAATTTAAATGATTCACCTGCTGCCAGTTTTCCTCCAAGGATGGCAAAGCTGAGAAGTAGCCGGTGTCGTGGACAAGCTGGAGTTCCTGGAATATACTATAACTAGCCAAGACATCCATGCTGCTGCTGAGCAAGACCCTTTCTTTCTGCTTTTGTGTGTGTTTGTTTGCTCGGGTGGGGGGTTGTTTTTGATCATAAAAAAAAAAAGAAGGAGGAAAATCAACCAATGATAGATCCAGCGTCCCTTTGGCTTTGTTTTGTTTCAGTCACACTTTAAAAAGAGAGAGAGAGAGAGAATCAGCGCGGAGGGACGGCGAGGGCCGGGGGCCGGGCCGAGGAGGACGAGAGGCGCCGGCGCGCACCGAGAACCCCGCGGCCGCCGCACCGGGGCACGTCCCCGCCGCCGCCGCCGCCGCCGCCGCCGCCGCCGCCGCCGCGCACCGCGCAGCCCCGCGCCGCGGCCATGCGCGCTCGCGCCCGCCCTCCCCGCCCCCTCCCCTCTTTATTTTCGGGAGACCACGTCTCCCCCCCCCCTCCGCCCCCCCGTTTTCCTCTCACCCTCCCTCGGCAAACCCGGCCCGGCCCCCCCGCGGCCGCCGCCGCCGCCTCACGGCCGCCTCGCGGCCGCCCCGCCCCCGGCCCCCCCAGCGCGCAGCCGCGCGGCCCACTCAGGCAGCGCGTGACCATGTAGGGTAAACGGCGGGGCGGGAGGGGCGGGCACGCGGCGCGCCTGAAATCAATGCTGCCCAATGGCGGCGCCGCTCAGGGCGCGGGGGGCGGTTTCGGACCGCCGCCGGCGGCGCCGATTGGTCGGCAACGCGGCTCCCGCCTCCTCCCCGCGGCCCGCGAGGCGGTGCGCGGCGAGCTATTTTTAGGGCGCTATATAAGAGGGCGGCCGGGCGCGGGGCAGCGGCAGAGCGCGGCTCGTTGAGGGGCGGCGTGGGGGGTTCGCGCTTCGGCCCGGCCCCGGTTACCGCGGAAAACCGCTGCTCTGGAGAGGCTGTGTGCCGTTGGGGGCGCTGAGCGGGGCGGCCGCCCCTCTCCCCGCCGCCGGCTGCGGGGCTGCCCTGCCGAGGCGCGGACACTGGAGGAGATGGGGAAGGGGCCACGCACTTGGTGCCCACCGAGCAGCCTGCCCTTCCCGCGCAGCGTGCAGCCGTGTGCTGCTCTCCAGCCACTAGTGCTCGAGTCCCCAGGGGCTGAGGGTGGCCAGACCGAGAAAAGCACTTTTTTTCTCAGTCGCAGATGGCTGGGTAAAGATGCACAGCTGGTGAGGGTGTTGGAAGGGGATAGAGTGGGAATATACCCTGAGCAGAAGCAGCCAGCGTAAGGAGCACGTGCTTGGTGCTTGTGTGTGGAGACCACAGCAACCCAGCTTCTGAGGCACAGGCAGTGCTGAGTGTTAATCCAGCCAGGCTACCTCCAGAAATGGTTGTGTGCTTAATAAGGCCTCTATCGTGGCATTTAATCAGGCTTAGCTGTGAGCTGAGCCCTCTTTGAGTGCTAGTTTGGGTTGGCTAATGAACTGTTTGACCTTAAATGGTTAGTGTGGTGCAGAGCTTCCCCAAAATTGCTCTGGCACTGGGCACAGTTGCATTTCTGCTTTTGGAAGGATTGCAGAACTGAGTGTGCTCATTTAAAGATGATGGAGGGGGTTCCAGTAGTAAAAGAAGTACGGTTTTTTTGTTGCTCTCAAATTCAGAGGGCCCTGTAGTCCCATCAGTTACATTGCCAGGGCCATATCTAGCCACCAGGCTGCTGGTGCCTGAACATCCCCCAAGTGCCCTTTTATGGTGGATTGTCGGCTGTGTGAGTTGGATTGGGTATCGGGGCAAGCAGATGCTGCCAGGGGTTGTTAAGCTATCTGGTTTTAGAGCAGTTGCATCACACTTTTCTTGCCTTAAGTGACTAAGATGTCCCTACTTGCTATTGTCTTCCTCCTGCAAGCAGATGAGAGTGCCTGGGCCAGGCCTCAGCTGGTGTAAATTGGTGCAATGCCACTACTGCATGTCTCATCCCAGGTGTCCCATTCAGATTGATGTGAAAGTATAAGTCAGCAAAACTCATCAGTGCTAATTAGTTCATGGTATGTTTTCTTTCTGGGTGATGAAGACAAATTGCCTTTTCCAAGACTGGATCCATGATAACAATTTTGAAAGCCATGTTTGAGGAAAGCTTCTCAGAATAAACCTCAAAGAAAGCCCAGATAGTGGCTGCACTAACCCCAAATTTTTGTAGGTGCTGGCAAGCAACACTGCCATAACTTCAGAATAAAGCAGAGTAAGCACCGCACTCTAGTTTGAGGAGTCAAAATCTAGAGGGAAAGGGGGAAATGAAGCTGTTGCTGAAGGAACTGCAGTAATCGGGAGAGGCTGGACATAGGCAGTTTTCTCAAATAAATGGTCTCACCTCTGCAAAAACACTTTTTGTTTGGGTGCTTGCACTGCAGAAGCAGCGGAGTGGCTCATGGGAGCTGTTGCTCAGGCTTTGACCCTGAGGCTGCAAGTCTGGATGGTCCAGGGGAAGCTCACTTGAAGACATCTGTCTCCTGTGAGCTGCTTGTGAAAACAATGCCTGTTTCCCAGCCTTCATCTAGGGAGCCGTAGGTTGTCTCAAACAGGGCCATCTCCGGCACCTTTAGCTTAGCAGAAAAGCTAGGTATGAGGCTGGATGTGAATAATAAACTGTCCTTTCTCATAAATACACCCATAAATGTGCAAATGTATGTGCTGGTGGGAAGATGAGAGGGAAGGTTAGTGCAGCAAACGCTGCTGGAGAGGTCCTACAAACCATCGTTACCAATTCCAAGCATGCCTCAGTCTGGCAAAGCGACACCCTTCCTGGGCACCTTGGGAAGGGAAAACTTAAAGACAGGAGAGGAGAGAACTGGACTAAGGTGGTCAGATCTGGAAAGAAGCAGCACTTGGGTATCATAACACAGCTCCTGTACTGAGAGGTTTTATGCAAGAAATACCCATTTCAGAAAATGCTTTCGATAAGCATTTATCCTTAAGAGCTTGTCAGAACAAGGCCATATGCATATGCAGAGGCTTCTTCTGACCTAGGCAAGGAAATAGAGGACAAAAGCAGCGAAGGTTTGTGGTACGAGCTACTTAAACATGTGTTTTTGTCTTCAAATTCTGTAATTCCTGTGGCTGAAAAATATTTTGATGCTATATTTCTGGCCTTGTTTAGCATAACTACCATTTTAATATGTGGAAAGTTTAGTGCTCTGATGTCCAAGCTCCCCTTTACCACTGGCATGAGAGGAGACCTGGCCTGTGCAAGCTATGTGTTGCTCATGCTTTGGTTTATTGCAAAGCTCAGTGTATACAGGCAGCCTAGGAGTCCCCTGTGCCGTGATAGTCATCTCTGCTTGCTACTGAGTAGCTATCATTTGAATCAATTAAAATCTTTCTACTTGTCTATCTTGAACTTTCTGCTGAATGCATGTCCTTTAGGAACAGCCACTTTTCCACCCTCAGGGTGAAGGTTGTTCTCAGTTTTGGAGCTCAGCTGCTTTACACCTGCAAAGAGGCCAGCCTGTGCCCAGGTTGCACTGTAGCTGATGGCCAGATCCGGTGAGCAGATGCTGGTCTGCTGCTCTGGCTGGCTTCAGGAGGAATTGTGTCTGAGGGCAGAATTTTGGCTGTAAGCCTTGAGGTGAAGAGCTGGGCTACAGATCTGGCTGCTTGCCTGGGTGGTTTCCAGGCAGACATTGCATTTTCATTGTCTTGGATATTCTGCTTTGGAGGTCAGTCGAGAAAGCAGAATGGGGTTGTCACTTGGCAGAAGTAGAAAAGTCAAGACAAAAAATGAATGTGGTAATACCCTGGGGATAATGCTGTCAATCCAGCACCTGAGGTAGCATCTACCTGTGCTAACCCAGAGGTAATGGAAGGCAATTTCTACCCAGCTCTTTTGTTTCCCAGGCTGTACTGACCTTACTCTTGGCAGATAGCCACTTTCCCTGCTCCAGCCCAACCACACCACCCATCACAGAGAGCAACACAATCAGACGTGGAGGAGGAGCAATATCTCCCCACTGGTACACAGCTGGGCTCAAGGGCAGAGGACTGCACAAAAATTCAGGCAAAGCGTGCAGGCTGGACCTGCAGGGAGTAAGGATGGGTGTTTCAGCCATAGCACAGATTTGTCCTGTAATGCATAAAGAGAATAGCCTGGATGGGGAGAGGATTTTTTAGGCCAGCCCCAAACTTCATCATTCCTGTGACTTGCTGAAATGTCAGGAAGGTGCAGGGAGGTGGTATGGCTGGTTATGCAATAGCACCGATGGGTCTTGGCACCTGGGAAAAGGGAAGGGGTTGTATTTTTGGCATCAGGGGGCAATGGGAGTTAGTCCTAGTGAAAGAAAACATTTCCTTGTTCCTTCTGCTCTTCTAGAGAAAGAGGAAAGGTGACTTCACTGTTTTCTGTGAAGAGCTTGAATTTCTCATTGCCTACCACAGGACCTCTGGCAACAACCTCTTCTACCCTCTCCCAGTTGGGAGCACAGAATCACCCCCTACCCTTGGCTGGGTCCCTACAAGCCACTGGTGTGCACAGAATCACAATTTTGGTTGCTCTGGTTGCTTTCCCTTGTGATATTTCCAGCCCCGCTGCCCCCAGAAGCAATGGCAAGGGGGTGCATAGTGGGGACCCGACAAGGAAGGCTGATTTGCACAGGACTTTGGAGTGTTGGGTTTGTGTTTCATTGCTCTGGTTTGGGCAGCGACAAGGTACCATAAAGCCATTGGGTAGTATATCAATTTGTAGTTTAAACATTTCACTGGATACACCTCCTTTGGTACCAGTGAAACAGCTACACTGAGATCCCCTGTACACAGCTCATGATGCAGTTTTAAACTCCATGGTCTTCTCCGTAGTCAACAAAAGTGCTAAAGCACTTTCTCCTGCACAGGCAAGTTGGTCCAGCTGTCTGAGCTACCAGTTTCTTCTGCCATCACATGTGCATGTTAGGCTGCCAGCTGCATCTCTTCCTCTCCCCCATCTCAGCTCAAGAGTTAATACAGCTTTTCTGTGCTTACAACTTGTGACAGGCATGTTCAGAGGTGTTGGTTCTTCAGTCAGTGTCCCTCCTGAGAGGAAGAGGCTGTGTCTGTAGGTTGGTAGGGTTGAGGTTGCCACTGGTTGTAAAGCCTTGCAAAGGCAAAGGGGAGGAGGAGCACTGAGAAGCTGGCTGGAGCGTGCTGGGATTTGCAGCTGCACCCTCTCCAGGAGTGGATGCAGAAAGCTATTGCCAGGGGAGTGGAGGACTTGTGGTGGTGGTTTACGGCCAGGTGGCATGGCCAGAGGCTGCCAGAGGCACAACGGGAGAGCTCAGAAGCCACCCTGCTGTTCAGAGTTGCCACTTCCCAATACCCAAATGTGTCTGTGCATCTGTATCCCTGTCCACGTCTGATGAGAACCAAAATCCCAACAAGCATGAAGCAGCTGAAAGGGAGACAACTTCCTTTCCCAGCATGAAGCATCTCTCTGCAGGCCCTGGACATCCCCCATTCCCCCTCCCAATGTCCCACCTCCTCGTCAGACCTCAGTTTCCTGGAGAAAGGCCTCTACTCTTGGCCCCACATCCTTCTCCCATCCCTGCACAGCAGCATTTCAGTGACCTGGAGGGTAGTTCAGTATTTCACACTTCCTTCTGGCAGGTGCAGCCCAGAAACAGCATCCCAAGGGCACAGGGGACAGAAGTGGTTTCCCTTCCCAACTCCATCCCAGGGAGCAGCATGGCTGTAGCTTGCAGCCATCACCCTCACTGGTGCTTGGCTCTGCCTGGATGGGACACGCTGTGAAGCAGGGTTGTGGCATCTCCGTGCTGGGCCTGCATGGGTGGAGGTGCCTCCTGGCTTCCAGTGAGCCACAAGCTGCTCCCCAGATCTGCAGTGACGGAAAGGGACACCAGAGGGTGGCACAGCAGGTTCCGGTGCCTCCCCTCCTTCCTAAAAACAGGCACCATTTGGGTCCCCTTCCCTTTCAAATCAATGCCCTGCGGACATTGCAATGGGTTTAATTGCAAGGCAGCTAACGAGCACCCTCCAGGATTAGAGATGAATGGGTTTAACCCATAATCATAGCTTAGGGCATCCAAAAGTCGCAGTGGACTTTGCAAGTTGATTGCTGGCCAGGCGCAGAAGACATTTGGTGGGAAAGCAAGATGTGCCATCCTGAAGAGGAAACATTATCCAGCTGAGTTCTCTGGGCTGAGACAAAAAACAAAGCCCGATGCTTCAAGGGAAGGTTAGAAATCATAGCTGAATGGGCCTGATCCAGATCTGTCCTGGAGGCTTTTGACCCCCCATCCTGAAAAGGCACCAAGCACATTCAGCATCTAACAGGATTGAGTTTCCACTTTGGGGAAGAAGTCTTCATCTGCTGTGGTTTGTTCACGTACTCTAGGATTTTTGTATTTCTTGTAATCATTTTTACCTTACGGCTGTGGCTGTTGGCATTACAATCAGTCTCTGTCTCCCAGTTTTCAAAGCCAGAACGCAAAGCAGTGCTGTCCAGGAGAGCACTGCAGTTACACTCAGAGCAGTATGGTGATGCGTCAAAGCTTCCAGAGGCAGAGATACAACCCTCATGTTACTGGTGGGAAACGCGATTTCCTTTGGGTCCCACTGAGAGCTCTGAACCCATCTGGATCTAACCGCTCCCTCTGCCGTCTTTCGAGTCCTCCCTTCTGCCCAAAGTGATCTGTATGTTTCTGAACCTCTTGGCAAGGGCAGTTATCATTGCTATTCTGTTGGTGTTCAGCATCTCACATAAACAGTCTCTGATCATATTAGTAGGCTCTCAGGTACTTCTACAGTACAAATAATAAATAATAATGAGCTGCAAGGAAGACTTCTGAGTCTCGGGCTCAGGCTGGACTCTTATGGCTTCCACACAAGCTGTTCACTTTGTAGACTTTTCTGGGCTGCTGTTGCTAGCAGTGCAGCAACACTGCTGGAGAGTGGCCTGGGAAGGGGGTCCCAGCAGCCTTGGGAGATGCTGTGTGGCTGTCAGCAGATATGAGAAATACACATTTGTGTGCTGCGTCTCTGGGTTAGTGGCCTTTTAATGACTGAGTTGGATCACACTTGGGTAACTTATAGGAAACCTTGCAATAAAATAGGAGAATATTGGCATGGTTCAGCAGATGGTAACCGGGGACTGGCTTGTGTTATTATACACATTACTCTGGACAAAGCGTTGGTTTGTCTTGGCTTTAGCCAGCAAGAACCCTTTTAAGAAGAGCTGGCATTGCAGCACAAGTAGCATATGCAGCAAGGGGGGTTTGCTGTGCACAGCTCTTCTGCAGTGCCGCAGCAAACACCCACAGCACTTGGTGCCTGCAGGAAGGAGAGGGCTCTCCAGAAAGCAGGGTTAGAGCAGCATCGCTGGGTTTTGTTCCCTAGACTTTTCAGATTAAGGAAATGCAGTGCATTGAAAGCAAAGCCTGTCTTCGGCTGGAAGCTGCAAGACTCTCTTACTATGCTGTTTGCACATCCCCTTGGGGTTTCTCTCAGTCCTGTTTCTTACGAGAAGCTGCTGAAGACGTGGCTCTCACAGTCAAGCATGGATGTATGAATTAATAAGGAAATGCTGGAGTGCAGGGAAGCAAGCCGAGGCTCCGAGCTCGCCTGCCAGAGCAAGTTGTGCTGGGTGCATGTGGGTGTCCCAGCAGTGCTCGCCTGCTGCTTTTCATGTTCCCTAACAGAGGTGCATGAATAATAAAATACCTGGCTCGGCGCAAGCACACACATACACCACAGCAGTGGTCAGGCTTCATATGAAGAGACTGTAGCCAAACTCAACCCCGGGCCAGAGTCCCTGCTCTGGTTTATCAGTTGGGCTCTGCTGGCATGACACAGGGGCATCACCTGGGTATCAAAGCATTTCCCCTCTAAAGAGCATCTTTTCGAGGACTGCTTTTGTACAAAAAAAGATGGAAACAGCTTTTCCCTTGGGCAGCCTCTTCCCATCCCAACACCAGCTGTACCTCCAGGGCTTCTCCTTCTCTCAACCCTCACCCTGCTTGAAGACAGACCTTTGAACAAGGCCCTGCAGACATAGTCTGTAAAAAAAATTGGTCACAACCAAGCTCTCCTGGGGGCTCAGCCCTCGTCTGCTGGGAAACTGTGGACTGCTGAAAGGAAAATGGATGTTGTTCAAGAGGGAGAGTTGATCTTTGAGCCTCACTCCCACCACAGTCTTTGTTCGTTGGCTTTGATTTCCCTTGAGGGTCTACATGGCTCTGTTGATAGTGTGAGCAGCACTCAGCAAAGCATCTCATACCCGTTCAGCCTGTGTTGCACGCTGCATCGCTGGGTCAGATGGATACCTGGCTGCTGGTAGAAAGGCAGTAGCACCAAGAGCACTCCATTGTGTTCGTTGCACAACACAAGAGCTCATGGGTTAAATGCGAGACAAAGCTTAGCCCAAAGTCACAAAGCAAGTCAGAACCCAGAATAAACCCCGTATCCTCTCAAATTGCAGATTAATGCACAGGGACTGACCTGTAGCTATCGTACCTGCTCCCTCAGACCCCTCTGTGGCTGGAGAAGACTCCTGGCTGCCCACCTTGATTTGGAACTTGAGGGAGCTCGGCTGAGTTGTCCTTTCCTCAGCTCAGCAGGGTAGCCAGCAGTTTGTCATCCCTGCCTTTTCTACGCGTAGCAATTCCTGCCACCAGTGAGTAATTGGCTGTTACTATTAAAGCTATGGGGAATGTTATGAGATTATTTTATAAGGGGTGGGGGAAATCATTTTATAAAGTGGAGGTCACCAACACAGCCTCCCTTCTCCTCTTTAATGGGAGGTAAACACCTGCAGAAGGCAAGCTGGGAGGTTGTTCTTTCTGAGGAAAGAAATGAAGAGGTCATATGGGTGGTAAGTGGTAGGCGAGGAGATCTTAATCTTGTTCTGCAACTCCCTGCCTTGAGACCTGGTTTGTGGGTGGCTGAGGGTAGAGACGGTGGGTATCATCATTCCTGCCAGAGCTTTGCCAAGCAGAAGGTGGGTGGCCGAGGGTAGAGATGGTGGGTATCATCATTCCTGCCAGCGCTTTGCCAAGCAGAAGGCAGGTGCCCGCCATGCCTGGTGGATCCATGCTGATTTCTGAAACCAGGAGCTGAGAGACGGAGAGGCAGAGCCTTGGAGGAGCAAAGGAAGAGGGAGACGTGTGTCTCTCCAGAAACTCTTGCAGATTCTTGGAAGCAGGCGAGCGGGCTCAGTGGCTGCCTTGCTCTCTGACATCACTTTTTCTCCATGGCAACACACAAAGACATCACTGGGTTTTTGACAGGGAAGTCACAAGGGCTTGCGTGGCCTGGACGGGTGACGTACAATGCTGCCTTGCCCTTGCTGTCAGTACAGCCTTGCCGGGGAATGAGCCCTCCCCTGTTCAGATGAGAAGGAAAAGCCCCGGCTGCAAACTCCCCACCCTTCAGCTCCTCCACCTTGGGTAGACCTGGGTTCAGCAGAGGCCGCCCGGGGAAACCGAATGTGGGAGCTGAACCTCTGCCCTCTTGCATTTTTCAAGTGTGTAGTCCTGCTGCAGAGAGTGCCCTGAGAAACCATGACTCATCCCTTTCTGGGCAGGGCCACTACAGCATGCATATATTTTTAATCATTTTTATGAATCTATTCACTAAATTCTGTGCAAATTCGGGTGTGTTTTTGGTAAGTTGCCATGATGAAGGTTAGCAGAGTACTCCTGCAAAAACTTTCACCCAGCACTTGTGGTGTTAACTGTGACCGTGACTTTATAAGCTGGCGGGATTGTTCGTGCCGTGCCAAAACTGGGGATGCACAGTCCTTCTCCTTACGGAGAGCGACTGCTGCAGGAGCTCGCTCCGGGTCGCTTTGAAGTCAATGGCAAATTTCCCATTCGCTTAAGTAGGAACATGTGTTTCAAGAAATGAATAATATGAAACTTGAAAAGCGAGGAACAGTATGGTCAGGGCATGGCCTGGTTTGACCTGGAGACTCAAATTGTGTTTTACTGCTACGTCTGCCTCCTTCTCTCAGCCATACAGTAAGCAGTACAAGTTTGATTTTTATTGTAGAGAGCTACATACTATTATTAGTACCCTACACTATTAGCATTAATTGGATTAGGAATGATAAACTATGGAGGTTTCTTTGTTTTCTACCAGTAATTTCCACTTTAAATTGGGCTTGGACAGAGTGAGTGCCAGGGCGCACAGCCCCTGTCTTTGTCATGCATGTTTTGTCCCTGCTTTGGACAAGCTGGTAGAAAAGTCTAGCAATACAAAATGAAGTGGTCTTTGGAAAGAAAACCTTAAATACAGGCTTGTTGAAGAAGCTGGTATTTTCTCATTCAGAGCAGAGTAGACAGTTAATAAAATTACATTGAAGTTATTGCGGTGGGTTGATCCTTATGGCTGACATGGTGCATGTCCCCAGGCACAGCGCTCACTGGCTGCAGGAAGCTGGGTGAAGATCCCCCGAGCCCCCAAATGGGCAGGCACCGTGGGAGGGTTTCAATACAGCGTGGTACTCAGCTTAGCCCACGTGGTCACCCCATGTGTCTGTGCAGGACCGCCACAGACCTTGGTTGCTGGGGCACCAGGAGGCAGTGCTGGGGTATCTAGCCAGGTCTAAATTGTCCAAGTGTCTATTTTAATAAAAGCCACTGGTCATAATGATGGCGGTTTATAAAACAGCGCAGAGGCAGTCTGTAGTGCAGGGCTGCAGCTGTGTGGTCGTGGTACAGGGTACCGGGTAGCTCAGCAGTGCTTTGCAGAGCATGTCAGGGGAGGCTTCTCCATGCAGGACTGCAGAAGCAACACGCCCATGGCCGTGGCGGGCAGCTACAGCCACCCGGCCTCAGAAGGGCACCAGCCACTGCGGGTCCAGCTGTGTGGGGAAGCACTGCTAGGCGAGCCCCTGCCTGCGCGGCAAGCACTGGCACAGTCCTTACCGGCCAGGCCACCATGGCGAGGCCAGGGGCTCCCATCCCCTCAGGACCCACTGCCCAAGGGCTGTGTCCTCCCCACTAGACCGATGGGAGTCCAGAGGGGCATCGCCATTTGTCTTGCCATTGATTGCAGGACAAATGCGTATTGAAACAATTGCCTTTAATAGCTCGGGAGAGGCCGTTATGGTCTGCTCGGGCAGTTATCTATGGATAATGGCTCCCTTTGAGATTTCCGCACTCCTCTGCAATCCCCACACCGGATGCGTTAAAGCTGACCTGCAAAGAAAAATGTTTTATTTTCTCTGTCTTCCTTCTTCTTTTTAAAAAAAAAAAAAAGTCCTTGTAGAGTTTTATGAAATACTGCTGTGATTGGTGCATTGTTCATTGCTTCTTAGTGATAGCATCAAAGGGTGAGCCTTGCTTTTTGTGGAGTGAGGAGACAAACTTGCTTATATTTTACCTTAGAAACTCAACACTCCTGTTGAGTCCAGCCTCCACTGAATGGAGGGAGTGTGTGGGTCTCAGGCAGGGGGTCCGAATCCTTAACTGGAGGGACAGAGGTGCCAAGTGTGACCAGAGGCACCTTCTCTCCCAAGCCCTTCAGCAGGAGTGGCTGCAAAGGTCTCCAGCAGAAGTGAATTTTCATCCGAAGAACATGCAGCTTTTTTTGAAATTGAGGCATTTCGTGAGAATGTACCAATCTGGACATAATTTTCAACAGGAAAGTCAAAGTGAATCATTTGGGGTTTTCTGTTTTGTTTTGATAATGGTGAAATATCTTGTTTTGACAGAGACAGAATTGTCATTTCTGTGATGCAAAAATGTTTTACTTCCACCTTCTCATTTTACTACATTTTCTGCTAGCTATAAATACACTGTTCATAACAGTTATTAATTTATCATTATCTTTTTCTAGATGATATTTGATACTGTGTCTATTTTTTGATATATGCTGTTGTGTTTTGACATCTAAGCCAGTGTCTTTTTATTTTAGTCAAATGAAACAAAATTAAATTAAGATGACAAAACAAAACCAATTCACTGTTTATTGAAATTAAATATTTTCTTGGTTTTGATTTTTTTTTTCTTCCAGTTCTCCATTTCCTGATGGGGAAGGCAACTATATTCTAGGTGTGAGGCTGTGGAAAGCAGCTGTTTCCAGTCGGTATGCTCTTGGGCACTCAAGTTAAATCAGTGCTAGCAATTAAAAAGCAAGCAAGCAGGTTAAAACAGTATGAGCAAAAATAATTTCCCCTTTCAGTTAATGAGGTTTCACGTGGAAGAAGAAAGAGAGGATGAAATGCTTTGGTGTGACCTGTTGTGTAGCTCCTATCAGCCATAGTGCCTAGGAAATGACTGCAGGATATCCGTGCTCACAGTCCCCATCTCATCAGCTCCCGGGCTGGAGTTTATGAAGTTGTACCTAGAAGCAACGGGGAACCTGGTATGACTTCCCGAGCTAGAGGGCAATACCTCTGCCTCCCACAAGCATCTGCCTTTGGGTGCTGGGGTTTCTGTTGTCAGTGTTGCTAACTTGTTGTATGATGCTTTCACATTAGGCTGTGATAATGGCACTTATACATCACACTTTGAAGATGCTTTTTATTGACGTAATGTGAATATTATTGCCATCGTTTATTACGGGGAAGTATCTCATAGTAATTGAAATACAATATGGTGCCATTAATCACTCTGAATACAAAATGCTAACTTTAAACTGTCCATAGTATATTAAATGCTCCTCTAACCATAAAACAATTTGACTTGCAGTCGGATAGTTTACAAATGGCCGATGTTTAGGATTTGCGGTGATTGACATTTATGTGGCAGTGTTCACATGCTCGTGTTCCTGAACAACATATTTTCTTTGGGGTTTCTGTGAAGGTGTTGAGACTTGCAGCTTTCTGGTTCCCTGATACAGAGGTGTAAAGGGATGCAAACTGCAGGCATGACCATCATCTGTTTAACAGCATCTCTCCTGCAAACCCCAGGTATGCTGGAAGTCTGAAGCACCCGGTGGGCTGTGTACAGTAAGCTGCCCTCCTAAAACATCGCTGGCCTTCTTTCCTTGAGAAAGGAAAGAAGTGAAAAAAGGTGAAGGAAAGCAGTAAAAAAGAGGCAGAAACTCAAATAGTGAGGTTTTAGGCAGGGACTGTTGAAATAAAGCCCATTTGCTTTCATGGGATGCTTTTCTAAATTCTCTCTCCTGTATTGCTTAGAAAGGAAAGGGGTTCCTACTTTTAAAAATAATTTTCAATTAAAAATTAATCCACCTACCAAAAAGGAAAAAATAATGTAAACTGATACCATAGTAAAACTATACCAGTGCCCTCCGCAGTGCTTCGGTCAGTTGCGATAAATCCCCTCCAGATCTGCCCAGCTTCCAACTTCTCCTTACTGCCCACACCCAGAGAAGTGAGCGAAAGCCTTGCAGGAGCAGCTCCAGCCCGGCTCCCGTCTGCCAGGGGTAGCAAAGTCCTCCACACTCAGTGCCCCTGAATTTCGACAAGAAGCATCAGGCGTTGGTGTCAGGCCGTGTCCATCCCTGCCGCCTGTGGCACAAGCCCTGTGCGTGCCCAGCGCCACTGCAGCACTTGCAGGAACGGGGCGGGAGGCCGTGTGCCGTGCAGCTGTGTGCACCGATCGCACGTGCATGCACGGCACAGCACGGCATGGCACCGCCTGGCCAGGAGCGGGGCGGGATGGACAAAATGCAGTATCTTAGAAAGCTCAAACATTCGCCGCTGCAGCGGCTGTGAGAAGCACCGCTATTAAATAGCTTACAGGAGCCTCACTTTTTACTGCCTGGTTTTAAAAGCGTACTTCAATGGCATTCACAGGAGGGGAGGAGATGTGTAAGGTCATTTCGCAGGGCACATGTTTAAAGATTTTCCAAGAAGAGCAGAGCAAGGTCTTTCTTCTGGGGAAGGAGGGGCTTTTTTTTTTTAGCTGGAGCTCTTATTGTCAATATGTGTTTTTAATAAAAGGGAAGCGATAGAAGCAGTAGCAGGTGACAGAGCCCGCTGCTGTTCAGCTGCTGACATTTATAAGACAATGCCAACGTCTCTTCAAAACAGACGCTTGCTTGCCACTACTGTATCGATGTACACATTTATTTTATAACCGACAGCAGCGAGATGAAAATGATAATGCATGAAGAAATCCCAGAGGCACAGCCCGGCGGTTTTGCAATGCAGCCTCTTTGCCTTTGGCATCATCTGGAGGCTAACGGTCCTGGATGAGTCAGTATGAAACAGCACGGGCTGCTCTCATACGTACTCAGTGCTCGCTCCTTTTTCCCCGTTTCTGGTGACACCAGCTGCGTATATCTTAATCATGTTGGTGCATTTACATTTCTTTCTCAATTATCTACAGACAAACCTGGGCAGTTACATGGCAGGTGATGGCTGGAGAGCGCTGGTCATCTGTGAGGTTGTGTAACGTGGTGGGCACCGGAGAAGTGAAAAATATGTATACTACAGGCTATAAAAGAGGAGAGGTAACATTCTGAATAGCATATTGGAGCAGAATAAATTTGGTGCACAGGATCAATATAGACTGGGGGGCAAATGAATGGTGGGTGCCAATCTGCAGGCTTCAGCCCCCGTGTCACCAGTTCAGACCCCAGGTCTTCACTGGGGGAGCACTTGGGTGCCATGGGACTCGCACTGAAAGCCCCATGCGTAAGGGCTTCCCTTAGCTGGCACTTAGGTGCCTCCTGTGTTGAGGAGGAGGAGGAAGACTGGTCGTGCTAGGTTAGAGCCCAGCCCTGCAAATCAGCTCTCCGTCAAACATTTTTGGTCGTGTAAGAATAGTCTCCGTGGCAGCAGGCTGACCTTCACTCTGGGAGGAAAGCTTATTCCTGGGGCACGTCTCATAGGATGCTCCTTACCGCAAGGAAATCAATACTGCAATATTATGATAATGTTACGCACGAGCTTTTATTTCCAGATGAAAAATGAAAATAAAGAATATGCCGTACCTATTGATTCTTTGAATTTACATATTTGGATATATATGTTTGATGTCTGCCTTCCGCGTGCAGCTGTTTGCCAAACGTGACAGGATTTGTTTTTTAAACCTGGGGGTGAGTTCTGCCCTGTGCATTTAAAATAAGATTTCTCTGAATTATTGAATATGTCAATAAATAAAGCAGAGGAAGCAGGCAGGGAAAAACCCAGAGGTCCTTGGTGAAAGGAAGTTGTAGACACTGGTAACGGGCTGTTACAGCAGTAAAAAGAGGAAAAAAAAGGGCAACTTAAAAAATGGAAGGGACAGAGAGTCGAATTGAGTATCTCTGCTTTGGTTTTCTCTGGGTTTGATGGTAATTACTAGCTTGGCCCTGGATTGCATTTGTTCTTTTTCTGTTAATTTAATTCCACCTTGTGGTGGAGGGTGAAGGATAAGAGAAACATTTAAATAAATGCCGCAGCAAAGGGAGGAGAGACATCTGAGATGTGTGGGTGTCGCAGATGTCCACGGGATGGGGAGACAGGCCCCGGGCTGGGGGAGCCCCAGAGAGGCTGCCAGCCCCCGGGCATGAGGAGGGGCGGTGCTGGGGAAACCCAAGGGACCAGTGAGGAGGAGGGGACACACGCACGGCTGGTGGCGGGGCTGGGGGCTGCCTGCTGGGACCTCGGCCCCGGCCCCACCGGCCCCACCGCCCCGCCAGCTCTTGGGGGAGCTGATGAATAAAACATCGCATTTCACAGAACATGTGTCTTCCCAGCCCCAAAATTATAAAGTCCCTTACTCTGCTCTCAAGAGATCTTGCATGAGCAACCATTTAAATGAGTGTTACATTATTTACAAGTTTCGCTATTATTAAATTAATGTTACATTCATCGGGGCTTTTGTTTTGCTTTGTTTTCAAGGCAGAGCTGTAATTTGAGCAACATATTCATCAAGTCTGAAATGGTGGCTCCAATTATTTTAACATTCATTTGCCCATTCAGCTTCCTCTGCATCTGCTGGTTTCCTCCCTGCAACAGCATGTCGAAGCCGGGGACGCATTTGTGCTGTTCAGCAGCAAAACCACCACGAGGGAGGCGATGGGACATGTTCAATCCTGACATGGCCAAGGCCAGCGGGGCTCTTCTGCGGGGGCAATAAGACGCCAGTTGCAAAGGCAGCACGTCCCTGCGTGCAGATTTCCTTTCTCCGCTGGCAAACCCCTCCCGGCATCAGACCATGTGAAGATGGGGCTAGCAACTTCTTAAATTCAGGCAGGGTAACAAAAAAAGGCTCCATCGATCTGCTGGCACGGGAGCCTCAGTAAGGCAGTCGTGTGCATGTGTTGTAGCAGTGCTCGTTGAGGTGAGCGTGGGCTAATTGGTTCAAATCTGAAAGGATGCTCTTGAGTGCTGGGTAAGCAACCATAACAAAGCATCAGCCATTCAGCAAGTGCTGAAAATAAGCCAGAATAGCTAAAAAAAATGTTTCATTATTTATTTTAATGCTAGAAGTGTAAGCTTTCCTGACATGATCGTAAAATCTTATCATTTATTAATGCTCCTTGCTTTGAGGCTGCATCCCATACCATCCCCAGCCTTCTGCTATTCCTGCCGCCTTGAGCCCAGTCCTGCAGCTGTGCCCTCCCCAGCTGTGGCTGCCCGCACCGCTGCCCATCCAATGGGGGGTGCCAGGACTCCCCTCTGCCCAGCCATGGGTTCTCGTAAGGTGGTGGTGGGGAAGGAGTGGGCTTTAAAAAAAAAAAAAAATCACTAACTGTGGTCTCTTTTTCCTTTGTCTGCTTTCTCAGCCTGTAAGATTCACTTGAGCTTTTCCCTGCAACCACAAGAGCTAATGACATGCTTTACTTGTTTTATTTTATTTTTTTTTTCTTTCCCGGATGAGACAGGAGGATCTCATCTGATTATTTACCTGCAAGAGCTAAGGCCTCTGGGGTAGGCACAACCCAAACATCACAGGGCTCCCCATAATACTGTGCAAGGAGATGGCCCTGATATGCGAGCATCCTTGTAGGTCCATGCTGACATCCGTGGGACAAGCTCTGGGAGCCATTGGGGACCCTGATTTCGTGCCTTCCCCGGTGCACCCCCTGGGGTTTCTCCACTGCCGTGGCAGCACAGGAGCTGTGGGGCCACATTTCTCAGGGACCAGCCGGAGCATCAGTAGGGTGCATGGCTGGGGGGGGGACAGTGGGGGAGGCAGGACAGCTGTGCTTGGAAAGATAATGAAATGTGGCCCCAGAAAGACCCTCAGCGACGGCTCCTTGGATGTGCCTGCGCTCTGTTCATTAATCTGTGATAATTAGACTTATTTGCAGAGGTTAACAGCGGTGGCACATGGTAATTAACCACTCGTTCACCGCTGAACGACTCGTAAAGTTTCTCACGTGCCACTGGTCCGGCTGCGGGTAGTTTTGGTGCTGGTGGGGTCCTGGCGCTGGGAGGTCAGGGACTCCCTCCCAGGGGGGCACATCCCCCCATACCCCCTGTCTGTCCCTGACCCGCCATGGGGACAGGCTGCAGGAGGGGGCAGAAGGAAAACAAATTAGTGCCCCTCTGCTGTTTGCTCTCCTCCCACCCTGCCTCACTGGCTAGCCAGGGTCTGTAATTTCCCCAGGGCAGGGGCAATATTGCCCCAGCACCTGCAGGGCTGCTGCTGTGGGCAGGTGTTTTGGCAGGGTGGGTGGAAAGGGGCCAACGTGCCCCCCAGTTTTGTAGGGCATTGGATGTGGCATTAGAGCCACCGAGCACCAGCCTGCAGCAGGTCCTGCTGGCCGGCATCAGCAGAGCCGTGTTCAGCTCAACCAGCCTGGGCTTAGGGAAGATG